>NC_133659.1:127636671-128836671 GCF_037893015.1 Macrotis lagotis | reverse complement strand
TGAATTACTATTCTTACAGATATTATCTCATTTGGTGTCTCTAGAATTCAAAAGAGAATTCTCTTCTGGAGAATGAGAGAAAAAGAAAAAACAGGCTTAAGAGAACCAAGAGGAAAACTGAGGATCTTCAGAAAGTAGATGGAGAAATTGAAGGTGTTTTACAAAAAAAAGGTTAGATTAATGAGTAGTTTACTTTTATGTGGGTGGTAAGTGGCAGTAGTGTATCATTGGATCATACTTAGCTTTAAATTTCATGAAACTTCTTTTGGAGACGTAGATATAAGGTCCTGTGATTTTAGATATAGGGCTTAGGTGGAGTATATAGTAAGCCAGCATTAGAAAATATTTCCTTATTTGTAGTAATGTACTTAATAATGGTTCATTACGTAGATTCCTATTGACTTGCTCTGAATTCTCCTGCTTGACAGCCAAACTTCAAACACTAGAGCTTCAGATTCCAACTGTGAAGTTTGAAGATGTGGGGGGCAATGATGTGACCCTGAAGGTTAGTTACACTATAGAATATAACTTCTTGTTATGCTATTAGTGACAGAAGGAAACAGACCCCAGTTTTTTGCCTCTGTCAAATATGTATCCATTGTGAATAAAAACTCAGATAGGCTAGCCTACTTATTTTCTTTATTGGGGGCAAAAGAAATATATACTGTGATAAAACACAGTACCTTTGATTTAAGGTCAGTCATTGATGTTTGTTTTAAAAATTGGATATTCAATTCAACTTAAATGTATTTTTCCCTTTGGCTAACTTAGTGGAAGCTGTGGTATTGTAGAGATTTGACTTTCAAGTCTTGTGAGGTTAGAATTTAAATCTTCTCTGACTTTTTATTTCCTCTGACCTTGGGCAAGTCACTTTAACCTGCTACATCAAAAAAATTTCATACCTTCAAGGCCTACCTCACAGTTATTATGCTGATCAAATTAGATAATGTATGTGTTTTGCTTTGCAGACCAGTATTATTTCCTTCTCTTTTGATAGGAAGTATGCAAAATGCTTATCCATATGCGACATCCTGAAGTATACCACTACCTTGGTGTAGTGCCACCTAGAGGATTTCTTTTGCATGGGCCTCCAGGTTGTGGGAAAACATTACTTGCCCAGGCAATTGCTGGGGTAAGAAATGCTGATACTATTTCTCTCTGAATTTCTTTAATTAATTATGTGCTGGTGTCAGGAAGAAAATAATTTTCATTTAGAAATTATCTTCTTTTCATTTTTTCTTTATTTTAAAAGTCATTGAATTGTGTCAATTTATGAAACCGGTATATTGAAATAACATGTTCCAGGTTAGTTTTCAGGTTTTCTATTCACTGAATTCCCAAACTGATAATAACCAAAATTGTAATCTTACTGCTTTATTTCTGGTTAACTTTATGGGTAGAATAGGATCCCATTACTTTTTCCATTAGAGCAGTAGACAGTGAAGTTAAATCACCTTTAAGATGATCATAATTATCCTTCTTATAGCCATTGATAAAATTGGCTTTATATATATAGCTTTGTTCTATGAGACTTCCCTCTTATCACTGACCATAGATTTGTCAGTTTTAGGGAGGGAAAGTTTTGGATTTGTGTTGGATCTTCTGTACACCTCTTCCTAGGCAACAGGGAAATAAATTGATTCTAGAATTGGGAAAGATTATAACTTCTTTAGTACCAGACCAGCTTTTCAGGGGAATGAAAACAATCTTCAAGCTTTCCTCTGCCAAGGGTGGAATTAAAAATCCTCGGGCATGTTCCACAAAAACTGATGTTAAAATATTCTTGATTTTAAAAGTTACTTTTTCATTGGGCTAGTATCAAAAGATAGCAATTCCTTAGAAATTGGTACCTAAAAAATTAGTTTATTTCTGTTGACTGAGTCAAAAGGAAATAATTTAGTTTACAAATTGACAATTTCATCATTCTTTGTGTGTTTGCATACAGGAGCTTGAACTGCCAATTCTTAAAGTAGCTGCTACTGAGATTGTGTCTGGATTATCAGGGGAGTCTGAACAGCATCTGAGAAACCTCTTTGATCAGGCTGTGGTAAGTCAAGATGGCTGATAGCTACACTGAGACTATTTCATTAGGAAATTATGTTCAGCTTAGTCCCCATTTCTGAGGCATCAGCAGCATTTGCTCATTCACTGAACTGATTGAGTGACATTATAATTGCCATGCCTACTGTTGCGAAAGAGAATTGAGGAAGACTTTTGTATTGAGTATTTTGTACTCAGGGACCCCATGACAGAGACATGATTGGATAGAGACAATCTGCAGATAGCTTTTATAGAAGCCACTTTTGAACATCCAGAAGAATACTCCATAAGTGACCAAGGTATCCCAGATTGCTTGCTCAGCTCCAAGCCAGCACTTGGGCTCTCTGACTTGGTCCCTCAAATAGGAGCTGGGGGAATCGAATTGGTCCAGACTATGGGAAACTACTTCAGTGAAATTATTTTTTCATGTTTTCTCACCCTATTGGAATGTAAGCTCTTTGAACTTCTTTTTACTATCACACTGCTTGATACATAATAACAACTTATTACAGTTCTTTTTCATTCAGAAATTTGAATTCTGCAGTGCAGCCAACCTGTCCTTATTACTGACCTTACAAATTGTATTGAATGTTCCTCTTGCTTCAAATTTCTCCTTGCCTCTGCCTCTAAAAATCCCTCCTTTCCTTTTTCCCATCTGCTGTCTTTCTTTTCCCAAATGCCTTTGTACCTATATATGTGTGTATTGTCTTATCCTTTAGGTCAAGTACTATTTTATTGTTGCCTTTTTATCTTAGCACAGTGCCTACACTATAAAACCATCTAAATTTTGGGGTCAAAGATATTAATATGTGATCTTAAAAATTCTAGGTTTTCTGAATGATACGAATGCTTCCTTAGATTGTTTTGTTATTATTCATCTTTGTATGGTTGATATCTCCATAAATCACTTATCATGGCATTCTTATTTTTAGTCAAATGCACCTTGCATCCTTTTTATTGATGAAATTGATGCTATCACTCCCAAAAGAGAAATTGCTTCAAAAGACATGGAACGAAGAATTGTGGCCCAGCTTCTAGTCTGCATGGATGGTTAGTTTAAAATAAATACTTGTTTGAAAAATATTCTTTTTTAAAGGCATAATTTGTATTAAGGGGGTTGACACTGCCAGTTCCACCAAACTTCTTAAGATAATCCCCATTGTTGAATGTTGCTTGTTTTGTGCACCTGTTTAAATCTGAAGTAGAAATGTCTTTGTATAACTTTGTGATTTTAAAAAGTTGATCTGTACATTTCATTTTTTAATTACCTATATATTCTGTATTCTTTTGACTTTTAAGCCTTGATATATTTTCTTGATGATAGTTTGTTCTGTAAGATTGCATTTTTGCAATTATTAAAATTATAGTGCTGAGTAATTATAAAATATAGTGTGTGTGTGTGTGTGTGTGTGTGTGTGTGTGTGTGTGTGTGTGTCACCATACCTGATTTTCAACAACTCTGAAGTTGGTTGTTAATGGAATTAGTATTATCTGCCTTTTTACCTATCACAAAATTGAAAACTAGAGAAACGAAGTGACTTGCTCAAAGTCACACTTAAAAAAGGGACTTAAACCCAGGTTTTGAGACTTCATGACCACCTATCTTTTCCATAACATATGAGAACATGAGCCATATTATTGAAGAATTCTAGCATCTGAACCTGTATCAACTTGGAAGGGAATATAAAGACTTTAAAAGATTACCCTTAAACCAGAACATAAAGTTACAAGATTTAACTTATATGAAAGATAAACCTAATGAAACTTATTCCTGATAATTTTATCAGTGGTTCTTTGTTTTGCACATTTTTTTTGCAAGCAAATGGGGTTATAAGTAACTTGCTCAAGGCCACACAGCTAGCTAATTATTAAGTGTTTGAGGCAGGATTTGAACTCAGGTACTCCTGACTGCAGGGCCAGTGCTCTATCTACAGTGCCACCTAGCCACCCGTTTTGCACATTTTTAAGGCTGATTAAAAAAATCATTTATTTTGATTCCATTCAGTTGTAATTTCCACTGATTCAAACATGAATTTTTACTAAGTAAATTCATAAGATCATGAGAAAAATTAATTCAATTCAACAAAATTTCTTAACTATTTAATGTATCAAAGATTGCTAGGGATACGCTTATTCTTCTGGGTTTTATCACACTTACCATATTCTTCCAGAAAGCCTCCACAGTGGTCCAGCAGTACCTTCCTCTAAATCTTTGTCACTGAAATAACACATCCTAACCAAGTTCTGCTATTTAAGTATGATTGTGTTTCAAGGCCCCAAAACAGGGTCATACACTGGGATGTTCAATTATAAGACTTATCCATTAAGGGCTGACTTGTTGACTATTTCTTGTTTTCACAATACAACTAGCCTATCTACTTTTCTTGTTATAACATCCATATCATTTCAATGATATTGCTTTATTTATGCCTTTTCATCTCTCAGTTGCCCTTCGAATGATCATCAACTTTTACTTCTTAATACTGGTATATAATATTACCTAATTATCCATTGGTATTCTGTAGCCTAGCAAATAGATGTTTTTTTGTTCATTTTTTCCCCCTGGGTGAATATTGAGTAACCAGAAAGGAAAATCAAATTTGGCAGGTATAAGAGTAGTTTTAGTTGAATGGTGAGATTGGAAGCCAGATTGCAGAAAATTGAGGAGTAAGGAGGAGTAAGAGAAGAAATAAAGGGAAATTTAAATTGCTTTTTTTTTAAGGTTTTTGCAAGGCAAATGGGGTTAAGTGGCTTTCCCAAGGCCACGCAGCTAGGTAATTATTAAGTGTCTGAGACCGGATTTGAGCTCAGGTACTCCTGACTCCAGGGCTGGTGCTTTATTCACTATGCCACCTAGCCGTTCCCCCCCCCCCTTTTTAAGGCAGTGGGGTTAAGAGTGACTTGCCCAAGGCCACACCAGCTAGGTAATTATTAAATGTCTGAGACCGGATTTGAACCCAGGTACTCCTGACTCTAGGGCCGGTGCCCTATCCACTGCGCCACCTAGCTGCCCCCTTAAATTGCTTTTTCAAGGAATTCTCTTGAAGAGAGAGAAGAGATACAGGATGCTGTTTTGAGGGGATAATTGAAATTAATGAAGGTATTTTTTAAGAATGGGGAAATTTAGGGGCGGCTAGATGGTGCAGTGGATAAGGCACCGGCCCTGGAGTCAGGAGTACCTGGGTTCAAATCCGGTCTCAGACACTTAATGATTACCTGGCTGTGTGGCCTTGGGCAAGTCACTTAACCCCATTTGCCTTGGAAAAACCTAGAAAAAAAAGAATGGGGAAATTTAGAAAATTTGAGGTTAGTAAAAATAGGAACACAATGATTGAGGATGCACTAGATTGGTTTAATATCACATCATTAAAATCTGTAGCTGGGAAAATTTGCTTGTATGACTTTCTTTCTGTACCTTGAAATCCCTGCCCTACTAGCAGAACCTAATTAATTTATGTAATAGCCAATAATTAACCTTGATTGGAAAGTAAAATGTTTGATTGTAATGAATAGTAAGTAGAATCATAGGAAAGGTAGACATCTGAACCAATTTATGGAATTTCTTTAGTTGCCAGCTTTAGGAGTTTGTATTTTACCCCATAGAGGACTTTAGATGGTTTTTGAGTGTCAGACTTGTGCCTTAGGAAGATTAAACCTATTGTTGGAAGAAGGAGAATGACAGGAGACTTTATAAATAGTCCCAGGAAAGATGGTGATTGTCTGAACTAGAATTATGGTTGTATAAATGGAGTAGGGGAACAGATTTGGGAGGTATTGTCCAATCTCACAAAAATTTGGCAGCTACTTGGTTGAGAATATTAAGGGTGGGGAAGAGTTAAAAATAAGTTCAAGGTTTTGAACTTGGGTTTCTAGGAGACTAGTGCTACTATTAACAAAATTACAAAAGTTTGAGGGAGAGAAACAAGTTTTAAGTTATAATCAGGGTATCTAAGAGAAGACTTCCGGCTGGCAGTTTTGCAATACAGGGCTTTATCTACAATAAAGGGAAAAAATTAGGAATCTTTTTACTGATTTGAATATTCCTTCTGTAGTGCTGATAAGTGAATTCTTTTCCAAATGAGATCACCAAAGGAGAGGGGGGAGAGAGAGAGAAAAGACCCTAAAACAGTACCTTGGTTAGCATTGAGTATAGATGGGTATGCAGACAGAGGACATTTCCGTGTCCTTTCCCATTCTTCTATTGCTATTATTCCTCCATCCAAACCAGTTTTCTCTATAGTTATTTGTAATTATTTATGTATTTATTTATTTATTTTGCAAGGCAAATGGGGTTAAGTGGCTTGCCCAAGGCCCAAGGTAATTATTAAGTGTCTATGACCAGATTTGAACCCAGGTACTCCTGACTCCAGGGCCGGTGTTTTATCCACTGCGCCACCTAGCCGCCCTATATCTGATTATTTAATATCATCATTCTTTACTATTTGTATAAATGTTAAAATTTCCTAGGCCCCGTGTGGAGAGATGGATCATTAGATGTACACTAATAAAAATTTGTGAGAAAAGGATGAAAGTGTGATAAATAAAATGAGGCATTGAGAACCAAAATGAATGTGATTAGACTGACAGGAAGATTTAGGAGACTTATGCCTCAGTTGTGCTTTAATGTGGATTTTGATTCAGTTTGATGAGTCAGACTTTCTGAGTTTCTTAGTAACTTTCCCCTTCCTTTCCCAGAATGGTAATATGCCATCTTCCTGGTGCCTGAAGGAACTTGACCAATATTTGTTGACCTGAACTCTAGTTTCATTTCTGTCTCTATGCTCTTTCTTTTCTCTGCTCTGATGATCTTCTGGGACCTGCTGTGGTCATTTTCATGGGAATATGCAGATAATTTTAGTTAATATTAGTTGAATTGTTTAATTTTTCTATGCATGTGATGGATGCATTCTCCAAAGTAAATCATATGCTTCTTGAGGTCAAGGATTGTACTTTTGTTCTTTTGTTTTCTTTTTTTCCAATTCTTATAACCTAGTAATATCTTCATACAGTAGGTTGTTAATAAATTTTTGTTGAATTGATTTGAGGAGAAACTGTCATACAGGTAAAAGAACTAGAAACATGTCAGAATGTCCAAGAGAAGTAGAGGGAAAGGAAGCATTTGATGGTCACAAATACTGCAAAAAGATTAAGAAGGATGAGGAGAATGAAAACCTTTGGTGGTACTTTAAGTGGAGAATATTTAAATACTTGAGCAAGTTATTTTTTAATTATTTTTGACTACTCAACATACCCTTTTACTTATGCTAATTGCATATTGATCTTTATTAAACTTTGTTCACTAGCTTCAATACTGTTTCAGAAAGCAGCAAAACTTTGTTTAGAATATTTTATAATACAGATTTTACTTAATTTGAAATGAGTTCTGAGAAAAATATAAAATTGAAATTTCCTCTAGAAATGTTCAGCAATCTGAGTAACATCTCTGCTTTGAGAGATTTTCTTACCCCTAATTTTATTTCATTTAATAAAAATGAGGGAGATAGTTCTATTTAATAGAGTATTTTTATTTCTTTTTTAATCTTATTTTTAATGATATCTTGTTTTGAAATTGCCTTTGTGAATCTATCCCACTACCCACCTAGGGAGCCATCCTTGTAACAAAGAAAGATGGAAGCGGAGGGGGGTGTTCAGTAAAACTAACCAAATTGTCATTTTTCTCCAAAAGCAAATGCAATATTTTGTACCAGAATTAAAGAGGTTTTTTTCAGTTTTTTTCATAAGGGAGTATCTTGATTGGAAGATCCTTTTTATGCTAGTGATTGAATGAAAAATTGATCCTCCTGATTAATTGATCAGATCATTGTCAGACATAACACCAGACTGAGACTCAAGGAATACAAATAGAGAAGAATGTATATATAAATAATCTTCATGCTTACCATCTAACCTCACAATCTAATTAGAGATAGGAAATTGTAAGCATAATGCAAAAGCAAAATATATAAATATAGTATATATATATTTATTGTAAATATATTGTAATGTATTTATTGTGAATATAAGTATAAATTATATGGTATGGATTTAATCCTTAGTAATCTTAACATAAGGAGAAGACCTTACGTAAATTTAAAATAAAAGGATTGATTGTGAAATGAAAGTTGAGTTTTTTGATGTTGTTTCCTTATAGGCTTCCAAGGGGTATGAGTTTCCTTAACCACTTAAATTGGAATTTAATGATCATCTTTCCCCTTCAGAATTGGATGACTCAACTGATTTTTTTTTTAAATTTTGAGTTCTGAATTTCTTTTCTCCCTCCCTTTCCCATCCACTGAGATGGCAATATGATATCAATTTTGCATATAAAATCATGAAAAATATTTTCATATTAGCAGTTTTTTTTAAAGTGAGAGAATTCTATTTCAATTTGCTCTCAAGAGTTTATCAGAAACAACAGTATTGTTAGGGTGATAAACTATGAGTGACTTAGTTATTCTGATCAAAATAATGATGTGAAGGTAGATGAAGTAATGTAGTTACAAGATGTATATAGAAAGGTCAAGATTAAATAGCAAAAAGCAACAAAATTATTTCCTGTAACTAGATATATTCAGTAAATTTTTTCTAGGCTTATCAGTTATTTTGTTTTTATTTTTTAAAATATTTTATTTTTTCAATTATATGCAACGATAGTTTTCTAACAGTCATCTTTTTTTAAACTTTTGAAGTCTACATTTTTCTACCTCTCTCCTTTCCTCCTTCTCCCTTTAACAGCGAGCAATGTGCTGTAAGTTAGACATGTACAATTATGTTTGATAAATTTCCATATAAGTCAAGTTATGAAAGAAGATTCAGAACCACTGGGGGGGGGGGTGGAACATGAGAAAAAAATATATATAAACAAGTTTTAACAAGTGAAAATAGTATGCTGTAGTTTGCATTCAGACTCCATAGTTCTTCCTCCAGATATGGATGGCATTTTCTGTCACAGGTCTTTCAGACTTGTCCTTGATCACTGAATTGCTGAGAAAAGCTAAGGTCTTCATAGTTGATTATCACACGATGTTGCTGTCAATGTACAGTGTTCCCATGATTCTGCTTACTTCACTCAGCATCAGTTCATGCAGGTCTTTCCAGGCTTTTCAGTATCCATTGTTTATTACAAAACAAAATCATTAAGATAAATCCAAAGGGTTAATATCTTCACCAGTTCCTTTTTTTTTCTTTTAGACCTGAATAATCTAGCTGCTACAGCACAGGTCTTAGTAATTGGAGCTACCAACAGACCAGATTCACTGGACCCAGCATTGAGACGTGCAGGAAGGTTTGACAGAGAAATTTGCATGGGTATTCCAGATGAGGCATCCAGAGAAAGGTAAATTCTGTTTTACATTGTTATTTCTTTTTGACATTGATTTAAAATTTTTTTTAGTTCTGAATTCTCTCCCCATCCAGAAATGTGTGGTATTAGTTACACATGGAAATTATACAAAACATTTACTTATTAGCCATGTTCTTGAAAAAAGGAAGAAAAATACAAGTGAAAAAAAAATTTACACTTCAATCTGCAGTCAGATTCTGTCAGTTCTTTCTCTAGAGGTGAATAGCATATTTTTCATCATGGGTCCTTTGGGATTGTCTTGGATCATTGCATTAGAGTAGCTAAAGTCATTAGCAGTTGATCATCCTTACAATTTAGCTATTAGTGTTCACAATGTTCTCTTGTTTCTGCTCACTTCACTTTGCCTCAGTTCATAAAAGACTTTCCAGGTTTTTTTGAAACCATCCTACTTATCATTTCTTATAGCACAGTAGAATTCCATGACAGTTATACTACAGCTGATTCAGCCATTCCACAATTAATGTCTGTTCCCTCAATTCTCAATTCTTTGCCACCACACAAAAAAATGTGCTATAAATATTTTTGTGCATTATGAGACCTTTGCCTTTTTTTTTTTAAACCTCTTTGCGATACCAGCCTAGCAGTGATATTGCTGGTCAAAAGGTATATTCAGTTTTTTTATATAGTTTTTTTTGGAAGGCAGTGGGGTTAAGTGACTTGCCCAAGGCCACACAGCTAGGTAATTATTAAGTAAGTGTCTGAGACCAGATTTGAACCCAGGTACACCTGACCTCTGGGCTGGTGCAGTAGCACTACCTAGCCACCCTGGTATATTCAGTTTTATAGCTCTTCAGGCATAGCTCCAAATTGTACCCCAGATTGGTGGGATCAGTTTACAACTTCACTAAAACAGTACTTTAGTACCTCAGTTTTTCCACTTTCTCTCCAAAATATTTATTATTTTCCTTTCCTGTCATTTAAACCAATTTGATAGGTGGTACCTCAGAGTTTTAATTTGTGTTTCTCTAATTAGTAGTGATTTAGAGCATTTTTTATGACTTAAATTTGAATTCTTTTAATTCTTCTAAAAAAGTGCTTATCAGTTAACAGTTCTTTATATTTGAAAAAGACATAAAATCTTTATCAGAAAAACTTGCTGAAAACTTTTTTTTCTAGTTTCCTGCTTTCCTTCTAATCAAAGCTACATTGGCTTTGTATAAAAAAGGTTTAATTTACTGTTATCAAAATTGTCCATTTTATATCTGTGATTCCCTCTATCTCTAATTTGGTCATAAATTCTTCCTTGTCTATTGATCTTAAGATAAATTTTTCCACAATGGCTTTTGTGCTTGTAATAGTAATCTAGAAATAAAAACAGTTTTCCATTCCTAGGCTTCCAGGCAGCTTTGAAAAGAATCACAGAATCTTGGAAATGGAAAGGTTATTTGAGTCATCAACTTCAAACTCACAAGTTACTTATATATAAAATATTCCTAGGCTCTTATGTGAAAGATACATTGAAATTGATAAGACAAGAGTTTGTGAGGGAGGAGGAGGTGTTGTACAGTTATCCAAAGATCATGTACAACAGTGTAACTCCCTGTGAACTGAATACTTAAAAACCTCAAGTTAATATTGTGTTTTGTTATATTTTTATTTTTTTAAAAACATTTTAATCTGGTTCAGACTGCATTTCTGATATGCAGTAAAAAAAAAAGGTTAAAGGTAACATTCTTGGAATACCATTAGTAAATTATCAAATGCTTCTTGTTACTTTTCCTCATGATACAATCCATTCACATAATGTCTACTTAATGCACTAATTCATTGAATGATGAAATTGTAAATTTTATACATGAAATGAAATGGTGAAATTATTAAAAAGATGAAATTATCTTTTAAGGCAAGTTGGAAACTTCTTTTTTTACCTCCAAGTGCTTTTATTTTTTATTTGTTTATTCTTATTTTGTTCAAATAATTTTTTTATACATTACTAAAATATTCTTGTCTAAGAGTAAACATAGTACCCTTCCCCCAAAAAATATAGACCCGCATGAGCAAGAAAGTAAAGGGGAGAGAAAAAAATTAAAAATAATAATAATGATAATGATAACAGTAGGTATGGCCAGGTGGTGCAGTGGACAGAGCACTGGCTCTGGAGCTAGGACCACCTGAGACCAAATCCAGCCCCTGACACCCAACAGTCACCCAGCTGTGTGACCCAATGCAATCCAACCCCATTGCCCTGCAAAAACCAAAAAAAGGAAAAAAGAGCCAAAATAAGTCCATCACAAAAGCTACTTCCGTATTTTTCCACCATTGCCATTGCGGATCGCAACTCCCTCCATTCGTACTTCTCCACTACCATGTACTATATTTTTCTCTCTCCTTTCACTCTCTCTGCTATAGGGTAGCTGAGTGGTGCAGCAGACAGATCCCTGGCCCTGGGGCCAAGAGGCCCCAAGCCCCCTTACCACCCCCTTAGGTCCAGCATCCACCTGGCCCTATGGTCCCGGACAGGCCATCCAATCCCAGCCCCTTGCAAGAAGTAAAAAAGAAAATGTGTTATATCTGACCACTCTCCCCCCATGGTCCATCCTCTCCTCCTTTATTCACATCCCCACCCCTTCCCCCTGCTTCCCCTTCTTACTCCAGATATCTATACCCCATTGAGTATATATGCTGTTTCCTCTCCTAGCCACCTCTGATGAGAGCAAAGATTCCCTCATTCCCCCTTGCCTCCCCCCCTTCCATATCATTGCAATAGCTCATTGTAATAAAGAAAAATCTTATTATACGAAATATCTTAGCCTATTCCTCTTCTCCTTTATCTTTCTCCCATTACATTTCCCTGTCATCTATTGACTCCATTTTTACACCACAATATATCTTAAAATTCAGCTTTCTCCTGTATTTCATCTATAAGAGCTCCTTCTACCTGCTCTGTTAATTGAGAAGGTTCATATAAGTATTATCAGTATCATTTTTCTATGCAGGAGTACATGTAGTTCATCACCATTAAGTCTGTCATATTTTATCCTTCTCCTACATTCTCTATGCTTCACCTGAGTCCCGTATTCGAAGATCAGACCTTCTGTTCAGCTTTGGCCATTCCAACAGGAACATTTGAAATTCCCCTGGTTCATTGAAACTCCATCTTTTTCCCTGGAAGTGGCCGTTCAGTTTTGCTGGGTGGTTCATTCTTGGTTGCATTCTGAGCTATTTTGCCTTCCGGAATATTATATTCCAAGCCCTATGAGCTTTTAATGTAGTTGCTGCTAAGTCCTGTGTGATCCTGACTGAAGCTCCATGTTATTTGAATTGTGTCCTTCTGGCTGCTTGTAATATTTTCTCTTTGACTTGGGAGTTAAGGAACTTGGCTATAATATTCCTGGGAGTTGGGTTTTTTTTGCATCTCTTTCCAGGGGAGATCGGTGGATTCTCTCAATTTCTATTTTGCCCTCTGCTTCTAGGATATCTGGGCAATTTTCCTGTAGTAATTCTTTGAAAAGGATGTCAAGGCTCTTTTCCTGGTCATGACTTTCAGGTATTCCAATAATTTTTAAATTATCTTTCCTAAATCTGTTTTCTATATCAGTTGTTTTTTCAATGAGATGTTTCACATTTTCTTCTAATTTTTCATTCTTTTGGTTTTGAAGTATTGAGTCCTGATTTCTCGTAATTTCAGCAACCTCCCTTAGTTCCATTCTTTGTCTGAAGAATTTGTTTTCCTCAGAGAGCTTTCTTATCTCTTTTTCCATCTGGCCAATTCTGCTTTTTAAAGCATTCTTCTCCTCAATAACTTTTTGAACTGTTTTATCCATTTGACCTATGCTGGTTTTTAACATGTTATTTTCTTCAGCATTTTTTGGGAGCTCCTTGACTAAGCTGCTGACATCTTTTTCATGTTTTTCCTGCATCTCTCTCTCTCTCTCATTTCTTTTCCCATATTATCTTCTATCTCCCTCATTTGATTTTCAAAGTCTTTTTTGAGCTCTGTCATAGTCTGAGCCCAATTTCTGTTTTTCTTGGAGTCTTTAGATGCAGGAGCTTGTACTTCCTCATCTTCAGACTGAGTATTTTGATCCTTCTTGGGATCATAGATAATGTATTTCTCAATGGTGTTCCTCTTTTTTTCTGCTTACTCATTCTCCAGCCTGTGCCTGGTTTTGGGGTGCTTCCTGAGCTTTTGAGTATTGTTGGGACACCCCCCCCCCCCAGGAACACTGTGTGTGAGGAGGCTCTGTCTTCCTTCCTGATCTATGAATGACCATAAGTGCCCCCCTCTGCCACAGGGCTGAGGTGGTGGTGGGGCCTAGGCTGTGATCAGGATCTGAATGTGGTTACAGGCCCAGAGTTCTTTTCCAGGGAAAGAGGACAGAGTTCACCAGTCTCTCTCCACTCCCCTACCTAGGCTCAGTACTCATGCATGGGGGCTCCTGCTTACTGGCTCTGCCTGTTTCCAGTTTCTGGATCTGGGCTGCACTCTGGCAGAGGTCCCCCGCTGATCCCCCAAGTTGTGCCCAGTGCTTCCCAGGGTGTAGGTAAGGAAATTGCCCTTGCTGCTCTGAGCCGCAGCTCCCAGTGCCCTGGGGCTGCCTCCAGGAAGCTGAAGTTCCTTTGCTCTGTCGGGCTACCCTTCCAACCCCATGGAGCGGAGCTTTTCCACTCATTTCCAGGTTACCTTGGGTTGGAGAACTGCCTCCCTGCATCCCTCTGTGGATTCTGTCTCAAATTTAGTTAGTCTAAGAGACAATCAATCCTCTCCTGTTGCCATCTTGGCTCTGCCCCCCAAGTCAGAAATTTCTTAATGGATCTTCCAGAAGTTGTGTTAATAATTCACGTCCCTGGGGTGGCTAGGTGGCACATTGGATAGAGCACCGGCCCTGGAGTCAGGAGTACCTGAGTTCAAACCCGGCCTCAGACACTTAATAATTACTTAGCTGTGTGGCCTTGGGCAAGCCACTTAACCCCATTTCCCTTGCAAAAACCTAAAAAGATAAATGATTCAAGTCCCCCTCATCACTATCCAAACTTTTCATTTACTTTCTCACTCAAATGATAAATCATTTATTATGCATATCTACTGTGTGTGTGTGTGTGTGTGTGTGTGTGTGTGTGTGTGTGTGTGTGTAATGTACTCCGATGTAGTCTTTCTACACTTAGAAGTAATGAAACAGTCCTTATCGAGGAACTTGCCTTCTAATAGAGAAGACTCATGAATATATGAATATATATAGGAAAAAATATAAAGAGAACGAGATTTCATTCATATAGGGAACTTTCAGATAAGGAAACTCCCTATGCCATGCAGGTCACAGTTCCTTTTTACAACAGGCTTTTTTTCTCTTACCTAGTATATACCAGAAACAGGAATTAAACCCTAGACTTCCTGACATTAGGACTTGCTCCCTATCCATAGTGTCAATTTGACACTTTAATTCAACAGATAACTTTATCTATTTAAACTGGATACTTGAATTTTTGCCTCTTGCTTCTCCCCCATAACAGGATTCTTCAAACTTTGTGTAGAAAGATGAAACTCCCTGAGGCTTTTGATTTTCGTCACTTAGCCCACCTTACACCAGGCTATGTTGGTGCTGATCTGATGGCATTGCGACAAGAAGCAGTCAGCTGTGCAGTTGACAGGGTTTTGTTAAAGTTGAATATGACAAAGCAGAAAGATGGTCAATCTGGGGATGTGACACCTGAGGGAAGCCTGGTAGAGCTGATGAAAACAGATGATGGTTCAAAACCACTGGATTTTTCTGAAAAGGTATTATAAATGGCTACACACTTTCTTCCTTGTGCTCTTTATTTTAAGTGAAACTAGTTTATGTTTATGAGACTCCCTATTAAATGGCATAGTTGCATGAAACAGACATTTACTAAAAGTTATCCTAAAAAACCTTTTAGTTCTTTCTCCATGATTTATTTTGAGTGGATTGGATCTATGGCAGACTTAGTACTACTGTAGAGCCTTTAAGCAATTTGGACTTTTGGGGTTGGTATAAGGTAAAATTCCCTCTCATCATAGTCATAGTATCTGTTTCAAGTCCTATACAATCCTAGAACTCAGTCACAATAATCTTAAAGAATATTTATCAGGCAAAAACTTTTAAAAGAAATAATTCTTTGTGAAAATTTTGAAAACATTTATAGGACAGTTATAGGATATATTAAGACTAGATGGTACCTTAGAGATAATGAAACCTTGATTTTATAGCTAGGTTATTCTTTTCTTCTCCCCTTTACCCCCCAAATTAAGTAATAAAGTGACAGAGTTAGATTTGATCCCAGATCTTTGGATTCCAAGTCCAGTCTACTCTGGTCAACTTCTATTGGGAGCTTCAAGCACACATTGTTTTAAGTAATTCAATTCAGAAATCATTTATTATATAGTAAATTAGTATTAGAAGCATGATCTATACACAGATTGATCCAGTACAGGGTTGTTGCAGTGAGGATAGATAGTTGCCAGATTTGAGGAGAAGAAAATTAGGAAATTTTGGCAAATTTTTCAGTAGGGGGAGTCAAAGAAGACCATAAGTGATCAGTTAGCTATTGGGGATATTGTAGAAGGAATCCTTATTCAGGTATGAATTAAACTAGGTGGGTTCTGAGATCCCTTCTAACTCTTCAGAAAAGCAAAAGTTAATTTTTTTTTTAAGGCTTTTGCAAGGCAAATGGGGTTAAGCGGCTTGCCCAAGGCCACACGGCTAGGTAATTATTAAGTGTCAGACCAGATTTGAACCCAGGTACTCCTGGCTCCAAGGCCGGTGTTTTATCCACTGCGCCACCTAGCCACCCCTTAAAAGTTAATTAATGAAGCTCTTATAAATAGAATCACCTTAAGGGGCGGCTAGGTGGCGCAGTGGATAGAGCACCAGTCCTGGAGCCAGGAGTGCCTGAGTACAAATCTGGCCTCAGATACTTCATAATTACCTAGCCGTGTGGCCTTGGGCAAGCCGCTTAACCCCATTGCCTTGCAAAAACCTAAAAAAAAAAAAAATAGAATCACCTTAAATCTTATGGCACAGAATTTTTTTTTTTTTACGTAAGACAATGGATTAAGAGACTTGCCCAAGATCACACATCTAGGTAATTATCAAGTGTCTGAATCCAGATTTGAACTCAGGTCCTCCTAACTCCGGGGCTTTATCCATTGTCCCACCTAACTGCCCCTCAGAATTATTTTAAATAAACCCATGTTGTATTCTTTTATAAAGCACAGAATCCTTCCTAACATTAATATATCATCCATTTAATATTTTTGTAATCCTTTATTTCACTTCGGTTTGTAATATGCTCATCTTAAACCTTCTCTTCTATATGAAAGCATGGAGTTTTTAAAACTAGTGCTCACCAAAGAGGAGTTCCAAACTTAAGGAAACCTGATATTTCAAAATGTAAGTTTAACAAACAGAGAAGTGAAAGGATAGTAATTGATATTTCTTTTTTACCCTATGTTCTGCTTAGGGTACCTAGATAGAATGGTCTCACTGTCCAGTAAGCATGTTCTACTTTCCCTTTGCTCTTCACCCATCCAAATCCTATATATTCCTTAAGGCTGAGCAAGAGTCTTATTTTCTCCTCTAGACTTTAATAGTTTGTAGATACCATAAGCTTAACCCACATACTGAGGATAGTGTACACCAGAGCCTGTCTGGCCTTTGCATGAAAAGTTATCTCAGATGTTATTAAGTTGTAGATGGAAAAGAAACCTAAAATTATTTGATCTGGTCTTCTGTGTTATGGTTAATATTTGACCATTAAAGACTGATGGATTTGCTGCAAATTTTTTTCCCTCATGATTTGCCTCTTATGTACATATTAAACTAAATAAATACACATCTCACCTTTCTGTACCTTTCTCAGTTCCTGTTATATACCATATTTCCAGGATGGGAGATTTCATTCTTTGTCATGTTAGCCTATTTTATTGTTTACTCACCCCTGCAGCTGTAGCTCTGTCTTACTTGAATGCTCTATACCGTTATGTTAAATGTATTTCCTTTTGTGCATTCTGTCCTCTGTGAAGTTGTAGAATAATAAAGCCACTTCAGAGTAACTCCATATATTTGGAGATAGTCATATTTCTTTTACTATTGGGAGGTAATTTATTATTGAAATATTTTCCTGAGGGCTGTACATTTGTTGGTATGTAGGTTTTGTCTCATTTATTGTACTTGTATCCCCCAGCTCATATACTGCCTGGCAGTGTGTGTGTGTGTGTGTGTGTGTGTGTGTGTGTGTGTGTGTGTGTGTGTGTGTTAGGCATTTAATAATGTTTGGTTGATTGATTATATGAAAATTAATGGAGGACCATTTCATTGCATGTGTGTAGCCTTAGTGGCACCAAGTGAAATTCATGATGATGTCAATTTAAGAAAACCATAAATTTGTAAGGAAGTTTATTCTAGCTTCCAGAGAAACAAGAACAGATATTGGGCTTAAGGGAGGAGAGTAAAATGAGCATTAAAACATAGATATTATCTTTTCAGTAAACTCTAAATGATAACTGATTCTCTCTCTTCTCACTGCCTCTTCCATACCTCCAATGTCCAAGAATGAATTACTGAGACTGCTTGAGGTGCTAAAGGACCAAAACTCCATCCCAGAAGAGGATCTGCAAATGCTGTGTATAGAAATGAATGATTTCATTGTTGCTTTGTCTAAAGTACAGCCTTCTGCAAAGAGAGAAGGCTTTGTCACTGTTCCTAATGTGACATGGTCAGATATTGGAGCCCTGGAAAGTATTCGAGAAGAGCTCACCATGGCATTGTTGGTAGGTGTGTTTTATATTTAAATCATTTAAAGCTATCCGAGACAGAGTCATACCACTGTATTCTGTTTTATACATAGCTAACTCAGCTGTATATTTTTATTTTAGAGGTCTTTGCAAACTAAATTCACCCACCCACCACAGGGTGAGTCTTTCCTTAGATTTTTCTTTATTTTTAGATTGTGATTATATTTGTCTGTGACTTAACCAAAGACACATCAAGTTTTGTTCTGAGACCAAATTCCTATCAGTGTTTGTGAAATTTGGTACATTTAAAAATAAAAATTAATTTTAAATTAACTCCAATTTTTAATTTTTTGTGTTAAATTTCTATTTTTGCTCTCATTAATCAACTTTAATAATAAAAACATCTATTGTTAGAATGTACTGAAAAGGAGAAGAAATGCAGAGAAAGTATTTTAGTTACGCAGCCCTCTGCTATTTATATTTGTATAAAATTTACATTTTCCATAAACCTGAGTGTTTTCTGAGATTTTTGTGACAAACTTTTTTATAAATAGTGCCAGTTTAGCCATTTAACAACAATATCTTTTGTCATTTAGATGGGCACATCAAGTCTGCAAATCATTAATTCCATTAAAATTAAACAGTGAAAAATTATTAATAACTAAAATATGGGGGCGGCTAGGTGGCGCAGTGGTAGGGGCAGCTAGGAGGCTCAGTGGATAAGGCACTGGCCCTGGAGTCAGGAGTACCTGGGTTCAAATCCAGTCTCAGACATTTAATAATTTCCTAGCTGGGTGGCCTTGGGCAAGCCACTTAACCTCATTGCCTTGCAAAAAAACAAAAAAAAGAATAACTAAAACATGTTGGAATTTTGTTTCTAGGCTCCATTGCGCTATCCTGATCAGGTTAAAGCCCTTGGATTAATGACACCAGCTGGTATTCTTCTTGCTGGACCACCAGGCTGTGGAAAGACTCTTTTGGCAAAGGTGGGTCTTCAGATATATTTTGTATTTTTGAACCACACAATGTGTTTGAACCAAGGTGGTTAACAGAAACCAGGCTTACCTTTAGGGTAAAAGGAACAAAACTGAACATAGCTTAATAGTACTTGTACAGGGGTGGCTAGGTGGCACAGTGGATAGAATACTGGCCCTGGAGTCAGGAGTACCTGAGTTCAAATCCAGCCTCAGACACTTAATAATTACCTAGCTGTGTGGCCTTGAAGCCACTTAGCCCCATTTGCCTTGCAAAAACCTAAGAAAACAAATTTACTACTTGTACAAGGTATCATGATATTTAGGAGTCATTTGTCTTATTTTACCCATTCCACTTTGAAGAAAATATACTTTCCAGACTCTTCCAGTACTGCAAGGAAGGATTTTGAGATTTAGAAGTGATGCAGGACAGCTTTTTGGGACTAAATCTATGTATCAGTAGATCTGTAGATTCAATATTTCTCTAGTCATAACTGCACTCAGGACTGTAAATGAGTGACATGATGACATGGTTTCTTTTTTTTTTAATCATTTATTTCAGTTGTGTCACACTCTTTGTGATTCCATTTGAGGATTTCTTGGCAAAAATACTGTAGTTCTTTGCCATTTCCTTCTCCAGTTCATTTTACAGGATCACACAGGCAATAAACGTCTTGAGCCTAGATTTGAACTCAGTTCTTCTTGACTCCAGGCCTGACACTCTATCCACTGTACCACCTGCCTTGCTTAGTTTTACATGTTGCTAAATTTTGTGTAATGCTTTTTTTTAACTTGTAGTTTTTTTAAAAATTTCATATATTTAAGGCAATGGGGTTAAGTGACTTGCCCAAGGTCATAAAACTAGTTAATTATTAAGTGTCTGAGGCTAGATTTGAACTCAGGTCTTCCTGATTCCAAGATGCCTGTGCTATATGCAATGTGCCATCTAGCTGCCCCGTAACCTGTAGCTTTTAATACTCTTTTTTTTGTTTTGTTTTATTAAAGATTTTATTTATTTTGAATTTTACAATTTTCCCCCCAATCTTACTTCCCTCCCCCCACAGAAACCAATTTGTCTGTCTTTACATTGTTTCCATGTTGTACATTGATCCAAATTGAGTATGATGAGAGAGAAATGAAATCCTTAAGGAAGAAACAAAAAGAAGAAATCTGTGTTTTTTTCCTAAATTACAGGGAATAGTCCTTGAATTTTGTTCAAACTCCACAGCTCCTTATCTGGATACAGATGGCACTCCCCATTGCAGACAAACCCAAAATTGTTCCCAATTGTTGTACTGATGGAATGAGAGAGTCCATCAAGGTTGAATATCACTCCCATGTTGCTGTTGGGGTGTACAGTGTTTTTCTGGTTCTGCTCATCTCACTCAGCATCAGTTCATGCAAATCCCTCCAGGCTTCCCTGAATTCCCATCCCTCCTGGTTTCTAATAGAACAATAGTGTTCCTTGACATACATATACCACAGTTTGCTAAGCCATTCCCCAATTGCAGGACATTTACTTGATTTCCAATTCTTTGCCACCACAAACAGGGCTGCTATGAATATTTTTGTACAAGTGATGTTATCACCCTTTTTCATGATCTCTTCAGGATATAGACCAGTAGTGGTATCAGTCAGGGAAAAGGTTAGGGTTAGAGGCCACAGAAGCATATTTTTAAAGAATTTTCATGTTTCCTATTTTTTGTATCATCATAGATTCTCCCTTAGCACACCAGATCAGTACATTGAGAAAGTCCAAAAACACCTGTGGGGACCTCCTATTTCCATGATCTTCTTGTATATCTACATTTGTGTTCCATTTGATCTTTTCAATTTTGTTATATTTACTTAATTTTTGGTATGTTCTTTACATTTACATCATTGTAGTTATTTTGTATTTTATTTGCTTGACTCTCTTTACTCCACTCTGCATCAGTTCATGTTGATCTTTCCATGCTTTGTTGTATTTATCACATAGCATCATCTTACAGCACAGTAATCGTCTATTACCACAGTTTGTTTAGCCATTTCCCAATTGATGGACATCTACTTCTTTTCCAATTCTGTTAGCTATCACAAAAAGTGATGCTATAAATATTCAGGAATATTTGGAGACCTTTTTTCTTATTGATGGCTTCCTTGTAGTATGAACTTAGTAACAGAATCTCAGGTTCAAGGGTATGGAGCCAAGATGGTGACAGGAGAAGAACCTCTCTTAGGTGCTCTCTCACTATAATATTTCAAAACTTATAAAATAAGGACTCTTAACTAAATTTTCCAGAGACAGAACCCACAGAGGGACAGAGTGAGCCAATTCTTCAGGCCAAGGTAACCTGGAAAATAACAGAAAGGCTCCATTCCATGGGGTTAGAGGGGCAGCCCACCAGAGTGAAGGAAATTCAGCCTCCCAGAGGCAGCCCCAGGGCACCTGGGAGCCATGGCGCACAGCAGCAGTGGCAGTTTGCTTACTACACCCTGTGGAACACCAGGCACAACTTGAAAGATGGGGGGGGGTGCCTGTGCCAGAGGAGCGCATGAAGCCCAGCCCTCAGGGCACTCAGTGAGCACCATGGCCATGGCAGCTCAGATCCAGGAACCCGAAGCAGGCAGAGCTGCATTAAGCAGGAGCCCCCAGGCAACTGAGCCTTGAATGCTCACCCTAGGTAGGGGAGTGGAGAGAGACTTTCAAAGTCTGTCCTCTGTACCTGCTACAGGACTCTGGGATTCTGACCACATTCAGATCCTGATCATAGTCTAGGACCCCCCACCTCAGCCCTGTGTCAGAGGGGTGCACTTGTGGTAAATCACAGACCAGGAGGGAAGACAGAGCCTCACACACGGAGATCCTGGGTGGGGGAGGGTATGTCCCAATAATACTCAAAAGAAAACAACTCCCAGGAATATTATAGCCAAGTTCCAGAATTCCCAAGTCATAGAGAAAATATTACAAGCAGCCAGAAGGACACAATTTAGATATTATTGAACTTCAGTCAGGATCACACAGGACTTAGCAGCAACTACATTAAAAGCTCGTAGGGCTTGGAACATATTCCAGAAGGCAAAAGAGCTCGGAATGCAACCAAGATTCAACTGCCCAGCAAAGCTGAATGTACTGGGGAGGCTAGGTGCGCAGTGAATAGAGCACCGGCCCTGGAGTCAGGAGTATCTGAGTTCAAATTCAACCTCAGATACTTAATAATTACCTAGCTGTGTGGCCTTGGGCAAGCCACTTAACCCCATTTGTCTTGCAAAAACCTTAAAAAACACACACACACACACACACACACACACACACACAAAACTGAACATCCTCTTCCAGGGAAAAGGATGGACTGTCAATGAACCAGGGGAATTCCAAATGTTCATGTTAAGTTTGGCCAGAGCTGAACAGAAAGTTCAGGACTCAGGTGAAGCATAGAGAGTGGAGGAGAAGGGGAAAATATGAGGGACTTAATGATGATGAACTACATGTATTCCTGCCTAAAAAAATGATACTGATAATACTCATAGGAAACTTCTCATTTAATAGAGCAGGTAGAAGGAGCTTTTATAGATGAAGCACAGGAGAGAGCTGAATTTGAAGATATAATGTAAAAACGGAGTCATTGGCTAAAAGGGAAACGTAATGGGAGTAAGTGAAAAGAGAGGTGGAATAGGCTAAGATATTTCACATAATAAGATTTTTTTTTCAATGAGCTATTGTAATGGTATGGATGGGGTGAAGGCAAGGGGGTGTGAGAGAACCTTTGCTCTCATCAGAGGTGGCTTGGAGAGGAAATGGCATATATACTCAATGGGGTATAGACATCTAGAGAAGGGGTGGGGTGTGAGTGATGGAGGAGAGCATGGACCATGGGGGAGAGTGGTCAGATATAACATTTTCTTTTTTACTTCTTGCAAGGAGCTGGGACTGGACCACAGGGCTGGGTGGTCGTTGGGCCTTAGGGGTGGCATGTGGGCTCTGAGCCTCTTGGCCCCAGGGCCAGTGCTATCAGTCTGCTGTGCCACCCAGCTACCCTACAGCACATTTAAGAAGAGGGACAGAGTGAAAGGAGAGAGAAAATATAGTGTATGGCATGGGGTAGTATGAACGGAGGGAGTTGTGATCAGCAATGGTAACAGTGGGAAAATATGGAAGTAGCTTTTATGATGAAAGAATGTGATTCACCCACAAACAGAGCTGGTGCTGTTGGAACACAGACTGAAGCACATTTTCATTTTTTATTTTGTTGTTGTTGTTGTTGTTGTTATTTGGGAGGGGTTGCAGGGCAGATGGGGTAGGGTGGCTTGCCCAGGGCCACACAAATGGGTGGTGTTGGGTGTCTGAGGCTGGATTTGAACCCAGGTGCTCCTGACTCCAGGGCTGGTGCTCTGGCCGCTGCTATCATCGTCATCGTCATCATCGTTATTATTGTTATTATTATTTTGGTTTGGTTTTTGGTTTTTGTAGGGCAGTGGGTTTGGGGTGGCTTGCCCAGGGCCACACAGCTGGGTCATTGTTTGGTGTCTGGGGCAGATTTGAACTCCGGTACTTCTGACTCCAGGGCTGGTGCTCTGTCCACTGTGCCACCTAGCTACCCCTGTTATTATTTTTTAATTTTAATTTTTTGCTCTTTATTGCTCATGAAGGTCTATATTTGAGGGGGAGGGGGTATTATGTTTATTCTTAAACAAGAATATTTTAGTAATGTATAAAAAATTTGTACAACAATAAAATAAATATAATTTTTAAAAAAGTAAAAAAATAATCTCAGGGTCAAAGGATATGGACATTTTTCCATAATTTCACGTTGCTTTCCAAAATGGTTGTACCGTTTCACAATTCCAAAATCCACGTGTTAGTGTGCCTATCCTTCTACAACCCATCTGACAGTGACCACTGCTATTTTTTCTGATTTGAAAGATGAGAAGCCTAAGGGTTGTTTTTATTTACATTTTTCTTATTATTAGTCATTTGGGACATTTTTTTTCATGTAGTCAGCAGTACTTTGCAGTTCTTTTCATAACTTTTAACCATTTATCTATTGGAGAATAGCTATTTGACATATATACATTTATTTATATATCATATATATATATATATATATATATATATATATATATATATATATATACCATTATTAGAAAAATTTGATATATAGATTTTCTTTTTCCCATTCAACTACTTCCCTTCTTATCCTCAGTATATTCATGTTGACCATGCAGAAGAATTTCAGGTTCAAGTAATTGAAATTATTTATTTTATCTTTCCTAACTGCTTCTCTACCTTTTGTTTGGTCAAGAATACTTACCAGTAACTTTAAGAGATACATGATCTGTTTTTTAAAATAGTATGATCTTTTCATTAAGGTCATATATCCTTTGAGGCTCTATTGTAGAGCAGAATTTTAAGATGCTGATCTAAGTTTAATTTCTAACAGACTGCATCTCTCTTGTCTAGTCTGTTCTGTTAATCTCTTTCTTTCTTCTTTAACCATTACCAGATCAAAACTTGATGACTGCTGCTTTATAATATAGTTGGAAGTCTGAAAATATTATTCCTCTTTCATCCTTACTTCTTTTTATCATTATCCTTGATATTCCTGATCTTTTGTTTTTCCAACTGAATTTTGATTTTACTTTATTAAGCTGAATTGTGTCTTCTTGATAATTTGATTGGTATAGCATTAAAAGTATGAGTTAATGTTAACATTATTGTTTTTATTATACTGACCCATAAGTTTTCCTCCAGTTTTCAGGTTGCTCTTTAATTCTTTGAGAAGAGTGCTTTGTAATTGAGTCTATACAAGTCTTTTGTGTGCCCTGGGAAGTTGATCCTCAGATGTTTTATGCATTTTGAAGTTATTTGAATTGGAGCAGAAGCAATAGTTAAAGTATTCTTAGGCAACTGCGTGAATGAAAGATAACTATTATTCTTTAGCACTTTGAGGTATTCACAAGGATCATATTATAATAAAAAAGTCATTTAACCATTTAATTTCAGAAGATTTACTAATCTGTGTCAGTGGAAAGGGTTGGGATCCAGGATTATTTTTAATTTTAGAAAGATTTCAAAAACAACTAAAATAGAAAAGTCCAAGAATGTAAGGATTAGAGTTAGTTATAAAATTCAATTGCATTTAGCATTTAGCATGTCACATTCCTAATACTAGTTGTAATATTTCAAAAGACTTATATTTTTATATATAAATATTTTTGTTTTCCAATTATATACAATATTAGTTTCTACCTATCATTTTTTGGTGGGGTTTTGAATTTCACAGTTTTCCCCCATCCTCCCCCTCCAAAGAAAGTAAAAGACTTATATTTTTATTATTGTTTATATTATGTTTCTATATAAAGATCACAACCTTTCTCTGCCTTGCTAAATGATTTTTATGATTTGCTGTGGCCCAGAAAAATTCACTGCCTGTTCCTAACCCTTCTAATGATGAAACTCTCCATAAACTCTGAAATTCATAGACTCGCCCTCAAATAAACCACAGTCCATTGTCCATCTTGGGAGGTAATAAATTCTTTCCGTATTGATTTGGACTTGTCTGAGCCTGTGCTATAATAAGACTTTACTATCACCCCACCCCAGTGAAGAATGAGTGAGTTGAAAAAGCCAAACTGTAGCAAGAAATATCTTATCACAGATTTTTAGTGTGAATTTTGTGTTATCCTTTTCAGATTTTGTTCTAATCAAGGACAAACATTACCAGAGGTTTGACTTTAAAGAGCAAAACAGAATTATGTTAACACCACATTTTTTGATATTTCTCCAAGTCAAAAATTACTCTGACATGGGAGGAAGTGTCTAGCTAGAGATCCAAGACCCCTTACCCAACTTTTGAATATCAGAAGGTGGAATCTGAAACATCATCTCTGTCTTTACCAACCTAAGAAGGGTATAAGCCCCCAACCTAGGATGGTGGGGGGAATCAGGATGGGGTAGAGGGAACTCGGAACATCAGACATTCCAGTGAAAGGAGTCCAGTGAAATGGAGATTGCTATGAAGCTCTTGGCAGGATTAAGATTGCAATCCTTGGTGCTGTTTAGAGTTAAGGGAGCTTTCTCAAAGCAGTCTTTATTATTGCTAGATTATCTAGGCCAGGGATTGGAACCTCCAAGGTCAGGAGGGCAATATAAAAGCAATGGGCAACTGTGGACAGGACTCAAAATTTTATAAATCTAAGTACTTTTTAGGGGTGAATTAGTTAAATATTTTACCAAATATAGCAGGCTGATTTTTAAGTTCATAGTTTTGGATGGCCCTTGAATGATGTAATAAATATCCAAATGGCTCTTGGCAGAAATGAGCTTCCCTTCCCCTGGACCCTAGTTCAACCACTTTGTGGTATTAAAAAGGAAACTAAGACTCTCTTTCAGACCTCTTTCATTTTGCTGCCTTTCTCAATTCTCCAATTCCCTTGTTTTGTTTGGTGGTAATGATGCCAAGGAAAATGTAGCTAGCTAAAGGTTCAGGCAGAAAATGAAAGACTGACCAACTCTGACACAGTAGAAATTTTGGATCAAAATGATTTATTTAAGTATTATTGTGGTTAGCAGAAGCTAAATGAAAGGAAAAAGTAAAGGCAACAGGAAGCCAGCAGCAGCAGCCACATCAACAATATATAAGCTGCCATGAGAGGATGAGCCTTAAAGAAATGAGTATGAGAGAATATATGGGGGACAACACTCCCTGAGAGTGGACTAGCTTCACTGGAAGACAAGCAACTCAACTGAGTTTTTAAGGAGAATGTAGGAAAACATAGGTAGGAGCAGGAAACTCAGGGAGCAGAGATGAGGTAATGAGAGAGAGGTAATGGTGAAGGGGCTGTAAGCTCATATATTTTATCCTTTCAGGACAGGGTAGGGCAAAGTACTTAACACTTTTGTTCTTTTAGAAACCAGGTGGGGTGGGAATTCAGAGAAGCCTGGAAGGATTTGCATGAACTGATGCTGAGTGAAATGAGCAGAACCAGAAAACATTGTATACCCTAACAGCAACATGGGGGTGATGTTCAACCTTGATGGACTTGATGCCATCTGTATCTAAAGAAAGAATTGTGAATTTTAAACAAAGACCAAAGACTATTACCTTAAATTTTTTTTAAAGAAAGGTATCTTATGTAATTTTGCTATCTCTTAATATTTTTTCCTTAAGGATATGATTTCTCTCTCAACACATTCAATTTTGATCAGTGTATACCATGGAAACAATGTAAAGACTATCAGACTGCCTTCTATAAGGGGTGGGGGAGGGAAGCAATATTGGGGGGGAAAATTGTAAAATTCAAAAAAATAAAAGTTCAATGATGGGGGTATATTCCTTCAGCATTGTTAATTGTGAGATACTTGGTCTGTGCTGATGGAACATTATAATAATAATAATGATAAAACATTTCTCTATCCAATATTTTCTCTGTCTTTCTTTAAAATGTGATAGATTTAAAGGAAGTTATTGTGCCAGAGTTCTGATTTTTCTATTCAACAATAATCATTTCTGTGTTTGGATACTGGGTGCTGGCTTATTTTGTTTGAATCATCTGTTCTTAGTAGCCATATGTTATTCTTCAACTCTGTAACTTTTATAACTTTTAAACCTATATCAAAATTATGTTTTAACACATAATATGTTTTATGAGGTTTTTAAGATTCATTTCAAGAAATGTAATCCATTAAAATGTAAAACTGCTAACCTAAAAAGAAAACCTTTTAAAATGAAAGTATTTATTATTCCTTGGAATAAATATTAATAAATGGACTTAATTAGAATTTTTACCAAGGAACACATCTAAACTTGTGAAAGCTAACCAGGATTTTGTTGTTTTTCTTATGGTTTGTATTGTTTTATTATAGTTCATAGGCTGTTTAGGCTAACATTTGATTACTGCTTTCCTTTGATTTTGTTTTTTCCTATTCATTGACTAATTTAATTAACAAAAGACCACAAAACCTTTGCCATGCAATAGGAATACATTTTCAGAATATATGTGTCACTTTTATTTTTACAGGCTGTTGCAAATGAATGTGGACTGAATTTCATTTCTGTGAAGGGCCCTGAATTGTTAAATATGGTGAGTAATATTGGTGCCAGTCTTGAAGGTCTGTGCCACTCTAGTGTTTGTCCCTGATTACATTAGAGAGTTTCTCTTTCTTGCTGAGCTTTGCCTTGTAGATTCTCAGGCCACAGTATTATGCCCATGATATTATAAAATCAAGGTTATAGCTCTACCTTCCTTGGCTATCATAAATTCTAAGATGTCAGTAATTTTTTCCTCAAGTTTTTCTTGCTGGGCAGAATAGCAGTATCCCTTGTCACTTTGTTTCCTTCTGAGAAATAAAATAACCAGTCTGAGTTGTAAGCCCCAACCTAGATTCTTGTGGTGATCTTTACCTTTCAGAGTTCACCTCTCCCTAGTTCTTTGTGGTTCAAAGTGCTGTATCTTTAGGGCCATCTCTAGGGTCTAGGGGACAGAAAGATAGACATCTTTGAGCTACCTGGACCTTGCCTATTATTATGGTCTGAATGCTTGGCCATCATACTAGGTGTGTAGGACTTAAAAATGAGATAAATTTAAAGGAAGTTATTATGCCCAGGCAGGACTTTCCATCTCCACTCCTTGGGCCTTTCTGATGTCCATGGAATTTTAAAAAAAATTTTATTTCTTTAAGGCAATGGGGTTAAGTGACATACCCAAGGTTACCCAACTAGGCAATTATTAAGGATGTAAGGCTGGATTTGAACTCAGTCCTCCTTATTCCAGGGCTGGTACTGACCATGAAATTTTCTCAGGGGAACCTTGTCCTCTGACTTCCTCTAGACACAAGAGCCATGCTGTCTAATCTTTGGTCATGTTGCCATTGTCTGGTGGGGGGAGGGGATAAAATGCTGATGCAATCTTTTTCCCTCTGTGAGCTTCTCTTTCACTTTTTTCTTCCACTTCTGGGATGGGTGAACTGTTTACTCTAGTTTCTCTTTAGATATCTTGTTCATTATTTGATTTAGTGCAAGTTTCAAATTTTTGTTTTTTGATATGGGAAAACTAGGCAGATTGTCTCCCATTCAGGTCTTGGCAGGATATTGGTAGTATTGTTTAAAAGAAAATCACTCAGCCTAAGATGATTCTTTTTTTTCATACCATATATTTAGTATGTTGGGCAGAGTGAGTCAGCTGTGCGACAGGTTTTCCAGCGTGCCAGAAATTCAGCACCATGTGTCATCTTCTTTGATGAAATAGATGGGTTGTGCCCTCAGAGAGCAAAAGTGGAGGTGAGACTCACAGATGATAAAATATTTTATTTGTATGTTTGTTTAAAAGGGTAAGTTTGCAATGTTCTTATGTTTTTTTAGAAAATGTTTTTTGTGAAGTATCAGCAACTTTTGGTTTTTCTGGCTCCATTTCACAGACCCATAATTCTTTTTCCCTTTTTTTCCCTTGCTTGCATTTTGGCTACTCCACTTGATTGATACCATTTTCTCCACATGATAACAAAGGGAGGAATTTAAGCTTTGAATTCTTAGAACCTACAGCATTCCTTGCCACCTTGGGGGCTCTAGAGAAACAAAACTTCAGTCTTCCCTGACTCCAGAGGCCCAAATCGATGTTTTTTTTTTAAATGTAGCCAAACATACCATCAATCTAAATTTCTAAATAAGTTTTCAAGAGATTCACTTAAAATTGGGATTAATAAAGGAATAGTTAGATTTCTGTGTTGTGCCATGTTTGATTGTTTATCCAGTTGGACTATCAGAATGGATTTGGCTTTAATTTTCTCCTGGGCTAAAGAACCAGTTTGTGGAGGGATCCTCAGGTTTTGTCTTAAGAATTTATTTTAAAAAACTAGTGGAAAGAAAATCTTAATCATGTTTTCATTCATTTCCCTTCGACAAACAGCCTGAAATTAGACTATTCTTGTCACAGATTTGGACAAATGATTGAAAAATAATGTTTAAAATGGGGTTATTTTTCATTTATTTGGTGTTCAAATGGATTTCATTTTCTGATGAGGCAAGAAAAAGAAATGAATTTAATGTGACATATTGCCTTAAATTTTTTTTTATATTTTTGGTATTTGCAAAGCAGTGAGGTTAAGTGACTTGGCCAAAGCCACACAACCAGGTAATTATTAAGTGTCTGCAACCGGATTTGAACTCATGTACTCATAAAGTAAAATGTGTGGGATTTTTAAAGTATATTAAAATGTGTTTAGTGTATTAACGTTTTAATATATTTGTCCAGTTATTTTTAAAAGCTAGTTCATGAACTTCTGATTTAAGAACTTCTGACCTAAGTAGAGAGCAGCCAGCCATATTACATGTTTTTAAAAGGAAGTTCATTGAATGTTTTTTGAAGGAAAAATCAGGTAACCTAGTGCATTGCATATTGATTATCCAAACTTACTTACAAATAGAGAACACAACATGAGTCAAGTATAAGAGTAGCAATTATTTGACACAGAATGTAATTCCAGATTTGGTGTATTAGAAAAATAATGCTTAAAATTGAGATATATTGGATAGCTATTGTATCTGTGTATCTTATAATACAACATATAGAGAATTCAGTGGAGAGTGCCCAAAATAGCAAGTAATCTGAAGAGGCTATACATGTATCATATTGCAATTATCTCCATGTTATTACTAGTACTACTACTACTACTACTACTACTACTACTACTACTACTACTACTACTACTACTACTACTACTACTACTACTACTGAAGAGGACCACAGCGATCAACTAAGTGATTGATGCTTGCACATTTATGTTTATTATAGTGAGGGGTATGCTATGCTATGCAAGGCATCCTTCTCATTTGCCTTTATCAGAATTGTTCCACTCCATGACCTGATTGATTAGGGCTGCTGTGGTAGTCTCTTGGCCTTAAATTACTCCCACATCAGCAAGACACCTCTAAGCTTCATCAACACCAGGCAAGTACCAGCATGAGATATCTGGCAATGGGTACATCCTAACATGTCTTTTGATGGAGTAATTGTCAGGTTGGCTTTTCCTCTTAGACTTTCCTTGCCATGTGACACTGGCATCAGAGTGTGTGACAACCCACCTAACCTGTCTCTCGATGAACTGATCATCCGTACAGCCTTTCCTCCCTTAGACCTTCCATTCAATATATGATAGAATGAAACAACCCAGTATATCCAAACCTACCAGTGAACTAATCATCATTATGGCCCATCCTCTCAAGATATTCCAAGTTACTCACACTGTGAAAGAAGAATAAGAACAAAAACGGAAAAACCATAAGAAATAAAGCAAAAAAAACATTTAAAAAGTTGAAAATAGAATGCTTTGAATCTGCTATTCAGACCCTATAATCCTTTCTCTGGATGTGAATGGCATTTTCTATCACAACTCTTTTAGGTTTGTTTTTTTTCTTTTTTGCAAGGCAATGGGGTTAAGTGACTTGCCCAAGGTCACACAGCTAGGTAATTATTAAGTATCTGAGGCTGGATTTGAACTCAGGTACTCCTGACTCCAGGGCCAGTGCTTTATCCACTGCACCACCTAGCTGCCCCCCACAACTCTTTTAGAATTGTCTTTAATCACTTTATTGCTGAGAAGAATTAAGTCTATCATAGCTGAACCTTGCACAATGTAGTTGTAAGGTGTATGTTGTTCTCCTGGTACTGCTCACTTTACACAGCATCCGTTCTTGCAAAATGTTTCCAGGCTTTTCTGAGATCTGCCTGCTCAGCATTTCTATAGAACTAAATTATTATATTCATATCCTATCACTTCTTTGGCCATTCTTCAAATATTGGACATCCCTTCAATTTCTAATTCTTTACCACCACAACTGCTATGAATATTCTTGTATATGCAGGGTTTTTTATTTTTACCTTTTTTTGTGATCTCTTTGGGATACAGACCTAGTAGTGGTATTGCTGGTTCTAAAGGTATGCCCAATTTTATTGCCCTTTGGTCGTAGTTCCAAATTGTGTTCCAGAAAAGTTAGATTGATTCACAATTCCACCAACAATGCTTTAGTTTCCCAGTTTTTCTACATCCCCTCCAATATTTATCATTTCCCTCTTCTGCTATATTAGCCCATTTTATTGGTATGAAATATTTACATTTGCATTTCTCTAAGTAATAGTAACTGAGCATTTTTTCATGATTCTAGAGAGCTTTAGTTTCTTCATATGAAAATTGGCTAGTCATATCCTTTGACTATCAATTGAGGAGTGATTTGTATTTTTATAAATTTGACATAGTTCTCTATATATTTTAGAAAAACTGACTGTAAAAATTGTTTCCCAGCTTTCTGGTTTCCTTCTAATCTGGGTTGCATTGGCCTTTGTTTATGCAAAAACTTTTTTCAATATGATGTTATCAAAATTATCCATTTTGCATTTCATAATATTCTCTATTCTTCTTTGGTCATAAATTCTCCCCTCCATAAATATGATAGGTAAATGATTCTTTGCTCTTCTAATTGGTTTATAGTATCACCCTTTAACCTATTTTGACCTTAATCTAAGATTTTTTTCAACCCTTAAACCTAAACTTATAAATAGTTTATGATCTATTATTCCCTGTTACCATTAAAACAATAGTTCTTGAAGATTCTGGGAAGATGGCAGTCCTACTGGTCAGAAAATTCGAAGCTTTCCAGATTTCCTCCACAAACAAGTCAAAAAAACACCATAGGGTGAATGTAGAATAGCAAAAATAAACAAGAGTTGGAACAGAACCGTGCTCCTGGGACAACCAGAGAAGATAGGAAAAAGGAGTTCCTCAGGAATGAAAATGTAAATACCTCCAGGTTAGCTCCCTGAAGCAGTTGGGGTAGGAGATAGCCCCTACCTCAGCCAAAGGAACTCTCACCTCCTGAATAGTGTGAGGAATCAGATGTCTGAGCACACTCAGCTGTGGGGTCCTGGGCAAGAAGGACCCAGCACAGAACCAGTGAGTGCAAAAGCAGTGATGCAGGATGCTGGCCGTTGTGGACACCTATAGGAGAACTGAGTTCTTCATCTTGGTTCCAGATCAGAAGGGAGAACTGAAAGTTATTGGAAGCTCCAATTGTGACTTAGATGGGAAAAGGAGTATAGAGGTTGATCCCAAGACAAAACTCCTGAGACCAGAGGCACCATCTCACACACTGGAGCACGAGAGCAGAATATATCAACAAGCTGCTAAAAATTTAAAAATTGACAAAAAAAAATGAGCAAAGGAGAAAGGACCCAACCAAAGACAGTTATTTTGGCAATAAAGAAGATTGGATTTTATCTTCAGAGAAAGATGCTGGAGCCAAAAAAACCCTCTCCTACTCCAGAGAATAATGTTAGGTAGCTACTGATAAAAGGAATTCATAGAAGAACTCAAAAAAAGACTTTAAAAATCAGATAAAAGAGATTGAGGAAAAAAGGTAATAAAGAAAATAAGAACAATCCAAGAAAAAAGATTATGAAAAGAAGGTTAACTTACTGAAAAAAGGAGATTCAGAATCTTAAGGAAGAAAATGACTCTGAAAATAGGAATTGAGCAAAGGAAGAACTGTGAAGTTTTGAGACCAAGAAAAAAACTATGAAGAATGAAAAAAATAGAAGAAATGTGAATTTTTTTTTAAGATTTTTCAAGGCAGAGGGGGTTAAGTGGCGTGCCCAAGGCCATATGGCTAGGTCATTATTAAGGTCTGAGGTTGGATTGGAACCCAGGTACTCCTGACTCCAGGGCTGGTGCTCCATCCACTATGCTGAAATATAAGAAACATAAGAATAATTGTATTTCCTGAAAGCTACAATCAAAAATAAAATCTTGATATACAATTATATAAGAAATAATTAAAGAAACTTGTCCTGAAGTGTTAGAGCAAGAGGGGAAAATAGAAATGAGAAAAAAATTCCTAGGATCCCTTTCAGGTGGTGATCAGTGAATTTTTTTCTTATTTCTACTTACCCCTCTTGTTCTAACACTTCAGGACAAGTTTCTTAAACTCATTGTTTAAAAACTTTAAAGTATTTACTCTGTTGAAGCAATTGTTAGAGACATTGTTATTCCTCAAACTAAGGAAACTTAACAACTGGGGCAGCTAGGTGGTGTAGTGGATAGAGCAGCAGCCCTGGGGTCAAATGTAGCTTCAGACACTTAATAATTGCCTAGCTGTGTGACCTTGGGCAAGTCACTTAACCCCACTGCCTTAAATAAATAAAAAAAAAATTTAAAGAATTAACTTTAAAAATATTTAGGCTTTGAAAGAGTTCCTTTTAAATAAACATTTCCCTTATTCTAAAATATAGAACAGCCTTTCAACTATATCTTCTTTGCTTAAAATGCATCTTTTCCAGTGGATCCTTCTCCTGTAGATGCACAGTTTGCCATGAAAGATGAGTAGTCAAGTTCATGGACTAGTAACCATAGGGGAATTCTTTCAGATTTTAATTTTTCCCATTCCAGCCCAGAACCCAGAGGCTACAAATAATTAGCTGCTGAAACAATGAAAACAAAATATCATAGAGGTAAAACTGAATTTTTATTTGACTTGACTAAAGCCAGTTGGGTAGAAAGGAAGGAGGTCAAACCGCTCAATTAACCCCCAAACCTGGATTCTGTCAAGATGAAGCTGATAGTATAGGAAAAGGCTGTTTAGAGCAACCAAGTCATTAGAGTCCCCTTTTTCTTCCTTCTGTCACAGAGTAGTAGTAGCAGTCATGATTATAGCAACTGGGTGGTTCTAGATCCTGGCAAAACTGTCTCATGCTCTGCTGGCATAGGTGTGTCTGGGCACACCTTTCATAATCTGTATGCAAACCTGTGGCTAAGATTCTTGGATAAAACCAATTTCTGGCAGTCTTTCCCCTGGTTGTTAATGTTGTATTTAGTATTTTTTTTATTAATAGTACAAGATGCTAAGATTTGCATTTTTAAATGATCCTGTAGGCATTTATATTATCAGAAATGTATTAGAACAGTTAAAGTTGACTTTTCCGTTGTTGGCTTCTGTAAAACTAGACCACCTGGGACATGTACCAGGCTCTAGTTCTCAACCACCATTAAATTCACTATTACCCTAGGTGGCATAGTGGATAAAGCACCGGCTCTGGAGTCAGGAGTATCTGGGTTCAAATCCTGTCTCAGACACTTAATAATTACCTAGCTGTGTGGCCTTGGGCAAGCCACTTGACCCCATTTGCCTTGCAAAAACCTAATAAATAAATAAATTCACTATTACCATTGTACAGGGTGATTTTACAGTTATCAAAATTATACCCCACTCTGAGACTTGATGCTGAGCTCACTCTGCTACTTAACCTTTCAACAATGTTAGGAAAGCCACACCCAACTTCTGTTTGAACCGAACCTAATAAGAAAAAGTATTGACTGGCTTTTGCAAAAGAGTTACTTTTTTTTCATAGTTTTTGCAAAAGGATGTGCTAGAACAACATGCCAACTAGGACAATTTGACTTTTTAAACTGATTTTTGTCGAGCAAGTCCAAGAAAACTTATTTAGTCAGCTGAGCTTTTACAAACCATCAACATAATTGCTTGGAGTCTGCATTTAGGTGACAGTTAACCTTGTTTTTGCTTTTTTTGTGTTAATTACTTTTCCCTAATCACACTATGCTATGTATTATTGCTCACTTCTCCAGATGAAAAAAAAATATGTTTTCCCCCAAAATATAATGTGGTTCTGTCCTCCTTTAGTCTTAATGGAGACTCTTCCTACCAGTGATGGTCTGGGACACCAGTATGGTCGTCAGATAAAGGAGTGTTAGGCTAATGAACACTTCTATATGTTGCATAGAAATAACCCTGTGAATTATGAAAAGAAGTTTTGTAAATTACCTTTCCTTGACTCTTACTGTATTCCCTATTGCTTTCTTTTTACTCTTCCTATATGGGGACTAGTAAGGGAAGAAAGGAATAAGTATTTACATTACAGACTAGCTAAGTGTTTTACAAAATATCTCACCCTCACTACAACCCTACAGTTATTAATCCCCATTTTAATAGTTGAAGAGGCTGAGGTAAATAAAAGGTTAAGTCACTACCCCAGGTTCACAGATCTAGAAAGGTGTGAGATAGGTACTAAGATAAAATGCAGAGTAGCTAGATATAGCTATTGCTCTTAAGATGCATCCATAAAAGAAGCCAGGTGGTACAATATTCTATCCATTGTACCACCTACTTCTTTTATGCATGTATCTTTGTCTATAACTGTAATGTTAACTATATCTAGCTGCTTTGCATTTTATCTTACTACCCCTTAGACATTTCAGTTGAATAGTCAACACTCTTATCTAAAGAATATTTATGTTGGAATAACAGAAAACTTTTAAAATTTTAATATGTTTGAAAGTTCTAGCTCATCCAGTGTTTTTCTTATTAATCTTAGTGGTAGACCTTCCCCAATGATGTGATGACCCCTATCTCCTTAATATGTCTGCTCTAGGTTTCCTGCTACAAAAGTAGTTAATTTTAATTTATCAAGCAAGCTCTTTTATAGTAGATTTTTTTTTTTTGCATTAGTCTAATAAAACAATTGGTTGTGGTTTTCATTTTCCCAAGTGTTTCCTGAAAACCCATTTCTTTTTCAGTCCGCTGTCAGTGACCGGGTAGTAAGTCAGCTTCTTACAGAAATGGATGGTATAGAATCACGGCAGCAGGTTTACATTCTGGCAGCCACCAACAGGCCAGGTAAGAAAAAGTGTGATTTGCTTAATTTGTGGTAAACAAATAAGTTTGAGTATCAGATGTTCAATTCAACTTTTCAGCTGTGTCTTACTAAATGATACCAGGAAAAAACAGGAGTTTTTCTTGACTCATTCAAGATTGTGATTTTTTTTCTTGATGCACATGCTTTTATAATTGATGTTCTGAAAACTCTTTTAAATATTTAAATTAGTCCATATATATTACTTTACTACCAGTAAAAATCTTCATTTTCTAAAGAAACTTAATTGTGATTTATTTTTTAATTTATTTTTCCAATTATATGTAAAAAAAAGTTTTCAACATTCATTTTGTAGTTTTCTCCCTATTACCCTTTCTTCCCCCCAACCCCCACCCTAAGATAGCAATTAATGTGATTTAAGTTTTATACATGAACAATACAACATTTGAACATGGAGGATTGAGAAGTTGAGTGATTTTTTAAATCTGCCATCATAAAACAAGTATTGCACTTAAAAAAGAAATTAGACTGCCTGTATTCTGACCAGTAAATCTTATTTCTGCTTTTTGCTTTGTCCAATGATTTGGACAAATTACTTTTTCCCATCTCCCTGCATTCCCTCTTCCCCACCCAATAACTTGCATTCTTAAGGAAAATCACAGAAAATCGAATTAGCACATTGGGCAATAATTTATTACAGCTATGTACTTAGATATTCAGAGAAGTTACTTGATAGGCACAAAGTGTACAAAAGTAGAATTTAACCTTTTATCCAACTATTCTCTTTCTGTAGTGGAGCTCTGAATCCATAGTACTCCATAAAATATACCTTTTACTGGCCATGCACAAGTTAAACTAAAATAGTTTGGATATATTTTCTTGTGTTTAACTCTTTTAGGAAGGGCCAGAGTGATTTATTCTTTCACATAACTTTATAAAGTTCAATTTAAAATAACTACATAAATCATAAAGTACTACCCACACTTACTAATTTTAAGTATTCCTATAAAGTAAATTCATGACATTATTTCTTAAGTTACAGATGAAGGAGAATTGATGTGATTTTGAGAGTCACCAATTATGATTGAATTGAATTACCTTTGTTCTAAATAAACTAAAGTACCATTAGTTATTCTTCAAACTGACCTTGTCTTAAATGGCTGAGTTCTCCTAAAGTTTTAAGAATCAGAAATAACAGTTCCAGTCATCAGTTAATAACAATCTCCAGACTATTATAAGAGGATAACTTCTTATTAAGGATATTTGCACTAACTGGGATCTAACTATAAAGTACTGGGTTTATTGTATATCTTAGAAGAAATAAAAGGACAAATTTCATGTGGAAGAGATTCAGTTTTATGTGCCATGCATGCTCTCTTTCTTCTTTTATGTGAACAATGCATGTGTTTGTTCTTGTCAAATTTGGAGTTTTAAAAAGAAAAGTCAAAAGCATCTAAGCTTGAAGGGAGGAAAGTTCACATGCGTTTATGTGTTAGGAGACTATTCCAAATGGTAGAAAGAGGACCTCAAAATTCAGTATTACACAGAATAATTTTATGTTTCAGATAAGAATAGACAACAGTTGGATAGGCATTCCCCAATAAGATGTATATGCGTCCCTGGCTTATTCTTTACATTTGTATGCCCTGCTAATCCCTTGCTCTCCCAGAGTAATTGTGCTGTATTTATACAGTATTTATTATACAGTATTTCTGTGTATGGGACTTTGTTGTTAAATACTTGGCATGTTTTACCAAGGGAATACAGATTGACTATGATGGGAGAGACAGTTAAGAAGAATAGTCTAGGGGCAGCTAGGTGGCAAAGTGAATAGAGTACTGGTCCTGGAGTCAGGAGTCCCTGAGTTCAAATCTGGCCTCAGACACTTAATAATTACCTAGCTGTGTGGCCACTTAACCCCATTGCCCTGCAAAAACCTTTAAAAAAAAAAAAGAATAGTCTGGGCCACTCCCTTTCCTTAGGAACATATGGAAGACAAAAGTCAAACAAAGAATTAATAATTATAGTCTGCTCCTTAGCTTCATACAACCCAGATGAGGGTGGGGTGGAGTGGGACACTTGGCTTGGCTAATATTTTAACCAATAGTTAATATCCTTTCTAGGGAACTGTCCTATTTAGAGTATAACTCCAGAGTATACTCTAGCCACTGTGCCGCACCTTGCTGCCTGTTTTTTTCCACAATGGGTCCTTTCTCTCTTTCTTTGATCTCTTTGGGATATAGACCTAGCAATCAAATTACTAGGCAAAGAGAATGCACATTTAATGACTTTTTGGCATAGTTGTAATTTGTTTTCTGATATAGTTGCATATTGTTTTCCAGGGTAATAGGGAGAAAACTTTACAAAATGAATGTGGAAAACTTTATATATAATTGGAAAAACAAATAAATTTAAAAAATAAACACAATTCATTTATTTCTTCTAAGATTATACAATAAACCCAGTGCTTTTTATAGTATTGAGTCTGAATCAAGCTTATCATGACTTAACATAAAAGAGCTATTTTTTTGAACCTCCAGTACCTTTTGTTAGTGACATCATCAATCTTTCATTCCTCCATGTTTAAAATATTGGTGTAGTTTGGCTCTTCATTTCAGTTATCAAGTTCTGTGGATCATGTCTTCTATATCTTTCCCATCCATCTTTTCTGACAATAGTATTTTATAAAAATACCATGTAAAAGTTGGTTTTGGTGTGGTTCTTCTATTCTAGCTTTCATGGAAATTGTTTTTAATTAGTATTTGCATTTTCTTACTAGATGTTGCATAAATCAGATAAAGCTCCCTTTTGAGCCCTTTTACTTACTGCCTCCAAAAATTATATAGTTGAAAATGTAGATCTGAAATAGTTTATTCCATGCTTCTTATTGTTTAGGTGAGGATATTGAAGCTTAAAGAAATAGAGCTGTAGTCTGGTTGCAACCAACTTTAATTTTTATTCGGTTCAGCAAACTTTTATTACTCTCCAACCATATTTGAGGTACTAGAATAGTTGTTTTTCCTGTGTTAAACATCAGTAATCAAAACACTGTTATTGGAGTAAAATTCATATCCATAAGGAACAAAATAAAGTCTAAAAGCAAAATTACATAATAAGAACATTTTTTTAATTAAAGGTAATAATAGTCTTTAAATGACCTGCCTTTTGACTAGTTATCATATGGAGAATGACTTATTTTTTTAAAATTAAACTAAGTTTCTATATATATATATATATATATATATATATATATATATATATATATATATATATATCTTTAAAATGAGAGCTTAATCAGAGAAGCTTGCTGCAAAGATTTTTTTTCCCCCTCAGTTTGCTGCTTCTCTTCTAATTTTAGCTGAACTGGTCTGGATTGTACAAAGCCTTTTTGATTTTATGTAATCAGAATTATCCATTTTGCCTCCTGAGAACCTATCTTGTTCATTTTGGTCATGAACTCTTCCCCTATTTATAGATGTGTCTAATAGGTAATTTCTTCCTTTCTTGATCCTCTATCACCCTTTATGTCTAAACTGAATACCTATTTCAAGCTACAGGGGTTGTTTCCTGCTGAGAAATCACTATCTCTAAATATCTAATCTGTCGCCCATCTGTTCACCACCTCTGGCTAACAAATTCCTAAATGCACAAGAAATCAGTTATTTTTGTATATTTTATTTCTATACTGTGATTTTCAAAGCTTAAGAAATTAATAGCCACAATTACTTAAATTGAATAAGAAACCTCTTGTTTTGTCTGATAGTTCTACAAAACCTAAAATCCAAGAATGAGACTGAGTAGTATTTTGTAAGAATTTAAGAATTGGGAAGCAGCTAGGTGGTGCAGTAGATAGAGCATCTTACCTGGAGTCAGGAGTACCTGAGTTCAAATCCTGCCTCAGATACTTAATAATTGCTTAACTGTGTGACCTTGGGCAAGTCACTTAACCAGTGCCTTAAACTTAAAAAAATTTTAAAAAGGAATTTAAGAATCACCATTCTGGGCCATCCCAGGAGATTGTACTGACATTAGTTCCAAGGTTCCTGTAACTAGGGCCAAAGTAACTTTAAGACCACTCATAACCATTAAACTTGCTGAAATGATTAATAATGAGAAAACTTCCTGTTAGATGGATTGCCCTTCTTTGTTCCTTAAACTCTTCAGTTCATGCTTTTAACAGTGTTGTACACACTTTAACAGTGTTGTTAATATTTGTGCAGCAGTTATCCAAAGAAAAGTTCTAACAAGATTCTGAACCATAGCTACATTTTGTTTCTGACAAGAGTATTTTTATAAAAATACCATGTGAAAGTTGGTTGTGGTTAAGTATGTGGTTCTTCTATTCTAGCTTTCATAGAAATTGTTTTTATTAGTATTTGCATTTTCTTACTAGATTCTATTGACCGGGCCATCTTGCGTCCAGGCCGGCTAGATAAAACACTTTTTGTGGGTTTGCCATCCCCTGCAGATCGTTTTGCTATCTTGAAAACTATCACAAAGGTGAGTAAAAGGAATTATTTTTACCATTTGAAAAAAGTTTCTTGTTTTGAGGTGATTCATACTGTAATGTATATAATTTTTAAAAAGTAGTTGATGATGTTGAGTGAGATGAGCAGAACAGAAACATGGGTTGATGATCAACCTTGATGGACTTGCTCATTCCATCAGTACAACAGTCAGGGATAATTTGAGGCTGTCTGCAGTGGAGACTGTATCCAGAGAAAGAATTGTGGAATTTGAACAAGGACCAAGGACTATTACCTTTAATTTAGGGGGAAAAAAACCTGATATCTTATTATATAATCTTGCTATCTCTTATACTTTATTTTTCTTCCTTAAGGATATGATTTCTTTCTCATCACATTCAATTTGGATCAATGTATACCATGGAAACAATGTAAAGACTGGTATATTGCCTTCTGTGGTGGGGGAGTAAGGTTAGGGGAAAAATTCTAAAATCTTTAAAATGAAAAAAAAAGTAGTTGAAAGTAACATCCAAGTTTTTTTCTTTCTGTAACTGTACCTGACTTGGAGCTTGACATCTTTTTCATAATTAAAAAAATTTAAATTCCCATTTTCCCAGGATCAAAATCAAGTAATCAAAATTAGACTGAATAAGCTAGCTTATTGTTGGGATTTTAATGCTTGATTGATAATGTTACCTGCTTATCTATTTGAAACCATCAACAAGCATTATGTGCATCCGGGCTAGGCTAGAGGCATTCCCAATAAGATCGGGGTGAAAGGAAGATACCCATTATCACCACTACTATACAATATTGTATTAGAAATGTTAGCTTCAGCAATAAGAGAAGAAAAAGAAATTGAAAGAATTAAGAATTGGGAAGGAAGAGACAAAACTCACTCTTGGCAGATGACATGATGGTATACCTAGAGAATCCCAAAAAATCATCTAAAAAACTACTAGAAATAATTAGCAACTTCAGCAAAGTTGCAGAATATAAAATAAACCCTCATAAATGCTCAACATTTATATATATGATATAGCAGAAAGAGCTAGAAAGAGAAATCCCATTCAGAGTAACCTCAGACAATATAAAATACCTGGGAGTCTACCTGTCAAGGCAGACTCAAAAACTTTTTGAAAACAATTGCAAAACACTTCTCACACAAATAACATCAAATTTAAATAACTGATCAAACTTCAACTGTTCATGGATAGGTCACGCTAATATAATAAAAATGATAATTCTACCAAAACTAAACTACTTGCTTAGTGCCCTATCAATCAAAATACTAAAAAATTACTTTAATGAGTTAGAAAAAGTGCTAAGTTGGGCAGCTAGGTGGCGTAGTGGATAAAGCACCGGCCCTGGAGTCAGGAGTACCTGGGTTCAAATCCGGTCTCAGACACTTAATAATTACCTAGCTGTGTGGCCTTGGGCAAGCCACTTAACCCCGTTTGCCTTGCAAAAAAAAAAAAAAAGAAAAAGTGGTAAGTAAATTTATATGAAGAAATAAAGTCAAGAATTTCCAGGGATTCAATGAAAAAGAGTGCAAAAGAAGGTGGCTTAGCCTTACCAGATCTAAGATTATAAAGCATCAGTTATCAAAACTGTCTGGTATTGACTAAGAAATAGAGTGATGGATCAGTGGAATAGACTAGGTGCAATAGCAGGAAATGATCATAGTATTCTGCTGCTTGATAAACCCAAAGAGTCCACCTGTTGGGATAAAAACTCTTCATTAAAAACTGTTGGGAAAATTGGAAGTTAGTATGGAAGAAACTTAGATTAGATCAAAACCTCACATCCTATACCAAGATAAGATGAAAATGGATACAGGATTTAGACATAAAAAACAATATAAGCAAACTAGAAGATCAGGAGTAGTTTACCTGTCAGATCTGTGGAAAGGGAAGCAGTTTATGATCAAGGAAGAGATGAAAAACAAACTAGATGATTTTGATTACGTTAAATTAAAAAGCTTTTGCACAGACAAAATCATTGTTAGCTGAGATCAAAAGAAATGTAGTAAATTGGGAAACAATCTTTACAACGTGTTTTTGACAAAGGACTCATTTCTAAAATATACATTGAACTGAGTCAAATTTTCAAAAAAACCATTCCCCAATTGACAAATGGTCAAAGGATATGCAAAGGCAATTTACAGATGAGGAAATCAAAGCTACCTATATGAAAAATTGCTCTAAATCTTTACTTATTAGAGAAATGAAAATTAAAGTATCTCTCAGACTAGCCAGTATGACCAGAAAGGACAGTGATCAATGTTGGAAGGGATGTGGGAAATCTGGGACACTAATACATTGTTGGTGGCTCTGTGAACTCATCCAACCTGTCTGGAGAAAAATTTGGAATTATGCCCAAAGGGCAACAAAAATACTGGGTCTATACCCTGAAGAGATGATGAAAAAGGGTAAAAACATCACCTGAACAAAAATATTCATAGCAGCCCTGTTTGTGGTGGCAAAGAATTGGAAATTAAGTGAATGTCCTTCAGTTGGGGAATGCCTTAACAAACTGTGGTATATGTATGTCATAGAACACTATTGTTCTATTAGAAACCCAGGAGGGATGGGAATTCAGGGAAACTCAGAAGGATTTGCATAAACTGATGCTGAGCAAAATGAGCAGAACCAGAAAAACATTGTACACCCTAACAGCAACATGGGGGTGATGATCAACCTTGATGGACTTGCTCATTCCATCAGCGCAACAACCAGGGGCAGCTTTGGGCTGTCTGCAATGGAGAATATTTAGAGAAAGAATTGTGGAGTTTGAACAAAGACCAAAGACTATTACTTTCAAATGGGGGGGGGGAGTTATCTTATTATGTAATTTTGTTATCTTTTACTTTATTTTTCTTCCTTAAGTATATGATTTCTCTGTCATCACATTCAACTGAGATCAATGTATACCATGGAAAGAATGACTAACAGAATGCTTTCTGGTGGGGGGGGGGGTAAGAATGGGGCAAATATTGTAAAACTCAAAATAAATATAATCTTTCTAAAAAAAATGTAACCTGCTAAAGTAGACTAAAAGAACTTTACTATATATTGTTTATCTTTAGAAGTCTAACTCTTTCTAAAGGTCTGGAGTTTTAAACCACTGAATTCAGTGTTAAATACTGCTTTTCAATATCAAGACTAACATTTTTCTGTATAGTAGCATTCTTTTTTAATTGATGCCTATCACATCCAAAAGTCAGTGATAAAATGAATGGATTTATAAAGTACCAAAATATTTGTAATAGCAAGGAATTGGACACAAATTAAGAGATTCATTGAATTCTTCAAATAAATAGTGGTTCATGAATGTAAAATATAACTTATTCTAAAACACAATGCATATGAGTATAATGAAGCAGAAAAGGAGTAATATAAACTGTTTAAAGTAAAGTAATCAGGAGGGAGAGCTAGAAGGTACAGTGGATAGAGCACTGGTTTTGGAGTCAGGAGGACAGGAGTTTGAATTCAGTGTCAGATATTTACTAGTTGTTTGACTTTGGGCAAGTCACAACCCTGATGCCTTGCATCTGAGTTCTTCTCCAGTCATCCTGGTGACTGGATTCAGATGACTGGCGGAGGAAGTGAGACTGGTGACTTAGCATGCTATCCCCTCACTCAAATTCAATCATGTGCTTCTTGTGGTCTCTTCAGCAATGAAGGACAAAAACAAACAACCAAGGAAAAATATTTACAATGACTACAGCAACATAAGTGGAAAGAACAATAAAATATCAATTTGTGGGGGTAGGGGTGCCAGGCAATGGGGTTAAATGACTTGCCCAAGGTCATACATCTAGGTAATTATTAAGTATCTATTAGATTTGAACTCAGGTCCTCCTGACTCCAGGACTAGTGCTCTATCCATTGCACCACCTACCTGTCCCAAAATAATCAGTTTTTTGTTGGATTGCTGGATTGTTTTTTCTCTCAATGCTTTCTTACAGGAAACCATTCTCTGGATGGGTTACAGTGAGATAGTTTGGGAATAGAGATGAATATAGAAGCATGATAAAATTTTATTTTAAAAAGCATTTTTAAAAGCATCATATTCATTTCTGGATTTATCCTTTCCCATCTTTCCCTTCCCAATAAGTTTTCCATTGTCATGAAGATTTTAGAAGAAAGAGGAAATAAAAAGTTTGACAAAATCTGGCAATACATTGACCATATCTGACAGCCTAATTAACATTCCTCTTCTGGACAATGAAAGATGAGCCTGTATTCTTTCATTTTCTTGGAGCCAGGTTTGCTTATTGCAATTGTACAATATTCAGCAAGATAATATTCTTTTATAATCATGTATCATGTTAGCCATTTCCTAATGTGCTCTAGGAGTATTTAATTTATTTACAATTTTTTGATAACACAAAAAGTGCTACTGTCTGTGTTTTAATATTCTAAGACCTTTCTTACTGACTTTGAGCTCATTGAGGTATGTACTTAGGGTTTTTTGTGAACATTTAGTCATTTTTATCCTAGCATAATTCCAAATTGATTTCAGAATAGTCAGACCAATTATCTTAGTTTTCCTGTCTTCCTGCAACCCTCCCAATATTAACTAAATGACTTATTCTTTGGGGGCAAAAAAAAAAATCTTAGAATTATTAAATTGTGAGCTTCTCTAGGGTGGGGACTCTCTTTTCCTTTCTCAGAACCCAACCTGGCACTCCCCTGTGTCCTCTTGATGCTTCTGACTTGTGAAGTTGAATGAGAGTTGACATTAACATATCATTTGAATGTTTGCAGAATGATCTTCATGACAATCCAATGAATTATACACACAAAACAGGGATTTTATAATTCTGGAAACTACCATAGGGAAGTTGAAGGCCTTCCCCTGTTCCTTCAGCTTGTAGAAATGATGGAGGAGGGGGGGGGGCATAAATCCAAGCTTTCTTAAGTCCCAGTCTATCTCACTTGTCATTATGCCATCATAGTATCAAATTTAATCATAGAAAAGAAAATGCATACCTATTTTCACTTTTGGTAAGAGTTTTTTTCTCCCCCCCCCCCCCCGTGAATAGCATCAAAATTCTTTAATATTCATGAGTGTGAATTATTTTCCTTAGTATAGACTTTGCAAAATTCATTTCCTATTTCTAAACTGAGATGGAATAATTAAAATATTTAGGTACCATCAGTTGTCAGTTACATTGTGCAATGCATGTCAACTCTCAAAAAAGGAATTCCTTCAAAACTCCACTGAAAACTGTTCATTTCTCTCCCTTCTTTAGAATGGAACCACACCTCCTCTGGATGTTTCTGTCAGTCTAGAGTCCATTGCTTATGACTCTAGATGTGATTGCTTTTCGTAAGTGTTTTCTCCAATTAAAATAAAAAGAATGTTCTTGATGAGATAGTGAAATGTGTATTGTGAATGTGAGATTTCATCTTGTGGACCTTTAATTCCTAAATTCTCTTCTTGTTTCCATTCTGAACAAATTCTGTTTATCCTTTCTACTAAGATGTAAAAGAAGATAAGTGATTGCCAAAATGTTCTGTATAGGAATACTGAAATTTTTCACAAATAGTGACTTATTGGCTTACGATTATCCATTTTTAATTTTAGTCCTGTTTTTATTTTTAATGTATGATATATAAGAAATCAAATGTGAATAAATTAGGACCGCCACATATTAAGGACAGTATTTAAAGTTTTTTCAGGTTTTCATACTTCCCATTTATTAAAATATTTGAGTTTTTAAACACTATTGCCAATGTGTTTTGTAAAAGTTATTTTATCTTCATAGTTCTATTAAGAAAACAGAACAGAAGAATCCAGTTAATAGTGACAAAAATAGAGTTGATATGGTGAATTCTCTGACCTAGATTAGCTAATATTTTTGTGTCTCATGGATTTGGAAATTTTATAAGCCATATAAAAATCTTCTATAAGAATATGTGCTGACTTTTGTATTTGAAAATAAATTGGGGAAATGTTTACTCTACTGACAGAACTTAAGCTGTTTTCTAGAATTGGGAATGAGCTTTACTGATCTTTGTTTTATCCTTTTCCCTACTTGACCACACTTGAAAATCTGAGCAGAATTTTGGTGCCATTATAAAAAATCCTGTCCCTTTTCTAAAAAGCAATTAAGACAGTTTTGATAACAGACAGTAACACCATTTACAGAAAAGTTGGTAGAAGGAATTAAAAAAAAAACAGTATGTTGGAACAGCCAGGTGGCTCAGTGGATAGAGCACCGGCCCTGAAATCAGGAGGACCTGAATTCAAATACACTATCAGACACATTATAATTACCTAGCTGTGTGACCTTGGGCAAGTCACTTAACCCTACTGCCTTACAAAAAATCCCTGTATGTTATTAGAACCATAAAATTCCTTAATTGCAGTCCCCAAAATTAATATTTCTTCGTTTTTGAGGGTCTTTTAGCTTCATGTATTTAATAAGCAGTCCTTCAGTCTTATATAGTAAATAAGTTGTGAGTTCTTTTTCATCCAGAGATCATGGCATGCCAGAGGAAGAACTGGGGGTCTTTTAATAACTAGCTCTTTGTCAAAACAACCATTCCTTCATATGTGTTAAAAAAAAAAAGATTTAATTCTGTAATATAGGCAAAACAGAATTCACTGTTTCTGTTGACTCAGAGCATTCAATTGAGTATAACAAGTTAATCTTGTACCAGAGCACGTTTTAAAAATAATAAAATAGTCAAAGTCCTGTCAACTTTCTGTGTCTTGCTTAAATAGTTGTTGTATTGACTTTAAGAAGAGTAGAAGGGGGCGGCTAGGTGGCGTAGTGATAAAGCACCAGCCTTGGAGTCAGGAGTACCTGGGTTCAAATCCGGTCTCAGACACTTAATAATTACCTAGCTGTTTGGCCTTTGGCAAGCCACTTAACCCCATTGCCTTGCAAAAACCTTTTAAAAAAAAAAAGAAGAGTAGAAGAAGTATATGCAAAAAATCTCAAATCACCTTCCTTCCAGTTCTGGTCAGTTCATTCTGTTTAGTTGGAGATGTTTTTGATCAACATGTGATTTTTGCCTCAGTCAGAAATAGTCCTCTCTTTACAGTTTCCAGTGCATGTGATCATTTTAGGTAACAAGATGAACATAGACATCTAAACACCTATTTTTCTATGTTTGCAGTGGTGCCGATCTTTATCTTCTGATAAGAGAAGCTTCCATCTGTGTCTTGAGACAAGAAATGGCAAGTGACAAGAATGGTAATAAAAAAGGTAAATGTGTCTTCAGGCCCTCAATTCCAGCTTAATTTTTATTTTGGGGAAATCTCTCCAGAGGAAGAATTTCCCTACCAGTTGACTCCTCTTTTTTTTCATTTTAAAAGAATGTTCTGTATATAAAAATTTGGGACCATTCTCAAAGTTTTGCCATTGCTCGCCTTTCATATTATATCACTTTGGCCACATGGCTCATTCTGAAGAGCTCTGGATTCTTAGACTTGACTCTATTTCCCTACTACCCACATGACCTGGAGCAAGTCACAGTCACCTTCCTGATACCATCACCTGACCTGCTTTAGGAAGGCTGGAGGAGGGACTGGGGATGAGATGAGAAAAACTCCTCTAAAATAAGGTGCAAATATGAGAAATGATGGTGACACAGCTGGCAAGATTCAGAGGTGGCTGGCATTTATGTCTAGAAGCCCTTCTCTTTTCTACTTTCAATTTATGACCTTCAGTTTTTCTCTCATGCCTGGCATACTTTTCCTTAGGGGAAAAAAAACTTCCGCTGCCTAGGAGAACTTGTGTGGGGTCTATATATTACCATTTTATCTGAAAGCCTGCCAGTGTGCCCAGGGCTTGGACAACATGCACATTTGCTTTGCTTTTTTTTTTTTTTTTTTTTGACTTTCCTTTTTTTGTTGGTTTTGTTTTGTTTTTGCAAGGCAATGGGATTAAGTTACTTGCCCAGGATTACACAGCTAAGTAAATATTAAGTTCTGAGCCCAGATTTAAACTCAGATCCTCCTGACTCTTGGGCCAGTGCTCTATCCACTGTGCCACCTAGCTGCCCTGTTTCGTCATATGTCAAAACAACATTTGATAACATTCTGCCAAGATAACTGCAATTGATGACTATTTAGATCTATCTTCAGTAGAGATTAACAAGCCCCTGTAGATTCACATATTTATGAATGCAAGTTTAAATTTTGAATTCAGGCTCTTAAGCAATGAGCAGTCAGCATTAATTGAATCTCTCTTATATGTAGAAATCTTTCTAATGTCTGATCAATGTTGCATTACTTTACTGCCCAGAAGTTTCCAGAGTTGAAAAGAATTTCAGATGCCAAATTCCCTCATTTTATAGATGAGGAAAACCATTGCCCAAGGAGATGACTTATCCAGGATTACATAAATGGGTTGTCCTTCTCTTCTGTGTATTTGCATTCTCAATCTAACGTTCTTTTGTTTCTTTGGTTAGCCTTGCCATTGTAGATCCAAATTGTTTTAATCTGTTCATTTTTGTTGTACAACACATAGATTCTGCTCTTCACTCTCACTTCTATTTTCAACCACTCAGGAATAGTTTTTTTATGGTTCCATGTTCTCAATTCCATAGGATTCTGTCTTTCCTAGACTTTATAGAGTGCTGCACACACCCCACCCACCCACACAATATCCTGTTCTGGCTATTGGTGCCAGTCCCTTTTTCCTCAGTTCTCTGGCCCAGCACTGTAAGTTCAGAGCTTTATAGCACTGGTTTTCTAGGTTGCTCCTAAAGAGCAGTGGTTATGCTGACCATCAAGACCATAGCCTAGAGCTAGGGTCTCCATTGCACTGGAAAGAGGGAGGGGAGAACAGGTGGCATGGAGGTTTTGATGTAAGTCTATCTTCTGTCCTTAGGTCTGCTGGTGTAACCTTGCTGCCACTAGTGAGGAGTTAAGATAGAAATTGCTGAGTGAGCTTAGGGTCAATGAATATCAGTTCTTGACTTAGATTCTTGATGCCATGTACCAGGGAGACAACTGAAGTTGCTTTATCTTTGGCACATAATTTCTGAAATGGAGAACTTCGAGAAGTTGTGGAGATTGGATAAAATCTAGTGTGCCATCTTGCTTGCTCACATGGCCCAGTGTAACTATAATTTAGAGAGATTGAGATCCACTTTGGTGGAAGATAATTCCTCTAGCTTTAAAGTAAGTTTCTGATTAGTTTAAGGAACAATTTGATAGGGGCACCTAGGTGGTGCAATGGAAAGAGTACCAGCCCTGGAGTCAGGAGGACCTGAATTCAAATATGACCTCAGACATTAACTAATTCTAATTACCCAACTGTAATGTTGGGCAAGTCGCTTAATCTAATCCCATTGCCTTGCAAAAACAAAAAAAGAAACATAACATAATATTCTTATTAAATTTTAACTTTTCCAAGTCATCTTTCAATATTAATTTTGTTTTTTTTAGATTTTTCAAGACAATGGGGCTAAGTGGCTTGCCCAAGGCTACATGACTAGGTAATTATTAAGTGTCTGAGACTGGATTTGAACCCAGGTACTCCTGACTCCAAGGCCGGTGCTCTATTCACTGCGCCACCTAGCCTCCTTCAATACTAATCTTATAGACATAAATGAATATCCTTTTCTACAGTATGTTACTTTTATCAGGAGATTTATTTCTTTTTTGTAGTTTATTTGACTGTAGACTATTCAGTATAGGGACTTATTCCTAAGACTGTTCATTTGGAAACATTCTGAAGTAATGTCCTTAATTTCCTCTTTCATCTCTCTGTAGAAGGCTAAAACTTTAAGAGAAAGTCTCAACAGACAAGAAATAAAATCTGTGATGAGATTTTATTCTTTTTAGGAAAAAGTTAAAAGTTTCCCTTCTCTATCAGGGTCTTGAGTTGGTTTGTATATAACATTTGCTTATATATTGCCACCATCAAGTCTCTAAGCCTTTTAGTGCTTTGGTTCTATCAAAGACTATAAATTACAGTGTTGAATCTACATTGTGGAGAAAATTTCTGTACCAGTAGTTCTACAAGGATGAAATAACAGGTTTAAACAAAAAGATTAAAACAAAATACCTGATGGTAGAGCAGACTGAAAAATATTTTAACATAACTAATTCAATTAGCTTCATAACGTAGGAAATTCAAAAAAAACTTTCTTGAATAGAGTATTTATATACCTGCAAAGAAATGGGACTGATTCTTTTGCAAGCCTTTATCCACTGCTTGTTGCAGATTGTGCCATTATACAAACTCACAAGTGGAATGTAGAGGTCCCAGGTCTGATGCATTAGCTCAGTGTACTTAGCCTGATTGCTTAAACTAATCAGGACAAATAGGAGTAATAGCACCTATCCTCATAAGATTATCATCCAGGGGCAGCTAGGTGGAGTAGTAGATAGAGCACCTGCCCTGGAATTAGAAGGACCTGAGTTCAAATCCAGCCTCAGACACTTAAGATTATCACCTGAAAAATGAAACAAGACATGAATGTTTTGATGACTCAGAAAGTATTGGAAGCTTTTAGAGAGTAAACATGGGGATCTAGCACAAAGGAGATACTTTTGATAAATAAATACTGTTTTGTGAGGAACTGAAGCAGGATAGCTCTTGTGAAACTGAGAGGAGACTAATAAATTAGTGAAGTGAAACTGAGTCTCACTAAATATGTCTAAATGAAGGAAATATAGGAGAAACTTGGCTGTTTTTCACTTAATCAGAGGGATCACTTTCCTCTGTTTTAACTATAGTAATGATCCTACTTCATCCATGAACTTGTTATCCTAATGTCCATATTTTCATGTTAGTTGTCTTGGGAGATCTACCAGTAGAAAATCTTATTCTACATAGACTGTTACTTTCTTTTTAAAATGAGTCAACGGAGGGTGGCTAGGTGGCGTAGTGGATAAAACACCGGCCCTGGAGTCAGGAGTATCTGGGTTCGAATCCGGTCTCAGACAATAATTACCTAGCTGTGTGGCCTTGGGCAAGCCACTTAACCTCGTTTGTCTTAGTAAAAATTTTAAAAAAAATGAGTAAACGGGGTAGCTAGGTGGCGCAGTGGATAGCGCACCAGCCCTGGAGTCAGCAGTACCTGAGTTCAAATCCAGCCTCAGACACTTAATAATTACCTACCTCTGTGACCTTGGGCAAGCCATTTAACCCCATTGCCTTGCAAAAAAACCTAAAAAGGGGCAGCTAGGTGGCATAGCAGATAAAGCACCAGCCCTGGAGTCAGGAGTACCTGGGTTCAAATCTGGACTCAGACACTTAATAATTAACTAGCTGTGTGGCCTTGGGCAAGCACTTAACCCCGTTTGCCTTGCAAAAACCTAAAAAAAAAAACAACCCCAAAAAATGAGTAAAGATACATGATTCATAAAAATATATGAAAGGATGCCCTTTTTTTAGGGTTGCTTATACTGATTTATTTAATGCTGAAACAAAATCCTAGCTCTGAGAACTTGCATGAAAATGTTTCTGTAGGATAATTTCATCAAAGACTATTGAAAATATATTGTTCTTTGATATTCTCTTTGAGTTAATCTGTCCTTAAGAATTAGGTTATTAAATCCTATTCAGTAAGGAAGGCACAGTGGAAAGAAGGAATGATGTTGCAGTTCAACAAATCTGGATTTTAGTTCTAGTTAACCAAATGACCTCACCTTCAGAGGCCTGTTTCCTTATTTGTAAAATCAGAACTTTGGACTGGATTACCTCTAAGCCCTAACATTCTGTTATTCTAAGTCAGACTATGTGTGTATGTTTTCCTCTATAGGAGAAGTTATGGTTAGCCAGGAGCACTTTGAAGAAGCTTTTAAGAAAGTGAAACCTTCTACATCAAAAGAGGTAAGAAATGCCCTTTAAGTAAAAAAAATGGGAGCCATTTTTGACCTCTTTTCAACATATTATCTCTTTTCCAAGAGAATCCCACACTGCATACATGAAATGAAAAATCCAGCAATACTGCTCCTCCTAGAGTCAGGAGGGATGTTTGGGTAGAAAATGAAACAGAAACACATTATGTGGTGAAATAAAGTTATTTGATTATCATTAAAATTAGGAACAAATTGAAAAAAATTTTCTTCTGTTTTATTATCCATGAAATTATTTCACATCTGTTGCAGTGCTAACATTCTATAGATGAAGATAATTTTTTTAAATTTACCAAACAACTAGCTGAACTTAAATAATTATCCATTCAAGTATCTATTGGACCCATATTTCTTACCTAGTGGCTTCTAATCATAATGTGGTTTTGCTAAACTTAAGCTTTGCATTGGTTAGAAAACTATTAATTTATGTATTCATTTCAATGAAGTAGAAATAATATCTTCACCTTTTGATAGGAATGAGATTAAGAAATTACCACGATGTTTTCTCTTTTCCCTTTGTCATATGAGATGTCTGGTTTTGAATGTTCACTTCTGATTGTTGATGTGTTCTATTTGTAATTAATGAATGAGAAAGACTTGTTGTTAGGAAATGAAACCGGTTCTTGTGAAGATTATCACAGGGATGATATCCATATACAAAGATGAATCTGAATTGAATAGTTAGGAAGTCCATGTTCACTTGGGTCTCTTATTGTTTCCAGGCTCTTTGGATAGCATTTACAAAGTATAATGTTTCTTGGCCAAGACAACTTGTTTTTTATCTTATTAAAAACAGCTTTTAAATCATTAACTATTTACTACTTCCAACTCCAGATTTTCTTGCAATATTATTATCAATTGAAAAATCTTACTTCAAAATCTTTAACAATCATATAGAATGGATTGATTGCTTGTGGTATGCTCCATAGCTTCGGTGACCACAGTTAGAGCTGGGTCTTATTAGTTGTATTTTTCTCATTATTCTAACTGAATGAGATATTTACTGTAGCACCACACCCAACAGTGTCTTCACCTCACCTGAGCTTTTGTTCATGGAATCTCCTCTCCCATTCCTGGAGCCTCCTTCCTCATCCCCTGTTGTTGTTCAATCCGTTCAGCCAGGTCTGTCTCTTTGTTGCCCCATTTTGGGTTTTCTTTTCTCTAACTCATTTTATATAGGAGAAAACAGGCAAAGAGGGTTAAATGACTTTCCCAGCATCACATAGATAGTAAGTGTCTGAGGCCAGATTTGAACTCAAGAACTGTTTTCCAGCTTCCAAAGGATGTTGCAGGGGCAGCTAGGTGGCGAAGTGGATAAAGCACCAGCCCTGGAGTCAGGAGAACTTGAGTTCAAATCCAGCATCAGGTTCTTAATAATCACCTAGCTGTGTGACCTATCTCCTCTAAAGAGAAAAAAAGAACAGAACCTAAACTCTTGTAGTATACGTAGTCAAAATAAATTGCCACATTGTTCTTGTCCATAAATGTGTTTCATTTTATATATGTATAAAGCAAGCTTTAAACAGGATAAATAAATATCTATTTGTATGCATGTCGTCTCCTCCATTAGATTGTAAATTCCTTGAAGGTGGAAATTTTTCTTTTTTTTTTATCTCCAGTGGCACATAATAGGTACACAATAAATATTAATTAGTGTAAATTGTTGCTCAGGTTTTAATTAAAATGCTAATGAGAGACAGCAAGGGGGCACAGTCGACAGAGCACTGGCCCTGTAGTCAGGAGGGACCTGAGTTCAAATTTGACCTCAGACACTTAATAATTACCTAGCTGTGTGGCCTTGGGCAAATCACCTAATCCCATTGCCTTGGGGGAAAAAAAGAATACTAATGTGAAGACCTAGAGTGTTGACCTAGAGGATGGACTCTCAGTCAATCAGAATAAGGGGTGGAGGGAAAGAAGGGAAAAGATCCACATGTACAAAAATATTTATGCCAGCTCTTTTCATAGTAGAAAGAACCTGGAAAATAAGAGTACCACCTGCTAGAGAATGACTAAACCAAATATGGTATATGAACATGATGGACTCTAAATGCTGAATGTGATAGATAATTTTAGATGTGAGCAATAATATGCATGGTTTTTATTTTAAATTTATTTATTTATTTTGAATTTTATAATTTTTCCCCTGATCTCACTTCCTTCCCCCCACAGAAGGTAGTCTGTTAGGCTTTCCATTGTTTCCATGGTATACATTGATCCAAGTTGAATGTGATGAAAAAGAAAACATATCCTTACAGAAAAAAAATAAAGTATAAGAGATAGGAAAATTACATAATAAGATAACGTGTTTTTTTTTTTTAAATTAAAGGTGTTTGGTCTTTGTTTAAACTCTACAATTCTGTCTCTGGATACAGATGGTATTCGCCATCGCTGATACCCCCCAAATTGTGCCTGATTGTTGCACTAATGGAACGAGCAAGTCCATCAAGGTTGAGCATCACCCCCATGTTGCTGTTAGAGTGTACAGTGTTCTTCTAGTTCTGCTCATCTCGCTGTGCATCAGTTCATTCAAATCCTTCCAGGCTTCCCTGAATTCCCATCCCTTCTATCTTAAAAATTATTACAGATGCAATTACCTATGTCCATATTCAGAACCAGGAAAGAAAATATTAAGGAAAGAGAACCAATGCCTCCATTAGCTCTGGAGTACTTTGTTCTCAAATGATTTCCTAATAATTACTACATTTCTCCTGTACATCCTGGCCTTAGTTTCTAAGAACTGCATCTGACCAAAGAGCGGTCTGATATTGAGTGTAAAAGAGCACTCAGGCATAGTCCTTCCCTGAGCAGTCTTTTCTGTTGCTATAGTCCTATAGCATACTACACCATGCAGGCAGTCTCTAAGACACTACTCCTGCTTACCTTTCCTAAAGCTAGTTTGTTCCATATTCATTTGCTTTCCTGGGGTAGTTGAATTCTGGTGAAAAATTAGCTGTGAAGTGCTAATAGAAAACAAAATCAGATTGAATACAAGACAAAGAGAAAGCAGAGATTTGGCTTGATACCAGAGACACACCATTTATGATTTAAAAGAATATTCAAATGGGTTCTACAACCAATTTCATTTAGCCAGTAATATATGGCCAAGGTTCCCATTTCTGCTTTGCTGCCCAGTTCTCACTCAATACAGTTTATAATTTTACTTTTCCCCCAAAATTTTACTAAATAATTCTCTTTTACGACCCTGTGTTTTACACAAACAACTTTAAAGGTCACCTGTGGAAAGGTAGGTATTAGATTAAAGAACAAGCAGTGTCAGTGTTCCACAGTGATAACCTAATGCTCTCTTATTTGTCTCTCTTCTCTCTGTGGTATCTTTAGGACCAAATGATGTATGAAAAACTTCGTCAATCCTTCAGCTGATAGTGTCACTATCTGCATTTTTGCTCTGTGGAAGAATGTGTTGATTGTATCATTTGTTTGTATGCAAAGAAAACCTTGACATTTTCGTTTGATAATTTGTTTTTTCAAGATGGTAAACATGAACAATTGCTGGAGAATCCTTAGTTTCTCTGGAACTTTGTATAGTAACAGTCAAACATTTTACTTTTTTTGGAAAATAAAAGAACCAAAATGAAACAGATTATATGTTTATGTTATGTTTCTCCAGTTTGAGTGTATCTTATTCTCACTACCTGTAGAAGAGTTGTCTTCCAACTAAAGAACCTGTTAGTTTGGAAACAGTTTTTCTTTTAGAAAAAGTACTATTTTTAGATAGTAATCTGAAGTGTGGTCCTCTCCCTATAGTCACGCAAAACTTCATGTCTCAATTTGCTCATCTCTGTAAGATGGAACTACCCTGCATTCTTTCTGTCATGGCTGAAACAGATCAAATGAAGTTTATGAGTGCCACAGTTGGAGAAGGTATTGGACATCCCTGATGTTGGATTTCCAAATTTGGATGTTGAAACTGATCTTTTTTACAGAAATCACCTCAGGTTTCACACATTGCCTAAAAGAAAGCTGCCATCCCCACCTGGAGAGCATCTGAGGAAAATTGCATGCATACACTCTTGTGTGTGTGTGTGTGTGTGTGTGTGTATGTCTGTATATGGCGGGGGAGAGAGAGAGAGAAGATGGAAGGAAAAGAGGTCATAAATGAAATGTCAGAGAAAAAAGAAACTATTATAGATCCGGTGAAAGGAAATGTTGCCAACTCTGAAGTATTCTGACAAGCATGAAGTTTTGACATTTTTCCCCTAAATTTTTTTAAGTAGAAATAAGCCACTTCCTTTTTCTTCTTTGTGAGTGTGATTTAAGCATAAAGTTTATTCTGTGAATTGAATTTGCATAGTTTCCATTACTATAATTAGCATCAAGTTATATATTATATATTGACCACACATTTTCCCCAGCTCTAGATTGTGTGAAATTTAGATATATTCTATAATCTCACTGAATAGCTGTAAAGATGACACATTGTTGAAAAGATAAAAAGAGAAGGATAAAGTGACTGAGACAAACAGCAGTGAATCAAACATAATGGAAATAAATGCAAAAAGTCAATAAATTTATTTTTATGTAATTAATATTATTTGTCTTTGTAAAATAATATGTATATATTTCCGTTCAAATAAATTAGGAGTATGGCATATTGGAAAAGAACACTGAATTTGAAATTAGAAGTCTTGAGGTTAAATCTATGTAATCTTGGCCAAGTCACTTCCCTTCTTTAAGTTTACAGTTTCTTCATCTGTGAGATGGAGATTGGAGAGAAGGATTGAATTAGACTACCCTTTAAAAGTTCCTTCCCATCTTAAAATTCTATAAACTTGTGCAAATTAGAGTGTTTAGAACAAATTTAACATGTTGCATTTTTAATCTTTATATCTGGAAATCACATTTAAGTTGTGACATATATAGTTCATTGATACTTCTGTGGCCACTGGGGTCTAGCTCTTAATGGAGAGCTGTTGTCCTGAATAAATATTAGGGAGAGAGAAAGAATTAGGATCTAAGGAAATGTTTTCTTTATTATCTGTACCCAAATTAAATCTGATGAAGGGGTACAACTACATCTACTTACTCTAGACAAACATTTCATGGGATTTTATTGAAATCTATCAGACAAACTAGCATCAGTTGGCCCTTTGAAGAAAATGATAAATAGTGTAAAAAATAGGACCTTTAGGGCAGCTAGGTGGTGCCATGGATAAAGCATCTACCCTGGAGTCAGGAGGACCTGAGTTCAAATCCAACCTTAGACACTTAATAATTAACCTAGCTATGTGGCCTTGGGCAAGCCACTTAACCGCATTTGCCTTGCAAAAGCCTAAAAAAAACCTCAACAGGTCTTTTGCCACAACTTGACTGATAATCTAACCCCAACTTTTTTTTTTAGAAAGATTCTATTTTGAATTTTGCCATTTTTTCCCCCTAACCTTGCTTCCCTCCTACTCCCCACAAAAGGCAGTCTGTTAATCCATGGTATATACTGATCTAAGTTGAATGTGATGAGAGAGAAATCATATCCTTATGGAAGAAAAATAAAGTTATGAGATGGCAAAGTTACATAATAAGATAATGGGTTATTTTTTTTAATTAAAGGCAATAGTCTTTGGTCTTTGAATTCTACAATTTTTTCTCTGGATACAGATAGTATTCTCCATCGCAGAAACCCCAAAATTGTGCTTGATTGTTGCACTGATGGAATGAGTAAGTCCATTAAGGTTGATCATCAGCCCCCATGTTGCTGTTATGGTGTACAGTGTTCTTCTGTTCTTCTGGTTCTGCTTATCCCCAGCTTTTTAAAACAGACAGGATAACCAGCACTTCTACTCCAGCTAATTGAGTTTAGTGTGTCATACATTGAGTCTTGACTTTTTGTGTTCCAGAAATCTCAGAATGTCCTGAAGAAACTGAGAACAAACTAAAAAAATAGAGTGGGAGATTTAACAGGAAGTTCAAGGAAGTTAAAAACCACTTCAAAGTTCATAATATACATGAATTATAAATCTTGCAATTATTTTGATCCCAATTTTACAGATGAGGAAATAGATTAAGAAAAGTTAAATGACTTAGCTAGTCAGTGATTTACAGAGCTAGTAAGTGCTGGATCAGTGACTAGAAATTAGGTCACTTAATTCCAGGTTCAATATTCCTTCAACTACTCTATGATGACATTTTTCTTTTTAGACCTGGGATTTCATTGATAATTAAGAAGTTGTAAATGTTTCTATTAATGAGATAAGTGCCCTGAAAGAAAGAAATGAAAACCATGGAACTAAGAATTGGGAATAGAAATAGTAGCTTGGCACCAGACATACAGAATCTTGCCCAAGAAAAATCTCTCTGAAAGTTCAACTGGACATTGGTCCAAAAGCCAGTGACTGGAAATCAGACAAAACATTTAAGAATCATTAGATTATCTGAAATCTATGATAAAAAAAATAGAACATCTTTCAAGAAATTGTAAAACTACACAATCTCAAGCATGTAAAAATAAAAAATGAAGTGAAAATAGAATCTACTAGTCACTCCTGAAAAACTCCAGATGAAAAACTCAAAACATAACCCTAATCCATCACTTCCAAGGCCAAACAAGAAAATAGCACAAGCAATCAGAAAGTTACCAAAGAGCCAGTCGGGTTCACACATACCACCATTCATAGCACAGACTTTGACAGCATTTCAGAAGGCAAAAGATGACTTCTAAAAGAATAGCCTATGTGCAAAACTGAGTTTTAGCCTATGGAGGAGGAGGAAGAAGAAATGAACCTGAAGTGAAAGAAAATATTTCCAAGTATTACTGATGAGAAGTCCAGAGCTACATACAAACTTTGAAATGTAAACACAAGAGATAAGAGAAGCATAAAAAGGTAAATAAGGGCAGCTATCCCCGGCACAGCGGATAGAGCACTGGCCCTGGAATGAGGAGGACCTGACTTCAAATCCAGTCTCAGACACATAATAATTGCCTAGGTGTGTGACCTTGAGCAAGTCAACCCCATGGCCTTGTAAAAACTAAAAAGATAAAGGTAAATGAGCAAATCTTATGGGACAAAACAAGGACAAACTGCTTACACTCTGATAGAACAAGATGATTATGGGGGTTATAGAGGGAGTTTTTAAAACAGGACCTGATATTGGCTCTGTTTTAATGACTGTAAAAGAATGTAAAGGGAAAGGAAGAGTAAAGAAAATTGTCTCCCATATCAGCATGCTATGGATAGAGGCTATCCAAATAAAGAGGGGAATAGAGAAGTGACAAACTTGAGCCTTGAACCTCACACATCTGAACTGGTCAAAGGTGGAAAGACTGCTTAAGACTCACAGTTGGGTCCCAAAATACATTATGCTTGCTAAAAAAAACTAGGGCAAGAGAAGAAAACCAAGGAGAGTGGATCTAGAAGGAGTTATTGTGCCATGTTTTTAGCTGGTGGAAAGCATCCCTGAAAGGGGGACTGGCAACCCTTACACCAGAGGTACTAATCTTCCCTGAACACACCTTACACCCCAGTGTACTCAATGCAGCCTCTGAAGCTGGGATGCAACAAAGTATGGATCAGTTTTCTACTTGTGCTGATTTTTGGCCTAACAATGTCATGAAAACAGATGCTCCACCAACCAGCACCAGACCTTCCATATGTAGAACAGTTACAGCAGGTGGAGAGGTTTTGAATTTATTCAGTTCACTTACCTTGGCAGTATACTTTCCAGGAATGTACACATTAATAATGATGCATGCATCGCCAGAGTTAGCTCAGTGTTTGGGAAGCTCCAAAGGAAGATGTGGAAGAGAAGAGATAATAGACTACCAAACTGAAGTTCTATAAGAACTCAACTCCAGTGGGTTAGCTAAGTTGCTTGATTGGCAAACTGAAAGCCTTTCATGGAGTAGTTACACAAGACAAGTACTAATATGACATCAGAAGCAATACAAGACATTCTCAAGGTCTCAAGAACTTTGGGATTGATTGACTTGGGAGACGCTTGTAAAGGACCACCTAGCTTGTTGTACCTATATCAAAGTAGGCACTATCCTGTATGAGGGAAGCAAAACAAATAGCGCAAAGGAAATATGAAATCTGCAAATTTAGATAATCTAAATGTGCACATGGACCACTTGTGTCTGATCCATAGTGAGGCATTCCAAGCTGGTCTCAGCCATAGTAAAACGCATTGTTACTTGACTCTCACATAGTTAGGTCAAGAGGGACAATAACCAATCCCCCCACCCACCAAAATGGGTATTTCTCTGGTATTGGAAAGAAATGTACATCTCAAGATAGCTCAAATCCCCATCTTATATACCTCAGGCCTTTCTTCTTACTCCCCCTTTCTAGTACCTTCCTTTAGAGATTATCTTCCATTTGCACTGTAGTTATTTTATATGTACATAACTATTTGATTGTCTCCCTCATTAAAATATGATCTCCTTAAGGGCGGGGTTTGTTTTCACTTTCTCCCCTTTTTTCCCTTTATTTTTGAGATCTGAGTTCTGACCACATTTTTTCTTCAGCACTTAACCAGGGCCTGGCATCCCTGCTTAATAAATTCTTGTTGACTGATTCATATACCTGAAAAATTCCCAATAGGCTGAATGATTCAACAGATAGATCCAACTGCTTCCACTGACACCATTTCATCTGAGTCTCACATTTGGGAGTGACAAGGCTCCAATCTGCAACTCATCCCTTCCTTGACCAATTTTTGATGTCTCTTGTGTTTCTGATTGCTCAAATCCTTCATATTGCTGTCAGATCATTTCATCCCAAACATTTCTCATATTTGTGTCACTACCTTTCCTTTAGAACCAACAACAGTATCTCTTGGCCTGCCATATCAAGCCCACAATTTTTTTTTTTTGGTTTTTGCTAGGCATTGGGGGTTAAGTGACTTGCCCAAAGCCACACAGCTAGGTAATTATTAAGTGTCTGAGGTCAGATTTGAACTCAGTTACAACTTGACTCCAGGGCCAGTACTCTATCCACCTAGCTGCCCCTAAACCCACAATTCTTTTTAGCTTTCAATTTTCTCCATAATCTTAATCCACTTTACCTAATCAATTACATTTCCTATAGTTCATCTATTATGTCCTAACCCACAATTTCAGCCAGACCAATCACATCATTATTCCCAAAACAGCTTAACTCTCACTTCCTTGGGTTGTTCCCTCTTGGTAAAATGCCTTTTCACTTTACTTGTATTATTCTAAATCTTAGCTATTCTTCCAGGACTAACAGAAATCTAAAAATCCTTCATGCCACTATAATGGTGCTAGACACAGGAGACTATGGCCACAGATTGGAAGATGAGATGAGACCAGTAGGGTTATAACAACATTGGGAAATCAGAGTACAGAGATGACCTGAAAACTCAAAGTCTGCAATTCATCAAAGATCATAGGATCATAAAGTTAGGACAAGAAGAAATCTGCAAAGACATCTAGTCTAAGCCTCTCCTTTTGCAGAAAAGGCAACTTGGACCCTGTGACCTGTCCAAAGTTGTTTAGGTAGTATGAAGCTAGCACCTTCTCACACTCTAGGTCATAAATTAAGTCATATTAGGCAGCAGTGGGTCATACTAGGCAAAAAGCAAGAATTATACATGTTGCAAAAGGCTAAATGAAGTAGTTGGTCAAAGGTGGTAGTAGATTTAGATGACTAATTAAGTGACTAATTTTCCAACTAAGGGGAGGTAAGATATTAATTTTGCATAGCAAACTCATTCCCCACATATAGCAGACCAGGATTGTAGCTTTATAAGTAATGTAGAGCAGAGATGTCAAATTATAATTGCATATGACCCAAAACACTCCCAAGCTGACCAGATTAAATGTAATTGGGAAATATTTAACAAAAAAAATGCAATAAACCATAATGTAATTTTCCAAGTCTATATGTGACCCATAAGAAATCTTATCTACAAGCCTTGATGCCTTCTCTATTTGAGTATGACTTATCACTGAAAGGAATTAAAGCAATTAAAATAACTAAGATGAATATTGTTTGTAGCCTGAGAGCAGAACCTGAATTAAACAAAAAGAAAAAGCAAGGTCCCCAAAGGAGGCTCCTGCCCCTTTAACTGTGGTTATGAAAACTGCCTGGTATAGATTAAAAGGTAAGTTTTTGGCACAAAACTCCCAGCCATCAAACTATCTCCCTCCCTCTTCCTCTTTCCCATAAACTTAAACCTGATGAGCTGGCTCTGTATTAAATTTCCATATTATAATTAAAAGTTGCTCCACTGGTCTTCTAAAGGTCCCTCACTTAAGCAAAGGCAATTGCGATAAAACTTTGCTGACAAACCTTCAAAAAGTGGAATGTGATACAGATGAGAAGGAAAGAACCAGAATATTGAGTAGGGACTTTACTCTCTATTCCCCATTCTGGGACAAAATTAGCAATAGGGAAGTGTTCAGGTCTAACTTGATAAGTGAAGCAATTTGTTTTTAACTGGAAATTCCAGCAGGATAAGCTAAGGTGCAGAGTAACAAAGCTGCTCACTTTTTCTAGGTAATTCAAGTGACTTATGACAAGTGACTAAATAAAAATAGAATTTTTAACTATCCCCTTTTGTGACATTTTAGAGCTGATAGAACTAAAGGAAGGAAATCTTTCTTTAGGTTCAATAAAATTCTTAGGTCAAATGTTAGACTGGCCATTCTTTAGGATCCCTAAGGAATTCAGGACAATCAAGCAATCCAACAATTCTGAGATATTTTGAGAAATGTGCTTTTGTAGGTGTTGAGGAGACTCATGGAAGTAAACCTACTCACTGCAGTCAAGGAGTTTACAATTCAGTTGGGGAGGCAACTTCTAGTTGAAGAAACTCCTCCTAAGGAGAGCCAGTCCTCACATTGCCTAGAATTCTAAGGGGTTTTATAATTTTCCCAAGATTACATGGCGAAGGGGCAGCTAGGTGGCCCAGTGGATGGAACACCAGCCCTGGAGTCAGGAGTACCTGAATTCAAATTTGGCCTCAGACACTTAATAATTATCTAGCTGTGTGGCCTTGGGCAAGCCACTTAACCCCATTGCCTTGCAAAAGCCTAGGGGGAAAAAAAAGATTACATGGTGTGTGTGTTAAAAGGAGGGCTTGAGGCTCATACTTTTATCTACTATGGGATATTGCCTTTTGTCATAAGGCAGCAAGATGTTTCATTCCCAAATTCTTTTTACAGACAAGCATAGTGAGTTCAAGGGGAAGAGGAAGGGGAAAAGGAAAGTGAACAAACAATTTATTAACAGTTTATTTGAGTTAAGCTCTATGCTTTACAATCCTCTCATTTGATGCTCACACAATAACCCTGGGAGTATACTGTCTCTTCTTTACAGCTGAGGAAACTGAGGCAGGCAGCTTATAGCATTCTATCCATTGTGCCACTTAGCTGCCAAAGCTGGGGAGAGCATTTATAGGTTGAACTGGTCAGGAAAGTCTTCTTGGTAGAAATGGGATTTGAGCTGAACCATGAAAGATCCATTAGTGAATATTGCTCAAAGAAAATGTAAATTAAAACAACTCTATGAGGCACCACCTCACACTTAACAGACTGGCTAGAATGACAAGAAAGAAAAGTGACAAATGTTGGAGGCTACATGGAAAAAAAAATTGGGACAAATGCATTACTGGTGGAGTTGTGAACTGATCCAAACGTTCTGGAGAGCAATTTGGTACTTTGCCCAAAGAGCTATAAAACTGCATATCCTTTGTTCCAGCAATACCACTGCTTAGTTCTTAGATACCAAAGAGATTAAAAAAGGGGAGGGGGAACTTATCTGTAAAAAACATTTATACTAGCCCTTTTTTGGATTGGCAAAGAATCAGAAATTTAGGGGATGCCCCTCAGTTGAGGAATAGCTGACCAAACTGTAGCCTATAATTATAATGGACTACTAATGTGCTGTAAGAAGTAACAAGCAGGGGCGGCTAGGTGGCGCAGTAGATAAAGCACCAGCCCTCGAGTCAGGAGTACCTAGGCTGTGTGGCCTTGGGCAAGCCACTTAACCCCATTTGCCTGGCAAAAACCTAAAAAAAAAAAAGAAGAAGAAGAAGAAGTAACAAGCAGTATGATTTGAGAAATACCTGGAAAACTTGGATGAAATGATGCAGAGTGAAGGGAGCAGAACCAGGAGACCATTGTACATAGTAACATAGTAACAGCAATATTGTATGATGAACAACTAGATGTTTTGACCATTTTCAGCAACACAAAAATTCAAGACAATTCCAAAAGACTTATAATGAAAAATGTTTTCTGCCTCCAGAGAAAGAACTGGAATCTGAATGCACACCAAAAGATGCTATTTTCACTTTTTAAAAATCAGTTTTCTTATACAGAAAGATTAATATGGAAATATATATTACATATTTGTGCATGTATAACCTATATCAGATTGCTTACCATCTCAGGGAGTGGAGAAAAGAGGGAAAGAGAAAATTTGAAACCCAAAATTTTAAAAAATAAATGTGGAAATTTTTTTTACTTATAATTGGGGAAAAAATAAAACATTTTTAAAAAAAGAGTAGATGTAGGTACACAAAGTTTCCTCTTTTTTTTTTTTAAGGGTTGAGACCTTTTGGGTGGTAGGGGGTTTTGGGGGGTAGAGACCTAGGAGTAACCTTTAGGGTATCTCAGGATGCCAAAACATTTCATCAGATTATTTGGTAAGCATAAAATTAAAGACAAATTGGGGGGGGCAGGGAATCCATAAATGAATGACAGTTTTCAAGGCAGTTGGCATGCAGGTTGAACAGGTTGCCAGGTTTTTTTATTGTAGTCAGTCCTATCGGTCATAGAATCATTTCATCAGGAATCAATAAATTCCTTTGGAATTATTAAGCTCTATGCAACAGGCATGTGGACCTTATAAATAATATAAAGGCAGCATGATGGTAGCAGAGAACCTGGGTTCAGATCCTTGCTCTACAGCTTCTTATGTGACTTTGGGGTATGACACTTCACCTCTGGGTCTCAGACTTACTAAAACTATGATCCTATGAGCCTATTTTCTGTATCTTTTATATTTTTTTTTTTGGCAAGGCAATAGGGTTAAGTGGCTTGCCCAAGGCCACACAACTAGGTAATTATTAAGTGTCTGAGACCAGATTTGAACTCAGGTACTCCTGACTCCAGGGCTGGTGCTTTGTCCACTTCACCTGGCTGCCCTGAGCCTATTTTCTGAATCCACAAAAAGTAGAATTGATGTCTTAGAGCAGGGTTGGGCAAACTCCAGTCCCTCAACCAATATCAGTCAAGCATTTTTATAGGGCCTATGAGCTAAAGAATGGCCTTTACATTTTTTAAATAAAATTTTATTATATTTTAAAATGCAAAAACCATTCTTTGCTCAAGGGCCCTACAAAACTAGACAGTTGGCCACATTTGCCCCTCATTCCTGATTTACTAACATAGAGCAAAGAATGGCAAAGAATGAAAGTAGAGATGAAGGCCATAGCTCAATTTTTTTAAAGACCTAAAGACCATTCACAGATCTGCTCTGTACAGAGTGAAGAACATTGTATATAGTCACAGCAACCATATGCAATGATCAACTATAAATAATTTTCAGCAATACAATGATCTAAGACAATTCCAACAGACTCATGATGGGAAATGCCATCCATATACAGAGAAGGAGCTCATGGAATCTGAATGCAGCTCAAATCATACTATTTTCACCATATTTTTTCATGATTATTTTTCCCTTTTGTTCTGTTTCTTATTTCATAATATGACTAAAAGGTCACAAAGTGAATGAAAGTTCAAAAGGTGAACCCTTGGTAAAAAGGAAATGATGCTATAAATGGAAGTGAATGCAAAGCTGTTTATTGAAGGAAGGAACAGTGGACAGGGTCCAACCAGATTCCAGCAGTGGGGAGTAGAGAGAGCAAGTCTTTATAAAAGTTGTGGGATATAGGAGGTGGAGTGGTATGGTTTCTATTGGAGTTTCTATGGAAGTTAGGGTTCATGTCCTTAGGAAGGGATAATCAATGGGACTTTATTAGGCAACAATGAAACTCAGGCCTGGATCCATCATTCCAGCTTTTTTTTTGCAAAGCAATGGGGTTAAGAGATGTACCCAAAGTCACACAGCTAGATAATTATTAGTGTCTGAGGTCAGATTTGAACTCAGGTCCTCCTGTGTCCAGGACTGGTGCTCTATGCACTGCACTACCTAGCTGCCCCCTTAGCCTTTTTGTTTTAATTTTACTAAGGGGGGTTGGGGTCAGAGATCAGTTCTTCTGGAGATACTTCTAGCTGAGTGGGGGTGATGATATCATCATGTATAGCAAGGTTAAAGGATGGAACTGCTGATATCTTTGTGCCCAAAGTAGCATCATGGATTTGGCCATCTGAGATGTTGCACAGTATTCACTGTTTTGTGGATGAAGGATGTAAGCATCCAAAACAAAGGAGGACCTAAGAAGAGGGCCAACAAAACCATGATTAGTGCGGTTAATATGGGAAAGAACCAAAGGAGTATGTGAGAAGACAAAAACCAACCTGACCAAGTGTCAGCTGATTTTTCCCTCATACAATATAATGCTGTGTCAGCCAATTTTTTAGCAGCATCCCGAACCAATCCAGACTGATTATAGGAACAGCATTCTCCTTGGCTATCAATAGGTCCAGTCAGGCTCCATCTGTTTTGCAGGGTTACAGCAGCTAGGGAATCCAATTGATTTTGAATTTGTAAAGGACTTTTGACTATATCAGCAAGACTTTCCTGAAGGTCTTATGATAGCTGCTGAAAGTAATATAGAGAAGTTGTGATGCCACCTACCCCCATACCCATGGCAGAAAGGATGCCTATTGCCACTAAGAAAGGAATGAGAGCAGGACCTCTCTGGCACCTTGTGTGTGTGTCTTGAGGGTGACAGGAAGGGACTGGTTGTTAGAAGCTACCTCAATGTGGGGTGAGAGGTAGACCAGGGAACAAATACCTATCCAGTTGATGGTAAGACATATGCAGCATGGGGGGTAGCTAGGTGGTGCAGTGGATAGAGCACCGGCCCTGGAGTCAGGAGTACCTGAGTTCAAATCCGACCTCAGACACTTAATAATTACCTAGCTGCATGGCTTTGAGCAAGTCACTTAACCCCCACTGCCTTGCAAAAACAAAACCTAAAAAAATAAAATAAAAAAAGACATATGCAGCATGCCCACAGAGAAGATGCCATCTCCTCTCAAGCATACACCAAGATGGAGAGAGAGAAGAGGTGAGTTCTTTCCTCTCTCTGTGCCAAAGTGAGAGAGAACCTGCAAGGGCTAGACTTGTCATGGGTCTTGGCTGGGGACATGCCCATGGGCTTGGTGTGTTGGGAAAGAAGGGGGAATTTGGAGGCTCCCTTGAGGGGAGGCAAGGTTCAAGAGGGTGGCACAGAGTAGGAGCACTAAGCAGTGGGGATGTAAACTATAGGAGGGGTTTGTGTCCTAGATGGAGATCATGAAAGTGAGAAAAGAAAAGTAGGGAAGAGAAGGCAGCCATTCTGATTTAACCCTTGCCATAACAGCCCTTTAGAGAGGTGGGCTTGTTTTTCGTTCTGGAATCAGGGAAGACAAGATAACTAACTGGAGGTGTGTGGAGGTTTGGCATGCAGCCTGTTTGGCTGCATACCTTAATGGCCCTTACAGTGGATCACCAGCAAAGGAGCAGAGGAGGATGGGGCAGAGAAGAGTTTAAGAATTAGGTCATGGGGCGGCTAGGTGTTATAGTGGATAAAGCACCGGCCCTGGAGTCAGGAGTACCTGGGTTCCAATCCAGTCTCAAACACTTAATAATTACCTAACTGTGTGGCCTTGGGCAAGCCACTTAACCCCATTTGCCTTGCAAAAAAAAAAAAAGAATTAGGTCAGTTCCAGGAGAGCTTCTGCCCAGATAGAGGCATGAGAATGTAAAATATGAAAGGCTTATCAGGAATCTGTGTAGATATTAATGTTTCCCTTTTGCTCAAATTAAGGCAGTGGGTTCTGCTGTCTCTGAAGAAGTCTGTGGAGGAAGAGGGATGAACTCAATGAGAGATATGGAGGATATGTAGCATACCCTGCTATCTGCTTCCCCTTTAACACTGAGGAGCTCCCATCGATGAACCAGTCATCATCAGGGGCTGGGAAGGGGGTGTCAGAAATCTGAGGGAAGGGCATGAGAAGATCAGAGACAACTTTGGGACAGAGGTGTGAGGAGAAGGAATCAGAGGGTAGTGGGAGAGTCAAAGTGAGAGAAGGAAGATAACCATAGGATCCTCTTGTGGCTGCTGAAAGGAAGGAATTAAGATCTGTGCCATTAAATGGGAGAGGATATCTCTATCACTACTGGTATAGGACAACTGGGAACTACCAGAAAGGGATGAGTAAAAGTGGAAGCCCCAAAAGAACAGGGTAAAGGAGTAGTAATTAGAATGGAAATAAATGTTCTTTGTGGGTCCTTTATATTCTGGCAGAACAGAGAAGGTGGCCCCCATGTCTAGGAGAAAAATGTTGCCTAACCTGCTGCTTGTGGAATTACCCAAGATTCTGCTCATATGATGGATTTGTGGACTGAAGCAAATCCTTGGCACCATCAATCACCCATGGCCAAATCCAAGAGAGCAGGGAGAACATTAGGTGTCAACCAAGGTCCTCCCATTCAAGGAAGAGGACTTGCTCAATCTGACTTCCAGTGTCCTGTCCTTTTTTGTCATAACTTGAGCAAGGCTTGGAAGGGTGGGGCTGGAATTTGGGCATTGAATTGCCCAGTGTCCAGACGTACTACATTTAACAGTCACCTTTGGTATCATTGCCATTATTAAGTGCCCCTTGGGGATCTTGGGACCCATTAATGGCAGAAGCATCTGGAGAGATTTGATTTGGGAGGTAACTCTCTTCATCTCGATTATTAAAGACCAAAAAAGGCCTAATTGACCAAGTCTCCTATAAGTGGCTGGGGCCAGCCTCCAGCTTCCTCAGCTTTCAGGAGCAATTGAGAAATAAAGTGGATATTTAGGAAAATAATTCCTTCAGGAGATTCAGAATTAACATTAATATATTTGGGGTGGCTAGGTGGTGCAGTGGATAAAGCACCGGCACTGAAGTCAGGAGTACCTGGGTTCAAATCCGACCTCAGACACTTAATAATTACCTAGCTGTGTGGCCTTGGGCAAGCCACTTAACCCCATTTGCCTTGCAAAAAAAAAACTACCTAAAAAAAATTAATATATTTGGTAGTAGCCTTTTTAAGTCTGTTAAGGAAGGCTGTGGGGTTTTCATTAGAGCCCTGTGAAACCTCCTTAACTATCAAAGTTGACAACTTTCCCAACTTCGGTTGGCAGGCCAGTCATCAAGCAAGCAATCATGATCCCTGGTAACGTCTCTTGGGATTTAGGGTCTTCCTGAGGGATGGCTAGCGTCCCTACAGGACTGGCTGCAGGATTCTGTCCATTTAACATGTCTGTATGATCCTGTGTGCTTTCCAGACCCTTTCCTTCTCATCAGCAGTCATACAAGTGGGAAAAAATAACATAAACATCTCTCCAGGTCAGGTCATAAGGAAACAGTAAGACAATAAAATTCTTTAGAAAATTGAGAGGGTGGGGTAGGTAGGTGGTGCAGTGGATAGAGCACCAGCCCTGGAGTCAGGAGGACCTGAATTCAAATCTGGTCTCAGACACTTAATAATTACCTAGCTGTGTGGCCTTGGGCAAGCCACTTAACCCCATTTGCCTGGCAAAAAAAAAAAACCTAAAAAAAAAAGAGAAAATTGAGAGGGATCAGTAGACTAGGAACTAAGGTGTTTCTCAATCTAACTGAGGTTGGCAAAAGAGAAAGGGCTATAGACCCTATCGGTTTACCCTCAGCCCCACCACGTGGAAAAGAGGGAGGACAGGATCTAAAGGATGGCGAGACTGAAGAGGGGGTGAAGGACAAGAGAAGTTGTGGTGGTCAGGCAGAAGAGGAGTGGCATGTGGAGGGGAAAGTGAAGTGGGGCTGAAAGGAGGGCGTCTTCCAGAGGATCATCCTGAGCAGCGGTAGAAAGGGCTGAAGGGTCTGATGTATCAGTCTGGGGAGGTTCTGGTTGATGGAAAAGAAGAATTTGGGAGTTGGAAATGTATTCACATAGGGAGAGACACAGGTCAAAAAACAACTGAACATGTGGAATCTCAGGCCATTTGTCTTGCCTCTGACACAGGTCAGTGAGGGTAGCAATGGGGGCCATGCCCCCCTATTATCCAATTTGTGTTGAGGTCACTATGTGGTGGAAAGAAAGACAAGCCATTTAGTCTTGAGTCGGGTTCTATTTGTTTCAGATTTTTCGAGAACATCCCAGTGGAAGGTCTAGGGTGTTTTTGGAATGTAAGGTCCTCATGAAGATGAGTACTAAGAGAGGTGAAGATCCCAGTGGGTGTAACTTAAGACTCTATGCGAAGGATGTCCCCACCTGCTCAGGCATGTTTAGTTTGTTTTAAACAGAGAAAGAAAGTGGTGTCCCAGTTCTGTTTCTCTGTTTCCAGGCAGTTCCCCACCTAGGTTGGATTTTGGAAGGAGCACCCAGCCTGGGTGTCCTGGAATAGCTGAAGGGCAATGCCTAGGAAGTAGTCTTAACTCTCAAATTAGTCTGGTCTTCTGAAGTGGCGGGGTGAGTGGGAGGACTGGTAGCAGTCATCTGAGGGCTTGGTGGGTCCAGGAGAGGGTGGCAAGGGTTCCCTTAGGCAAAATCAGGGCGTTAACTAGCTTACCTGATAGGGAGCCTTCAGGATTCCCCACTACTCCTCTCCTGGATTTCAACACCAAATAATAGATCAAAAGATGAACTCTCAGTAAAAAGGAAGATGGTACTATGAATGAAAGTGAATGCAAAGCTGTTGAATGAAGGAACAGTGGACTGGGTCCAACAGATTCCAGCAGTGGGTAATGGGGAGAGCAAGTCTTTTTATAGGGTATGGGATATAGGAGGTAGGGTGGTATAGTTTCTATAGGGATTGGGATTGGGGTTCCCATAGAGGATTGGTTTTGTTTGGGGGTTCACCAAAGTGAGATTGTGCATTATTTGGAGTTTCCATGGAGGTTAAGATTTATGTCCTTAGAAAAGAATAATGGAGGGGCGGCTAGGTGGTGCAGTGGATAAAGCACCTGCTCTGGAGTCAGAAGTACCTGGGTTCAAATCCTGCCTCAGACACTTAATAATTACCTAGCTGTGTGGCCTTGGGCAAGCCATTTAACCCCATTTGCCTTGCAAAAACCTAAAAAAAAAAAGGAAAAGGATAATGGGGCTTTACTAGGCAACAATGAAATTCAGGCTGGCTCCAAGAAAGACTAATATGGAATTTTACATAATTGCAAATATATAACCTATTTAAAATTCTTTCTTTTTTTTGGTGGAGAGAGAGGCAGAAAATTTGTAATTCAAAAAATTTTTTAAATGAATGTTAAAAATTGTCTTTACAGGGAGCAGCTAGGTGGCACAGGGGATAGAGCACCTGACCCTGGAATCAGGAGGACCTGAGTTCAAATCCAGTCTCTGACACTTAATAATTACCTTCCTGTGTGATCCTGGGCAAATCACTTAACTCCATTGCCTTGCAAAAACAAATACACACACACACACACACACACACACACACACACACACACACACACATATCACACATATATATATGTATATATATATATGACTGTAAAAAATAAAATACTATTTAAAACTATATCAATACTATATCAATCAGCACATTTATAACCCATATTAGATTACTTGCTAATCTAGGGAAGGAGAGGGAAGGGTGAGAGGTGGAAAACTTTACAAAAATGAATGTTAAAGTTATTTCTATATATAATTGGAAAAATAATATATATATTTGGGTTGACTTTAATGTTTAATATCAATTGGATCAAAGTGTGCTTTCACAATGATTTAAAAAAGGTGTGTTAGAATCCAGTAAACTAATTGTTAAATTGGGTAAAATAAATGATTGCAGCTAGAGCATGATATTACATATTAAATGTTTTTGAAATTTTTTTTAAGATGTAAAAAACAGACAGAGAACTTCTAATCTCTGCTTTAATTCTTCCTCCTGTCTTTACTCTATGGTCCTTCACCTAACTCTACTGAAGTCAAGCGACTGAATTGTCCTCAGACCATCTAGCTCCTTCGGAATCTTCAAGAACTTCAAGTCTGATTTAGTTTGGTGTTTTTTGCTCTTTTGCTTTTGGTTATTAGTTGTAAGTGTAGAACTGTCCTTTTTCTTCCCTTCTTTTGCAGTGTTAGCTTTCTTCCACAATCCAACTTGGCCTCACAAGGGAAGACTAAAATCACTTTTTTTTCCCCACTGTCCCCAACAACAGGATAGATGGATAGGGGTTCTCAATTCCCTTCATATACAAATAAATGGTAGCAGAAAATCCAAGTTACTACAAAACTTTTTTGCCATACTAGTTGAGATTTGCAACCTTGATTTTTTCCCAACCAACATTATAAGTAGGCACTTATGCCACATTACTTAAAGCTCTATAACCAATTATCACTATAAATCAAACCTGTATAGCCAATTATCTCCCTAAATTAATAAACCCAATTCTAAAACCACACCCATTTGTTTCCCCTTGCTGATATTCTGTTTCAACAATTTGCCCCACCCAACCAAACCCGCCAAACCAGTCTTTCAATTTTACTTTATTCTCCAGCTCTTTCTCTTTTCTTTTCTTACCTTCCTTACTTTGTCTTCTCAATTCTCTTCCCCTTTTCCTTCTTATTATGTCTTCCTCTTCGGGTCACTGATTCCATTCACTCTACTTTGAGCCTGCTCTTTTTTCTTCAATTTTCTTTCATTGAAGTAGAATCAAATAATCAATAAACATGAATTTGTTGTGTATACTATATATCAAGAAATCAATCAGGGGCAGCTAGGTGGCGAAGTGGATAGAGCACTGGCCCTGGAGTCAGGAGGACCTGAGTTCAAATCCTGCCTCAGACACTTAATAATTACCTAGCTGTGTGGACTTGGGCAAGTCACTTAACCCCATTGCCTTGCAAAAAACTAAAAAAGAAATCAATCTATAAGTATTTATTAAGGACTTGTTCTATGACAGACACTGTGTTAAGTGACTGCTAAGTGCTAGAGATTCAAAGACAAAAGTCAAACTTAAGCGTACATTGGAATGAGGGAGAGAACATTCATATGCATGTGTTTTTTGTATATAAATATATGTATATACATATGTGTGTGTATATATATATATATATATATATATATATATATAAATGATTACAAGGCCATTATGGAAGGAAGGGCATGATCATGAAAAAGCTGCATCTTGAAGGAAACCAGGAGTGGAAATACACTCTAGCCATAGGAAATAGTCACTGCAAAGATAATCAAGACATGGAGTCAGGGCAGCTAGGTTGTGAAGTAGACAGAGCACCAGTCTTGGAGTCAGGAGGACCTGAGTTCAAATCCTGCCTCAGACACCTTGGACAAGTCACTTAACCCCATTGCCTTGCAAAAAACAAATAAACGAAAAAGACATGGAGTGTCTAATTTGAGGAACTGCAAGTAAACTTACATGACTGGATCTCAGAGTTTAAGGAAGAGAGTTGCCTTGCCCTTGCCCTTGCCCTGTGTTTGGAGATGACTGGCCCCTCTCCACAGGAAGTGCTACTTTCAATGAAAGCTATAGGAAATAGGGCAGGGGCATGGGAAAGAGGTGCATGGAGTGTTGAGGGAGGAGGACTAGCAGGTACCTCTGGTAAGGGCTTGCTAGCTCTTTTCAGGGCTGCCCTTCTAGCCTGTGCAGCAACAGCTAATGATGATGCTTGTCCTTCCTTCTGAAAAAGACCATGAAATCAGGGAGGTGATGTCATGACAAGCAGGTGAGGAAGAGCTGTGCTAAGCCACTAGTCTCACTTTCTCCAGAGCATCTAGGTCCAGTGACCAGATATGGATCAGGATGACAGATGTCTCTGGATGCAAGGAGGCAATCAGGGTTAAGTAACTTGCCCAAGGTCACACAGCTAGTAAGTGGCAAGTATCTAAGGTCAGATTTGAACTCAGGTCCTCCTGACTCCTGAGCTGATGCTCTATCCCATGTACCACATAGCTGCTAGCTACACCCTGGTAAATCCATCTTAGCAGATGGGCTAAACCAGGTTGAGGATAATCAAGACTGTCAGTGAGTGCCTAGCAGTTGACTTAGAATTGGTGCAAACCAGAGGAATCTGATCATTTAATTAAAACAAAGCATCTCAAGAGCCTGCTGAGGTTTTCTCTGAATGTCAGTGTTGAAACTCAATGAAGTGTGAATAGACCATCAAGAGACAGGTTAGCTTTACTGTATTCCAAACTTTGTTACCATAAAATTTCCATACCAGTGTTCTGCCCAGCTTTTTGCCATGGTGTCTCAATTACATGGGAAAGACTCCATCCAAAAGGCCAAAGTCTCTTCTGTATCCAAACCATCACCAGAAATCCTGTTTCCTATTAGATCAGACCATGCCTCTCCAGTTCTGGGAGAGGCAGTGAGAAGGATGTCTTTGTACAACACTTCCCTCATCATAATCAACATAATGTGCAAGTCATGTCATCATTCACTTGATACCATAGTCTTCATCCATTAAGGATAACTATCATCAATGGAGAATGGGTGGATGAGAACAATTTGTTCCATGGCCTTCAAGATGGCTAAAGCAAACACTGTAGAATGCTAGAGCTTAGTCAGACATTGAAGAGGCCAAGGTCATCCGTTGCCTTCCAGGCCATTGCCAGTCTTACTTTATCTTGCTACTGGACTTTGATGACTCTGGAAGGGAGAGTAAGGCTGACAACTATGTGCAACTCTACCTCACATAAATTCAATTCACTCAAGACTCAATATATCTCCCCATGATGTCATTGGTTCCCTTGGAAAGCTACAACAATCACAATGGGAATTGGCTGGAAACTGGGCCCATAGTTGGGGAGGGACACTGATCCAAGTTTATCTGCTAATCAGTAATGATAATGATAAGTAACATCTAGAGAGCTCCGTAAGATTTGTAAAACACTTTTAATATTTTATTTCATTTGATTCTCACAATAACTCTGCTATGCAGTAGGTAGAATTATTGTCCCTGCTTTATGGATAAAGAAAATGAGAAAAATAGGATTTGAACTCTAATCCTTCTTATTGTGACTCTACCTACCACTCCCTGGTAGTAGCCAACAGTTGACATTCATGACTACAAATGTATAATCTATGTCAAACTGTTCACCCTCTGAAGGAGGGAAGGAGGGGGAGGATTTGGAATTCAAAAGTTTTTTAAATGAATATTAAAAATTTGTTTACATGTATTTGAGAAAAAAATTCAAAAAAAAAGAAAGAAAAAAGGATAGTTCTTTACTCCACAGGGATTATCAATCTTAGTAAGAGCTAGAGGGATCAGGCTAAAAACAGAGCCAATGGTATAGGACAGGGTCAATCTCCAAGGTCTGGAGGGATGTGGTGGTCAGGATGGTTAAGGTAGCTTGATTCCCCAAGACACCTGCCAGGTTAAGAGAATAATTAAAATGAGAGGACCTCAGTAACCTTGGCATCATTGTGATTCTTTAGTGCTCAAAAGAATTACTGTAGAACTTTAAAAATCAACTATTTCCTTCATATATGAACTCTCCATGGCAAGGAAGATTAGAAACTTCTGGTGCCTTAATAATTTAATGAGTAACTGTCCAGAGAAAAAAATCATCTCCTGATAACTAGCAGGCAGATCTATTACATTTTTTCCCCTCTGTCATCCAGTCTTTCATCTTGAACTTCTTTCTCAAACTCTTTTCATCTAGCAGAATTTACTAAGACTTGGTTCCCTCTCACTAAACTACATCCCTGGTTTTCAGTTCTACCAATGACTGTACACCAAACATCTTCCTAAAGAGAAATTTTGAAATTCTTCTTGCTTGCCTTTTACTATAATCATTCAACAACCTCTCCTCCTTTGAGACAAATACAAAAATGTCTGCCTAATCTAAGGTGACTGTTGTATATTGACCTGATTATTCTTCTTTCTCAAGAAGTTTATCAACTAGGATACCATCTTTTTTCCTCCCAAACTTCTGCCTTTACACAAGGTAATTTCCAATGTCCATGTTGATGTTTCTTTAAACTCCCTAACTTCAAAGTTGAGAATCTCCAGGGATTTAATGAAAAAAAGTACAAAAGAAGGTGGCTTAGCCCTACCAGATCTAAAATTATATTATAAAGCACCAGTCATCAAAACTGTCTGGTATTAGCTAAGAAATAGAGTGGTGGATCAATGGAATAGAATAGATGCAATACCAGGAAATGATTACAGTAATCTGCTGTTTGATAAACCCAAAGAGTCCAGCTATTGTGATAAAAACTCTCTCTTCAATAAAAACTGTTGGGAAAATTGGAAGTTAGTATGGAAGAAACCTGGATTAGACCAACACCTCACATCCTATACCAAGATAAGATCAAAATGGATACAGGATCTAGACATAAAAAAACAATATTATAGGCAAACTAGAAAATCAAAGAGTAGTTTACTTGTCAGATCTATGGAAAGAGAAGCATTTATCACAGAAGAGATGGAGAACATCATTTAAAAACAAACTAGATAATTTTGATTACATTAAATTATAAAGCTTTTGCACAGACAAAACCACTGTAACCAAGAGTAAAAGAAATGTAGTAAATTGGGAAACAATTGTTATGACTAGTGTTTCTGACAAAGGATTCATCTCTAAAATATAGAAAACTGAGTCAACTTTAAAAAAAAAAGACAAGCCATTCCCCAATAGACAAAGGGTCAAAGGACATGCAAAGGCAATTTACAGATGAGGAAATCAAAGCAATCCATAATCATATGGAAAATTGCTCTAAATCACTAATTATTAGAGAAATGCAAATTAAAACATCTCTCAGGTACCACCTCACACCTCTCAGACTGGCCAATATGACCAGAAAGGACAATGATCAATGTTGGAAGGGGTGTGGGAAATCTGGGACACTAATACATTGTTGGTGGAGCTGTAAACTCATCCAACCTTTCTGGAGAACAATTTGGAATTATGCCCAAAGGGCAATAAAAATATGCATACCCTTTGATCCAGCAATACCACTACAGGGTCTATACCCTGAAGAAATTATGAAAAAGTGTAAAAATATCACCTGTACAAAAATGTTCTTAGCAGCCCTGTTTGTGGTGGCAAAGAAATAGAAACTGGGGGGCAGAGCCAAGATGGTGACAGAAGAACCTCTCCTAGGTGTTCTATTCACAGTATTTCAAAAACCTTAAAATTATGACTCTAACTAAATTTTCAAGAGATAGAACCCACAGAAAGATCCAGTGAAGCAATTCTCCAGATCAAGATAACCTGGAAAATAATGGAAAGGCTCTGCTCCACTGGGTTAGAGGGGTGGCCCACCAGCCTCCCCAAGGCAGCCCCAGGGCTCCTGAGAGCTTTGGCTCACAACAACAGGGGCAGTTTGATGACCTACACTATGGATGCGGATACAAATTGGAGGATCAGCAGAGGGGACCTCTGCCAGAGCAAGCACATTTATGCCCAGGCCTTCAGGGCAGTTGTGGCAGTCAGCACAGTGAACTCAACAGTGGTGGCTGCACAGCAGCCCAGATCCCAGGAAAAGGAAGCAGGCATGGAGCCAGTAAGCAGGAGTAGAACAGGTAAGCAGGAGCCCCCAGGAAACTGAGCCTTGAATGCTCAGCCCACAGAAGGTAGGGGAGTGGAGAGAAACTTCAGAGGTCTGTCCTCCGTACCTGGAACAGGACTGTAGGGCTCTGACCACATTAAGATTCTGATTGCAGTCTAGGCTCCCCATAGAACAGGACCTCCCCCCCCATCTCAGCCCTGTGGCAGAGGGGTGTGTTGTAGTCATTCATAGACCAGGAGGGAAGTCAGAGCTTCACACACTGAGATCCTTGTGGGGGGGGGGTGTCCCAATAATACTCAAAAACTCAGGAAGCACCCCAAAACCAGGCACAGGCAGGAAAAATGAGTAAACAGTGAAAAAAAGAGGAACATCACTGAGAAATACATTGTCTATGATCCCAAGAAAGATCAAAATACTCAATCTGAAGATGAGGAAGTACAGGCTCCTGCATCTAAAGACTCCAAGAAAAACAGTAATTGGGCTCAGGCTATGACAGAGCTCAAAAAAGATTTTGAAAATCAAGTAAGGGGGGGTGACTAGGTGGTGCAGTGGATAGAGCACCAGCTCTGGAGTCAGGAGTACCTGAGTTCAAATCCGACCTCAGACACTTAATAATTACCCAGCTGTGTGGCCTTGGGCAAGCCACTTAACCCCATTTGCCTTGCAAAATCCTAAACAAACAAAAAAAAATCAAGTAAGGGAGATAGAAGAAAAATTTGGGAAAAGAAGTGAGAGAGGTGCAGGCCAAACATGAAAAAGAAGTCAGCAGCTTAGTTAAGCAGATCCAAAAAAATGCTGAAGGAAAATAACTTATTAAAAACCAGCTTAGGTCAAATGGATAAAACAGTTCAGAAAGTTGTTGAGGAGAAGAATGCTTTAAAAAACAGAATTGGCCAGATGGAAAAGAGATAAAAAAGCTCTATGAGAAAAACAAATCCTTCAGATGAAGAATGGAAATAAAGGAAGATGCTGACTTTATGAGAAGTCAAGACACAATACTACAACACCAAAAGAATGAAAAATTAGAAGAAAATGTGAAACAACTCATTGAAAAAACAACTGATCTGAAAAAAAAGATTCAGGAAAGATAATTTATAAATTATTGGGATACCTGAAAGTCATGCTCAGAAAAAAAGAGCCTTGACCTCATTTTTAAAGATTCCTACAGGAAAATTGCCCAGATATCCTAGAAGCAGAGGGCAAAAATAGAAATTGAGAGAATCCACCAATCTCCCCTGAAAAGAGATCCCCAAAAAACAACCCCCAGGAACATTATAGGCAAGTTCCAGAACTCCCAAGTCAAAGAGAAAATATTACAAGCAGCCAAAAGGACACAATTCAAATATCATGGAACTGCAGTCAGGATCACACAGGACTTAGCAGTAACTACATTAAGGGCTTGTAGAGCTTGGAATATAATATTCCAGAAGACAAAAAAGCTTGGAATGCAACTGAGAATCAACTACCCAGCATAACTGAGCATCTTCTTCCAGGGGAAAAGATGGACTTTCAATGAACCAGGGGAATTTCAATTGTTCCTGTTGAAAAAAACAGAGCTGAACAGAAAGTTTGACCTTCAAATACAGGACTCAGTTGAAGCATAGAGATTGGAGGAGAAGGGTAAAATATGAGGGACTTAATGATGATGAACTGCATGTATTCTTGCATGGAAAAATGATACTGATGTCACTCATATGAAACTTCTCATTTAATAGAGCAGGTAGAAGGAGCTTTTATAGATGAAGCACAGGAGAGAGCTGAATTTGAAGATATAATATAATGTAAAAATGGAATCAATGGCTAAATGGGAAATGTAATAGAAGTAAGAGAAAGGAGAGGTAGAATAGGCTAAGATATTTTGTATAATAAGTTTTTTATTGCAATGAGCTATTGTAATGATATGGAAGGGGGAGGGCGAGAAGGAATGAGGGAATCTTTACTCTCATCAGAGGTGGCTGTGAGAGGAAACAACATATACACTCAATGGGGTATAGACATCTAGAGTAAAAAGGAGAGAAGGGGGACAGGGGGAAGGGGGGATGTGAGTGATGGAGGAGAGAGTGGATCATGGGGGAGAGTGGTCAGATATAACACATTTTCTTTTTTACTTCTTGCAAGGAGCTCAGATTAGGTGGCTTGTCTGGGACCACCCAGGAGTGGTATGTGGGTCTTGGCCCCAGGGCCAGTGACCAGTCTGCTGTGCCACTCAGCTACCCTACAGCACATTTAAGAAGAGGGACAGAGTGAAAGGAGAGAGAAAATATAGTATATGGTAGTGGGGAGGTGTGAATGGAGGGAGTTGCAATCAGCAATGGCAACAGTGGAAAAATATGGAAGTAGCTTTTTTGATGGACTTATCATAAAGAATGTGATCCATCAAAGACAGAACTGGTAGTGTTGGAACACAGACAGAGACACATTTTTTTTCTCTTTATTTCTCAAAGGGTCTATATTTTTTGGGGGGAGGGGATATTATGTTTACTATTAAACAAGAATATTTTACTAATGTAAAAAAAACATCATTTGTACAAAAATAAAAATTAATTAATTTTTAAAAATAAATGGAAACTGAGGGAATGTCTATCAATTGGGAAATGGCTTAATAAACTGTGGTATATGTATGTCATAGAACACTATTGTTCTATTAGAAACCAGGAGGGATAGGATTTCAAGGAAACCTGGAGGAAGTTGCATAAGCTGATGCTGAGTGAGATGAGCAGAAGCAGAAAAACACTGTACACCCTAACAGCAACATGGGAGTGATGATCAACCATAATGGACTTGCTCATACCAATAGGGCAACAATCAGGCACAATTTTGGGGTATCTGTGATGGAGGATGCCATCTGTATCCTGAGAAAGAATTGCGAAGTTTGAACAAAGACCAAGGACTATTACATTAATTTAAAAAAAAGTTGTCTTATTATGTAATTCTGCTATATCTCATACTATATGTTTCTTCCTTAAGGATATGATTTCTCTCTCATCACGTTCAACTCATATCAATGCATACTCTGGGAATGATGTAAAGACTAGCAAACTGCCTTCTGCGGGGGGTAGGGGGAAGGAAGCAAGATTGGGGGAAAAATTTTAAAACTTGGGGTGGCTAGGTGGTGTAGTGGATAAAGCACCGGCCCTGGAGTCAGGAGTACCTGGGTTCAAATCTGGTCTCAGACACTTAATTAATGACCTAGCTATGTGGCCTTGGGCAAGCCACTTAACCCCTTTGCCTTGCAAAAAACAAAAACATAAGAAATATGAGGCTATTCTTCCTGAGATTGCTCTTCTTTTCATCTGAGAAGTATTTGGCATTAACCCACCCCCAACTCTCTCCTCCTTTCCTCATTGTTTTTCACATTGATGTGGCCCCTTCACTTGACAAAAGGCAGTTCCTCTATAAGTGCTTTAGATTCCATCCCAATTTTCTCTAGTAGATTTTGTTCTACTTAATCTTCTGCCTCTATTTGTTGGTTCTTTCCCTACTGCTTTCAAATATACCTGTCTCCCCCATCCTTGACTAATATTGACTTGACTCAAGTATTCCTGCAAGTTACCACCCTTTATTTCTCTTCCCTTTCTCAGGCAAACTCCTTGAAAAAGTTCTCTGTCCCCATTGACTTCATTTCCTCTCCCCTCCCTTAATTTTTAACCATTTGCAGTTCCATAAAATATTTCAAGTTTAAGTATTTGCTTGTGCATGCTTATGAGTTATATATTACAAACTTTTCTTTTGTGGTTAAGAAAATAAAACACTGTGCTATACCTGATATCTACTTAGTACAATAAATATTTTTCTAGTATTTTTTATCAGAGCCTATATAAGTCAGAAGTCAAGATGACTGACAATGGCTCTGGATGAAATAGATGGCCTTGGTATCTTCAATGTCTTGACCAACCTCTAAACTCTGAGCACAGAACCTGCTTCAGCCACCCTCATAGCCCATTAAACAAAATATTCACATCTGCCTTTTCTGCCAGGGGAAATCTCCTCATACTTGGGGTAGATACTCCCCTAATTCACCAATGGGTTTGAGACCTGTGAGTTACTCTGGGTTATCCCATCTTTCTGGAGAGTTTTATTAAGACTTAGCTCCCGTGCACACTACAGCTTCTTGGAGTCACAAGTGAGACCTGAGTGACAGATGGACTCCAAAGGTGGTTAAGCATCCCTGAAAAGAGCTCAGCAACCTTCACACCAGAGGTACTAGTCCTCCCTGAACACCCTATGTACCCCAATGGGATACAAATACTCTCCAAAGAGTTTATAATCTAATGGTGAAAAATAACACAAAAGAAGCTGAAAGCAGGGGAGGAGGAGGAAGATACCCCCAAGTCCAGGGGCATGATAGAAGGAATGCAGCAGAGAACATCCAGGTAGGAAATTGAGGAGATGGTGGTCTGGGCACTCTCCTTAAATGAATGTTCTGAAAAGACTCCTCCCCCCCCCATCCTCCAATCAGAGGGGTCCAGGATCAGTCCATATTGATTTAAGTTCCAAGGTTGATGTGATCTTGAAGTATAGAGAGGTTTCCTTGGGTGGGTTGGAAAAGTTCAACAGCATACAACAGGATAAGAGAATGAAAAAGTACATACAGTAAGGTGTGACTGTGACTAAGTGATAACCTTTAGGCAAATTCCTGGGAAATCTTTCCCTAATGAAATCACAGGATCTGACCAACTCAAAACAAATCAACTCTTAAGGACACATAATTTCATTCCTGATTCTCCCACCAATTCCACACACAAAAAAATTCTCTTTAACCTTGTAGTAGAATATCCTGAAAAGGTATACCTTAAAGATATCCTTTGAGTACCAAGCCTCTCCATATTTAAAACTAGGCTTGTCTTGAGTCTCTCCTGGCCAAAATCTCAAGTCTTTACAGAACTTGGCACAATTCTATGATGACATTAAGATAATATATCTTGGAGGTACTCATTAGGAGCCCACACCTTTGTAATGGGGTCAAGAGGCTACAGAGAACCCAAGAAAACAAATTAACCACTTAATGCTTGTTGTTTAAAAAATTTTAAGAAGTCGATTCCTCCCAATTCCTCCCCCCACCCCACCCCCAATAAAACCACACCACACCAAAAAGGGAACATGGAAATTTTGACATGATTCAACTTCTGCTGATTGCTCAAGTCCCTTGGTCTTTATACAAATTTTTCCAGCAATAAAATAAGAATGATGTTCGTCAAAAACTAGTGTGATCTACAAATATAATGCATGTAAGTAGAATACAGGGACATAGAACAAGCATAACTGCTACTTATCAGTGTTACAGAAAATAATGCCAAACCCAGTATCCAGGCAATCTAATAGAGATTTATTTTTTATTTTTAGAGACAAAAAAAAAGATTTATGTAAGTATTGCTGTGGTTAGCAGAAGTTAAGGGAGAGACTAGCAGCAGTAGTAATAGCAATGCTCGCTCCCATTAAACAACACGTAGTAAGGAAGAATATAGGGCTATGTGAATCCATTTGGGGGATTACACTCGCCAAGAGAGGGCTTACACCTCAAAGAGAGACCTCCCCAATAAGCATTATTAAGGTCCTGCTAAGTACTGGAGATACAATTAACAAAAAGAATGCCCTTAAAGGGGTTGGCTAGGTGGCATAGTGGATAAAGCACCAGCCCTGGAGTCAGGAGTACCTGGGTTCAAATCTGACCTCAGACACTTAATAATTGCCTAGCTGTGTGGCCTTGGGCAAGCCACTTAACCCCATTTGCCTTGCAAAATCCTAAAAAAAAAAAAAAAAACCCACCAAACTTACTGGGTAGGTTGTTGAGGGAAAGGGAAAGTCAAAAAACCTGGTTGAACCTGGGTATTGGTACCCTTAACCTCCACTGGACTGTGCCATGCTTACAATTGCTATTATTTTCTAGGTCATGGGTAATAAATCAAAAGACTGAGAAATGCCCCCATTCCTGCCCCAGCCCAGTGTATCTGGATCTTTTGATATTATCTCCTTGGGTAATACTTGAGCTGATCCTCCCTGCCCACCCTCCCAAATCTGACTTTTATGACCTAAGTATAGCCTATATTCAGTGTTATTTGTCCAATATATGCCCATACATGAACAAATATCCACATATACAGGGTGACTCAAAGACTTAGGGCATTCATATGTATAATGGATATCATTTTGTTTCCCTTCTCCATGGGTGGGGAAGAGCTGGGAGGGAGGGAGATAATTTGGAACTTAAAATTAAAAAAAAATTCTAAAAAGTCAGTTCAGTTTCACTTATCATATATATATATATATATATATATATATATATGTATTATGGGGAGGGAGAGAGAGAAAGAAAACTATATTCAGAAAAATAGGGTTAAATCCTTTGAAATGGATGCTACCATGTTATCATTGTTTTTCATAATCAAAAAGACTGTGACATCAAATGAACACAGCATGACATGCATATTATGTTGATTTTAGAGAAAGGAGTGCTCTCAAAGACATCCTTCTCACTCCCTCTTCCAGAACCATTTTGCCCTATGACCTGATTTAATAAGAAACAGAATTTCTGGGGAGATCTGAGTTCAAATTTGACCCCAGACATTTCCTAACTGTATGACTCTGGACAAGTCACTTAAAAACAACAACAAAAACCCCAAAAGATCCTTGGTTTGCCTCAAATTTCTTCATCTGTGAAATGGGAATAATAACAGTGCCTACTTTTCAGAGCTGTTGTAAGGACAAATGAGATAATAATTGTAAAGCAAGTAGTAGAGTGGCTGAAACACAGTAGGTGCTATTTAAATGTCAGCTATTCTTAGAATGCCACTGGACAGACATCCATCATGAACTTTTTCAAAATGGCACAATTATGTCAGGTTTTGTAAAATGTGTTGACAGGGCCTTTGCAATTTGGAGATGGTTCAGGAAACCAAACATTGCTAAAAAAATTTTGAATGTATTCAAACTCAGCCACAGAGGGAATCAGGGTAAAAATGGTCAGAAAACTAATAACCAGGCTTTTCCTTTTTGAATCTGAATGTTCTTTCTTGCTGTCCCAACTGTGCCTTTTCTTAGTAATAAGATGCAGGTGTAGTTCAATAAAGCCACTCTCTGGGGGTCTGACTTTAAGAATAAAAAGACCTCAGATAGGCAGTGAAATTAGTGGAGGTTATTTAATCAGTGAAAAGTTTGAATTATGGAAATATTTAAGAAGTAATATATAATTTTCCTGATTCAAAGCATATAATTTTGCTGATTCAAATCACAGCCAGAAGTGGGCTTGATTTAATGACTAGATTGAAATCCACTGATAATTAGCAGCATCATTTGCATACAGTAGTTAAGCAGTCTGTTAACCAATTGATTTACTGTGGAAAAGTCCTATGATTCTTTTTATATTATTCATTTTTTCTTAACAAATTATGAAACTGAAGAACAGTCAGTCCCTTAGATCACAGGTTCAAAATACCAGAAAGCACATTCATTGGTTTTATTATTTCTCCATTCATTATGGGGATATAACAGAGACCCCAAGTCATTGATACAATTCCACAAACATTTCTGAAGAGCCCACTCTGTGCAACAGTACTGTTTTAGTTATCAGTTAGGCATCAGAATGAAAAACAGCTCCTTCTTTGAGTAGTTTACATTCTATTGGAGGGATATAATAATGTTTATTCTTCATTTTCAGAGAAGACCATAAAATCAGGAAGGTGTTTCTGTGACACGCATGTGAATTGGATTTGAGTGAGGGGGTGCTGAGCCAAGTGACCAGCCTCAGTTTCTCCCCCAGAGCCATCTGAGTCCAGTGGCCAGATTTGAATCAGGAAGACAGGAGATGGCCATGGATGCAAGGCAATCAGGGTTAAGTGACTTGCCCAAGGTCACACAGCTATTAAATGGCAAGTGTCTGAAACTGTATTTGAATTCCTGTCCTCCTGCCTCCAAGGCCAGTGCTCTATCCATTGTGATACCCAGCTTCCCTGGAGGGATATAACATGTAAACTAGATAAAGAAATGAAAAAAAAACCAGATTGAATATGAGTATGAGTGCAAAGAGGATTCCAAAGCTGAAAACATGGTGGTGCCTTCAACAAACACTGGTGATGCCTTCAACAAACAGTGGTAGTGCCTTCAACATAAACAATGGAGGCACCTTCAATAGAAACAATGAAGGAGGGGCAGTGAGGTGGCACAATGGATAGAGCACTGGCCCTGGAGTCAGGAGGACCTAAGTTCAAATCTGACCTCAGACACTTAATAATTACCTAGCTGTGTGGCCTTGGGCAAGCCACTTAACCCCATTTGCCTTGCAAAAAAAAACCTAAAAAAAAAGTTAATTGACTTTCCCCAAACAAGAATCTAAGTCCAAATTTGAATTGAGATCCTCCTGACTTCAGACCCAAAGCTCCATCTACTGTGCCACCTCACTGCCCCTCTTTTGGTTGTACTCTAGCTTGTGGTTGTTTACTGTTCTTACTGTGGTTATTGTTGTCATCATTGTCATTATTATTGTTATTGTAGTCCTTTGATCTTGAAGAGGGTCAGAGATGTGATGCCATGATATGCAAGTGTATTGTATTTAAGTGCAAGAGAACTTTACAAAGCCACCAGCCCCAATGGTTCCTCCAGAGTTATCTGGGTCCAGGAGCTAGATATGGATCAGAATGGCTGGAAATGGCCCTTGACACAATAGGAGATCTTGCGTTTTTTTTTTAAGGAATGTCTTTCCCAGGTCACAGTTTGACTGAGGTAATGGCCATTCAGTGATTAAAACTAGGTAAGAAAAACAGGCAGAAATTGGCCTGAAAAAGAAAAAAATATTAGGAGAGGAAGATTTGTAGGATTTCTGATCAAAACATTACCTCTTTTTTTTATAAATTCACAGGAAAAAAATAAAACTTTTCAGGGGCTACAGCAGGTAGTAGAGAAGACATAATTTTTACTCAGCAGACAGGTGGCCTTTGGCCCCTTGCCAAGGTAGCTTTTCTATTGTTGCTCTCTGGATGACTTCCATCTGACCAGAAATATAAACTGTTGACTTTACTTGAGAACCTGCCTCTGTGTGACTTGCTGAAGGGTAAACTGTTAACACCTGGGGGCTTTTTTCTGTTTTTTCCTACCTGAACTAATCAGCACCAACACATTCCAAGCACCCTAGGGAGGCTGGCTGAGGAGTCTAACCACTGTGTGGTTACCATGTTGAACTACCAAAAAAGCAAAAAAAAAAAAAAAAAAAAAAAAAAAAGGGAAACATGAAAACAAGCTTCCTCTGTTCCATTTTTCCAGAGGGCTTCCAAGTGGAGAATGAAATACTCTGGAGCAGGAACCCAACCCAACCCAACAAGACTATTTGAACTTCTGCTCAAACACCTGGGACCTACCTGCCCACAGACCAAGACCAAGTCTCCTCTGTTGACTCATTACTTGTCTCTTCCTCCCTAAAAATGGTGTCCCACATTTTAGCATTGTCCAAACACGTTCAACTCTTCTTGATGCTGTCCAGGGTTTCTTGGCAAAGATATTGGTAGTTTGTTATTTCCTTCTCCAGTTTATTCTACTAAGACAGAGTAAAGTGACTTGCCTAGAGTCACACAACCAGAAGTATCTGAAAGCAGATTTGAACTTAGAAATCAGGTCCCAGATCTGGAGCTCTATCCATTTTACCAACTAGCTGCATTTTTCAACATACTTTCCTCCAAGAGATTGTGAGCTCCTTGAGGGTTTGCTTTTTTGCATCCTTAAGAGAGGACCAGATATACTTCTTTTAAAAAATCATTTATTCTATCATTAGCATTTATTAAATATCAGGAATTTTGCTAGATACTAGGGTTACAAACACAAGGATAAAAGAGTCCCAGTCCTCCAGCAACTTTCACTCTATAGGAGAGGTAATACATACATATAGGAGCATAAACAAAAACAATTTTTTTCATTCAGAGCTGAAATTTCTTGGGTGTATGAAGTTCCCCATGAAGTGACCCCCTCTACCAATATAGGTCAACAAGTTCTTTGAAACATAAGAGAATTAACTGGAACACTAAAAAGTCTCCAGGTCATTTTATAGATGAAGAAATTGAGGCAAAGAGGGTTGGGTAACTTGCCCAGGATTACAAAATTTATAAATGTCAAGAGTTGAAACTTAAGTTCATGTCTCTGAGGGAAGCTTTCTATTCAGTATCACACAGAGTGCCTCAAAATGCACTCATAAAGTAATTTTATGGGAGAAGGTTCTAGCAGTTAAGAATCAGGAAATGTAGAAATCCTACCCCCAGGAAAAACATCCAGGACCTTCATCCTGATTCATATCTGGCCACTGGACCCAGATGGCTCCACAGGACAAAGAGAGGGTGGGTGACTTAGTACAGTATCCCCTCACTCAAATCCAAATCATGTGCTTGTCAGTGCATCACCACACAGTTGTCATCATCTTCTTCAAAAAACATCACCATGTTTTCCCTCCAATACATTATAAACTCTTAGATGGAAGGGACCATTTCATTTCAATGGGGACATCATAGAGTCCAGCACATAGAAACCACCTAAAACACACTCATTGATTTGATTGGCAGCAAGGTCCTGTCTTTGTTAACTAAATGATGTTTAGAAGTAATCACTTTATATTGAATAGGTAAGAAGTGGAAATTATGGAAGTTTTGAGGACTGACCTGACCCAGAAAGCAAAGGAGGAATGTCTCTACCTTAGTATCCAAGAAGTAAAACTGATATGGGAAATCTTTTGTAGTAATTCCTTTTAATTTGATACCACTCTGCTAAGGATCAAATCCACCTTCTATTCAAGAGCATTTTCTTAGATGTATTGTTCCAGATCATTCAGGTGGGGCTGGTTCCAAACAGTATTTTAGGATAGAAATAAAAAGGAAGTCTGTAACTACTATCTGAACAAATGACTATCTGACTCCAGGGGTCTTTGGAAGGCTTATCAGACTGTTACACCTGAAACAGTTCTAGAATGACTACAAATTTTTTTGATGCTATCAGTGATTTTAATTAAGATTAAATTCAACTTTCCTTGAAGGACCTAGGTTGAGCCCTACTGATCTACTTATGAATGAATTCCACTGCTGTATTATTCTGGAGTTTCTATTCATTTGTTTCTAGATTTAGGAAGATATGCTGCAGGTTTTGTGTGCTCAAATTCATATGAAAGGAATATTTTTAAATGAAATGTTATGTATCATTTTCACTTAACAAAAATTAGTCTTCTCTCCTTCCTAATCCTCCCTCCCACCCAACCCATGGAAAGACAAAAAAATAAAACCCCTGTTAAAACACTTATAGTAAATTGCATGAACTGGATGCTGAGAGAAGTGAGCCAGAACGAGGAGAACTTTAGGAGATGATCAACTAGGATCTTAGCAGTTCAATGATCAAAGGCAATCCTGAGAAATCTGTTATAGAAAATGCCATCCACATCCAAAGAAAAAAACTGGACCCTGGATGTGGAGCAAAGCATACTTTAACTTTTTAAAGTTTTTTTCTTTCTTACTCATGGTTTTTGTTTTTTAATTTATTTTTTGGTTGTTTTTTGCAAGGCAATGGGGTTAAGTGACTTGCCCAAGGTCCCACAGTAAGACAATTATTAAGTGTCTGAGGCTGGATTTGAACTCAAGGCCTCCTGATTCCAGGGTCATTGATCTATCTACTGTGCCACCTAGCTGCCCCTTCTCCTGGTTTCTCCCCCCCCCCCCTTTTAGTTATTCTTCTTCTTTTACAATTTGCCTTATATGGAAATTTGTTAAACATAACTGCATAAGGAGAACCTATATCAGATTACTTGCTACCATGGAAAAGGGGGTGGGGGAAGGAAAAGTGATAGAAAAATGTAGACCTCAAAAACTTACAAAAAGATGAATGTTGAAAACTACTTTTGCATGTAATTGAAAAAAATGAAATAACATTAAAAACATTTATAGTCAAGCAAATTCAATCTCTGCACTGGTTTACTGGTCAGAGTGAAGATGGAAGAGATGGGTCTTCAGGGACAGGGGGCTTAAGGGTAAATGTGGGTTAGTTTTGTAAAGAAATCACCACTCTCTCAGACTCAGAAAAGCTAGCAAGGTTTAAATTTTAATTCAAATTTTGCACAATTTACCATAAAAAATCCACAAATGAATACAAAAAATTCACTGGTGACTACAGAATAGGTTAGGCTCTTTGGAGGAGCAGCAAGTAGAAGTAGGGGATTCTCAGGGCAGCTAGGTGGCACAGTGGATAAAGCACCGGCCCTCAAGTCAGGAGTACCTGGGTTCAGATCCAGTCTCAGACACTTAATAATTACCTGTGTGGCCTTGGGCAAGCCACTTAACCCCATTTACCTTGCAAAAACCTAAAAAAAAATAGGGGATTCTCACCCCCTTGGGCAGGCTGACTTCCCTCAGAAGACAAGAACAAAAGGGGGGGGCACACTTCCCAAGTGTGGACTAACTTCAAGGAAGACAAGCATCATAAGAAGTGGTCTAGTTTAATTAGTAGAGAAGGGCAAAGGCATGGGAGACTTTTGGGAGATGACTCTCCTCCCAGAACAGGCTGTCCTCCAAAGGAAGGTGAGTCTCCATGAGTAGTATGCCTCAAGTAGGGGTACACTCCAAAGGTAGAAGAGAAGCTCAAGTGAGGAGTGAACTGAGCTTTTAAGGAGGATATGGGGGGGCTGGGAGCTCAGAGGGCAGAGATGAAGTAAGGAGAGGTGTCTAGTTGGGAGGCCAAGATGCATTAATCCTTTCAAGTTAAAGCAGGGATCCATAGTTTTGTTGATTGGGGCTTTTGTCTCTGGGGGCAGGAAGTTGGCAGAAGTCCTGGCCAAGGAGGGCAAGACCCTGTCTCATAACTTGGACAATGGATGGGGGGGCGGGAGAGCAGGGAGCAGGGGAGATGCATGGTCAGTACAGAGAGTTCAGATGAATAACTATAAAATCTATTTCTGTCCCATATTTCCCCTACTACAAGAATAATTAATCTTTCAAAGTTTTGTCTTTACCATATTTTGTTCTGCTTCTGCTCACTTCACTTATCAGTTCATATAACTCTTCCCAAGTTTCTCTTAAATTGTCCCCTTCATCATTTCATGCATCACAATAGGACTCCCACCACATATAAATGTCTTGAGAGTACTTAGTCCAGAGTGATGAAAATGGTTTTTATTAAGAAATCTTAAAATGGCACACCTCTCTCATGGTGAGAGTAAGGGGCAAGGAAATCCCAACATACAAGCTCTTGTATGCACTTTTGAAAGACTATGTTCCTGCCCCAATCATGCCAGTCATAGGCTGGGGTCACAAATCTAATTGATACATTGGTTCCTATAATGTTTCCCCACTCTGTCATTATACTAATGAGCAAGAACACATAGATCTCTTTGAGCATATGCAAAGGAGAAGGTCAAGACTAGGTTATTCTAATCTAGTTTGCCATTTTTGGAATGGGGTTAGGAGAATTCTGCCAGTTTTATGATTGACTGGGGCCATTTCCCCTTTGTAATGTATTTCAAAAGGGGCCCCCTCCACACCCTGAGAAGACCAACACCCTACATTCTTCACAACTCTCCCCTTTTCTTTTTGGTAATAACTTGGTCTTCACACTTCACCAGCAGTGTCTTCCTCAGATTAATTCACAGTCCTCATCCTTGATAGGACTACTGACTTTATCAATATCTTTACCTCTTCCTTATTATTGCTGCACACCTGTACTAATTTACTGATAAAATTTATTAACTGGATCATACACAGGAGACATACCCGGGTAATAGGATTATTCCACTCAGGGCCAATAGTAAGATGCCCAGCTACTATTTTTCACCATGAACCAGTCAATCAACTCATCCAAGAGATACTAAATGGGCTGTCCAGGTTTGCATTGGAACATGTGCCAACTTTCTGATATTCCTGGTTAACTCCTTTACCACCTTCCCATTGCCATCTATCTTTAGACAACAATCTGATGAGTTCCTTCTTTAGCCAACAGGTAGTCCAATATCAATCTCTGTTGAATGATTGCCTCTTTGTTAGAATGGCTTGGTCAGCCAGCAAGTTGAGGCCCTAGCTGTCTAATTGGTAATTTTTCCACTACAGCTTAGAATCTAATCAGGACATAAATTGGGGTTCTATAGCCTCAACTCCCATCTTGTGCCTAGGTAGTAGGCCCTTAAATCTAGATAACAACTCCCTGATCACCTCTTTGGACAACTGGGTGTAGGCAGTAGTCCTACAAATCCAATAATGTCCCTCTAGTGCTAGTCTTCCAGGAATATAGTTTCTAACAAATGGATGATATTGTTCCTCTTTACTTCCAAGGGGCCTTCTTAAATAGGCCATATAGTCATCATTATAATAGTACATTTCTGAAGTTGCTGTACCTCCTTCCACTGCAAATTTTTATACCAATGTCTTTAGAAAGGTCTTCCTGGCTCCAAAATCCATCAAAATAAATTCCTGATTTTTTGCCATTGGACCAACCCCAAGAATAGCTAATATACCTAGTGATGTACCTTAAATTATTTTTCTTGCAAATGGCCATTTCAGCACTTTCCTTGCAAGTCCATACTAACTCATCATCAGTTTCCCTTTACAAATGCCCCAGTTTGTGCATCTTTACAAGGGATCCAGGTACTAGTAATCTCACATGAGTCTGAGGCCACCTATCTCTAAGTTGTACAGTCCTGAATTTATGTGCCCTGCCTCTGGACATGTTCAGACATTTGCTACGCCCCAGGCCAATATCCCGGCCAGTCAGTTATAAACAACAGTCACCCTGAACTGACTCAGTCACGTGCCACTGGTGTTCTCTCCTCTGGATCAGAATTCTGTGCCACAGTGCACCTCTGACCAGGGACTGAGAATCTAGGCCAGACTCAGGGGTCCTGCCACCCAAGACCAATTCTCAAACTGCTGTGAACTATCAAAAATCCAACAGTCAGCCACACCAAAAAACTGGGCATTGACTTCTGCCAGCTAGACTCTCCTCTCACCTTTACTAATACCCTGTTGTCTAAATCAGAGGTAGGACTCACTCCCTAGATAGGATATTACAGACTCATGTACTGACTCCAGGGTTGGTGCTCTATCCACTGCACCACCTAGCTTCCCCCTAGCATAGGAATTACTTCCATTAATACATTATTCATGAACCCACAGAGCTATCCCAGAAAGGGTCATACTTTTTCATGTTTTCCTTATTGCCCTTCAAAGCAAGCACACATTAATCCCAGGCTTTAACAATACAATATTTAAATAACATATTCACAATAGATAAATAAACATTGCAAATATAATCTCTTTGCAGTTACAAAAGAATACCACATACCTGATTAAAACATCTTATTCATGAATAAGTTACCTTACAATAGGGCCCACAATTTGTTCAGAGCCCCCATCAGCTGTTTGTAGTTACTAAGAGAGAAGTCCACATTCTTGACTTCTTTAAAATTAAATATATATTGTTAATATATATTAATGATAAGATTCCTATTTAAACATATCATTTCCCTTAGAACAAGAGCAAAATAAATATCCCATGATCTTTACAGTTTTGTCTCTTTACCTAAATTCTCAGAATACAGTCCCAGACATGATACATTTAAACCAATGCAATTACAACTAAACTTCTCAACTGTTTAGTTTGAGAAAAACTAAATTTAGAGTATCATATACAGAGAATCCAGCACTCACATTCCAAAAGCTTGATCCAGAATGAAAATACAATTGTTAGCATTATTAAACTTAACATTAAAACCAATTAGAGGGGTGGCTAGGTGGATAGAGTACTGGCCTTGGAGTCAGGAGTACCTGAATTCAAATCTGGTCTCAGACACTTAATAATTACCTAGCTGTGTGGTCTTGGGCAAGCCACTTAACCCCGTTTGCCTTACAAAAACCTAAAAAAAAAAAACATAAAAGAAACACTCCCAGATTTTCGGTCTAATTAAAATCTTTCTATGACACTAAGACATTGGTCTTGGCTGATGGACTAAGCCAGTTGGAGGATAACCAACAAGCTTCAAATCTGTCTGAGAGTAAGAACCTTGAATAGGCTCATGATAACAATGGGTTCTATTTGTCCTGAAGGCTGCTAAAGCAGGTTAGACTTGGGCAGACATCAAGAAGGCCAAGATCCTCCATCACATTCCTCCATTTTGACATTTATCTGACAATGCATTTCAATGACTTTGGAAGAGAGAAACTCATGATTTTTTGCATTTCACTCATTTCAATACAATTCACATGTGAATTAAGACATCAATCCTCTGATTACAAAGAAGAAAAACAACAATGATGATAGAGTTCTAAGGGAATACTTGTATCATCTCTCTACATTAGAATCTTAGCAATTTATCCTTTTTTAGTCTCTTTTTTTCTCATATTTAGCTTCTTATGTTTCTCTTGACTATAGAATGCAACTGGGGTGGCACAGTGGATAGAGAACTGGCCTTGAGGTCAGGAGGACCTGAGGTCAAATATGACCTCAGACACTTAATAATTACCTAGCTGTGTGGCCTTAGGCAAGCCACTTAATCCCATTGCCTTGCCATAAAAAAACCCACAAAAAAATTCACTTCATTTCTTCCCCAACTTCTCTTATAAAAATATTTTAATCTTGCTTCCTATCTTCCAGGATTTCTGGTTGAATTTGTGTCTAAGCTGCGTTTTTCTCTGAGGTTCTGCTTGCACATTTTTTAGAGTCATTCTCTTGTTTTTGTGTCTTGAACATCCTTGTTACCATAATAGCTTTTTATTGTAGAGTTTATTTGAATAATGAATTTTCATTCTTTCAATCTACTTCCTGATGTCTTTGACCTTTCTATTACACAGCTGACTCTGTGTACTTCTGAAGGCAATGTTTGGGTTGATCCCACTGCTGATTTATTGTAATACTGAGTTCCATGTTAAGTCAGACTCTAAGGGACAGGTCAGACCCAAGATGCCCATGTTTTCAGTACTTCCCAAAAGATCTAATCCTTGGGCAGCATCTGATCCATGCCCTTTCTCCGTTGGTCAGAGCTCTGTGAGTTCTTGACATGAGTTTGGTCTGAACCACAGACCTTTGGCTTCATCCTATTTGTAGTCTGAGCAAAATGCTACTAGATTTGGCTACTGTCCATCAGATGGAAATCTCTGCTGATTCAGAGGGACAAAATTGAAGTACCTCCAGCCCTACTTATTGTTCTGTAGACCTCAGGCTGAGTAGGAAGAGACAATTGAGACAATATTTTGCTCTGAAGATTTGAGATAAGCATACCACCTGCTTAATTGTGAACCTGCTCCATTCTTGGCATCTGACATATGGCCAGCAACATAGGGAACACCCATCCTTTTCTCAGCTACTCTTTTCAATATGTCCTTAACTTGTGACTCAGAACTGAGTAGGAGGGTCAGAAATACTTGCACTTACACGTTCCTGTCCTAGGCACAAGTCCAGGTCATCCTGTGCTAGATCTAGCTAGATCTACTCTCTTTCCCTGTACGTTGCTGTGTCTGCTTCTTTATCTGTATACCTATATTAACCTGGGCTGGAAAAATTGATTGTGATTTTTTTTCTTCAGTTTCCCAATTAGGATTTGGTCTGGTACATTTTTTTACATGCTTGAAGTTTTGTGGAGAGGAGTTTGCTGTATTTCTTTCTTTTTTTTTAAATTTAAGGCAATGGGGTTAAGTGACTTGCCCAAGGTCACACAGCGAGGCAATTCTTAAGTGTCTGGGACTGGATTTGAACTCAGGTACTCCTGACTCCAGGATCAGTGCTCTATCCACTACGTCACCTAGCTACCCCACTGTATTTATTTCTACTACTCTACCATCTTGTCTCCGCTTCCCATAGGAAAATTTTCCTTCTTTCTTTTTTTTCAAAGTTTTACTGATGCCTTTTCTTGTTTTTTACAGAGTCATTTTCCAATTACCAATCCCTTCTCACAGAATATTCCCTTGTAAAAAAAAAAGGATAGTTAAACAAAACATATCTGACAATGCCACATTTCAGATCCAGGGTCAGTATACTGCTTTTCTGAAGAAAGGGGAGAGGCAATAAGTTGTCTGTGATTTGGATTAAAGTTTGATCACTGCCTTTTCTGAGATCTTATGTCTTTTAGAATTGTTTTCCTTTAACTCTTGTAATAACTTTGTGCATATATATACATATATATATATAAAATATTTGGTTCTCTTTTCTCCCTTTGCATCAGCTCATGCAACTTCTAAAATTTCTCTGAATTCTTCATATTCATTATTTCTCAACATGTAATAATATTTAATTAAATCAATCTCTCATTGGTATTTGGTTTTTTTTTCAGGTTTTTTTTTTTTTTGCAAGGCAAATGGGGTTAAGTGGCTTGCCCAAGGCCACACAGCTAGGTAATTATTAAGTGTCTGAGACCGGATTTGAACCCAGGTACTCCTGACTCCAAGGCCGGTGCTTTATCCACTGTGCCACCTAGCCACCCCTGGCATTTGTTTTGCATTTTGTATCACAATTATTTGTATGCAAGTATTAACTAACTGTGTCCCTAGGAGCCATTTGAGTGCCTTATATGTATGTGTATTCAGAACTTTAAATTTTATGAATTCATGACTCCATCCAGTTGGGCATACCTATCTCTATAAATTATAACCTCTACCTCTGCCCAATGTGCATCATTGAATTTCTTAATAGATTGACTTCATGAATTGGTGTGATCTTTCTGGAAATGAGTCATGCAGATAACATAAACTCCATTTCTGATGAGAGACAAATATAGTTGGTAATGGATGCAATCAAAGCATTTTCATCTTCCATTTGACACAGATTTTAATGACTCATAGCTCCACATCACATAGAAGAGGTATTTGACTGAGATTTTAATGGAAGCTCTGACTTAGCACTTAATCTATGGTTGTTGAATCTAAATTTTTACTATTTTTATATTGACATAATCTTTAAACAGAGGCTATGAAAGATGCTCTTTGGGTATAGTTCCAAATTGTTCTCCAGGATGGTTGGAACAGTTCATAACTCCACCAACAGTGTATCAATATCCCAGTTTTCCCATATTCCTTCCATCATTTATCATTTTCCATTTCTGTCCAATTAGTCAATCTAATGGGATTGAGGTGGTACCTCAGGGTTGTTTTAAGCTTTAATTTCTTTATCTGAAAACCATCCTTTGGCCATTTATTAATTGAGGAATGACTTGTATTCTTAAAAATTTGACTCATTTCTCTATATATTTGGATATGAGGACTTTATCATAAACACTGGCTGTAAAAATTTTTTCCCTAGTTTCTTTTTTCCTTCTAATCTTGGTTGTTTTGATTTTGTTTTTACAAAGCCTTTTTAATTTAATGTAATTAAAATGATTTGTTTTATATTTTATAATGTTCTTTATCTGTCATTTGTTCATAAATTCTTCTCCTCAAAATGGACATTTAACAAAATAGACTTTCAAACTTTCCTGATAACAAGACCAGTACTAATAGAAAATTTGATTCTTCAAATATAAGACTCAAGAGATGCATAAAAATGTAAACAGGAAAGGAAAAAAGTTATATAATAAAAATAAATCCTTCCCCTCTCCATCATAGATCATACAGATAAACTGCTCCTTATTATCCTAATTGGCTCATGCTGTCACCCTTATGTTTAAATTATATACTCTTTCTGCCTTCCTAACAAAACTCACTCAAACTCTGCTCTAGTTCCTTATCCTTTCCTGAAGCATTAAGCTAGGTAATCCCCTAAGTCTCTGTTTTGGGTACTCTTTTCTTTTCTCTCTGCATACTCTCTCCCTTAGCAATCTTGTTCACTTCCAGGGTTTCAATTACCATCTCTATGTAAAAACTCCCAAAATTCTACCTTTAGTCCTAACCTCTCTTTTGAAGTCCAGGATCACCTCTCAGATGCTTACAAATATCTTAACTACACATCAATGTCCCATCAGCATTTCAGATACAATAGGTTCAAAATAGAGTCTAATATCTTTCCCCCCTTTTTTATGTTTGTCTGTAGGACATTTTTAATTCAGTCTTTCATTTTCAGTCATAGATTACTTTGGATCCTTTTCTCTCCTATGCTTATCATATCAATGAAATCAAATTCTTTTAACTTCCATTTCCAAAACATATCCATCTGGTTATATCTATTCCCCCTGACATGACCCTAGTCTAGGTGAACTTTATTATCCAACTGGATTGTTTCCTTTGGCTTTTTTTTGGAGGGGGTCTCCATCCTAATTCCCTTAAATGTAATCCTATCTATATTGCCAAACTAATCTTCCTTTAGGCATAAATCTAGGCCTAATCCTCATTTGTTTAGAAAACTTCCATAGTAGTAGTAGTAGAAGACTGAAGGTCACCTAGAGTTGGAAGGGCAGGTTTAGTAGTTGAGAGGCCAAAGGAGAGATGAAATAATAACAGACTGTGACCACATAAGACAATTTCAGAGTTCCGAAAAAAAAAAAGAAAGTAGAACCTTAGTGAGTTATAACAAGGTCAAGGGTATGACCATCTCCCTGTATATATGTGTCTGTGTGTGTGTGTGTGTGTGTGTGTGTGTGTGTGTGTGTGTGTGTTTGTGGTGACAATGGGGTGGAGAGGTAGGCCCCTTGGGAAATGATTAAGTTGAGGAACTAGGGCTTTAGGATGTTTGAGGTAGTATCAGTATAGGGAAAGTATTCAAGTGTCTATGAGCCAGGCATTATGTTGTTGTTGTTGTTGTGTATCCTTCATTAAAAAAAAAATTTAGTGGCTGCTAGGTGGTGCAGTGGATAGAGCACCAGCCCTGGAGTCAGGAATACCAGAGTTCAAATCATAATTACCTAGCTGTGTGGCCTTGGGTAAGCCACTTAACCCCACTGCCTTGTAAAAAAATTTAATAGTATTGTAGTTTTTCCAGTTACACATAGTTTTCAACATTCATTTATTGAAATATTTTGAGTTTTAATTTTTCCCCTCCAGCCTTTGCCTCCTCCTCTCTCCTCAAGATGGCAAGTTATCTGACACAATTTTATATATGCAATCATGTAAGACTTATTTCCACTTAGTCATGTTGTGAAAGAAGAAACAGAACCAAAGAAAACAGGCACACACACACAAACATATAAAATGAAATAGTATGCTTCAATCTGCATACAGATTTTTGGATAGCATTTTCTGTCATGAGTTTTTAGAACTGTCTTAGATCATTGTATTGCTGAGAAAAGCTAAGTCTAACATAGATGATACTGGCATAATTCTACTGTTACCATGTATAATGTTCTCCTGGTTCTGTTCATCAGTTCATGTAAGTCTTTCAGGTTTTTCTGAAATCTGCCTGCTCATCATTTTTTATAATGCAATAGTATTCCATTACAATCGTATCACAGCCATTCCCCAATTAAGGAATATCCCCTAAATTTTTTGCCACTACAAAAAAGAGCTGCTATAAATATGTTGTACACATGGATTGTTTTCTCCCTTTTTATTATCTCTTTGGGATACAGATCTAGTAGTGGTATTTATTACTAGATCAAAGGGTATGCAGAGCTTGATTGCCTCTTGGGCATAGTTCTAAATTTTCCTCCAGAATGGTTGTATCAGTTCACAGTTCTACCAACAAAGCATTTGTATACAATTTTCTCACCTCTTCAACAATTATCATTTTCCTTTTCTGTCATACTAGCCAATCTGATAGATATGAAATTGTTGCTCAGAGTTGTTTTAATTTGCATTTCTCTAATTAACTATGATGTAGAATTTGTCCTTCATTTTTTGAAGACAGCCAATGACATCATGAGTGATATATTGACTTGGGTTAAGTTAATTGGATTTAAGTGAGTCAGAGTTGCACAATATTTTATTCTCTCTTCCAGAATCATTGAAGTTCAATAGCAAGATAAAAGTCAGGATGACCCAGGATGCAGTGACTGACTCTGGCATCTGTGATATCTGATTGGAACAAATTATTCTCATCTACACATTCCAAGAAGGAAGATTTCATGTGCTTGAGTTAGGTGAACCCTAAATCACAGATGGGTACTTCCACCTTGGTTTAGCCCATCTGCCTAGATTTATGAGGGTGTGGCCTCTGTGGATACTATAGTTTCTTGGAATTACTGGTGAAAGTTAAGTGCTACAGAGACATCAAAGGTAGATAAGCATCCCTGAAAAGGGCTCAACAAGCCTTCATACCAAAGATGTGAAGTAATTCTCCTTGAAGCTTTATACTCATTGAAGAAAGAAGGGAAGTTTCTGGAGTTCAGTGATTAAGGGCTCACAGAATCTTGATTGAATGGCAAATAGGAACTGAGTGAATATCAAAGTAGGAGAGGTTATTGAGTAGTGCTTATGGTAGAGTGAGAGCTTGGAAGTGCCAATGGGAAGCGGGGCAAGTAGTACTCCTTCATAATCAGGAGGGAGAGCTACGTCTCTATAAGAGCCAGAAGATGGAATATTGAAAAAGTAAAAGACTTGAGGTGAAAGCCTTAAATTAAGCCCTAGTTACCTATGGAGCAGCCATTCCAAAGCTTATAGTGAAAGGGGTGGGTAGCTTTAAAAAATGGAGATGGTTTGGGCTGAATGACATGAAAACAAGGGAGTTGTAGGAATAAGTGTAGGAGTAAGCTTAGGAGCAGTAAGGAGCAAAGTAGGAGAATAGGACTGAATAATGATAGGGAAGATTCCAAATCCCTAAAATGGGAAACACTCAGAATGCCTAGAAAGGAAGGGCATATTTGGATAGAAGCTTATGCCTGAGGAATGAATTTCAGCTTACCAACACCTCCAGATGTTCAACCAATGGAGAGAGTCCTCTCTGGGTGTTAGGCAGAAGCATGTACCTAAAAAGGGATGGAAGTATCCATACTTGGGATTGACTCTGATGAAGAGAGACAAAGAAATTGTATTTCCCTCCTTCCCTGGCAAGGAGTTCTGACCAGATTAGGAGATCAGTTGAGTGAGGAAGGGGATGTATTTTTCCCCTTTCTTTTAATAGGAAAAGTTGAGGGCAAGAGGCTGGTGGAAGAGACTTAGATGGAAAGGTATTTCAAAAATAACCCTTTTGCAAACTGAACAAGTCCTAGCAAAATAAGAGCCTCCTTGTTAGTTTCTCTTTTTAATCTTCTCATTGATTCTTTTGCCTTCTATATCCAGTTCCTTCTGGCCTCAACTGCTCCTACCTTCAAATGGTCTTCTTTTCCTTTGAAGTCAAACCAAGGCTGAAATTATCCATTGACATCTAGGTCATCCCTCTCCTTTCTTTTTTTTAATTTTTAAAAAATTTTTTTAGTTTAGTTTTTTTTTTTTTTTTTGCAAGGCAATGGGGTTAAGTCTTTCTCCTTTCTTAGTGAGTTCAGAAGTGGCCTACATTATTTTTCTGCACTTGAATTTCTGCCCTTTTATACTAAGGAATTTGACCATGTTGATCTTCCATCTAATACTTGGTCTTTTGTTTCATAGATCTACTGAAATCCCATGGCCTAATTTTCCATTTGACCTCAACCACAGGGAGTATTTTAGGAGCAACATGTAATAATAATTTGGTTGGGATTCATGATATTAAAGTGCTGTAACTAGATGTTCACCATTCATGGCTAAAGCAAATATGAAGTTGCCTGCCATATAAACTAGTTTCTCCCAAAAATTCCCAAATGAAGCTCCATTTGAAACTTAATTAGACTAGGGGACTAAAGTTTGAAATGTTGACCTCATTTCCTGGTCACCAAAGGTATCATAATTCAAATTATGGATATTTGGTATTCTTTGAGTCTAGCAAACTTTCCACTACCCTCTAAATCAAAACATTCTCCTAACCAACCATCATGACAAATGCAAGGATTAGAGAGCTGTACCAAAAAAATCAATGTAGTATCTTTGCTACCTATCATACCCATGTTATTGTTGAATAAATTTCCTTCTATTAAAATGTATATAGCAAAGTTAGACCAGTTATGGAGAGGTGGGCACAGTAATGCACTAGTGGTGTAGCTGTGAATTAGTCCAACCATTCAGGAAAGTAATTTGGAACTATGAGATCATGACTAAAATTTCTGTATTTTTCAACCAAGAGAGACAGTACAATGGATGGAGCACTGGCCTTGGAGTCAGGAGGATGGGAGTTCGAATCCAGCCTCAGACACTTAACCTTGGGCAAGTCACTTAACCTTGATTGCCTCATATCCAGAGTCATTTCCAGTTATCCTGATTCATATCTGGCCACTGGACCCAGATGGCTCTGGAGGAGAAAGTGAGGCTGGTGACTTAGCACAACCTCTCCTCACTCAAATCCATTTCTTGTGTTTTTCATGGCATCACTTCCCTGATGTCATGGTCTTCTTCAAGAACGAAGGACAAACATCATCAGCAAAAAACTTGGTAGTGTTTTTGATACAAGTGAGCAATAAAATATTACTATGTTGCAAGAAACAATGTAGATGATGAAAACAGAAAAAAGCCTGGTGAAGCTTTCATGAGCTGATTCAAAATGATAGTAGTGCAATGTTGCCTAAGGATGATGGTGCCCTGAGGCTGATCCTATCTGCAGTCACCTTCTCACACTGACCACTTTACATTTCTAACTCATCTTTGGGCTGTACCATTTCCACACAGATGCTTGGATTTCCTTCCCCCAACCTGCTTTCATTCTAACTCTTCTTTATGCCTTTGCCTAAACTTGATGAAAAATAGGTGTTATCTCTCAAAATTCAATAAATATCTATTAAATTCCTCCTATGCATCAGGCATTATTTGGGGACAGCCTGGTGGCACAGTGGATAGAGTGCTGGCCTTGGAGTCAGAAGGATGGCAGTTGAAATCTATCCTCGGGTACTTGCCATTGACTACCTGTGTGACTTTGGGAAGGTCACTTAATCCTGCTTGTCTCTCATCTAAGACCATCTGGACCCAGATGGCTCTGGAGGAGAAAGTGAGGCTGGTGACTTAGTACAGCCCCCCCACCTCAGATCCAATTCATGTGCTTGTGAAGGCATCACCTCCCTGATGTCATGGTCTTCCTCGAGAATGAAGGATGGACATCATGATCATCAGGTGCTTTGGATCTTCACAACAAGCCTGGGAAGTAGGGGCTACTGTCATGCCCATTTTACAGTTGAGGAAACTCTGGCAGGGAGAGGTTAAATGATTTGTGCAGGGTCACTCAAATAGTAAGTGAGGTCATATTTGAACTCAGGTCTTCCCAATTCCAGTCCTGATGATCTATCCTCTGTGCCTCTTAGCTGCCCCCCTGGATGCCATACTATCCTCTACTTCTAGTTCTTTGGTCTCCTAAGGCATTAGTCCTAATCAGCACTTTTTGAGTCCCAGATGTCTCATGTCTGGTCTCTAGATATCTTTTTTTGGACAATAGACTTTATTCTCAGCTTTAAAGGGGACTTTGCTTCTCTTGTTCCAAATCTTGAGGTTCCTAGATAATTTTAGCTTAATATCATTTAAATCTGATTCTACAATTTTAAAACTTCAGAAAATTTCAGATCATACATCATTTGTTGTTTCTATTCTAATCTAAATCTTGTGCTTGATATAATAATCTTTTTAAAATTTATGAAGGTTCAAAATGAACTCCTCTGCCTTTTTTTTTTTAGGTCTTTTGCAAGGCAATGCAGTTAAGTGCCTTGCCCAAGGCCACACAGCTAGGTAATTATTAAGTGTCTGAGGCCAGATTTGAACTCAGGTACTCTCGACTCCAGGGCCCCGTGCTCTATCCACTGTGCCACCTGGACACCCCCTCCTCTGCCTTTTAAAATCATCAGACACATACTTTAATAATGGGAAAATAATTTTGCTTTCTTTTCCATTACCAATATAATTTATGTGTAAAATATGCTCAAAGCCTCAATTTCCACGATAAAATTTTTCTTTTGCATTTAAAAAAATTTTTATTTCCCCTAGTTACATACAAAAACAAAAACAAATTTCAATGTCCACTTCCCAAACTTTGAGTTCAAATTCTCTTCCTTCCTCTCTCCCCCCTCCCCCTCACTGAGAAAGCAAGTTGCTTGATATAGGTTAAAAATGTGTAGTCATGAAAAATATAACAATAGTCATGTTGTAGGAGTAAATATACCCTCCACCCCCAAAAGAGAAACCTTAAGAAAAATAAAGTGAAAAAAAAAGCATGCTTCCATCTATATTCAGACACCATCAGCTCTCTCTCTCTTTGGGATGGAAAGCATTCTTCATCAGAAGTCCTTCAGAGTTCTCTTGGGTCACAGCTTTGCTGAGAAAAAATAGGTCATTCATAGCTGATCATCCTGCAATATTGCTGTTACTTTGGATAAGGTGCTTTGCATCTACCTGTATACTTTTTTTTTTTACTGAGAGCATCCTGTTCATCATTTCCCATTAGAGAACAGCATATCATCTCAATCACATACCATCATTTATTCAGCCATTCCCTAACCACTGGGCATCTCCTTAATTTCCAGCTCCCCACCATCAGAAAAAAAGCTGCTACAAATATTCCTATACATACAGATTCTTCTTTAGATTCTTTTCTTCCCATATTTCATCTCTTCTGGAATACAGACCTAGAAGTGGCATTGCTAGCCTAAGAGGAGGCTTGGTTTTATAGCCCTTTGGGCATAGTTCCAAATTGCTCTTCAGAATTGTTGAATCCTTTCACTACTCCTCTCACAATGTGTCAATGTCTCAATTTCCCTACATTCCTTCCAACATTTGCCATTTTCTCCTTTTCTACTAGCCAAACCAATAGGTACCAATCCACATTTCTCCTATTAATAGTGAGTTAGGGTATTTAAAAAGTGATTTAAATAGATTGTATTGATAATTTCATCTGAAAACTGTTCATATCTCTTGATCATTTATCAATTGGGGAATGGCTCTTCTTATAAATTTGACTTAGTTTTCTATGTTAGAGAAATGAGATTGGAAAACTTGTTTCAATATTTTTTTCTCACAGTTACTATTGCTAACTCTATTTCCCTCCATCCTATTCCCCTACCCCCATTTATTCTATTCTCTTTCACTTTTCACATAGTCCCTTCAATGTTTTACATTTGACTAGCCCTTCCCATAATCTTCCCTCCCGTCTATCACTTATCAGACCTCCATCCCCTTTCTTCCATCCCTTTCCTCTCCTACTTTCCTCTAGGATAAGATGGATTTCTATATCCAATTTAGTGTGTGTGCTATTCCCTTGCTGAGATGAGCATAAAACTCACTCATTTCTCCTCAACTTTCCTTTCTTCCACTCTACTGTAAAAGCTTTTTCTTGTTGTTTTTATGTGAAATAACTTAACCCCATCTCCTTTCCCTTACTCTGAAATTTTTTTTAATTTAATGCATGACTTGCACAAGGTCACACAGATAGACAATCATTAAATGTCTGAAGCAGGATTTGAACTCAGGTCCTCCTGACTCCAGGCCTAGTGCTCTATCCACTGTACCACCCAGCTACCCTCCTTTTCCTTACTCCCAGTAAATTTCTCTCTTGCCAATTAACTCCATCTTTTTAATATATTATACCTTCAAATTCAACCCTCTGCCATGCCTTGTCTATATATACTCTTTCTAACTGCCCTAATAAATGAGAAGGTTCATGAGTTATCAGCATCATCTTTCCATGCAAGAATAAAAGCAGCTAAACATCATTAAGTCCTTTATAATTTACCTTTCCTGTTTGCCTTTCACTTGAGTCTTGCCTTTGATGATCAAATTTTCTGTTCAACTCCAGTCGTTTCACCAGGAAAGTTTGAAAGTCCCCTATTCATTGAATCTTTTCCCCTGAATATATTCAGTATTTTTGAGTAGTTGATTATTGGTTGTAATTCAAGCTCTTTTTATTTCCTAGAATAATATACTCCAAGCCCTAAAATCTCTTGATGTAGAAACTGTTACATTTTGTATTATTCTGACTGTGACTCCATGATATTTGAATTGTTTCTTTATCTCTCTTTACAACATTTTCTCCTTGACTTGGGAGTTCTGAAATTTGGCTATAATATTCCTGGGTGTTTTCATTTTGGGATCTCTTTCAGGAGGTAATTAGTGGATTGTTTCAAATTCTACCTTACTCTCTACTTCTAGAATATTAGGGCAGTTTTCCTTTATAATTTCTTTTTAAAATGATATCTATAGGGGCGGCTAGGTGGCGTAGTGTATAAAGCACTGGCCTTGGAGTCAGGAGTACATGGGTTCAAATCCAGTCTCAGACACTTAATAATTACCTAGCCTTGGGCAAGCCACTTAACCCCATTTGCCTTGCAAAAAAAAACTAAAAAAAGGTATCTATAACAATAATAATAATTTTAAATTAATATCTCCTGGATCTATTTTCCAGGTCAGTTGTTTTTCCCTATGAGGTATTCACGTTTTCTTCTAGTTTTTCATTCATTTGGTTTTGTTTTATTGTTTCTTAATTTCTCACAAATTCATCAGCTTCCCTTACTCCATTATATATTTAAGAAATTATTTTCTTCAGAGAGTTTTTTTATCTTCTTTTCTGCTTTTTAAGGTATTTTTCTCCTCATTGGCCTTTTGGACCACTTTTTCCATTTGACCCAGATGGGTTTTTAAGATGTTATTTTCTTCAGTATTTTTTTGCAATTCCTTCACTAGACTGCTGACTTGGTTTTCATAATTTTCCTGCATTGCTTTCATTTCTCTTTCCAAATTTTCCTCTATTTCCCTTACTTGATTTTCAATATCTTTTTTGAGTTTCCCATGTCCTGAGACCAAGTCATATTTTTCTTGAAGGCCTTTGGATGCAGAAGCATTGACTTTATTATCTCCTTCTGAGTGGTATTTTGATCATTCATAGGACCAAAGTAATTGTCTATGGTCAGATTTTTTTCTTCTCTTGTTTGCTCATTTCCCCAGCCTATGACTTGATTTTAACTTTCTATTAAGGTAGGATTCTGCTTCCATAGAGAAGGATGCACTGGCCCAAGCTTCTGAGGTTTTGCAAATGTTTTCAGAGATTCCTCCAGGGCCCTGCAAGTTTTCAATTCTTCCAAGGTCTCATGAGAGGCTATGACTACTCTCTTGGCCTGTTCTCTGGTCTGTGGGTGACCACAAGCACTCCCCTCTGCCCTAAAACTGTGAGGAGAGTCCCTGTTCCACTATGGCAGTTAGTTCTTCTATACTTCTGCTCCTCTTCCTGGAACTGGAGCCTCAAACTGTGACCTAGATCTGAGTTTGGGCAAAGCACCAGAGTCCTTCCCCAAAGTTAGTAAAGAGACTGATGCAATCTCTCTGAACCTCTTACTGATTGTAGGACAAGTGCTCAGGAAGTAGCTGCTGGGTGGTTCCCCAGACCTGCTCCCAGTCCACTGAGGTTAGATCTGCTGCTGAGGCCTATGCTGAACTGGTCTCCCCCTCACCCTGGTGTAGCAGACATTTCCTGTTGACCTTCCAAGTTGATCTGGGTAATTCCTGGGCATCTGAAAACCACCACTGCTGCCACTGACCCAGGAGCCTCAAGTCTGTTCCTGGATGATTGGAGTCAGTTCCCTTCTGCATGAGGTGGGCTGCACTGCAGGTCCTTTCTGGCCCTAGTATAACAGATCCTTCCCTCAGATCTTCCAAGTCATCATGGGATGGAAAATTGTTTCACTCGGTCTTTTTGTGAATTTTGCCACATTTAAAGGTATTTGGAATGGTGGGGAAAGCTCTGGTGAGTCTCTGCCTTTACTCTACCATTTGGCGCAGTCCTACCATGAAAATTTTGGAAGCCAATCACATACATCTTATACAGTTCTTAGAGAAAACAGCCTAATCCTGTCGCTTTTCTCAAAATTTATTATTCCATTTAATTAGAAAATTTCACATTATATCTTTGTCATAATTACAGTGTCTATCATCCCTATAATACGGTTTGACCACAAATATAGGTTAAAACTTAAAAATACTTGCATCCTTCTATAGTAATACAGAGATATTCCACTATCAATCTATTATATAACAGATTTAGCATTGTATTTATAAAACACCTAGATCATAGAAATTTATTATAAAAGGAGAAAGAGAGACATAGATAGAACAATGTCCTGTATCATAACAGAAGAAAAAACTCACTTAGCTCTGTTTGATTGTAGGTATGAGTCAGATCTGAGAGCCAATCATGTAATCACAAGGTATCAAAATCAAGTTTCAGGACTTTCCAGTCAAAGAAATTTCCTTTTCAGAAAAGGAAACAGCACAATGGGGAAATAGAATTAGGCCAATCTAAGCCAGGCCAAAGTCAACACCAAAATTTTTCCCAGGCACAGACATCCACCTTTATCAGCTCCCATATGGCAACACATGCCATTTTCTACCACTAACTTCATGTCAATTCAGACAACTACCCCTATAATCAAAGGTCAACCCAATAATAAATTACAGCTCCAGGAATTTTGATATGAAATAACAAAATTTCACTAACCACAACTTAGAAAATCTTTCCTGATGCTTCCCAAACTGTTAATTCATTTATTCTATACTTATAAATTAAAAATAACCACATTATGGGGCTTCACACATTTAGTAAATGCTGATAGTTGACTCATCATTAATATCTTGAAGATATATCTTTTGATCATTACATACATTTTCATAATAGCCAAGATTTTTCAAATGCAAATTTGCAATTAAACTTAATATCTATTTATAACAAAATGTACTTCATTAAATATTTAAATTTTCAAATACCTATTATTATCACATTCTTTTAAATGTCTAATTCATGTGTAGAAGCATGAGATTAAAAAGGTGTTTTATCTACCAGTATTTCTGTTATGATAGTCTTTCAAGTCTTACCATATGAGAGAATTTAGAAATACAATAGCATAAACAATAACTTCAGATGACATCAATTGCATTTCTAAATTATCATAAATAAAAATTAAGCTTATTATTTTTGGTATTTTAAACCCACTTTCATTCAATTAAAGAAAAAATAATATAGTGCTAAGCATATGCCAATTACTGTATCAAGCACTTTACAATCATTATATTACTTTGATTTTCAAAACAACCTTGGGAAATGGGATTATTATATTTCTCTTTACAAAGCAGGAAAATAAAGTTTCTTGTCTGCAACTGGAACATAGTTCAAGTTTTCCTACATTTTTTCCCAGAACTTTTTTCAGCATCCTTTCTTTGGAAATTTGTTCTGAGATGAGAGGGATTAATAGAATAAGAAGGAGAAGGTCTCTACTGGAAGAGTCACAGGAGATCTCTGGTATATTTAATTGTTCAAGAAAGGGTTAACAAAAGATTGCCATCATTGTATGATGATCAGCTATAAGGAACTTAGCTTTTCTCAACGATCAAAGACAATTGTTAAGGACTTGTAATGAAAAAATCATCCACATCCAGAGAAGGAACTATGGAGTCTAAATATAGCCAAAGCATACAATTTTAAATTTTAAAAAATTTGCTTTATGCTTAATGTTTTTTAATTCTTATGTTTTTTTTGCCTTTTGTTCTGATTTTTCTTTCACAACATGACTAATATGGAAATATGTTTACCATATACCAGCCACTGTATAGTTGTACCTATATAATTTATATCAGGTTATTTGCTGTCAAAGGGAGAAGGGAAGGAAGGGAAAAAGGAAAGAAAATGTGGAATTCAAGACTTTGCAGAAAAAATGAATTGAAAATTTCTTTGCATGTAGTTGAAAAAATATGAAAATTAATTTAAAATTTTTTAAAGTAATTATTTTTCAAAGGATCAAGCCCCCCCATCCCCCAAAACAACATGAGTTTGCTATAAAGTGCAAATGGTTTACCTATTTTTTTCCCTTTCTTCACTCTGGGATTACTTCCAAACTAGCTGCCTTCCTTTATGCCTTAGGACCCTGAAGCTATTGATTTTGCCATTTACTCTTAAAACTTTTATAAAAGCTAATTCTTATATTTTTCCTTAAAACCAATTCTATAGAATGGTACTCCAAAATTTACTAAGATATTTCAGAAAAAAAAGTAAGTTTCTGGAATTACTTAGAAGTCTCAGGTCTCCCCTACAATCTTAAAATGATTAATCTTCAAACTCCTTAATGTGCTAAGATATTTTTAGTAGTTGCACAAACTTTGGTTATCTAATTTTTTCTCTGTAATTCCAACATAGCCAAAGCTGAAATAATAGGAAAAAAAGTGTTTTGCAGATTTTTTTTCTCTTTTCATGTAATCTAACCTCTCTCCAAAAGCCTAAAGAGGGAGTTAGTCCTACTTACAGGGACAATCACTTCAACTATGAAAATTTATTACTCTTTCCCAGTATTCTAAACTTTCTGGTTTCAGCCCTTAAAAGCTTTTCTGGTTGACTGCATTTTAGATCTTTCAAGGTAACAGAATCCAGGTCACAACACTAACACAACACAGACATTTTACATTTTTCAAAGACACAAACAGAGGCAAGACAGGTACAAACAGACAGAGAACTCTAACAAAGCATGCAATTATAATTCTAATTTTACAGGGGTACCCAGATACCAAGGCAAGCAATGTTAGAAAAAAACGGAGGCATGAAATTACAACTCTACAGAAGTGTGCAGTTTAACAAAGCAACATCCTTACCAGAATGGTCAATGGAAGGACCCTAGTGTTTTCCTTACAAAGAATGCTGAGCTTGACTAAGATGGGAGCTTGGAGGATTGGAGCAAGGGCCGAAAACTCACCAGATGAGTTGAGGGACTTGGGCCAGGGGAGGTAGGCGTTGGGTGGAAGTTTGAAGTTCCGAGAAATAAAACTCCAGTGGTGCCTGGGCTTTTCCTGCTGGTATTGGAGAGTCTAGGGGCCAGTTCTGTGTCCAGTCCCCCTTCTGACACCAATTAATGTCAACTTGACTCAACATATGGAAGTGCAGAGCAGAACAAAGCAGGCTAGAAACAGGAGAGTCAGGAATCAAACAAGTTTAATTTTAAGTGAAGGAAATGGCATTAACCTTTCCAAAGTTTTTCCTACCCAGGGACAAACATTACCAGAGGTTTTGGCCTCAATAAAGAGAAAAGCAGAATTAGGACAAAAGCATATTTATTGATATTTCTCTAAGTCGCAGACTTCACCAATGTGTGTGGAGGGGTGGGAATAGTCAGACTCCCCAAAACAGAAGCTTACTATTGTCCTTAAATAGCTTTGTCCATCAGAAGGTGAGATCTAAAATGTCACCTCTGGCTTGTTCAATCAAAGAAGGATACTACCCCCAGTGTAGGATGGAGCAGGGGCAAGATGGGAAGAGATGGAGAAAGCATTCCAGGAAGGAAGAGGACAATGGAAATAACTGGGGGAGCTCCTGATGGGGCAAGGAAAGCAAGCCATTGTTCTGCTTACAATTAAGGGAATCCTAAGTATGCTTAAAAGAGCCTGAGATATTTGGTTTGGTGAAAGGGAGATTGGGGGTGGGGGTGAAGTGGGAGTGGGGAGGATCCTGATAGCAGTCTTCAGGTATTTAAAGTGTCATCACATGAAAGAAAGAATAGGCATATTTTGCTTAGGACCAAAAAGGCAGAAATAGAAACAAAGATTGAAAAGGTGAAAATTGCCACAACACAAATTTAGTTTTAGACACTTCCTAAAAAGTTGAGCTGTCTACAAGGTGAACAGTTTTCCTCAGGAATTAATGGATTGCTTCTCACTGGACATATTCAATTAAAACCTTGTTTTCCTTCATCCCTGGGGCCGATTGGTGCTTTCTCACACCTTCAGTATTTTTCTGTCCTCTGTGTGGTAGAGATGAGTAGAATTGTCCTGGGTGCATAAGAGAAGGAACAGGTACAAATGAATTCAAAAATCCATGGGGCCAAAGACAACTATATGGCTTCCTCTTTCATCAGAAGGCACCCAAAATAATATTGTTACTTTGGTGCCCAATATCCTTATCTATCTGCATTAGAGTTCGTGTTCCATAATAATGGTTTCTTAAAAGGACCCTCCCTTTAAAAAACCCACATTTACCCAAACATTCATTTCAGCTCTTTTTGTGGTGGCAAAAAATTGGTAATTGAGGGGATGCCCATCAATTGGGAAATGGCTGAACAAATTGTGGCACGCGGATGTGATGGAGTACTATTTTTGTTTTATAAGAAATCATGAGGGATGGTATTTCAGAAAAGCCTGAAAAGACTTACATGAACTGATGCTAAGTGAAATAAGCAGAAACAGAAGAACATTATACAAACTAAGGACACCACTGGGTGATGATCAACTATGATGTACTTATTCATTTCAGCTTGTGATGGTTGATCTGGATAATAAGGTCAGGATTCATATTTCATTTCTTATGCCTATTACTTATTTAAAATTGTTTTAAAAAATCACCCAACCTCTCCAGACTCGAGGTTTTCCATTTGTAAAATAAAGGATTTAGTTAAGATGACTGATTAGCTAACATTTACATGGCACTTTAAGTTTTTTAAAGTGTTTATATCTCATTGGTATGCTCAACAAGCCTATGATTTGTGGTAGATGTTAATTTTTTGTACCTATTTTACAGATGAGGCTGAAAAAGTTACATGACTTGCCTACAGTCAGGCAGGATTCCTGATTCTAAATCCAATGAGCTGATAAAGATTTATGATCTTGTTTAATACTGTGGGTCTTAGGATTACTTCTGAAGGTGATTTGCCAAATGTGTCATCTCAGTCTATTGGAACTTTGCTTCCCATCATCAGAATGGCCCATTTATTTGCTTCTTTCCCCTTAAACCAAGATTTTTGCTGGCCCTTGGAGAGATCTCTCGTGTCTGCCTCAAGGGAGAAGCCTTAGCTTCATATCCTGTTCTATTTAAGGAAGCACACCTAAATTTGTCCTACTTGTCAGTCCACTCTGCTTTGGTTGTTTATGGAGGTTCTCTTCCCTTCTACTATCCTTTCTGATTTATTAGTAATTGAGCCAGGCTTAAGTAGCCATGAGGACATTAACTGGCCAGTGAAGCTTAATCTTTTGGAACCTGATTGCCTTACCCACCAAAGCCTGAGGTTCCCAACTCCCTCAAAGCACTATTATTAATCTGGAGTGCAGCCCTTCTACAAATCACATATCTACTTGTGATTATCAGTCACTGTCTCTGCAGTCCCAAAATCAGAACTCCTAAACAATGGGTAAAGAGCAGTCTAACCTAATCCTCCAAGCATTTATTTTTAGCTGCCTGCTATGAAAACCATTTTGGGTACTTGGTATAGCTAAATAGATGGCCCAGTAGATGCCATCTTCCTGAGTTCCTGAGTAGCTGTGTGACTCTGGGCAGGTCACTTCACCCTATTTGCCTCAGTTTCCTAATCTGTAAAATTAGTTGGAGAAGGAAATGACAAACCACTCCAGTATCTTTGCTAAGAAAATCCCAAATGGAGTCATGAAGAATTGGACATGATTGAAAAATAAGTAAACAACAAGGAAGTGGAGATAAAGAGGCAAAATTATAAACAATGTTTATGTCCAAGAAACTTAGAATCACTGAAACACATTTTTTTCTCTTTCTTTTACTTTATTTCTCATAAGCTTTTATATTTTTGTGGGGGAGGGGTATTATGTTTACTCTTAAACAAGAATATTTTAGTAATGTGTAAATAAATTAAAGAAAGAAACTTAGAATCAACTGGGGGAATACAGTATTTAAACAGAAACAGATATCATGTACTTCATTATCCAAGAAGGGTGCAAGAGCTATCAATGATGGAGATCAGAAAAAACTCCTACCAGGAGATGGTTCATGTGCTAAATAAATCTTAAAGGAGGCTAAGGATTTAAAAAGTAGAGGTGAGGAGATAAAACATTAAAAAAAATAGGAGTCATCTCACACCAAGGATTAGAATCAGGGAGCTATTTGTGGCCCACAGAGTACATAAAAGGGAATCAGGTAAATGTGAGAAGGACAAAAAGGGCTTGATCACATGGGGTTTTGCAAGCCTAGCTGAGTTTGTTTATCCTAGAAGATCCTGGAGGCCTCAGGGAGCTGAAGCTTTGAGTAGGTATTTGATGACATGTTCAAACTTTTGCTTTTGACAGTTGTGTTAAGGAGCACTTGGAGAAAAATAGTAGCTTTGTTAAGGGGAGCTAATAAATCAGTCCAGATGTTAAAACTATTAAAACAATAGAGGCCTAACCTACGATGCTAGTTGTATGAGTGGAGAAAAAGGGATGGATGGAAGGTGTATGGATATAGGAAGCTGGGTGGTGTGGTAGAAAGGGTCCTGGACCTGGAGGAGGGAAGACCAGAGTTCAAATGCAGCCTCATAGACTTACCAGCTGTGTGAGCTTGGACAAGTTACTTAGCAGTTTATCTCAGATTCCTCAGCTGAAGCATTATTGTCCCAATTTTTTCATGTCCCCTCATTTTCCTTTTCTGCAGGGGTCCAGCCTCTGCGGGGTCCTTGGAAACCTGACAGGAGGAATAGAGTCAGCGAAATGAGTTGAGTCAACAAGTGGGTATAGGCAGGAGCAGGTTGACTGACTGTCAGCTTCTTAGATTTATTTTTATAGTCTTAGAATCATATGAAACAAGCAAACTAAAATCATTTCCTTGGTTACAAAAGTATACAATTTTCATCATTAATCATATAGTTCATATGGTTACAAGTTTGATCATGTAGTGGTTACAAGTGTGATTATCAATCATGTAGTTAATTTTCTTGTCCCTGCTCAGACCGTGATGACCTCAACCTGCCTGTTGCCTAGTTTGTTGCTGCATAGTAAAGTTATTGATTAAACAGTACTTTCCTTTTAATAATCTTTGATATAATTTGTTTAATGGAATGCTTCTATGTTTTTGTACCGCATATGTAATGTTTTTTGATATGCTCCCTTGGCAACCTATAGTGAGGGTAGTTATGTTTGTCCACCTGTCTGTTGACTCCTTCAATAACTAATTTTCTTTTCAGCCCTTGTTGGTAGACGCTATGGTTTCTATGACTTTTTATTCTTTGCCAATAAACTAAGGCTGTTAGAGTTCACATATTGGTTACCTATACTAACTATTCTTTCACCATCTTTATCATATATTCCTGTGTATGATAAGGGGGGCAAAACTGTTAATTTCCCTGGAATTCTATCTGACCCATCTTGTATCAGGTTTCCCTGTATATATTCTGACATCTCCCTGGAACTCCCAGTGCTGTACCTTCCAAAGATTTCGTAATGCTGAAGCCTTTTGTATGCCTCAGGGAGAGGCAGTCCTGTTAAATTTGGACAGAGTTCACAATCTGTTTTATTGAAGGAATTTCTCTGAAATCCTTCCTTTATAGTCATTCCACTATTAGGATGAGTAAGTTTTGCAATCAATAATAGACCTATAAATATGGGTATACATGGAATCCTGCCGCGACTGTGTCAAACAGCTTAGAGACCCTGGCTCCCAACACTTTTCTGTCATGTTAGTCAGTCTGATGGTGTGAGATGGTATCTCTAATTTTTTTGATCAATAGGAGTGTAGAGCATGTGACTATTGAGAGCTTTGATTTCTTCCTTCTGAAAACTGCATATCCTTTGAACATTTTTCAATTGGGAAAGAGATTCTTATTTTTACAAATTTGACCTTTATCAGAGGAATTTGCTATAAAACCCAGTTTCCTTTTTTTTCTTATAATTTTGTATGCATTAGTTTGGGGTTTTTTTGTGCATTTCAAGTTACTTAACTCCTTTACCTTGCAAAAAACCCCAACACACACACACACACACACACACACACAACCCTGAAGGCAGACTCTGTTTCACACATTTTTCTTCCCGAGTACATGTGCAAGCTTGCAAGTTTAGCTTTCACAGCTGCATAGACAGTTGCCCTAAAGACCATGCTGAGTAAGCAGGAACTATCTTATTCCAGAATAGGAGACAAAAATCTTCCTTCTAACTGAATTCTTATCAGTTTTTTGTATTTTTCATAGACCTTGTGAACAGGATAATGAAAATATAAGTCAAATTAGTGACTTTTTCCTTTTAGAAAGGTAGTGGTGTTAAGTGGCTTGCCCAAGGCCACACAGCTAGGCAATTATTAAGTGTCTGAGGTCAAATTTGAACTCAGGTCCTCCTGACTCCAGGGCTAGTGCTTTATCCACTGCACTACATAGCTGGCCCCCTCTAAAAACTTTTGATCCTTTGTGAGATTTTCTATAAATAGTTTCTTCATTACGTTCTTCTTTGGTCTTTTTAATGTTATCATCCACCCATGGGTTAAGTAAGATCCTAGAGAATAAAACTTCATGAATAAAACTAACTTTTTAGCCTAAAAAAATTATGGTTAACAAAACAAACACATTTGCCTGAATTATTGAGGGTCTTCTTTCACTCATGGAAATATATGGCCATATTATTGTTTTATATAACAGATTAAAATCACAGGGACATGTTGAAGATATTCAGCAATATTCCAGTAGAATGTAAGTTTCTTAAAGCAGGTTCTGTATCAATTTTGTCTTTATATCCCTAGTTATTAAGCACAATACCTGATGTATAGGAGATGCTTGTTGACTGAGAGGTATATGGAAGGTCACCTGAGTGAAACTGCCAGGACCACCACTCTGCCTATCTCTCATCAGACTCTGATGGGTTGTTCCAGGACCCTAAACCCAAGAACCCTAGGAATAGTTGTGGGTCCTAAACCATTAGACCTTCCTCTGGGTAAGTCCCTGCAGTCATCAATAAAGAGAGAAATCACTGTAGAGAAGGCTCTTCACCTTCCTCATCACCTCCAGCTACTAGACAGCAGATAACTGGTCTGCTTCCAGGTCAGCAACTCATGGCCATTAAATGTAGACAACCTGGCCTAACTGAAACAGGGGGGCAGCCTGAGGGGAGACAGAAGGCAACCTGATGGAAACAGTCCAGGGTCCAGGAGCCTTGAAAGGAACACTTGGTCTGGCCCAGTGGCAAGGGAGTGATTTCAAAGCAGAAACTAAGGCAAATTTTCAGTATAAATAACATTAAAGAAGAGGCATAATTATCTGCTTTGCTGCTGTCTGTAAAGGACCATGGGACCTTTCCATCTTGACCTATAACTGACATCTTCTCTATGATGTTGCCTCCATTACAGTGTGTGTTCCTTGAGGGCAGAGACCATTTTACCATGTTATATATTTCAAATATTTTAAATATTTACTTTATAGTGTACTTAGCACAGTGCTTAGCACTGATCTCTCCAGTTATTTGTGATCTCAATTGCCAACATTTATGATCTTTTCTGTCTTTATTCATCTGGACCTCCCTACCTGACAAGGCAGCTCCTTTTTTTTTAAAAGGTTTTTGCAAGGCAATGGGGTTAAGTGGCTTGCCTAAGGCCACACAGCTAGGTAATTTAAGTGTCTGAGGCTGGATTTGAACCCAGGTACTCTTGACTCCAGGGCCTGTGCTCTATCTACTGCACCACCTAGGTGCCCCAGCTTCTTCTTGATACTGTCTTTATTCTTTTACCTATATAATGATTCTGGTTTCTTTTGCTTCTACTCCTATATATCTGACCAGTCCATTTTCTGTGACTAGTCGTTTCCTTGCCTGGTAGATTTGACTTGCTTCACATCTCTCAACAGACTACCTTCCTGTTGCATTATTTTTCTGTAGCACAAATCTGATCATGAAAATTGTCCACCTTCTTAATAAACTCAAATGATTTATTATAACCTTTGGGACTGAATTCAAAGTTCTCTGGATTTCAAAACTCTTCATCACCAGCTTTTTCCAGGTTTCTTATACCTTTCTTCCAAGTAATCTTTGATCCAGTGACATTGGGCCTCCTTGTTGATGCAGGAACAAGATGTTCACTCCCTTAGCCATAGGCATTTTCTCAAGAGGTCCCCTATTGTATGTTAATTCTAGGATCTTCCGTTCTTCTAGATCCTATTTAATCTGCACACAGTACCTAAAGCTGTGCCATGTGAATAGGTATTCACCTCCCTCCACAAACCAGGAAATAGTTCACCACAGTTCCTGAATTTTCTTTTTCATATAACTTACTGTCCCTACTTTATTGAATTCCCTTTTACTTAGTTTTTTGTGGATTTAAATCTAATGAATTCATATCTGAGAAAATGAAATTACCATATTGAACGGACTTTTCAACAGCCAAACCCATTAGACTGTGAGCTCCTTAAGGGTAGGGCTGTCATTCACCCCTTTTCTATTGACAGAGTTGAATAGCTGGCACCAGGTAAGTGGTTAATAAATATCGGATTGATGAATGTCACCTTAACAGGAAGGTAAAAAGTAGCACTAGCCCAGACCTCAACCTTTAAAAGGTACCGATTCACCAAAACAGACACTATAAGAACTTTCAATCTGCTCTTTCCTTCTGCCAGGACCTCTTTTAGGATATCTAAAACTCCATTATCTGCTATTTGTGAGTTATGATTTTAGCTTCTCCCCCACCTCCCCCGAATGAGCAATGAAAAAAAGCAAGAAAAGAAACAGTTGCAATTAATAATCCAGTTTATTTTATGTGTGCTTAAGTTCAACTTTGTAATTTCCTATAGACAATGAAGGTAATATATAGATGAAATAAGAAATGAGTTAACAGAAACAAAGCTTCTTAAAGTCTTTTTTTTTACAATATACCTTCCATAAAATGTTAACACTGCTAAATATAGTTTTTAAAAACGTCATGTAATAGCAGAGAAGCAAGTTGAATCATGGTTTCCCATTCAGGTCACACAGGTGAAAATTAAATATAGAAGCATGTTCATTAGTTAAAAGCATTTAGAATCTTGAAACTTCTTGTAAAACTCCTATTTGGAAACTGTTCAGGAGCAGTTTCTAAATCTTTTTACTCTTTTTTTTAAAGGTTTTTGCAAGGCAAATGGGGTTAAGTGGCTTGCCCAAGGCCACATGGCTAGATAATTATTAAGTGTCTGAGACTAGATTTGAACCCAGGTACTCCTGACTCCAGGACCAGTGCTTTAGCCACTGCGCCACCTAGCCGCCCCAAAATCTTTTTACTCTTAAAGTTTAATTATTCAAAATATAAATATAAGGGAAAGTAATATACACAAGGAAGAGCCATTTTAAAGCTACTATGAAGGGTTTTCCTTCGTTAATCCTGTTTTACTTCTCCTTTTAGATGCCTCTTCACTCTAGAATAGGGACTTATAGAATCATCCATCACAAAATCATAGAGCACTCTTATCCAGGAGGTATACTGGGGTAAGTTGTCATAATATTCTGCTGCTATTTTTTTCACCTGCAGGAAAAAAACAACCAAAACACAAAAGATAAGGCATTATGAATAGTATGAATACTTTATATACAAGTAACAGGTCTTAAAATTATAAAATGTTTTCCCTTATTTTAGGGATTAAAGACTCAGATACAGGCTAGACTATCTCAAAACTAAGGTTAACTTCAGAACACAAAACTAAATTTAAAGTAGTTTGCATTGCAAAATAAATCTGTCCAGAAAGATTCAGACAGTTTCTTTAGCAAAATGAGGGACTGTGGGAATAGTAGAAGGGAATGATTAGTGGCCCCCAAAACAAGCTAGTTATTTAGCAAATCTGAATTACTGATATGACTTCAAATTACTAGTAAGTATCTGGGAGAAAAAAAAAGAAACAGCAGGTCTAGATTTTGTGAAGTTTTAAGTTATCTTTTCTTAGAAAATGAATAATTTTCAATAATTTCACTACAAGTCTTTGCACATATGGACCTAACATCCCCTGCCTAGTAAACAATGGACTCCCTTTTTCATTTTATTTTGCTGTCCCTAGCACAAGCTCCTTTCATATAGTGGGCCTTAATAAATATCTCTTGAGTTAACTTGAAAACACATGAGATTGAGTAGGATGAAGGAGATTTGGCTGCTGAAATGACCATTAAATATGGTTAACTTCATTTCTTATAATTACATTTGGATCCCCAAACAGATAACAAAGTAAGTAAAAGGGAATTCAAAAAGGTAAGGACAATAAATTACAAGAAAAAGAAAGATTATATCATGATGGAAATGATTACTTTTATTAAGAAACAGCAGCAAAATAATTCCTGGCAGGTGATGGAAGATTAACACACAACTGTAGGCACTACTAAGGTCCTTCAAACTCCCTTCTAAAGGCTTCAGTTTCACTTTTAGACTTCCAACTATATAAAATTCCTTTAAAAATGTTTTCTAAGATGGAACAGAAGTTCCTCCTTTTCTTTGGGAAGGAAGGAAGCAGCTTATAGAGTCTTAGTATAGCAGTGCTCAAACTTTTAGATATCAGGATCCTTTATACTTTGAAAATTCTTGAGGACCTTTAAAGAGTTTGCTTTTGTGGTTTATGTCTGTCAATATTATGCTATTAAAATTTGATAAAAATTTAACAATTCAATTAAAAACAAATGGAAACATTACATTACCATGATGATAATGTTGATATCAGACCCCTCTACAGGATCCTTGGACCACATTCTAAGTACTACCAGCCTTTTAGTAGTTTATAACCCCAAAGACTAAGAGATTCAGGGATTTACTCTCATCAGAAAGTCAGAGTTCCCCTCTTGCCACAGTGCCTTCCCTCTGAGATTACCATCTATTCAGAAAAGATATATCTGGTAGGAACAGTTAATAGCATGTTGTCTTTTCTGTTAGAATGTGAGCTTCTTGAAGGCAGCAGCCTGGTTTTGCCTCTTTGTATCCCCAGCACTGAGCAGTGCCTAGGAAACTTGTCATTAAGGTTTTGTGACCAAAAGACTTATGAGTGACTTGATGTTTGTCCTTCATTCTTGAAGACCATGACATCAGAAAGGTGATAGCATAACAAGCACATGAATGATTTGAGTGATGGGGGGGAGGGGGTCCTAAGTCACCAGTCTCCTTTTCTCCTCCAGAACCACCTGGATCCAGTAGCCAGATATGAATCAGGAGAACTGGAGATGGCCCTGGATGTGAGGCAGTCAGGGTTTAGTGACTTGCCCAAGGTCATACAGCTAGTAAGTGGCAAGTGTTTGAGGCTAGATTTGAACTCCCATCCTCTTGACTCCTAGGCCAGTGCTTTATCCACTGTCCTACCTAACTGATGAGTGACCTAACATTTATTCTCCAAATATTTGTGAAATGTCAAATTATAACAAGTCCAAATAGTGAACTGACATTATCATTGAAGCCCATAGCTCATCAGTACCTTCAAACTCAAGTGTTATTTTCACAAGACTTTAGAAAATGGGCTAAGATTAAGATTTTAGTCTGAGAACTGAAATAGTCACATGACCTTAAGCAAGTCTTTGAGTTCTTCTTTTCTAATTCAAATGACCTAACTGCTAGCTAAAACAAATCTAGGATGGCTAATGACAAGACCTAACATTTTACTGGGCTAGCCACTGTGCCAAGCCCATTCAAATAGGATCCCATTTGATCCTCACAACAACCCTGGCAGGGAGGTGCTATTATTGTCCTTTTTTTTCAGGAGAGGAAACTGAGGGAAACAGAAGTCACATGACTTGCTCAGCTACTAAATATCTGAGGTCATATTTAAACTCAAGTCTTCCTGGCTCCAGGTTCAGCCCTGTATCCCCGGAGCCACAGACTAGATTCTTTTATTTGTGAGGAAGATCAGAAAACTCCTAGGACACTTTAACTAGGTGACAGAGAGAAATCAACTCAGAGTAGGAAATTAAGAATCCTTGCTGGCATCACTGCATTTGTGACAATTAACTCTGACAGAAATGCTAATTCTACCTAAACTAGACCAAGTTTCTGTAGTATACAAGGTCTATAGATAACAAAAAAAAAACCAAAAAAAAAAACCCATGATATCTCAGAAACTTTTGATTCAAAAGGTGTTGAGCTTTTCCAATTGAACCATAAAGAAAAAAAAAAAAGAATTCATTTCACCCATTAGGGAAGAGGCAACAAAAGAACAAAGCTGAAGGCCTGGCCCCACACATTTGCTATTCAGACTTGCACATGGCTATAACGACAGAGTAGCTGCACAGTGGTGTAAGATTACACCACAACTGCTTGGTTGTTTTAAGATTTTACTAGTGGTAAAGCCAATAAGCTTTAAAAACAAAACAAAACAAACAATACTCATAATTACTCATCCTAATGACAGAAATCCCTTATGTCTTTTCAAGCAAGGTAATCTATTAGGAAAAAAAATCACTCTGGAGAGAAAGGAGAAAATATGCTAGATCCCACCAAATGGAGACAGGAAATCCAATTATGTAGCCTTCTGCACGACAAAAGATTGATTAATAAAGAGTGTAAAGGAAAGTAACATTTGCTAATCCAGACTATATTTCTGAACTGTTTAGCATTCCCCAAGAAAGTTTGGCATACATTAGTAGATTCTTTAGATATTTTAAATACTTCTAATCTGTAGGTATTTCCCTTTGGCTAAGGGGACAGTTTTTAGAATTTTGCCTGGAGGACTTGGAACTCAAAGGCTTTTGGCATGTGATCTTTAAACCCATGACAGCTCTCTAAGTACTCCCAACTGTCCTTAGAGGTGATTATGATTTAGGGGAGTCTAGGAATTTTTCCATCACCTATGGCCACAAGATATCAGTAGAGCAGAGAGGCTTTGTGGTGCAGTGGGGAAAAGTGCTGAATCTGGAGCCAAAGGCTAAGGGTTCTAATTACAGCCTGCTATTTGCTAGTTGTATGTATGATCTTGGACAAGTCAACATTGTGCAAATCACACAAGAATAAAGGACACCGAGCAAGTCACTTCACTTGTGAGCCTGAGTTTCTGATCTGTAAAAAGGAGGGAGGTTAGGGGCGGCAAGGTGCTGCAGTGGATAGAGCACTGGCCCTGGAGTCAGGAGTACCTGAGTTCAAATTTGACCTCAGACACTTACTAATTACCTAGCCCTGTGGCTTTGGGCAAGCCAATTTAACCCCATTGCCTTGCAAAAAAAAAAAAAAGCCCTAAAAAACAAAAACAAAAAAAGGAAGTTAGGCTCCAGGATCAAATCAAGTCATTTCCAATTCTCCATCTATAACCCTAAGCTGGCTTCTCTGAAGAACTGTATACTATATTTTTTTTTTTAGTTTTTTGCAAGGCAAATGGGGTTAAATGGCTTGGCCAAGGCCACACGACTAAGTAATTATTAAGTGTCTGAGACTGGATTTGAACCCAGGTACTCCTGACTCCAGCGCTGGTGCTTTATCCACTGTGTCAGCTAGCCACCACTCTGTTACTACTTTAGGATAGGAAATGAAAGCTTTTCACAAATTTTCAGGAAAACTGATGTGTCTTACTTAAGTGATCCTGATCCTCTTTAGATTTCATCAAGAGTACTTTCTCACTGTCTATCTTAGTCATGAATCAGGCAGAGAGAACACTAAAGCAGTTGCATAAACCAAACTGGAAAGACAAAACGTTTTCCTCCTCACTGACCTTAATGAAGTGAACTCTTCTATTATATACAATTTGGGATTTTCTTAAAATAAGTAGCTAAGACTTTAAAAACCAATTTGACTATTCCCATCCAAATTAGGTAAGTCTAAATTCTAAATTCTCCTAGTTACATACAGAAACAAATAACCTTAATGAATGAGAAAATGCTTACCTTTGGAAGGTTCTTTCCAGGAATGTTGGGAAAGTCATGATGTTCATTATGATAACCTACATTGAAGGTCAGTAAATTAAGAGGTCCATAATAAGAAAAAGTTTCATGTCCTTTCAAAAACATGTAATGTTCAGCTATGAAATGTCCAGAAATTGGGTGTAAACCTAGGCCAAGTACTGAACCTACAAAAACATACACAAGAGATTTGATTCCAAAAAAATAGTAAACAAAAATGTCAAAACTCACTTGAACCAACACATTGATAACTTCTAAATAAGTAATTGGTTTAGGATTGATGCACATTGGTCGAAAAGCATAAATGACTGGCTGAAGAATAACCCATATAAATTTTCTAAAACGGGTACAGAAAAACCAGCCCTCAAAATCGGTAGGAATATCCACATCAATGCCGTCCCCTCCAAGGTAGCGATGATGATCCATGTGGTATCTCTTGAAGGATACAGAGTATGGAACACCAAAAGGAAGATTTGCAAATATTCCAAAATACCTGTTCCAAATAGCTTTGTAGTTGCCAAATGCCAAATTATGAGAGATCTCATGAATAGCTAAAGTCATTGAATGACTAATGCAGCTGCCAAAGGCGTAAGCCCAGAATATTACCCATTTCCAGTCCAAGTCTTTTACTAAGTAAAATGCAAACAACTGTGCAATGACCATCAAGATCACAATCCAGATCAAGCTGTAATCCGGTTTCATCAAAGATTTTATTTCTGGATACTTGGCTGTGAAGAGAAGAAAAAAAAATTAGGAACAAGAGAATAAATACTACAAATGAATGATCTCATATCTGAATTTAAGTTATATATAATTTTGCCTTTTACACTCAATGTAATGCACATAGCCTGTCCTAGTGTCAGGAAATCTTTGTTCTATATTTAAATAATAATGATAAATAAAATACCTGGCACTTACGTAACACTTTATTGTACCGAAACACTATCTGTTTAGATCTTTATAGTTAGTATTTATAGTGCCAAAGGTTTGCCAAATGTTTGCAGATATCTCCTTTGATCCTAGCAACACTATTATCCCCATTTTACAAGATATCAAACATTGCCAGGCAGAGGTGAAGTGACTTGCTCAGGGTCACACAGGTTTCAAATGTCTGACTCTTATAAGCAAAAGTTGTAATGAGTTACAGTAGATGAATGTCCTGAGCTAGCACCACTTGGATTTGAACCCAGGCTCCTCCTGACTGTTTTTTCCCCCTACTATGTGGAATTCTGCTACTAAATGGCTGTGCCACTTTAAGCAAAACAATCAGATTCTCTGAATTTTAGTTTCAACAAGGGCAAAATGAATGGAATTGGAATAGGTAAATTTTTTTTTTTAACTGCAGGTCTAAAATTCTGATTCTAAAATTGGTCTTGTTTATTTGGGGATGAAACTAATGATTTATATCTTTTCTTGTCTTTTATGTTCAATATACAAATAGTGAAATTTGAAAAAAAGGTTTAAAGTCAACAAAGCAAAACAAAAAAAAGCACCTCTGCATTTGAAAATGGGTATATTAGTGGTGAAAGGCAACTTCAGTAGAAGAGAACTGAAAAAACTACAACAGCTCCCCCCCATTCCATTTTTACTTCCTAGTCCCTAATTGCCATGTCTTCTGACTTGATTCATGTATGGTTCACATTTTTCAGTCACTCAAATGTATAAAGGAGAATACATTCATTACCAACAGAAAAACATTATTCACATTATTCTGGATCTAGCTGTATTTTGGCTATGGAGTCAGAGAAAGTGAGTTCAAAGTCTGTAGCATTCTCTGTGTCATCTAGAGCAAATTCAGAGTGAAAGGGATGGTCTTAATGCCTCTTAAGGTCCTTCCAGTTCTCTGTTATGAACTTATAAATTGTGATACTGCTGTATTTAATTTTCTTCTATGCCTAAAATCACTACCTGAACAAAAGAAAACTGCTTCAAGACTGAAAGCAGTGGCTGTCTTTGTCTTAGGATGACAACAGTTTTTTTTTTCAAGAGACTGGATCTTTCTGATCAGGCAAGTTACACACTAGAAGGAAAAAAAACCACTTTTTTTTTTCTGAACATGGAAGATGATCATAGTGGACATTAGAAGTAAAATTTGGGTACAATGGAGAGAGACTGAAGGCCAAGAGATCAGAAGGCTATAGATATAGAATTGGAAGGACTACCTTGGAAGACCTTAATTTGACAGTTGAGGAAGTTGAGACTTGGAGTGTTCGTTACATCGGGAACTACCTAGCAAAGCTCAGTCAAGAAGTGATGAGAGCAGGGGGTGGCTAGGTGGCTCAGTGGATAGAGCACTGGCCCTGGAGTCAGGAGTACCTGAGTTCAAATCTGATCTCAGACACGTAATAATGACCTAGCTATGTGGCCTTAGGCAAGCCACTTAACTCCATTGCCTTGCAAAAACTAAAAAAAAAGTGACGAGATCTGACCCAAATGATTAAGACAGGCATAGAGAATCTGGAGATTTTGTAGAGGTTCAACTGAAGGGAGAATTTAGCAACTACGGAGTTGGAATTAGGGTAAGAGAAGAGTCTTTAACCACAACCCTCCAAAAGAGGAAGAATGGCAAATGATGGGGTCAGTTTTAGACATGTTGAAACTAATGTAAGTTGACATTTTGACAAGGAAAAAAAAGCAATTTAGACTTACAGCTTTATTATATATTATCCTTTATTCTGATTTTGTTCACTTAGTATTATTAAATTTAATCATTTTTTTTTAAAAATTATGCATGTTTTATCTTCCTAGCTACATTTCAGATTCTTTAAGGATAAAAGCCATACTGCATTCATCTTTATTTGATCCCACACATGTCGTTATATATATATATATATATTCTTTAATTATTACAATTATTAAAAGAGGTACTCAATTCCTAATCTTTGGAAAATCCTTTGTAAAAAAGATGGCAAGTGATGAAGCTTTGTGGCATTTGCCTCCTTTTGCAGCAGCATTTAAACCCATAGAGGCTTAACCTAACATTCATTTAATTGAACAAGGTGAAATAAATAAAAGATATTAAAATTTATTTTAAAAAACATGCAACATTCATTCTGAGGGTTTAAAATCTCCTCCAAACTCTTTTTTTTAAAAGTTTTTTTATTGAGTTTACAATTTCCCCCATCCCCCACAGAAGGAATTCTGTCCAAATTCTTTTTTTTTCATTTTTTTTAGCTTTTTGCAAGGCAAACGGGGTTAAGCGGCTTGCCCAAGCCCGCACAGCTAGGTCATCATTAGGTGTCTGAGATCGGATTGGAACCCGGGCACTCCTGACTCCAGGGCCGGTGCTTTATCCACTGCACCACCTAGCCGCCCCCCCCCCATTCTTTTTTTAATGAGAAAAACGAGCAATTCTCGGGTTTGGAGCGTTCACGATGATTCTCGACACAGGTTAAGCGTAGGAGAACAAGGCGGCCGCGATGCCGAGGGCACGAGCCCCGGCCGGGCCCCGCACTCTGGGCCGGGGACGCGGAGGGGCGGAGGCCAGGGCGGGCCAGGCCTGCCGGCCCCGCACGGCGCGGTGGGCGCGGGCGGCCGCTCCCCCCCGGAGCACAGGCGGCGGCGAGCGGGCCCGGGGCCGCCCCGCGGGGGTGACTCGGGGCCCCGCCGCCCGCCGGGCCGGGCCCGCCGCGGGGGGGGGGCGGCCGGGGAGGCCCCCGCCCAGGCTGGCACATAACGGGCCGCGCCCGGGCCCTTACCCAGGATCTCCTTGCGGCGGTCTGCGTGCGGCTGGTCCGTGTACACCCACTCGAAGTCCTGCCGCGACACGCGGGCTCCCATGGCGGCGGCGGCGGCGGCCTGTCCCTCGCCCTCCGGACCCGGCGGACCCCGGCGTCTCGCGTCTTAGAGGCCGCGCGGCAGCGTCGGGCTCGTGGCGGGGGCGGAGGGTGGAGACACAGCGGCGGGGCGGGGCGGAGGTCAGGCCCCGCCCCCGCCCCCGCCCCGGCCCCGCCCCCGCCGCTGCGGGGCGGGAAAGCGCGCGACTTCGCGGCCGCGGGAGCGAGGCCGCCGGCGGCCCTGCCCCCACGCGGCCGATGCGCGCGCAGGAAGGGCGGGCCCAGCGGGGGGCGGGGCCGCGGGTCGGAGGTCAGCCGCGGGTCGGAGGTCGTGCGGAGCCGCGCAGCAAGCGGGACTGCCCCCCGCCCCTCCCTGCCCTTCCTCCCGGGGCAGCTCGCCCCCACACCTCGAGAACGCCCACTTCGGCCGCCGGCGCCCCGCTCTCCGACGGCCAGGCTCCCCGAGGAACCTCGCGCAGCGCCCCCGGGAGGAGGGGAGGGCGCGGGCCAGGAAGACCCCTTCTGACATTCACCCCCATTTCTCAGCTTCCCTGTAAGATGAGCCGGAGAGGGCGTGGCGGGCCGCAGAGACCCCGGATGGGGCCGCGCAGACCCCGGATGGGGCCGCAGAGTCAGAGCCCATAACAAAAGGCTCCAAGAGGGCCGAGTTTACGCCGTCTCCTTCGAGCCTCCCCATGGCCTTGGGACTTAGCTACCCCTGGCCTTCTCTTACTCAAGGAGAAAAGGACGGTTGCCAAACTTGTAAGTAGTTTTATAAGGCTAGGTTCAAACCCGTCATCTCAGACTCAAGGTCCCATGCTTTTTTTCTTTTTTTTTTAATTCATTTTATTTACAGAGCTGAATTCTTCACTGCCTCCCTTTCCCAGCCACCTCCCTCCCTCAGGATCTTTAGGCTGTCATTCAGATGGGGTGGTGGGTGGATCTAATAAAGATAACCAACATCCACGTCCAAATTTTCTATGTCCTTTCACCCAAAATGAACTTTAATTGCATCCACAGAAACAAATTGTTGTGGTTTAGTCAATTAGTTGTATTCTACTCTTTGTGACCTCAATTGGGAATAGTTTGGCATTTGCTTCTTCAGCTCACATTACAGATAAGGAAACTGAGGTAAACAAGCTGAAGTGACTTGCTCAGAGGTCACATTGTTGCTGACTGTCTAGGTTATTTATTTCTAAATAGTAATTAGCATACAGAGCAAAGAGAACTAATTGAAACTAGGCAGTTACCTGATAAGGTCACTAAGTGTTACACAAGGAGTAACATTTTTCCTTTGATTTTTGTAGGGCATAGATTGCAAATAATCCTGTAGTTCGCAAAGGTAGACAATCATAAAAATGAAGAATATTAATGATCTCATTTTTTTTATAAGAAATCCTTCACTGAAGAAATGGAATTTACATTCTAGATTTCATTCTTACACTTGGAATCTTCTCATCTACCAGGAAGAGGGAAGTTTAAGCCCTAATTCACCTCATAAAATCATTGTTCTGTGCTGATTAAACAACCTGGGATATTCCTACTAGATGATGAACCCATTCCATTTTTATAATATTGATTTTTTCTTTAATTTGTACTCCTAAGGATAGAAATGGATCCATTCATATTAAATTTTACAGAGGCACCTACATAGATTGTTTTCTCCAATAATGATCAAGTGATGATGAATAATAGACCAGATTGCTTTGAAATATTTTCTTGTCTCTTATACGAGTTAATATCAGATACAATAATAATAATAGTAATAAACAAATGGCATTTGTCATATTCAAGGGTTTGCATAGTTCTACAGATATTAACCTTGCTTAATTCTCACAATAACATTGCAAAGGTTGTTATTCTCTGAATTGTACATATGAAAAAACTGAAGTTGAGACCTTAAGTGATTTACCAAGTGTCTGAGGCAGAACTCAACAGGAGTTTTCTGTATGTCAAGGAAATACTCTATTCACTGAGCCACCTAGCTGCCTAGCTAAGCTTCAGTTTATATATATATCTATATATCCATGCATATGTGTACTAGACAGTTGAAACATTCAATTCATATATATATATACATATATATACATACATATATTTACTAAGCTTCAAGTATAGAAAACATGATATAAAGAAGAAAATAATTACCAGGATATCTTACTCATTCTCTTGTTATGTGACATAGGACAAGTAATTTAATTTCCTCAGCTTCAGTTTCCTCATCTGAAATGAAAAGGTTGGTCTGGACAACCACTGAGTTCCCTTCCTACTCGGAATCTATGGTCCTAGCAGATATCTGTGGCAGCTCTGATGCTTTATAGATATTAAGTCTAAACAGTCGTCAGTTTTTTTCACTTTTGTCTGATTCTTGGTGGCATCATTTGGGATTTTCTTGGCAAAGACACTGGAGTGGTTTTTCATATCCTCTTCCAGCTCATTTCACAGATAAGGAAACTGAAGCAAACAGGACTAAATGACTTGCCCAGGGCCACAAAGCTAGTAAGTATCTGAGGCCAGATTTAAATTCAAGAAGATGAGTCTTCTAGACTGGAGACCTGGATGGTCTATCCAGTCAGAGCACCACCTCAATGCCCAGGATATAAACAGAAAATCCTAATGTGTCACTTGTAATAAAACAAGAAAATCTTAGATTTAACTCTGGAAGGGAAATTAAGAGACTCCCAGAAGGAAAGCTTTGTAAGAAGCAAGTGCCAGAGTTGGAATCTGAACCAGGTTCATATTAAAAGTTAGATTATATTATTAAGGAATATTGTCCGCTCAGCAGGACAGTCAAGGACAATCCTAAGAGACCTGTTAAGGACAATGCCTTCCACATCCAGAGGGAAAAAAACTATACAGTATCATTGCAAAGCAAAGCAGTGTTTACTTTTTATTTATTTTATTTTAATTAATTTATTTTGAATTTTACAATTTTTCCCCCAATCTCGCTTCCTTACCTCCCACCCCCCCACAGAAGGCAGTCTGTTAGGCTTTCCACTGTTTCCATGGTATACATTGATCTAAGTTGAATGTGATGAGAGAGAAATCATATCCTTAAGGAAAAAAATAAGTTATAAGAGAGAGCAAAATTGCATAAAATAACTTTTTTTTTTTAATTAAAGGTTATAGTCTTTTGTCTTTGTTCAAACTCCACAGTTCTTTGGATACAGATGGTATTCTCCATCAGAGTTACCCCAAAATTGACCCTGGTTGTTGCACTGATGAAATAAGGGTGTCCATCAAGGTTGATTATCACCTCCATGTTGCTTTTAGGGTGTACAGTGTTTTTCTGGTTCTGCTCATCTCACTCAGCATCAGTTCATGCAAATCCCTCCAGGCTTCCCTGAATCCCCATCCCTCCTGGTTTCTAATAGAACAATAGTGTTCCATGACATAAGTATACCACAATTGTTCAGCCATTCCCCAATTGATGGGCATTCACTCAATTTGCAATTCTTTGCCACCATTAATAGGGCTGCTTTGAATATTTTTGTATAAGTGATTTTTTTTAACCTTTTTCATGATCTCTTTAGGGTATAGAGCCAGTAGTGGTATTGCTGGATCAAAGGGTATGCACATTTTTATTGCCCTTTGGGTGTAATTCCAATTTTCTCTCCAGAAAGGTTGGATGAGTTCACAGCTCCACCAACAATGTATTAGTGTCCCAGATTTCCCACAACCCTTCCAACATTGAACATTGTCCTTTCTGGCCATAGAGGCCAGTCTGAGAGGTGTGAGGTGGTACCTCAGAGATGCTTTAATTTGCATTTTTCTAATAAGTAGTTATTTAGAGCAATTTTTCATATGACTAAGGATCACTTTGATTTCCTCATCTGTAAATTGCCTTTGTATATCCCTTGACCATTTGTCAATTGGGGAATGGCTTTTTATTAAATTTGACTCAATTCTCTATATCTTAGAAATGAGTCCTTTGTCAGAAATACTAGTTGTAAAAATTGTTTCCCATTTTACTACATTTCTCTTGATCTTAGTTACATTGGTTTTGTCTGTACAAAAGCTTGTTAATTTAAATGTAATCAAAATCATCTAGTTTGTTTTTAGTGATGTTCTCCACCTCTTCTTTAGTCATAAACTGCTTCCCTTTCCATAGATCTGGCATGTAACCTATTCCTTCATCTCCTAGTTTGCTTATAATATTGTTTTTTTTTATATCTAAATCCTGTATCCATTTTGATCTTAGTATAGGGTGTGAGGTATTGATCTAATTCAAGTTTCTGCCATACTAACTTCCAATTTTCTCATGTGTTTACTTTTTAAAACTTCTGTTTTTTTCTTTCTTTTTCATGGGTTTTCCCCTTAGTTCTGATTCTTCTTTCAGAACATGACTAATATGGAAATATGTTAAACATGATTGTACATATGTATCTTTTACCAGATTGTTTTCTGCCGTGGGGAGAGGGTAGGAAGGGAGGGTGGTAGAAAAATCTGGAACTCATAAATTTGCAAATGGATGAATGTTGAAAACTTTGCATGTAATTGGAAAAATAGAATAAAATAATGAACAGTTAAAAAAATATTTAGTAAATGTCCAGAATGGAAAGTGGTGATCTGTCTGGCTACATGCCAGACTAACTTTTTTCTCCTTCTTAACAGGCTGGTAATTGGAGAGACCCAGAGATAATAATATACCTAGATTTTTACAAAAATTTGACAAATTTCTCAATTTTTGACACATTTCTGTATAAGATAATAAAGTATGCACTAAGTAATGATAGAATTAAAATCATTTTAATGCCAGACTCAAAAAGTAGGAATTGGTGTTTCATTTTCAATTTGGAAAGAATTGGGGTAGCTAAGTGGGTACAGTGGATAGAGCATTGGGCCTGGAGTCAGGAGGACCTGAATTCAAATTTGACCTCAGACACTTAATAATTACCTAGTTGTGTGACCTTAAGTAAGTCACTTAACCCCATGGCCTTGCAACCCCCCCCCCCCCCAAATATAATTTGGAAAGAATTATCTATTGGTATACTGTTCAGGGATCAGTTTGTACTTGGCTCTGGCTGGTTTAATGTTTTTTTTATCAATGACTTGGATTGGTGGAATGTTTATCAAATTTTCTGATGTAAAGTTAGAATGTATAGTTAATACATTGGATGAGAGATTCAGTTTAATAAGGTGAAATTTAATAGGTGGCACAATGGATAGAGCTGGGCCTGGAGTCAGGAAGGCCTGAATTAAAATCTAACCTCAGGCTCTTAGTTGAGCACAAGTCCATTCACTCTGTTTGCTTCAGTATGAGCTGGAGAAGGAAATGGCAAACCACTCCAGTACCTTTATCAAGAAAACTTCAAATGGGGTCATGAAGAGTTGGACATGACTGAAAAGAATGACTCAACAATAAAGTCTTCCAGGAGGATTAAAAAAAAGTCAGTTTCACAACTCTAAGATGAGAGAGGTGAGACTAGAAAACAATTCATAGAAGAAAGCTTTAGGGGGTTTAACCAGCTCAGTGATTCAGCATTGTGACTAGGCAGCCCAAATTAATTTAGTCTTAGACTGTATTTTATATTTGCATTGTATCTCAAACTGTGAAGGTGAAAGTCCTATTATCTTATACCTTTGTTAGAATCTATCTACAGTATTGTACATTCAATTCTGGGCATTATTTTTGGAAAGGCATTTTCATAACCTGAACAATATCCTACAGAAGGTGACCACCCTTCATATCAAATAAGTTTGTCAAGTCCTGTTATTTCTACCTTTGTAATATTTTTTCTTATCTGTCCCCTTCTCTCCTGTGACATTGCCATCACTCTGGTGTGGTTCCTTCTCACCCCCTCATGCTTAGGCTATTGCAATGGCAATAATTGGTTGGTCTCTTGGCCTCAGTCTTCCTTCATCTCAGTCTCCCTTCATCAGGCCATCCTTCACTCACTCAAGTCAAATTGATCTTATTAAAGTTCAGATCTGACTTTGCCATTCCTTTATTCAGTGAACTACAATGGTTTCTTATTAGAGATCCAAAAGAAAATCTTGTCTTAAAGGATTTTGAATAGCAGGGCACTTCTTGCCCTTTCAGTTTTCTTATGCCTTGCAATACTCCTTACACACTTGCAGTCCAAGTGACACTGGCCTCCTTGTTGTTCCTTAACAAGACACTCCTATTTCCCAACTTTGCATTCCACTGGCTGCCTTCCATGCCTGGAACTCTCCCTTCGCATCTCCCCATCCTGGCTTCCTTGACTTCCTTCAGGACTCAAATAGAAGTCTACCTTCTGTAAGAAGTCATTTTTGATCCTTTAAAAAAAATTAAATGTTATTTTTTCATGTTATTGAAATGTTATTAGCAAAAATTCACCCTCTCCTCCCTGCCCCACTCCGGTTGAGAATGTTTTGTTTTTTTTTAAGTATTTTGCAAGGCAAATGTGGCTTGCCCAAGGCCACACATCTAGGTAATTATTAAGTGTCTGAGATCAGATTTGAACCCAGGTACTCCTGACTCCAGGGCCGGCACTTTATCCACTGTGCCACCTAGCCGCCCCTCTGGTTGAGAATGAAAAAAAAAAATAGAGCCTCTGTTACAACACGTTCAGTCAAGCAAAATATTGACAATGTCTAAAGTTTAGATGGATTGGTAGGTATGTTGTGAATATATGTGTATATATGCACACATACATGTAGATGTAAACACATTTATGTATGTAATACAGTAGCCTGTAAACATGTACACATGTATGCACTCATGGTTACTCATATATCTTTCTCATCTTTATTAGGAGTTATCTAGCATGTTTCACTGATAGTCCTTTGGAATACAGGTTGCTCATTACACTGATAAAGTGTTCCTAAATCTTTCAATGTTATCTTTACAATATTGTTAACATTATATAAATTGTTCTCCTGATTCTGTTCATTTTACTCTTCATCAGTTTGTACTAATCTCCCCTTTATCATATTATCTCCTCCATTATTTCTTATGGTTAAGTTATTCCCAATTGAGGGGCTATCTTCCCAGATTCTAATTCTTTGCCAAAAAGAACTATAAATATATTTTGTGGATCCTTACTGTTAATTTCTTTGAGATCAACCATTTCTTTAATCTATTCTCCCTCCCTTCTTCGCTTTCTATTTCCCTGTTTAGTGAAATGTATTTCTATACCCAACTGTTTAGATATATTCAACTCTGCTTCATCCAGTTAAGACAAGAGATGCTGTGCCTTCTCCTTCCCCCCCCTTTTTTTTTTTTAGATTTTCCAAGGCAAGGCCACCCGGCTAGGTAATTATTAAGTGTCTGAGGTCAGATTTGAACCCAGGTACTCCTGACTCCAAGGCCGGTGCTCTATCCACTGCACCACCTAGCCACCCTTCTCCTTCCTTCTTGTTTGTATACACTTTGACCTCAGTTATTCTTGGCTAGAATTGTATATCTCTTGCCTTTTGGAATATTGTATCCCAAGTTCTCCATTCTTTTAGAGTGGTGGCTGCTAAATTATATGTGGTTCTGACTGCAATTCCTCAAAACTTGAATTCTTTCTTTCTGGGTACTTGCAGTATTTTGTGTTTGACCTGAAAGCTCAGGGTTTTGGCTTATAATGTTCCTAGGAGCTTTCATGTGGGTTCCCCCGGCCAACCCCACAGGTATTAACTAGTGAATTCTATTTCTCATTTGTCCTCTGGTTCTAGAAGATCTGGAAAGTTTTAAGATTTCTTGAAGATCATATCTAGGCCCCTTTTTTGGTCATGGACTTTGGATTAGGGTCAGGCTCTATACAATTCTGGAGAGAAGGTCTAGAGTGGTCTTATTGTAGGTTTCATGGGGGTAGTGTTGGGTTATTTCAGGTTTTCAGGAACAGTTCAGATTGGAGATTTGCAACTTTTCAGTGCTGCCCAACTGGTGTGATTCAGGATAACATCTTATCAATGCTTTGCCCCAAGCTCTACAACTCCTTGATTCGTGTTTGAGTCTGATCAACAGTAAACTGTTGCTAATCTCAGCCACTGCTACAGCTGGGAAGTTGGGATGGTTTGGACAGATAGAGCTTCAAGGGGATGGCCCTTGACCTGAGTCTGAAGGAAGGAAGCAGTCCTAAAGAGGTGGTGATGAGGATATTCCAGGTTTGAAGAACAGCCTCTACAAAAGTATGGCAATGGAGGCAGAACTTTATGTGACAATTTGCTTGAACCATAGGGTGAATGAATGGAAACGTATGATAGATTTGATGTTGTTAACTATATCCAGACTGTCAAGGACTTTAAATATCAAACACAAGAGCTTGTGAGGTAGCCAGTGGAACTTATGGAGCAGGGAAGTGCCATGACCAGACCTATAGAAAGTTTTCAAATTTTTAAAGAATTCCCTTGGAAAGATTAGCCTTGTTTTGCTTTACCCCCAGCAGCAGAATTGGCAGCAAAGAGATAGATGTAAGGTTTTTTTTTTAGGTTTTTAGGGTGTTTTTTTTTTTGCAAGGCAATGGGGTTAAGTGGCTTGCCCACGGCCACACAACTAGGTCATTATTGTCTGAGGTCGGATTTGAATTCAGGTACTCCTGACTCCAGGGCTGGTGCTTTATCCACTGTGCCACCTAGCTGCCCCCCAGATGTAAGTTTTATATAAGTAACTTAGAACCAGAAGTTGTCCCAAAGTGGCATTGGTTTTAGATTTTCACTTGTTAGATTTTCAGCACAGGTTGGATGACCACCTTATAGAGGAAATTCCTTTTTTTGTTTGGTTTTTTTTCTTTTAAATAATATTTTATTTTTCTAATTACATGTAAAGACAAATCTTTTTGGTTTTTTTGCAGAGCAGTGGGGTTAAATGACTTACTCAAGGTCACACAACTTAGTCGTTATTGTCTGATACTGGAATTGAACTTGGGTCCTCATTCATTTTTATAGTATTTGGGGTTCCAAATTTTTTCTCTCTCTCTCCCTCTCTCCCCTTTCCTCTTCCTAAAATGGTAAGCAATTTGATATGTTATTTATGTACAATTATATAAGACATTTTTCCATATTTGTTATTTTATAAGATACAGTCTAAAAGGGAAAAAGTCCAAGGAAAAAAGTGAAAATAGTGTGTTTCAATCTACATTGAGTCCATCAGTTCTTTTTCTAGATATGGATAGCATTTTCTATCATAAGTTCTTTGTAAATTATCTTAGATCATTGTATTCCTGAGAAGAGCTAAATCATTCATAGTTGAATGTTATTACAGTGTTCTCCTGGTTTTGTTCATTTCATTTTGCATTCGTTTATGTTTGTCTTGGTTTTCTGAAATTTGCCTGCTCATCCTTTCTTATTGCCTAGTAATATTCCATTATATTCCCATACCATAATTTGTTCAGGTGTGTCCCCCCCCCCCCCCATGGACATCTCATGTTTCTAATTTTTTTTGCCACCACAAAAAGAGCTGCTTTGAACATTCTTGTACAAGTGGGTCTTTTCCTCTTTTTTATGATCTCTTTAGGACAGAGACTTCTTTGTGGTATTGCTGGATAAAGGTTACCCTTTGGGCATAGCTCTAACTTGCTCTCCAGAGTGTTGGATCAGCTCACAAGTGTGACAAATTTTTTTAAAAAGTTTTGAAGAGTCTCTTACTGACCTGCAAAAGTAAGCTCTATAAAATGTACCAAGTAGCCTCAAACTATAAGAAATCTAGGAGCATTTGGGATATCAGCATGTGAAAACCATCTAATCCATTACTGAGTCCTGTTCAACCTTTGCAGTATTTCTTGCATCTCTCCCCATTTGTCTATTCCTACTGTAGTATAGAGGGAATTATTATAAAAGAATAGGTTGGATTAGATGACCTCATTCTAAGTCTGAGCTTCTCTCCTGACTTGGTTCAGTGTCTATCTAAGTGGTGCATTTTAGCAAGTTTGAATCAGGTGGTAAGAAAGAGTTGTGAATGAGGAGAAAATAAACTTTCATTCATTCTCATTCCAGCTTTACATTTAATAGCTATGCAATATTAGGTACCTATTTTCTTTTTATCTCTAAGGAACTTCCAGTTCTATGAATACAAGATAACTCTTGAAATGTTAAATCCAAAGTAGTCCCTGATAAAAATAGAAAGCTTGCAAGTTTAGAAATTGATATAACATATTTAGGACTCCACTTATTGCTATTATTCTTTTCACAGTTTCACTTAATGTTGACAAGTTAGGTCATAATCATTAGAAATAACAGATAATGGTTTATTTACCATGGTCAAAAGGGGGAAAAATTCATTGAAAATTTATTGAACTTTCATTAAAAATTAAAAATGTTAAAACAAAAAATGAACAACATAAAAGTTGAGAAATGTAGGACATCTGGTCATTTAGATGTTTCTAATAAAATCCAGTTATTGAATTTAGGTCACACCATTCTTGATTTATACTTCCTTAATTCTTCACAACTATTACTTTAGTCATTATTTCACTTTTCCCCTTAGCATTCATTTTTGAGGAAATGCTTCACTAAAAATAGAAATAATTCACACAAATAGCTAAGACTGCATTTTTTTCCATTCAACATATCAGTAATCAAAAATAAAAATATATTGGAGTCCAATTCAGCATACAAACATTTTTTGAAAATACAAAATTCATATTTTTTAAAAGAAAGGTAAAAAAGGGTAGGGAAGGCTAAGATGTTTGGTTTCCCAGTGGAAAATTCATATGATCACTCTCCAACCTTTTGTATGAGTAAAATCCATTCTGAGCCTGGAATCCAAGATGCAGTAAAAGTGACCACTCTAATTCTCTATTTTTTGGAGATATTCAAGTGACTAGAATAAAGCCAAGGTCCTGGGCATTCCTGGTTTCTATCTTTACATCTAGCCAGACAACTAGGAAAAAGCACATCCCAGAGTATAGTTGTTGAGTGTTTTTTTCTCATGGACCTTAGTCCTAAGTAACCACTATCAAGGTGAAAAATTCCATGGAAAATATTTGGAGTTAGTTGCTACAATTCACAAAACTGTAATTTCTTCATTTTATGTTAAGTGCATATATGTCTTGCTATTTTTAGCACTACAGGCCTTGATAGTTTTTCTTTCTGAGGCAGGAATGACTCTAAGGAATTTCAATATATTGTCATTAAGTTCACTACTATTCATTTTTCAGATGTTTATTATCCATCTCCTCCCTTTCTTTCCTTCCCCTTCCTCTCACCCCTTCCCACCATTTTAGAGTTTTAAATCAAAGACTTTAACAAGATAGTTGGAGAGTCAGTTTGCTTCCATTTTCTTTTGTGTACAAAATAAAAATACAACTATAACTGGTAATAACACATTTATTGAAGTACCCTGATGTATGACTGGGAGGTGTTTTTCACTTTTCCAATGATTGCATTAGGTCAAAAACATTTAAAATGCCAGAAACTAAACCTCTAGTTCATTGTGACATAGGTAAACAGAAATGGTACCACATAGAAAATATACTCTTAGACCAGTTACGTCCTTTGGTATGATTTTGAATAAGGACTACATATTCTGTAAGGTCAAAGAACCTAAAGAACACACCAAAACTTAAAAGATCTCACATGTCCTGCCTAAGACTGATAAGTTTAGATTTAATATTCACCATACATTAGGAACTCAATACAAACTTTGGGGACATTAACTTTTTACATATTTTAGGGGGTGTAAGAGGCCAATTTTCAAAAGACTAGTATGGACAATAAGCTCAGTCCAGATTTGAGCAGGAAGAAGCGATTCGGCTGGATAACATTTGGGAAATCATGCAGTACTTTCAATGATTGCTAACTATTTGGTGGCCGCCAAAATCCACATTTTTAAGCATCAGTGTTTTCTACTGATGCTATATGGCTGTAGATCTTGGAACAGACTTGGAAGAATCAAAATGATAAGAAAACCAAAAGAGTAATGGAAAGATACAGAATAAGTTTAAGTAGGTTGCAGCATACTGTCAACAATGACTTTCCCATGAGAAGTAGTATAAAAAACATCAGTGAAGACATGGATAAAGTGGGCTAGTCATGTAGCAAGATAGCGACAAGAAATAGATAGCCTGAGTGCTACATTGATTACATGATATTTAAAAAAACCCAACAACCTAGAAGGCCTCCAGTGCATTATATGAATGGAGCTTCTATGGAGAACTTCTGAAAAGACAGTGCCAGGAATTGTAGAGGTTGAGAAGGCATGGAGGGGTTGCTTTCTGCATAGGTGGTAGCAATATCAACATTGATCAATCAGAATAACCTGGCTGCAATTTTATCACCAATATACTAATTTTTATTAACACTTATTATTAAAAGCTGTAAAAGACCATTAATTGCTATGAAGCTTTTAGAGGGTAATTTTCATTATTACCTCTTTGATTTCAAAGAAAATGCTGATTTCTTGGTTGAGAAATTGGACCAAATGATAAGCGACAATTGGCAGGGTTGAAAAAGCTACACTTTTATCATTAGAAACTAAATCAGATAGGAGTTTCATAGTATGATCAGATTCTGAGCTTCCTCCCTACAGAGAAAGTTGCTTTTCAGGAACTTTTATTTCTAATCTCAACTATTATTTATATAGCATTAATTTTTAAAGGTGTCTGATAATAGGGTACTCAAGGACAGAACTGGATATAAAGATATTATGTTGTGCACTAAGTCTTAAGATTTATGTTGCTTTTAATTTCCTAACACCACAAACTTACATGCTGTTTGAAATAGGGCAATATACAAGTATTCTCAGAAATTACTATAGCTATTGAATAAAAACTTAAAAAAGAAAGTCACCTCCAAAAAACTAATTTAATTGGCCAGCATATTGTGCATTTAGTTTCTTTGGAGATTAAAGTGCAGGTTGTAAAATGGCATAAATAATGCAAGTCAAACAGTATTATTGACTTAATGATCCATAACCAGATGTAATGCATATTACAGTTTTTCATGTGCCATTCATCTATTTTCACTCAATAATTAAGTTCTAACATTTCTTTTAATTTATTGGATTTAAGCATTACTTTACTTTTCTTCTTGCCTTACCCATGTTGGGAGTCAGAGTATTTCTTTTAGCATTTTAATAGTTAGGTTAAAAAGCTTATCTGTTTTGGAGCTATTAAGTAGTTTAAGGCCAGCTTCTGTAAAAGTTTAATATTATATAAAAAAACAAAAACATGATTATAGAAAAAGTTGCTTCCAACAGTGGCTGTCAAGTTGAGTTTCAGGGAATCCTACAGGGTTCCTTTAAAAAGTATGATTAATAAAATATTCAAATATCTGTTCTTTCATTTGTGGAGCCCAAACACAATAGGATACCAGGGCTTCAGAGCAAGAAGGGATATAAAGACCATCTAGTCAAAATCCTTCATTTTACAGATGAGGAAACTGAGGCTAACAGGTGAAGTGACTTGCCCAAAATAACATAGGTAGCAGTTAGGATTTGAAACCAGGTGCTCTGACTCTAAATCAAGTACCCTTTTCCCACTAAACCACACTGCCTCTCCAAATCAGGAGCTTGAAAAAAATAATGCAGCTAGATTTCATAACATGAAATTTGTAAACTACTTTATAAGGAAATAAATAATGTTCACATAAAAAAAACTAGCAGAAAGAAAGGATCCTAGGCTGAATTTCCTAAATTCCTTGGTGAAGTGTCTTTTCCATATTATAGCTCAGAATCTATTTAATACATAATGAACTTACTAGTGAGTGTGGTCCATAAAAACAAAATTTCAATAAGAAACAAAGCCCTCCTGGAAAAGGCTCTGGAAAAAAGCTAGGATGCAGTACAAACTTAATTATTCTGTCAGGTGATTTCCTAGTACAGCGTACTTACATTATACTGTTTACCATTCAAGTCAGTGACAATTCAGGATAATATGATAGGCTTTTTGAAACTACTGTATATGTATCATCAATTTTTAGTGGATCGAAGTAATTAGTGTCTACCAGAAACTTAAATAAAAACCTCTTATTTTTTCAGTTTCCTAGAATTTTTGCAAATAAAAAATGAGCAATGGTGTCTGCAGTGCTTACCCCACTTCTTTCTCTCATTAAGTGAGTCTGTTCTGTTAAATGCAATTCAGAAAGTGCTAAATTTAGATTTTTAAAATCCCAATATATGAGAAAAAAATTTTAAATTTCTTTTAAGGACATTTTGTTCAAAACAAGTAGCATCCAACAAAATTTATAAACGGCATATAAGAGCTGGTTTCCTTAGAATTAAAGTATATCTCATTTGTTCTTGTTAAAAGAACATTTCTATAATATGATGGAAAAACCAAGAAGGGTAGTTGTAAATAGTAAATATCTTTTAATGTGCTTAATGTTAGAAATTGTGATTTGTTGATCAATTATTTTCTAATATGCTGACTGCTTATTATAAAAACCATCTGTTCATATCCACTAAGGAGAGAGACTGTAATGGCCAAACAGCCTAGAAACATGTGACATTATATAGAAAAATAAGAAATGAAGGTCAGAATGGAAATGAGTTAAGAAATAAAAATGAAATGATAGTGAAGCCTTAAGTGGGATAGTGTACCAAACAAACCCCTCCCAGGAGTACAGACTTTTTTGTAATTCATTAAGACCTGTTAAAGTATTCATCTTAAAAATAAACTAAGAGATTGTTAAATGCATAATCATCATAATTGATAAATATGTACTCTGCTACTTAAAACAAAGTCTCCTGAATTCTAGAAAAGCAGTCTTTAGCAAAGGTCATAAAGTATTCCAACAGGCTTCTATATCAGCTATGACATTATAAATTTGGTATCAAAAAAAGAAAACTAGCTGAGATGAATTTCAACCTGGGACTTTTTGCCTGTGTTGACAAATACAGTATATGGAAATTGTTAGTTGATCAAAACAAATCATTAGGAGCATTTGTTATTAAATCCTAACTTAAAACAAAGGTAAATGGGCTTTCCAAGTCAGGTACTACTGATACAGATTTCAGGACAATTTTTGTTGGGTTAATTTCTAAGAAGAATAGCCTCATTTTATTGGACGGATGCAGAAAGGCAGTAACCTTGTGCTTGAATAAGCTCAGATTCTTACCCTTACCTTGGACTTAATCTAGATGTCAAATTCCCACAAGGAAATATTTTCCCATGTTACATCTAAATGTACTTTCATCTCGCTGAAGCCCAAGGCAACAGCTGCTTAAAAGAATTTTTAACAGTCAAATGATAGCTATATAGTATACTAAAAAATAAAACAAGGATAGTGATATCTGTGTAATGTTTCAAAAATATACAACTGGGAAAAATAATCACTGTACACAACAACTTAGAGGCTGTTAAAGTGACCAATCAGAAGATTGAACAGTGCAAGACATGCTTTTCCAGTTACAAGTTCAAAACAGGAGTGCAAAAGAAATTAAAGCTCTTGTTTAAAGTTTTAGGATAAGGAAAGCTTGAATATAGTTACTAGTATTTAAAAGCTTCCCCTGGCTATTCTCCCCTTTCCCCAATGATGTAAATGTCTTTTCATCATACAACCATTTTCTTGAATGGACCTTGCTTCACTGATGAAAGAGTTATATGGCTAAGTACTCCAATACTCAGTATGTCCAATACTCAGTCATCACATTTTGACCTATGGGTTGACACAGTAATGTAATAAGAATACTAGTAACCAGAGATCCTACATATACAGAAAGAGCCTTACAAGTTGGGTTTCTGCCTTAGCCAGAGTACCTAAACTCTCAGGGAATGGATAATGCACCAGGTGTCAGTACTGTCCAACCCCCATAGAGGTCAAATGAACTAATATATTTTCCCATAAAAGGCTCAAGCTCATCTCTGCCTGCTTAAATGAGAGCCGATGTTAACTAGGGTACTAAGAACTTAGAAACTTTTCTTTATCAGTGGGAAAATCTAGAGGTTCAAGGGCAATACCAGTGCAAGAAGGGCTCTTGAGCGAGCTAAAAAGGCAGTGCATGCATCTATCCATGCAAATGTAGGAGTTGGTTCCAACAGAGAATTGAAGCTGTGTATATAATAGCTGGATGAGTCCCTTGCCAGTAGTCTACAAAAATATATAGTCAATACTGTAGAGGTCTCTTCTGCAGTCAGTACTGTAGAAGTCCTTTCCAATCACCCATTACTTCAATACCAAAAAGCATTAACTACTTTTCAGACATTCCAGACAAAGGTCACTTGTAACAAAAAGTCGACTTAGTTTTTATACAAGATAGTGTCCTTTTAAAAAGTAGGTCTTTTCTTTCAAGTGAACAGGACATTTTTGTACTTTAAACTTAATTTCTAGTCTGTCAAGATAGGGTTTATTTAAGATCCTTATTTAATGTGCATATATGCAGAAACACAAATAAATTTACTTTAACACATCATCATCTGCACAGAAAAAAAGATAAACTCCTCAAAACATGATAGAGTGGGTCTAGTTATTACAAATCTATTGCAAATTAAAAACATCCTGTGCATCAGTCCACCCAGACAGAGAGGGGGAAATGTCCCAAGAATGAGTAAATGTCAAAGTCTAAATTGTGTTCTGAAGACTGAGCAGCCTAAAGGACACCATGCTGCTAAACCCAAGAGTCCATGTGAGCATGACTTCCTGGGTGCTAAGCCATGCCTTTTGGAGCGATAACTGAATTCCAAGTTATTTTCTATTTCGAAGGCGTTTAGATTTTCTAAGAGAGTCTATGGCTTCCACTGCCTTTCTCCGTTTCCTAGGAGACTCCTCATTTGGCCCAGACCCTGAGGAACTTCCTACTGCACTTTCCATGACTTCTCGAAGCTTTCTTTCCAGCTCTGCCAAACGAGCATTCTGTTCCCCTATGATTTGGGTTTGCTCTAGCAGTTTCTGGTCCTGATCTTGAAGTTGTTTCTGTTGTTCTTGCACTTTAGTGCGAAGCTCAGAAATTTCACGCCTGAGTACAGTCACACCAGCGCCATTTGTCTTCACTTGCTGCTGAAGTTTTGTGACCTCCTGTCTTGAAGGGTTTTGTTTGGAGAAGAGCTGCATTGTCGTTAGGGCTGCAGAAGGTCCTGGAACTGTGGCAAAAGAGTTATGAAATAAATATTAATCAATTTTTAAAAGTTAAGTTTCCATAGAATTAATACTTGATATAACCAAAACTTTTTGAATATTCCACTCTTATAATTTCTAATTCTATTATTTGCTTAGGCTATATAATAGAAAGAAGCTGGTTACCCTCAAGCTCCAAACTATCATGGCAGGACTTAGTTTGTATAAAGGCACTTAATGATACGTATTTGTGAAAGTAAAATTTTGCAATAATTCATTGTTAAATATTATAAAAATTGGGAAATAATTTTCTGAGAATTAACTATTTAATAAAAGTAAAATCACTGACTGAAGTGGACACTCAGGTCTTTAGGGATATTGCAAGATGAAATGAGAAGACTACAGCCAGCTTCTAAGTCAAGTGAAAGAACATGTAACAGAAAACATCATACAGGAACACCACATTTTATGACTATATAACGTATGGGAAGATACTTTAGCTTTGGAATTGTTATAAAACATATGAATACTGTAAAACACAAATATTACACCACTTTTATACTATATAAATCCCATTTAAGGTTTAAATTCCATTAAACTTTTTTTTAGGTTTTTTTTTTTTTTTGCCAGGCAAATGGGGTTAAGTGGCTTGCCCAAGGCCACATGGCTAGGTAATTATTAAGTGTCTGAGGCCAGATTTGAACCCAGGTACTCCTGACTCTAGGGCCAGTGCTTTATCCAACCATTAAACTTTTTAAGTCTAACTTTATATAAGCGTTTCACTTATGGAATTATTGACTCTTAGACATGACCTTAGAAATCACCTCACCCACACCACTCCTTTTATAGATAATCCTTATCTGCTTTCTTATAGTGCTGTTTATTGTAGACCACATAGGTTGAGAATGCTTTTGGTCACCTTTCTGTATCTGGATAAGATTATGTTCAATTCAGTAAGCATTTATTAAGTACATATTATGGTTATGTGCCTAAAGTCAGGTAGACAAATGACCGCTGCCTTCAAAGGACTTTTTCCTTTTTATGGAGAGCACAGAATGGACAGAACAACATGGATACAATTTAATATCCCCAACTACAGAGTGGAAGGAAACTGATAGGGAGGGAGGGCAGATGTTCCCCAGGTAGGGGATGGCTTGGGACAAGATAGAGATGGGAGAGATGGGAAAGTGGAACAGAGGAAGAACAAGGAGACTAGCTGGATATACCTAAGAGTACCTGAGGGGAATGATAGGTAGAACACCTGGAAAGGCAGGTTGGGGATTTAAAAAAAAAATTATTCATTTTACTAATTATATGCAACAGTAGTTTTCAGCAATCGTTTTTTTTTTTTTTGCAAGGTTTTGAGTTTCACATTTTTCTCCCTCCCTCCTCCATCTCCCTGACAGAAAACGATCTAATTTAGGCTATACATATATAACCATGCTAAACATAGATTCATATTAATCATGTGAAAGAAGAATCAAAACAAAACGGGGAAAAAACATTAAAGAGAAAAAAAATAATACATAAGACAACTTAAAAACTGAAGACAGTAAGTTTTGGTCTGCATTTAAACTCCAGGAAGGGTTTTAATAATTATTATTTTTTTCCAGTAAGGGTTTTAAAAGACAAACTGTACACTTGAAATTTCTTGGGCAGAAGAATGATATGGGGTTAGATCTGTGATTTAAAAATTTTACTTTGTACCAAACTCCTAAGGGATTATTTTGTAAAACTAGGAAAATAATAAAAAGGAAAAAAGGTAAAAAATTCTCAAGAGAAACAGTAAAAAAAGGGGGAGGGAAGACACTACCAATAGGTCACAGAATATAGTACAAGACAATTATTATTGAAGTGACTTTGTACTAGTTAAAAAAAGAAATCATTAAGTGGAATAGATTAGGAATACAACATACTGAAGCAAACAAACATAGGAACACAGACCTAAAGACCCAAGGTACTAAGGGAGGAGCTCACTCTTTGACAAAAATTTCTGGGAAAATTGACAAATTAGGTATTGACCAACTATAAAACAAGATAAATTATAAAGGGATGCAGGACGTAAGACATAAAAGGCGCTCATCATAATCAAATTAGAGAGGCAAGGAACAAATTATCCTTCAGATTTTTGGAAAGGGAAGAGTTCATAATTAAATAAGCATTAGATAAGATGAAATCAACAACTGATTATGTAAAATTTAAAAGTTTTTGTATAAAAAAACTATTCCAGCCAAATTAGATAGGAAATGGGTCAAGTGGGGAAAAAAACTCTTTAGCAAATTTCTTTATAAAGATCTTATAACCAAGATGAGTAAGGAACTAATCCAAATTTGTAAGACTTAAGAGATATATTTTTCACCAGATAAAAGATCAAAGAATAAGATGCACTTTTCAAAAGAAGAAATTTAAGCTATCAACTACTATATAATTTTAACTTAATTTAATAATTTTTAATAAATATTTTTGTTTTTCCAAAAACATGCAATGGCAGTTTTCTCTGATCATTTATTTACAAGGTTTAGAGTTTTACATTTTTTTCCCCTTCCTTCCTTCCCTTACCCCCTGCCTGCCCCTGACAGCAATCTTTTTTTGTTTTTATTTTTGAAAGGCAATGGAGTTAAGTGATTTGCCTGAGGTCACAACAGTTTAGGTAATTATTAAGTATCTGAAGCCAGATAGGAACTCAGGTCCTCCTGACTGTAGTTTGGTGCTCTATCCTCTGAAGCACCAGACTGTTCCCCTGAAAGTAATCTAATATAGACTCTATGTGAAATCACTAATAATTTGATAAACTTAAAGCAATTCTTTAGGTTCTTTTGTCTATATCCATCAGATGGGCAAAAATTGACAAAAGAAGTAAATGACAAATGCTGGAGGGGCTAAAGGAAACAGGCCCAACACTAGCACATCATTGATGGAACTTTGAAGGGGTCCAGCTCCTCTAGAAAGCAATTTGGAATCATGCACAAAAAGTTACTAAACTGTACATACCCCTTGACCCAGCTATATCATGACTAAGCCTATACCACAAAGAGGAAAAGAACCTATATGTACAAAAATATTCATGGCAAATTTCTTCAAAATTAGGGAGATACCCCAACTATGGATAAACTAATTATGGCATATGAATATAATGGAATATTACTGTACATAAGAAATGATTAAATGAACAATTTCAAAGGAAACTGGGAAGATCCCTGAGAACTAAGGCAGAACTGAAATTTATCAGTAACAATGTTATAAATAAAAACTTTGAAAAGCTTTAGAACTCTAATTCAAGAAAAGCTATGAGTCCAAAAGACTGAAGATGAAAGATATCACCTACTTCCTACTAAGGAAGTGATGGACTTAAAATGCAGAGCTATACATATTTTTGGATATGGTCAATGTAGGTTTTATTTTGTTGGACTATTAATATTTTTATGATGGTTCCTTTTAAAAAGAATTTCAAATGAGGGAGTGGAAGAAAAAGATAAATGTTTATAATAATAAATGTTTAAAATAAGGAAAAAAGGAATTTGACTTTGACAATTATGTAGATGATGGTCTAGAACCTCGGTGACAAGAAGAATGGTAGTGCCCTATAAACCAAAATGGTGAAAATAGTAAGAAGAGAGTTTTGGGAAAAAGACAATGAGTTCTCTTCTAGACATGTTAAGTTTGAAATACTTATGGGACAATTCAGTTGCAGGTGTCCAACAGACAGTGATGTGGGAGTGGAGTTTAGGAGAGAGGCAAAACTGTATGAAGCTCTTATCATGATCTACATCCACAAAATAGTTGAATGCATGAGAATTCCATTAAAAGAATAAGGTTGATTTGGTGTTTTCTAGCCAGAAGCTTGAGAATGAAGCCTTTTTTTTTTATCATTATCTTATTTTTCATATAAGGATTAATTATTTTTGAGATATCTTAAGGGTAACATTCTAGCACCAACTTTTTTTCCTTTCCCTTTTTTTTAGTATTTTTTTTTTTTTGCAAGGCAAATGGGGTTAAGTGGCTTGCCCAAGGCCACACAGCTAGGTAATTATTAAGTGTCTGAGACTGGATTTGAACCCAGGTACTCCTGACTCCAAGGCCAGTTCTTTATCCACTATGCCACCTAGCCACCCCTTTTCCTTTCCCTTGATGGTATTTCTTTAAACCTTTTTCTCTGAGTCACTGCTATTCCATGGTTTACCTTCCCTTCTCTTCCAAAAACTTCATCTTAATAAATTTATAAAAACACAAGTAAAACTAGCAATCAAACATTTTCATGCTATTAAAATTAGTCCAACATACCTTTTGGATTTTGACCTGTCAGATCAAATGTTAACCAAAAATCAATACCATGTCCATTTTGCTTTAATCAGACAAATCACTCTGTATTAACTTTATATCTCAAGCTTATATATTTTTTGAGCACTGTGTTAAGTATTGGGAATACATACAAAAGAAAGGCAAAAACAGTCCTTTGTCTCAAAGAGCTCAAATTTTAATGGAGGAAGACAAAAATGCAAACTACTATGTATGCACAAGATATTTACAGGATAAATTAGGGATAATCTCAGAAGAAAAGCACTCACTTTAAGGGGGGGGAATCAATAGGTGGGATTTTAACTGGGATTTGAAGGAAAATAAGGAAGCAGGGAGGCAGAGCCGAGGGGATGAGGGAGAGCATTCCCATTCCAAGTATGGGGTACCATCCAATGAAAATGCAGAGTTGAAAGATGGAATATCTTGAACAAGAAACAAGGAGACCAGTGACACTGGATTATAGAATATGTGGAAGAGAATAAAGTGTAAGGAAAATGGAAAGGTAAGAAGGGGCCAGGTTAGAACTATATGGCCAGTGGTTCTATTAAAATCCCATTTTAGTTCTCTGCATCTCCCCAACCATAATTAAATTCTAAACTATTCAAAATAATTACCAACCTATGTTATTATTATTGTTGTTGATGCTTACTACAAGAAAGTGTGGCTTAGTGGATTCAGAGTGGACTGGAAATCTGGAGCTATTATGGACGGGTGTGTAACTTGGCAAGTCATTTGTATCTTTCAGGGCTCTAGACATTTTTTCTCTTCTGGAAATTTTTTTCTCTTGGGAGTTCCTTATATCAATGAAATCATAGGGCCAACCCCTATTCAGTCTCTAGTCTATTATTCATAATTAATGTCTAAAAAATTCTAAATTGGTCTGCAACAGAATGGAACTGACTTTATAGGCAGTCTCTAGGGAAAATGCTGAAATGAAAGACTAGAGCTTTCTTGCTCAATTAATAAAATTTTTGTTGGGACTGTTTTGTTGTCAATCAACAAGTCTCTAAGTTTATATTCTAATGGGAGAGACAAGTTATATAGATAAGTATTCATGGATAAATATAAAAGGAATAAATACAATTATATACAATGTAGTTAAATATACAGTGAGGCTGGAAAGACAGACCAGGATGCCAGGTTATAAAAGGCTTTGAAAGATAGAGGAACTGATTTTTTATTCTATAAGCAATAGGGAACTCTAAAGTTGAGGATGAATTAAAATAGTAAGAAGCATTTGAGTATGACAGTTCAATTAGGAGGCTAACTGCAATAGCCTAAGGAGGACATGATAAGAGACTGAACCAAAGTGATGGCTGAAAATCTCTATGTGAACATCTCTTTGGATAGAAAATGGCATGAGCTGACAAGTGAAATAAGAAAAGAGACAGTGAGGAGTTAAGGATACCATTAAAATTACAAATCTTGAAGAGAAGAATAGAGAAATTTAGAAGGAGAGATTTAATAGGAAAGATCTTGAGTTCTATTTTGGACATGGTGAATTTGAGATGCTTATTTACCCAATTTCCAATAGGTGGTTAATAATGCCCAAAAGTAACTGAGGCTGCCTAAATAAGCCTGAATTTTATCCTAAAGGTGATAATTAAAACCCCATAGGAGAAAATTGGTTACCAAGAGGGAGAATGTAGTCCCAGTAGACAAGTGAGTCCAGGAAATCCCAGTTGACTATGAGGATTGTCAAACGGTACCAAGATAAAAAAACAATTGACAAGGATTGGTAAAAGATCGTCAGAGATCATTGGTAATTTTGACAAAAGCAATTTCCATTTAGGATTGGGAAGTGAGAGGAAAGAAAGCAGAGGTATTGAGTGTAGACAAGATTTTCAAGGAGTTTGGGTGAGAATAGAAGAGAGAGACACTGAATGATAGCAAAAAGGAATTAGGATATAGTAAAGGTTTTTTTTAAGGTGGGGAAAAGACTTGGGTATGTTTGAAGGCCATAAAGAAGAAAGAAAGAGAGGTTAAAGATTGGAGAGAGAAGAGAGATGTTTGAAAAGTCAATCTGCTGGAAAAAAAAGGAGGAAAGGGAATAAAAGGTACACATTTGGGGGTTGGCCTTGGCAAGGTGAGAGGCTATTTCATCAAAAACTAATGGAGGCAGCTAGGTGGTGCAGTGGATAAAGCACCAGCCTTGGAGTCAGGAGTACCTGGGTTCAAATCCTGCCTCAGACACTTAATAATTACCTAGCTGTGTGGCCTTGGGCAAGCCATTTAACCCCATTTGCCTTGCAAAAACCTAAAAAAAAAAAAAAACTTAAAAAACTAATGGAAAGAAACTAGTGGAAAGTGGATATCAAGTGGTTTTGAGATACAGAAAAGGGGGAAAGATTATAAACAGCATATCACTTTTATTTTCAAGAATACTCCTTCCCACCCTCCTACAAAGAATTAAAAAAAGATATAAAAAGGCAGTTCAGCAAAATTAACAATATATCAATCAAGTCTGATAGTATTTTTAGTACCTTCCTCTCATCCCTCAAAGACAGGAGGGAAGTTCTGTTTCCTCTTCTCTGGGGTCAAGCTTAGTCATTATAAATACACAGCATCTATTTTGGTTTGAAAAGACTGTTTTTAAGTGAAATTTTAGTTAAATATTAGTGGAAATTTTGATATAATATAAATATAGTATATACCTGGAGGAGAGCCTATGAGTCGCCCAGATACATCTGATCCTGGTAACTTCTTCTTTAGAATTGGGACAATCTTCTCATCAAAGTATTCCATTGCCATGGAGGAAATATCCCTTAACTCTTGGAGGACTTCATGAGCCCGCTGTGGGGCTCTGGTAGAATTTACATATCTCAGCACTCGATAAATTTCATCAATTACCTAAAATAATGAATTTTCATTAGTTTTCTAGATTTTAAAAAATAATTAAATGGAAAGAAATTCTCTTGAATTGCTAATGTGATTAATGGATTGGACATTTATCACACTGTCACCTGCTATTTTCCTTCAGGCACATTATCACAATCCTGTGATAATTTTTTAAATGAATTTGTGCTGACAGTAAAAACCAGTCATGAGTATTCAGAACTAGGAAGTATTATATCAAAGAACCAGAGGATTGCAGATCTAAAGTTGGAAGGAACCTTAGAATCCATGTAATCTAATTTCCATCTTTAATAAAAATTAAACAAAACCCACAAAATCATTAGACATGTAAAGTTTACTAATGGATTGGTCAGGTATTTTATAGGTATTTCATGTATTTGTCCTTCAGGAGAGCAATATTGAGTTATAATGTGGAGAGAAAGGAAGAGACTGAAAGATGTAAAAAAAAAAGATGATTTTTTTTTTAATAGACTCCCCACCTGAGACTGAATCCTGAATTATAGAGACAACCAGATCTGACTCACTGTGTTTTCATGTTCTTACCATTCAAGGCAGCACTGTCCCTTCCAAAGCAGCAATATTTTGGGAGGAAGGTCTGGCTGCTAGAAGTGGCATTTGGCAAAGAATCAGGAAGTACAGAGTACTCCAGGTAGAACAAAGGAAAAATAAATGAAATATGCTTTCTAGTTTTACTTCAAATCTTTACTTCAATTCAGTGGCTTTAGAATAGTACCTTAAACTCACAATATTAAGGTAGGGGAAATAATCAGAGTACTTTACCTAAATATCCTAAGATACTACATATGTAGGCACCATAAAATACAAAATATACCACATATAATTTAATCTTTCTTTCAAAAAACATTTCAGGATCTAGTAGACTGCAACTTAAGGATTTTTTTTTTTTAGGTTTTTGCAAGGCAAATGGGGTTAAGTGGCTTGCCCAAGGCCACACAGCTAGGTAATTAGTAAGTGTCTGAGACTGGATTTGAACCCAGGTACTCCTGACTCCAAGGCCGGTGCTTTATCCACTATGTCACCTAGCTGCCCCAGGATTTTTTTAAAAATAAACTTCCAAATGCCAATTTTCTTGGCACTGGGAGGAGGAGAAGACAATAGTCATTTATCTCTCATAAAAGTAGAGTATAGGGGAAAAAAAAATCAGTATGTGTTCTTTGGCTGGATCTCAGATAATATGAAATTGAATTTTTTATTCTACTTTAGGTTATCATTCCTTTACAGTTTCTTTCATTCTAATGGAGAACCTTTTATGAAATATTTTATAATATATAAATTAGAATTTATAGCAGCAAAACTAGCAAAAAACCCCAATAAAAATGAATGTTCAACTTCAAAACATGGGAAGATTACAGTCAAAACACATCTCCATGTTGGGAAAGGACAAAATAAAAATACTCCTTTCCCAGCATTATTCTGCTAGGCAGGAAAAAGCAGCCAAACTTCTTAGATTTCCTTCCCATTCAAACCCTCTGGAATCAACAGAGAAGTGAGGGGCCTAATCTGAGAAATAGGTAGAGAGTAAATAATGCTGGGCCAGTGTATTAAAAACTCAGATAGCAATATCTTTTTTTCCTGAATTCATGAAGGCTGCAAATCTTATCCTTCGAAGTCATTCCTTGGGGTAGAGCCCTCTGGTGGCACACAGGGCATAGACTATAGACTGGATTGTCTTAGGTTTTGAATCTTTGTCTCTGTCTCTCCACCCCCCCTCCAAACAACTTATGTCAGGGGCACAAAGAGCTTATCATTAACCTCCTGACGATTTATCTCTGTGAGCAAGGTCCCTATCCAGAACCTCATGATTCTGTACTTAGAAAGCTGGTATCCATACTATATGTTTAGTCAGCTGAACAAAAATATACCAGATAGAGATATATTAGAAAAAGGGGGCAGCTAGTGGGTAGAGTTGCAGGCCCTGGAATCTTCAAGACCTGAGTTCAAATTCTATCACTTAGTAGTTGTGTGATCCTGGGCAAGTCACTTAACCCTCTTGGCTCCTCATCTGTAAAATGAACTGGAGAAGGAAATAGCAAACCACTCCTGTATCTTTGTCAAGAAAACTCCAAATAGGGTCCCAAAGAGTTAGAAACTAATAGATTTCATGACAACAAAATTATGACAAATAATAAAAAACAGAAACACGAGAATGGTAAATCCCCAAAAATTATTCATTGACCTTAAAGTACAAGAGATTTCCATATACTCCTCTTTTTTTTTTTGTGATTTCAAAAGACTTGTTTTTATCTAGACTTCAATATAAAATTTGAGTTGGGCATAGTTAGCATTGTATGCATTCATCTTATGGCAGTCTAATCTCTGACTTGGGGTACTCTCACCTAAGCTCCTGCTATCTTTTCCCTGGTCACTGCTCTGACCAGTCTTGCTGCTAACTTATTTCTCATACAGTCTCTCTGCATCCCATTTGATTATTCTGGACTGGATCTGATTCAGGTCAGTTACCAGGGTGGTTAGTTCATGTTTGATAATGGAACAAAATTTAACAGTCAACAAAAAGAGACTTACTTAGCCCATAGCAGGAGAAGGATATTACACAAGGCTACGCATGGCAGACACCTTGAATTGATTCAGCTGAACAAAGTTCTCCTGCTCAAGCTACCCATCCTGGTCAGTTGGACAACCATCAGTGCCAGGAACTCCTCTGGGGATTTGTTTTAACTCAGGAGACCAGGAAGTGATGTCAGTAACCTAAGCCTTTAATCCCCTAAGCCAATCAGACATTGAATGGATAGTTTTAATATCTTTTAGAGGAAAAGATATTACTAATATACCAAGTACTAAAATACCAAGTATGACACTTTTTTTTTGGTTTTTGCAGGGCAATGAGGTTAAGTGACTTGTCCAAGGTCACACAGCTAGGTAATTATTAAGTGTCTGTGTCTGAGGTCACATTTGAACTCAGGTCTGCCTGACTCCAAGGCCAATGCTCTATCAACTGCGCCACCTAGCGGCCCCTGCTGACACCTTAAGGAAAGGTTGACATCTTGAAGACATGTTAGGAGCACTGACTAAATATTTTACAATGTCACAGCACAATAATTAATCAAAAACTAATCTTATAATCAGAACTATTTAATAATAAACATATTTAGTACTTTAATAAACCCCATGTCCCCTTCTGATTTGTCTTTTAGCTGTATGCTTTATAGTGTCTTCCCTTTGAATGAATGTAGTCACTGAATATTGTTATTCCATTCTACTCTTTTTAGGAGCTTTTTTATGTTTTGTTTTTAAACTGCATGATAATATTCCTTTAAGAATGATAAATGACAGTTATTTCTCCACTTCTCATTTGACATGCTGAATGATTTTTAATTATGCCCTTAGTTTCAACAGATCTACAATCAGTCTTGTAATCTTGTTCATCTTAAAAATATTAATTTATAGTCCTATCAAAGATCACCTGAATAATAGTTTCATATATCTTTGCCATATATATGAAATGGTATCTTAAAGCATTTTTTTCATACAAAGTAAGGCTTTTGAGATGGAACCAAAATGGTAGACTAGCAAGAAGTGGTATAATGAGTTCCCCATATAAAACTTCAAACAAATCCAGAAAATACACCAGACTGAATCCTGATGGAGAAATCTGAGGGAAAAAAAAATCTTGAGTCACTTTCACAGACCAGAGATCAAAGAAAGAAGAAAAGGACCACAGGAACAAAAATATTTTAAGCAGTTCTTCTCAAAGAATTTGAAACTGAAGGAACTGCCTACCCACAGAGGAATGGCTAAACAAATTGGTATATAGAGGTGATGGGGATAGTATGGTACTATAAGAAATAATAAAGGAGACAATTTGGAGTAAGTACTAGGGTGTTTTTTTGTTTTGTTTTTTTTTTAGACTTTTGCAAGGCAAATGGGGTTAAGTGGCTTGCCCAAGGCCACACAACTAGGTAATTAGTAAGTGTCTGAGACCAGATTTGAACCCAGGTACTCCTGACTCCAAGGCTGGTGCTTAATCCACTAGACCACCTAGCCACCCCACTAGGGTGTTTTAATAAATATCTATTGATTGATTGAATGAAAAGTCACTGACTCATTGAGATAAACAGGAAATATTAAAAATAAAGTAAAAAGACTGAAAAAATAGAAGAAAATGTTAAGATGTCTCACAGCAAAAACAAATGACCTATAAAACAGATGAAGAAATAATCAAGAAATCTTAAAAGGAAACTGTTTATATCTCTCAGAATCAGAGAGTGGGGGAAACAGGAATAATCCAACAGTTACATCTCAAATGCCCACCCCCCATGAAAACTTCCAGAAACATTATAGCTAAAATCTTTAGCTTCCAGGTCAAAAAAAATGCTATAAAAACCAAGAAAGAAAGAATTGAAGTACTGAAGAACTACAATCAGAATTATACACAATTTGGCAGCCAATATTGCAGAGAAGCAGAGAGTTTGGAATGTGATATTTCATAAGGCAATGGATATATATTCTAGCCAAGGATAAATTACCCAGAAAAATTTAATATAATGCCATAGGAGAGAAAATGGATCTTTAATGAAAAAGTGGACTTTCAAGTACCCCTGATGTAGATACCAGAGCTACATACAAACTTTGAAGTTCAATCAAGAATGAACAATAAGTGGCTAAACAAGAATAAACTGCTGACATTCTAATATAAGTAGATAAAATATGGATGTCCATTGAAATCTATAATCATCAGGGATCACAGATTATAATTAGACAAAGCCTGGAAGTAGTTTTATTATGTTTTGATTTTCATAAGATTAGAAAGAGAAGGGAAGAGGAATAAACTAGGGGAGGGGAAGGAAAATCATCTCAAAACTATCTCCTGATATTACACACTTTTATTGCTCACTTTATCACCAGGTCTGAGTCACAAATTCAGGGTGGAGAAAATGTGGCTGTAACTGAGAGTCATGTCCTAGTTGAGTATTGTGCACAAATTCCAGAAACTGTGGCTCACTCAGAGTAGACCTTTGTTCTGACCTTAAGCCCAGCACATTTGCCTGCAGTGGAAAAATCAAGGTAAGAGACCTTCCAAAGGGGAACCAGCAGTTCAGTTGTTCTGAACCCACAGACCTATCCAGCAGCTGTATAGTGACTGAGCTAACTGAAACAGTCACATACAAACCAAAAGATTCAAACCCAGTAGATTCAATGGGTTCAGGAACTCAAGACCAGAAAGGCTGTGAAAAGACCTGTCCCTTGTCTACACCACTATAGAAGCACCGAAAACTTGAAGTTCTCAGAATGTATTGTGAAAGAAGCAGAAATTCAGGCCAGACATTCCCCCGCAATGTGAGCAGAGTCCAATACTAACATAAAGTCCAAAGTCAAGAAGGAGTCTGAAGAATGGAAAACAAAAGAACCCAACTATAATGAGGTACTATGGTGATAGGAGGCTCAAGACTCAGAGACATGAAAATATCTCCAAGCAAAGCCTCAAGGAAAAATGCAGACTGGACAAGCCCCATCAAAAATTCCAAGAATAAACTACTCAGTAAAACTGAGCATAAACCTCTAAAGATAAAAATGGATATTTAATGAAAGAGGACCTCTAAGCATTCCTGATAAAAAGATCAGAGCTGAATAGAAAAATCTGACATTTAAAAGACAGCACTCAAGAGAAGCATAAAAAGGCAAATATGAATGAATGAGAATCACAAGGGGGAAAACCAAGTTAAACTTTTTTTCAATTATTATATAGGGAGATAATAGATATATTCCCTCAGAATTTTATCACCACCAAAGTCTCAGAGAGACCCATAACTAAACAAAGAGCCTAGGTGTAAATCTGTTGGATGATCTTAAATGAAGAATAGAAGAGTGAGAAAGAGATACACGGGGGGGGGGGGGGGGGGGGGGGGGAAAATGGAGAAAATTATCTCCCATAACTGACATATGTAAAGAAGAGGATATACAATGGGGAGGGCACAGGTGAGGGGAAATGGACAAGACTCAAAGCTCATTTTCATCTGAACTGATTCAAAGAGTGAAGAATATAAATATATACACAAATGGGAACAAATTCATTTTACACAGCAAAGATAACAATTTAGGAGAAAGAGGGATAAAAGTGTGGGTAGATTAAGGGAGAGAGTGGTCAGAATAAAACATTCTTAAAGGTGGACAGATTTTAAAAAAAGGATATGTATAATAGTGTAGTATGCAGGGAAATACATATTTAGTAATCATAACTATGAGCACAAATGGGATGAACTCACCCATAAAATGGAAGAGGAGATCAGAAGGAATTAAAATCAGAATCAGCAATATACTGTTTACAAGATACATATACTTGAAAGAAAAAGATATAAACAGAGTTAAAATTGGGGACCAGAGCAGAATCGATTATGATTCTGTTGACATAAAAAAAAAGCTGTCATCTCAAGCAAAAACAAATCTAATAGGGGCAGCTAGGTGGCACAGTGTACAGAGTACCAACCCTGGAGTCAGGAGGACCTGAGTTCAAATCCAGCCTCAGACATTAATAATTGCCTAGCTGTGTGACCTTGGGCAAGTTACTTTAACCCCATTGCCTTAAAAATAAAAAGTTTTTAAAAAGCAAATCTAATGAAAAGAGATAAAGAGGAAAATCACATTTAATAAAAGATAAAATAATGAATATTAATATTGAAAATATACACTCCAATGCCATAGCATCTGAATTCTTGAAGGAAAAGTTGAATTATAGGAGGAAAAAGAAAGTAAAAATCTAATCATGGGAACCTCAATTTACCCTTCTTAGGGAGAAATAAACCTAACCATAAAATAAACAAGAAAGAAGTTAAGGAGGTAAATAGAATTTTAGAAAAGTTAGATATCACAGACTCTGAAGAACAAAGAATGGTAATAGAAAGGCATTTGCCTCAACTATGGATGACACTTTCGCAAAAACTGATCATATATCAAGGCATAAACATCTCACAAGCAAATTTAGAAATGCAGAATATTAAAAAATTTTTTCAGATCACAATGCAATAGAAATTATTCAATAAAGAAAGAGCTTTGGAAGGACAGACTAAGGATCAAATGTAAACTAAATAATCTAAACTTAAAGTAGGAGTAGGTTAAAGAACAATCAACACTTTTATTAAAGATACGTAAAGATATGACAACAGTGAGACAGCATGTCAAAATTTGTGGGATAAAGCCAAAGCAGAACTTAGGGAAAAGTTCTATCTCTAAACACTTGCATCAATAAAAGAGAGAAAGAGCAGATCAACAAACCAACCTTGCAACTTAAAAAATTATAACATCAACCAGTTAAAACTCCCAATTAAACACCAAAGTAGAAATCATGAAAGTCAAAGGAGATATTAACAAAACTGAAGAGAAAAACAAAAATTAAACACAAAACTAGGAGCCAGTTTTCTGGATAAAAACTAACCCTAGGTGGTACTTTGGATAGAGCACTGGCCCTGGAGTCAGGAAGACTTGAGCTCAAATCTGGTCTCGGACACTTAATGAATACCTAGGGCAAGTAACTTAACCCCACTACCTTGCCAACCCCCCCCCCCAAAAAAACCCAAAACTAACCCTAATAAACCATTACCTAATTTGATTTTTTTTAAGATTTTTTTTCAAGACAATGGGGTTAAGTGGCTTGCCCAAGGCCACATGACTAGGTAATTATTAAGAGTCTGAGAGGTCCTCTATTCACTGTGCCACCTAGCCACCCCTAATTTGATTATTTTTAAATCAGTATTAAAAATGAAAAGTAAATTCACAATGAAGAGGAAATAAAAGCAATTATTAGAAGCTACTCAACTATATGCCAATAAAATTGAGAATCTTAATGAAATGGATGAATATTTTACAAAGATATATTGTCCATGGACTAAAATAATAAAGAAGAGTAAAGAGAATACTTAAATAATCCTATCATAGAAATATATATATATATATATATATATATATATATATATATATATATATATATGTATATGTCATAAATTAAGTCCTTAAGAGAGAACTCCAGGACCTGATGGATTTATAAGCAATTCTACAAACATTTAAAGAACAATAAATTTCAATACTATATAAACTGTTTGAAGAAATAGGTAAAGAAGGAATTCTACCTTCTTCCTTCTTTGTCACTGATAGGTTTTGACAACTAAACCAGGGAGAGTGAAAATAGAAACCAAACCAAATCAAACGTAATGAATATTGATACAAAAATTTTAAATAAAATATAAGCAAGGAGATTACAGCAATAGATGAAATCCCCACATTATGACCAGGGTGAATTCATGGATGATTTAATATTAATTAAACTATAAGAACAACTGATAATATTAACAACAAAATCATATTATTTCTATAGATACAGAAAAGCGTTTGGCAAAATACAATACCTATTTCTGTTATCACTAGAAAACACAAGAATAAATGAAGTCTCCCTTAAAAAGAAGTAGAATTGAGGGATGGAGCCAAGATGGTGGCGTGAAGACAGCATTTCCTGGGAACTCCTTCCCCCCAAAAAACTCCAAAAGCCATCAAATTATGACTCTAGTCAAAATTTAGAGGAGGCAGAACCCACAGAAAGACTGAGTGATATATCTTCCCAGTCCAAGATAACTTAGAAGTTCCACGGTAAAGGTGTGTCTCAACGAGGACCAGGAGTTGGGAAAAAGCACGGATCGCAGCACTTGGGGGGGGGGGGGAGAATTCTGCTACACCAGAATGAGTGTGGAGTGAGGGAGCACCAGCTGCAGAACCTGCAACAAGAATAGGGGGGAACCAGCCTGTACCTCCAGAGCACAGCCTACAGACTGTAAGGGGGTCAGGGGAGACTGCAAAGATTTATCTGCTCTCCCTGGGGGCAGGACTCTGCTGTTTGCCCACACTTAGATGCAGATTGCAGTTTGGGCTTCCATACTAAGACAGCCAAGCAGGGACCCTCCTTACAACTCCAGGGCAAAGGGGTAGTGCTGTGGTCATAAGACCTTGGAGGAATAAAGGTCCCAGTGGGTTATCTCCCCTGCAAAAACCCCAAAGCCTTAGAGGTGCTGTAAATTAGTCTTGGACTGAGGAAATGTGTCAACAACAGAAAAAAAAATCTGACCATAGAGAATTGCTCAAAACACACTCAGATGATGACAAATTGAAGCTTCCATATCCACAACTTCCAAGAGAAATAGAAAATGGGCTCACACTATGGATGAGCTCAAAAAAAAAAACCTCTGAAAAGCAATTAAGGGAGGTGGAGGAATAATTGGGAGGAGAAATGAAAGCAATTCAGAAAAATCATGAAAAACCAAATCAACAGCTTGGTGAAAGAAATACCAAAAAAATACTGAGGGAAATAATATGCTAAAAACCAGTTTAGGCCTAATGGAAAAAGCAAAACAGAAGGCAAATGAGGAGAAGAACACCTTAAAAAAACAGGATTGGCCATCTGGAAAAGGGGATAAAAAAGCTCTCTGATGAAAATAATTCTTTCAAATGAAGGATGGAACTAAAGGAAGCTGATGACTTCGCAAGAAATCAGGAAGAAATAAAACTCTTCCAAAAAAATCAAAAATTAGAAGAAAATGTGAAATATCTCAATGGAAAAACAACTGACCTCAAAAACAGATCCAGAAGAAATAATTTAAAAATTATTGGGTTAGGGGCAGCTAGGTGGCGCAGTGGATAGAGCACTGGCCCTGGAGTCAGGAATACCTGAGTTCAAATCTGGCCTCAGACACTTAATAGTTACCTAGCTGTGTGGCCTTGGGCAAGTCACTTAACCCCATTGCCTTGCCAAAAAAAAAACCAAGCCCTAAAAAAAAAAAGATTGGGCTCCCTGAAAGTCATGACCAGGAAAAGAGCCTTAGACTTCATTTTTCAAGAAATAATACAGCAAAATTGCCCTGAGATTCTAGAAGCAGAGGGTAAAAAAGAAATCAAGGGAATTCACCAATTACCTCCTGAAGGAGATCCCAAAAGAAAAACTTCCAGGAAAATTATAGCCAAATTCCCCAAACTCCCAAATCAAAGAGAAAATTCTAAAAGCTCAGAAACAAACAATTCAATTACCGAGGCTCCATAGTCAGGATTTTACAGGATCTGGCAGCATCTACATTAAGGGCTCATAGGGATTGGAATATGATATTCTGGAAGGCAAAAGATCTTGGTTTACAACTGAGAATCAACTACCCTGCAAAACTGAACATCTTCTTTCAGGGGAAAAGATGGACTTTCAATGGAACAGGGGACTTTCAAACTTTTCTACTGAAACAACCAGAGCTAAACAGAAAGTTTGATCTTCAAGTACAGGACTCAGGTGGACCATAGAGGGGGTGGAAGAGAAGGACTAACTATGAGGAACTTCATGATATTGAACTGTTTGTATTCCTGCATGGGAAGAAGATATTGATAACTCATATGAACTTTCTAATTTATAAGAGCTGTTAGAAGGAGCATATATAGACAGGGCACGGGAAGGAGTGGAATATAGTGGTATAATATAGGAAAAAGATGGAGTCAATGGGTGATAAAGGAAAGTACTGGGAGGAAGGGAAAGGAGATAAAGAAGAAGTAAGAAATTTCACATGAGTCAAGAAAAAGCTTTTTCAGTGGAGTAGAATGGGGGAGGGCAAGGGGAAATGAGTGAGCCTTTATTCTCATCAGAAATGGTTCAGAGAGGAAATAACATACACAATTAATAGGGTATAGAAATCTGTCTTACCCTAGAGAAAAATAAGAAAGGAATGGGATAAGGGGGAATGGGGGGAAGGAAGCGGGGAACAGGTGATAGAAGAGAGGGAAGATTGAGGGAGAGGGTAGTCAGATACAACACACTTTTGGACAGGGCCAGGATGAAAGGAGAGAGAGAATAGAATAAATGAGAGTGGGGAGGAATAGAGTGAAGGGAAATACACCTAGTAATAGCATCTGTGGGAAAAATATTGAAGCAACTTCCCTGGTGGGCTTATGATAAAGAAAGCAACTCATTGGAATCTGAACACAGACTGAAGTACATTTTTTTTCTCTCTCACTATTCTTGAGGTTTCTCATCTTCTTGGGTGGGGAGGGGGGTTTATGTTTACTCTTATAACAAAATTATCATAATAACATAAAATAAATATGGGTCCTTAAAGAATAAAAAAAAATGAAGAAACCAAACTATCTCTCTGCAGATGATATAAGAAAGTATTTGAGAACCTAGAGTCAACTTTAGTCATGTTACAGGCTATAGAAAATTCATTTGAAATATCTATAGAGTATAAAATATTTTGAAGTCTTTCTGTAAGATACACAGAAGAACTATATATAAAAAAGTATAAAATACTGTTCATACCAATAAAAACCATCTAAATAAGTGAGGAAAATATTAATTGCTAATATATTAAAACTGACAATATTCTCTAAATTAATTTACTCATTCAGAGTCATACAATCAAATAATCATTATAGAGTTAGAAAAAAAATTACAAAATTCATCTGGAGGAGTAACATCAAGGGAATCAATGGAGAAAAAAAGAAAGAGGGCTCAAACCATACTAAAAATAAAAAAAAATATTTGGTATTGGGTAAGAAATAGAGTTGATTAATGGAACCAATTATGTAAACATGATATAGAGGCAAATGACACAGTAAACAAATATCCAGACACTGTAAATGAATGTTTGATAAACCTAAAGATCACAGCTACCACAGTACTCACTAACTCAAAAAACTTCCACAAAAACTGGAAAGCAATCTGGCAAAAAATAGGCACAGACAAAAATCTCTTAAAAAATTCAAGATAAATTCAAAATGGGTCCATAACTGAGACATAAAGGGTGATGTGTTTGTATGCAAATTAACAGAATGTGGAAGAAATCACCTATAGGATCTTTGGGTGGAAGAATTGTTGATGAAGGAAAAAAGAGAGTGGTTCCCAGGAAATAAAAGTGGATAATTTTGGTAACATAAAATTAAAAAGTTTTTGTGTAAACAAAATCAATGTAGCTAAAATTAGAAGGAAGGTGGGAAACTATGGAGAAAAAGTTTTCATTTCTAAAATATATAGAGAACTGTATCTAATCTACAATAAGAGCCATTTCCCAAGTGATAAACTGTCAAATGATAAGAATAAACAATTTTCAGAGGAAGAAATTCTTTGATTTCTACTACTAGTTATATGAAAAAATATTCTCAATCATTCATAATTAGAGAAATGCAAATTAAAACCCTGAAGTACTTCATATCCATCAGTTTGGTTAAGATGACAACAAAAGAAAATACAAATGCTGTAGGGGATGTGGGAAAATGGGTGCACTAATCCACTGTTGGTGGAATTGCAAACTAGCCTAAAGTTCTGGAAAGCAATTTGGAATTGTGCCCTAAAGCTGTTAAAATTGTATTTATCCTTTGAGCCAGTGATACAGCTATATGGTTTTTATCCCAGAGATCACAGAAAGAAAAATAGGATTCATATGTACAAAAATATTTGTATTTCTAGCAGCTGTTCTCAAATAACTGGAAATTGAGAGAATGATCATTAGTTGGGGAGTGGCTTAGCAAATTTTTGTATATGAAGCTGTAAGAAATGATAAAAAAGATAACTATCAGAAAAACTTGAGAAGATCTGTATGAACTAATGCAAAATGAAATGAGCAGAACCAGAAGAATTTATATACTAACTGGAATATTTTAAAGATAATCAACTTTGAAAGACTTAGTAGGGGGTGGAGCCAAGATAGCCACAAGAAGGTATCCAGTCTTAGGAGCTCTCTGATAAAACCCATAAGCTAAGGGACCCAGTGAGGCAGTTCTCCTACTCAAGGTAACCTGGAAAAGAGCAGAAAGGGTCTGCTCCCAGGGGTCAGAGGGGCAGCCCACCAGAGCCAAAGAACTTCAGCCTCCTGGAGGCAGCCCCAGGGCGCTGGGAGTCACAGCTCATAGCAGCGGGTGAGTCTCCTGAGCTGCACCCCAAGGAGCACCGGGCACAAAGTGGGGGAACAGTGGGGGACCTCTGCCAGAGCGAGCAATTGGAGCCCAGCCCTCAGGGTACACGTGGTCTTTCTGCAGCCCAGATCCGGAAACAGAAGCAAGCTGAGCCGGTAAGCAGGAGCCCCCAGGGCATGAGCCCATTGAGCTGAGGGAGGGGATTGAAGAGAGACTGCAGAGCTCTGTCCTCTGCCTCTGGAACAGGACTTTGGGGCTCTGACCACATTCAGATCCTGATCCCAGTCTAGGCCCCCCCATAGAACAGCAGGGCCCCCCCCACCTCAGCCCTGTGGCAGAGTGGGGTGCTTATGGTCATTCAGAGACCAGGAGGGAGGACAGAGCCTCACACACTGAGAACCTTGTGGGAGTGTCCCAAAAGCTCAGGAAGCACCCCAAAACCAGGCCCAGGCTGAGAAAATGAGCAAGCAGAGAAACAAAAGGAAGACTATTGAGAAATATTTTGCAAATGAGCCCAAGAAGGATCAAAATACTCATTCTGAAGATGAGGAAGCACAAGCTCCTGCATCTAAAAACTCCAAGAAAAATAGAAATTGGGATCAGGCTATGACAGAGCTCAAAAAAAAGACTTTGAAAATCAAATGAGGGAGTTGGAAGAAAAACTGGGAAAAGAAAGGAGAGAGATGCAGGAAAAACATGAAAATGAAGTCAGCAGCTTAGTCAAGGAAATCCAAAAAAATGCTGAAGAAAATAGCATGCTAAAAACCAGCTTAGGTCAAATGGATTAAACAGTTCAAAAAGTTATTGAGGAGAAGAATGCTTTAAAAAGCAAAATTGGCCAGATGGAAAAAGAGATAAGAAAACTCTGAGGAGAACAAATCCTTCAGACAAAGAATAGAATTCAGGGAGATTGGTAAATTTACCAGAAATCAGGAATCGATACTTCAAAACCATAAAAATGAAAAATTAGAAGAAAATGCAAAATATCTCATTGAAAAAATAACTGATATGTAAAACAGACTTAGGAAACATAATTTAAAAATTACTGGAATACCTGAAAGTCATGATCAGGAGAAGAGCCTTGACATCATTTTCAAAGAATTACAACAGGAAAATTGCCCTGATATCCTAGAAGCAGAGGGCAAAATAGAAATGGAGAGAATCCACCGATCCCCCCGAGAAAGAGATCCCCAAAAAACAACCCCTAGGAATATTATAGCCAAGTTCCAGAACTCCCAAGTCAAAGAGATAATATTACAAGCAGCCAGAAGGACACAGTTCAAATATCGTGGAGCTGCAGTCAGGATCACACAGGACTTAGCAGCAGCTACATTGGAAGCTCGTAGGGCTTGGAATACAATACAAGGCAAAAGAGCTTAGAATGCAGCCAAGAATGAACTACCCAGCAAGGCTGAGTGTCCTCTTCCAGGGGAAAAAGATGGACTTTCAATGAACCAGGGAAATTTCAAAGGTTCCTTTTGGAATGGCCAGAGCTAAACAGAAGGTTTGATCTTCAGATACAGGACTCAGGTGAAGCATGGAGATTGGAGGAGAGGGGGGGAAATATGAGGGACTTAATGAGGATGAACTGCATGTATTCCTGCATAGAAAAATGACACTGATAATACTCATATGAACCTTCTCAGTTAATAGAGCAGGTAGAGGGAGCTTTTATAGTTGAAGTACAGGAGAAAAGTGAATTCGAAGATAAAATATGGTGTAAAAATGGAGTCAATAGGAAAAAAGGGAAATGGAATGGGAGAAAGAAAAAAAGGAGAGGGGGGAATAGGCCAAGATATTTCATATAAGATTTTTCTTTATTACAATGAGCTATTGCAATGATATGGAAGGGGGGAGGCAAGGGGGAATGAGGGAACCTTTGCTCTCATCAGAGATGGCTAGGAGAGGAAACAGCAAATATACTCAATGGGGTATAGACATCTGGAGTAAGAAGGAGGGGGGAGCAGGGGGAAGGGGTGGGGATGTGAATAAAGGAGGAGAGGATGGACCATGGGGGGAGAGTGGTCAGATATAACACATTTTCTTTTTTACTTCTTGCAAGGGGCTGGGATTGGAAGACCTGCCCAGGACCATAGGGCCAGGTGGATTCTGGGCCTAAGGGGTGGTATGGAGGCTCAGGGCTTCTTGGCCCCAGGACCAGGGATCTGTCTGCTGCGCCACTCAGCGACCCTACAGCAGAATCAGAGTGAAAGGAGAGAGAAAATATAGTACATGGTAGTGGAGAAATAAGAAAGGAGGGAGTTGTGATCAGCAATGGCAATGTTGGAAAAATATGGAAGTAACTTTTGTGATGGACTTATCATAAAGAATGCGATCCACCCATGACAGAGTTGTTGGTGTTGGAACAAAGACTGAAGCACATTTTTTGTTATTATTATTTGGGGGAGGGTGCAGGGCAAGTGCAGCTGGGTGGCCTGCCTGGGGCCACATAGCAGGGTGATCTTTGGGTGTCTGGGGCCGGATTTGGACCCAGGTGCTCCTGGCTCAAGGGCCAATGCTCTGTCTGCCACCCAGCCACCCCTACTATTATTACTATTTTATTTTATTTTGGGTCTTTTTTTTCCCCTTCTTTTGGGTTTTTGCAGGGCAGTGGGGATCAGGTGGCTTCCATGTCACACAGCTGGGTGATTGTTGGGTTTACGAGGCTGGATATGGGCTCGGGTGCTCGTGGCTCCAGGGCTGGTGCTTCGTCCATTACACCACCTGGCCATACCTGCAATTATTACTATTATTTTTTTTAATTTTAATTTTTTCTCTCCCCTTTACTTTTTTCGCCCAAGCAAGTCTATCTATATTCATGGGGGGAGGGGTATTTTGTTTACTTGTAAACAAGAATATTTTATTAATGTAAAAAAACATTTGTACAAAATGAGAATAAAAAATAAATTTAAAAAAATAGGTTGAAAGAGAGAGAAAAAAGACTTAGTAACTGATCAACACAATGACCCACCACAAAGAACTAACTCACGATGAAACATAACATTAAACTCCAGATAGAGAACTAATGGACTCAATAGTGCAGGTTGAAACATATTTTTTCCTGACTTTTAAGAGCCTGAAGGGGAGACAGCTAATCCGGAAATGTTTTATATAACTATACATATCTGTAATAGGATTTGGGTTTTCCTGCTTTTTCGTCAGATGGGGAGGAGGTAAGAGGGGAGATTTTGGAACTGAAAAAGAAAAGTCTATTAAAAACAAATTTTTTAAATGATAATCAACTCTGAAAGACTTGTCAATTCTGATCAACACAATGACCAATCACAATTCTAAGTCTCATGATGAAACATGTATCCACCTCCAAAAAGAGAAATGATAGACTCAAGAGTGTTCAGTGATGCCTATTTTCTTCTATTACATAATTTTGTTATAATATTTCTTATTGTCTTATTGAGTAAATGTTTTTTGTCTGGCCCATTCTACTTTTCAGGGTTTTCATTTCTTTAGTGAAGCTTTCTATCATCTGTTCTAAGATGTCAATTTTCCTGGCTTTTATTCCTAGCTTTCCCATCTACCTGCCATAATGCAAATGTTGGGTCAAGTTCTGAAACTGAAAGGGATAGAAGGTCCTGCCTCATGCTAATTATAGTGGGCTAGATTAGGTCCTTCCTTTAAGGGACTCCATACTCTTTCTTGTTATTAGGATTTTGGGACTCTCCCTGCTGTATTATATGCAATATAAAAAGTTAGTCCTTCCCCTTAAATGCTGGGGGGGGGGGGCGGATATCTAGGGCAACTGTTGTGCCCCAGTTGTGCTGTGTCCCAGTAATAAGCTTCAGGGACTGTATTTTGTCTATGATCTTTCTCTTACAACTAGGTACAGGCCACTGGTGCCACAATAAACCCCAAACTGGACTGAACTCCTCTTTGCTAGGCCAGTTCTGAGTTTGGGTACTTTTCTCAGGTGGTTTGGTTCAGTCCAGGAGAGCTACACTGGAGCTGTCCAGGGGCTGCTCTCTCCAGAGTGACTTGGGGAATTCTGGGCTCTAATGCTGTTTGCTCCAGGCAGGGAGAATCAATTAGGTGTTGACATTGCTAGTCATGATTAATTTTTTATTCATTTTTCATACAAGGATAAAGTATTTTATGAATTTGACCTGGTATAGATAGATATCCGGTATAGATATCCTTAACAAAGGATATTTTGTTAAATTATGCCATTTTCCAATTTCTTTAGCATTTTGTTTTTTGAAAGAGTGAACAAATCTAGTGATAATTAATGATACTTAATGATATGATGATATATAATTTGATTCTCCTTTCTAGCAGTTTTATGTTTTTATTTGTTCAAATCTATTACTGACTACTTACTCTACCTTATGTGCTGTGTTCAGTTCTAGAAAAACAAAAAAAATTTCTGCTCTCATGGAGTTCATATTCCAATGGGAAGAAAAAAATGCAAAGAATCATATACATACAAGTACATCGCTGTAAATTTGACATACTTTTTTTTTTTTAGGTTTTTGCAAGGCCAATGGGGTTAAGTGGCTTTGCCCAAGGCCACACAGCTAGGTAATTATTAAGTGTCTGAGACCAGATTTGAACCCAGGTACTCCTGACTCCAAGGCTGGTGCTTTATCCACTACGTCACCTAGCTGCCCCAATCTGACATAATCTCAAAGGAAAGGAATTAGCTTTAGGAGGGACCAGGGACCAGGAAAGGACTATTGGAGGAAGCAGGATTTTAGTAGAGATCTGAAGGAGCCCAGGAAATTGGGAGGGGGGGAGATGAGGAAGGAGACATTCTAGGCCTGAAAAAGTGTGTGAAGATGCACAGAGATGGGAAACAGTGTATCTTATGGAAGGGACAGCAATGAGGCCCATGTAAGAACACTGGAAAGTAGGAAAGGGCAAGGCTTTGAGGACTTCAAGAGTCAGAGAGAAGTGGTATCAGAGAGGAAGGAGACATATACACAAGAGCAGAATGAACATGACTTGGCAACAGTTTAGATATGGAGGAAGTGAGAATAAGGAGCTGGGGAATGACACTTCAATTGTAAGCATAGCTGACTGGCGCATCCTAGACAGCACTAGGGAAAGTCAGGATGTGGGATGGGGAAGAAAGATTAGTTCAGTTTTGGATGTGCTGAATTAACAATATCTATGGAATATTTGATAATGATGTGTCAGGGTGAGTTCAATTTTAAATTTCTCCTTGAAGGACTTCTGTGAATTCTTTCTATTTGGAGTGTTATGTGATAGCTTGGTATCTCTGGAAGGTTTTCTTGAATAAATTCCTTAAAATATATTTATTTAAGGAATAAAATGTAAAAATTTTGCTTGAAATATATATTACTTGAAAATTTATGAAATACAATGACCAACCCCATTTGCCTTGCAAAAACCTAAAAAAAAAGAAATACAATGACCAGATTTATTTTTTTTACTGAACTGATAATTCTATAATTTCATCTCTTTAAACCTGTGACTCCATGTTTTTTTCTAAATCTTCTACAGTGAAATGAGCTCATTCTTCCAACATACTTGCATTATCTTCTGAGTTTTGCTTTTTACAATTCTGCTTTTTTTTTGTCTTGCCTAAAGTTAATGTTTTTAAAACTATTTTCAATTTTTATACATTTTCTTCAATGTTGTCTTAGATTTGGTTATTGTGATATCTTCATAATTTTTTTGGAACTTAAAAAAAATGATTCTCTAATTTTTGGACAGCAAATTTTTAATTATCAAGTTGAGCTTATCTTTTGGGGTTTCTTGCTTTGATTTGGCTATTGTTTCAATTTTGCATTTTTTGTATTTTTCTCCTTTCTACATTAATATTACATCAAATCCCTGTCACCATGCTTCTCCTTCCCACTTCTACCCCATTCCAGGTTTTCTCATTTAAATAAATATTTTTCACTAAACAGTGTTTTTTGATCCCTCCCATTCACACCATTTTTATCTGTTCTAATTCTTTTGAATAAGATACAGCCTGCTAAAGCTATATTCCAGACATCATCCCACTCATCATCCAAACCCACTTCACCAATTTTAATAGGTTTATGTTTAAGATCACTAGAGTTGGGGGGCAGCTAGGTGGCACAATGGATAGAGTACTAGCCCTGGACACAGGAGGACCTGAGTTCAAATTTGTCCTCACACACTTAATAATTGCCTAGCTATGTGACCTTGGGCAAGTCACTTCTTAACCCTATTTCCTTAAATAAATAAAATTTAAAAAATTTTAAAAAATGATCACTAGAGTTAACTTTGCCATATATATTTTGTACATTTGTATATAAGCATCTGAGACCACAGATTTTACTATGGAGCTGGATGTGGAATCAAATATACTAGTGTTCAAGTGTCTGCTTTGTCACTTACCATCTATGTGACTTTGGGCAGATCACACAGAAAGTATATATCTGAATGGAATCTGACAAATTGTATTGTCACAAATCTGTGGGTCATGAGAGAGAAACCAAGACAATTCATTTTTATATCATTCCTAACCCATTAACAAGTTTCAATCCCCTATAAAAGATTTTTGCAAAGATTTCAATAATTGGTAAAATAAGAACTTCACATCCTCTCCTTTTTCCTAAAGTCTACTTGACTTTAGATCATGTGGACTTGAAGCCACAAAGTTATAATAATAACAACAACTAACATGTATACTCCTAATGCTAAGAGCCTTTCAAATATTATCTAATGTGATCTAAGAAGTCAACTAAGACATGCATAAAACACATTGGTTTCTGGGATATTTTAAGTGTATTAATGAAAGGAACAGATAATGCCTATTTCTATGTTAAATATCAGCTAGACTTAGTTTTTGAATGTGACTCAATATAGCATTTCTCCCCCACAACTCTATAGTGTTTCTTTCTGAAACACTTTTCCTTATATTACAACATGAAAAACATAATACAGATTCTATTGAGAGGAACATTAATAGACTTAGGGACATTATTAAGCCTTTGGTTAGTTCAAAGATTAGATAGCAGGATAAATGAGAGGGTGTGGTGTGTGTGTGTGTTTGTGTGTGTGTGTGTGTATGTGTACACATACACCAAACTGATTAATAGAAATTAGTTGAATAATTGTGGAAATTTCTGATGAAAATGGTAAAATCCTGCATTTTGTCAAAATGGTTCTACAAAAACAGGATCCACCATTTGGCAATCTTTAAGTCTCCCAGTTCTAGGGTAAGCCATTATTTTACCTTTCCTGGAATGAAGCAACAGAGATTGGAATCCACATACTTCATGAAAGTCATATTCAACAGTGAGAGCCTTGTTTCTACAGCAGCAAGGATGTCCGCATGACGAGCTAATGAATGATTTCTCCTTTCTGACTCTCTCCTATAATAGAAAAGGCAACCATCAATAGCACTAGAGACTAAAATTTCAAGCAGCCTAAGTAAGTGCCTTAATAAAACAACCTTACTACTACATACCATATTATCAAAAGAATAATAGTTTAAATTATGATTAGGTCATGGTTAATGTGTGACTATAAACAAATGGTTCATGTGGAGAGACAGATAGCCTCAGAGTCAGGAAGACCTGAATTCAAGTTCTGACTGACATAATGTGGGCTGGGTGCCAATGGACAAATGACCATGTATCTCACTGGCTCAAGCGTGGCTAAGGCTGTAAGTTACAGAACAATTGCTTTAGTAGAGAGAGTTTCCTCATCAGAGTGTCTATACTTATCAAATCCCAGGTTCTCACTTATAAAAGATTACACCAATATCATCCTTGACACCTCACTCTCATATACTCAGTTGCCAAACCTTATTTTGATCCCTTACATCTGTTCCTTTTCCTGTGCCCCAAAGAGCTACTGCCTCAGTTTGGGACCCCAATACCTTCTGCCTACACTCTTGCAATAACCCGTCTCCTCTCCTCAACCTACCCTTCCCATAGTTACTCAACTGATTTTCCTAAAATCTAACCCAATTACCCTCTTACTCAATAAATTCCGGTGACTCCTTATTACCTCTAGATCAAATATAAACTATGTCATTTAAATCTTTTCACATGTACCCAACCTACCTTTCCAATCTTATTGCACACTACTCTCTACATTCACTGACTACTAGTTAAACTAGTCTATCATAATTAAATGCCTCTGAAAAAGACTATTTCCCCTTACCCACCCTCCCACACCCAATTCTCAAAATCCCTGGTTTTCCTCAAGGATCAGTTTAAGTATTATCTTCTCTGGAAGGCTTTTCCTTGATCCTCAACATTGCTAAAGCTTTCCCACAAACCTAGGCCCAGTCATCTTGCATTTTTTTGGTATATACTTATCTGCGTGTGTGTGTGTGTGTGTGTGTGTGTGTGTGTGTATTCATATATATATATATATGAATACACACACATTGTTTTCCTGTAAAATTCTTTGAAGGAGCTATTTTTAGGTCCTTTTGTCTTTGTATTCACAACACCTAAGAAGACTAGCACATAAGCAGGTACTTAATAAATGCAGATTAAAAGATTAGAAGAGGAAAAAAAAACTAAAAAAATTTGTATTGCTTCCATTCCACTAAAATTCTCTTTTAAGAAAGGGGGTGGTTCATGAGTACTCAAAGCCTAGGTCTAAACTCTGGTTCTGAATATGGCCTTGGTACAGACTTAATTTCTAATCTGGACATCAATCTAGTTAAATTCAGAAAGACTTATTCCAGGTCAGTAAAAAGTGTAATCCATTCATCAGAGATCTGGAGTTGTCATCTACTCTAGAAATATTGATATGGAATAGACTGAACCAATATAAAGTACTCCTAGGTGAGCTAGTGCTTTCTTTGCAACAGATAGTCCTGGAGAGCTACCTAAAACCAAGAGATTAAGGGATTTGCATACAGATCCTTTTGTCTTTTGACATTATGGGCCATGTGACCCATTCATTTGAGAACTAATGTTGCTAATTTCAGAGAGGTGCAGTTCTAGGCTGGTCAAGAACAAGATGATTGTCTGGAGTTCAAAAGGATCTCAGTTGTCTTCCTAACTTCAAGGTCAGATTTCTATCCATTATGTCACTGTCTCTCTGGTCTAAAATCTTCATTTGTCATGACTGAGGTTAAAGTGATTTGTGTAAAGTCACAAAGAATAGTCAATGGCAGAGTCATAATCTGAACCCCAGGCCTTGGATTCCAAATTACTCAAACTAAGTAGCAAAAGCTTACACCTACAAATTAAGGCCGCTTTCACAGTAAGATCATGACAAGAGCATTGGGCATGTTGGTTTTCAGGTTTTTCTAACCATGACAACCTTCACCAATGAAACACAGATAATTTTTATTCTCATAACTAAAAATAGATGAAACCACGATTTTAAAACTGTACCTATTTACATCTTTAAATTGAATTTTATACAACGGTTACTCTGTAGCTTTATCAATATTCTTAGAATGTGTCCTGATAGCTATCTTCAAATATTTCAAGTGGAATCACTATCATGTGAAAGAAAAATCAGATTTATTCTCCTTAGCTTCAGGGAAAGAACTAGAAGCAATGGGAAACATTTGCAGAGGCTCAGCTTAAGGAAAAATTTTGGAGTTAAAAAAAATAGATTGCTTATCAGTAGAGGTCTCCAAACATAAATCAATTCCTTGGGGATATTGTACAAAGTCAAGTACAGGATGAAATAGATGGCTTTTGAAAGCCTTTTCCAAGTCTGAGAATCTCTGAGTCATTGTCTATTAATCTTTTTTTTGTTTTTGTAAAGTAATGGGGTTAATGACTTGCCCAAGGTCACACAGCTAGGTAATTAGAAGGTGTTTGAGACTGGATTTGAACTCAGGACCTCCTAGGCTGGTGATCTATCCACTGTGCCATCTAGCTGCCTATCTATTAATCTTTATATGTGTGTATATTTTCCTTCTATATAGATGCAGCTTACATATCATCTAGTCTACCAGTTCCATTTTTTAAAAAATCATTTCACATGGCTTTCTTCCTCATTTTTATTTATCTTAATGACGTTGTGATATTCTATACTACACTGATATACCATTTTTAAAAGATAATCCTTAGTTATTAGAAACTTCTCTTTAGGCATGTGCTTAATTTCTTAATAATGCTAATTATATTATTTAATCAATAGCATTTATTAAATACCAGACACAGTTTTAGAACCCTGTAGTTATAAAGACAAAAATCAAAGTTTTGGTTGAGGAAGGCACTAGAACTGGGGCTAATCAGGAGAGTCTTATATAAGGAAACTAGTTATTCTAAAAGGACACTTAAGGAAAAATTCTGGAGTTAAAAAAAAAGAAATAGATTGCTTATCAGTAAAGGTCTCAAAAAATAAATCAATTCCTTGGGGATATTGTACAAAGTCAAGTACAGGATGAAGTAGATGGCTACTGAAAGCCTTTTTCAAGTCTGAGAATCTCTGAGTCATTGTCTATTAATCTTTTTTTTGCAAGGTAATGGGGTTAAGTGACTTGCCCAAGGTCACACAAATTAGGTAATTAGAAGGTGTCTGAGACCAAATTGAACTCAGGACCTCGTCTTCAAGAGGCAAATGAATCAGAATAATCATGTGTCCAAGGAAACATAAATAATTTATGGGAAAAATAGTTATCTTGCCTTACAGTGCCGGGCAAAAGCAAGAAGACTACCATGAATATAACTATAGCTTGCGCACTCACATTTCATAAAGAGGAAAACAGAAATTCTACAATGAATCTGACAAGACTCTCTAAATTAAAGCAATAGATAATGTTGACACTTGTTGATGTTATTGTAAATGTGGACATATAGAAGGTCAGTGAAAAATGTGTTGAAAAAGATGATTCGAGATTAAAAATAAAAGAGGCCAGATAGCTGTGGATTATGCAGAATCTTCCTATCCATATTTCACAAATATCTTCCTCAATAGAGAAAGTTGGGAGGTGCTGGAACTCACTGAAGAAATTCATAAAAAATGAAACCATACCTTAACAGATAAGAAATGATACTGGATTTATTTCTGGTATATAGTTAGATAATTGATTGGTTAGAGCAGAGGTCAAAATCATTATCAAATTAGAAGAAAGGATCAAAGAGGAAAAGGCACTACATGTAATATGATGCATTTAAGTAAGATACTGACCCAGAAAATTAAGACATGGATAAGTCTCTACCACCATTTTATATAGAAATTTGAATGATGCAGAACAACCTCTAAAGTAAGGAAGCCCAAAGAGTCTCCAAAACTTCAGCTGACAAAATATTTGGCTTCTCTGCCAAGAAATGAAATGTTGTAGTAAGGGGTAGTGTTAGTTTAGTGTTTCTTTTCAGAAAATTATGGGGGGAGAATTGAAAATTATTAGCAGCCCTGACTCATAAAACTGCAAAAAAGCAGAGTGGAAAAACAAGCCTTACAAAAGTATGGGATGAGACTCAACTAGGACAAATAACTCTGGGTATATTAACAGATGAAACCAAAGGGAAGGCAATAAATACATTAAAAATAGAACACACTTTGTCATTTTTACAGAAACTTTTCCTCACCATTGGTGACACTAGACTTGATATGCTACACGAATAGATAGATATAGCACTTCAACAGATGAAATCAGAAGAGTTAGTCAACCATATCAAATATACACAAAAGAAAGCTATCACAAGGGGGAATGTATAAAATAAATGGGAAAACAATCATCATTTTCATTATGATCAAAAAATGTTGATGAAGAAAACTTTAGCAGTTACCAAACCATATACCTACTGCCTACTTTCTCCTTTTATAAAATTGTATTATTTGTCCTTCTTTCTTGAAGAAGACCATGACATCAGAGTGGTGATAACAAGCGCATGAACTGGATCTGAGTGAGGGGGTTCAGTGCTAAGTCACCAGCCTCACTTTCTCCTCCAGAGACAACTAGGTCCAGTGGCCAGATATGAATCAGGACCAAGTGAAGATTACCTTGGATGAAAGGTATGTGACTTGCCCAAGGTCACACAGCTAACAAGTGTTAAGTGTCTAAAACTGAATTCGAACTTAGGTTCTCCTGACTTCAAGGCCAGTGCTTTAACCATTGCATCCCTTAGCTGCCCTTCTCTTTACAAAACTATGAGAATAAATTGTGCACATATCGGATGCATATTAATGAAAATATGAGACAGGGCAAAGGATTATCATTCAAAGATTTGAAGCTGGAATGGATCTTGGAGATCATGTCATTCAACCCCCTCATTTTACAGATGAGGAAAGAGATCCACAGAGTTTAAGTGACTTACCCACGATCACATAAGTAGTAAGCAGCAGAGCTGGGACTTGAAATCAGTTCATATAATTCCCAGGCTTTTTTCTATTTACATTGTACCATCTCATCACTGAAGATGACTTCTATAGAAGATAACTTTAAAGGTATAATGACGGAAAGGTATAGAGCATTTATTGTTCATTGAAACTTTAAATTTTAAAGTATCTTTATTCAGCAGAGCAAAAAACAACCTTAAAGGGTCTTCTATAAATTGTTATGGAAGAGAATTCCTACTCAACATGTTTAGATCAGAGAAGACTCCTTGTTAAGTACAATTTCAGAGATAACTTTGTTCAGTGACCATGTAATCATCATATTTACTCATTTATTTGGTTTTTAAAATTAATTAATTAATTTTTAGGTTTTTGCAAGGCAAATGGCATTAAATAGCTTGCCCAAGGCCACACAGCTAGGTAATTATTAAGTGTCTGAGGCTGGATTTGAACTCAGGTACTCCTGACTCCAGGGCCGGTGCTCTATCTACTGCACCACCTAGCTGCCCCACCATATTATCAACATCAAGCTAGGATAAAACAAGAAAACATGCGGATGTTCTTTGCAGAATCCAAATTATAGATGGCAAATTCCTAGGCACTCCTATTTGTACATGAAATTGTTCTAATTTCACCAAGCCCCAGCATACCATAGAGTTACTTCTATGGAGACCTATAGTCACTCAAAAGAGACAGTTCTAATCTCAGGAATGCCCAGACTATGCAATGCAGATGGATTTGCAGCCTTAGAGTTAGTCCATCAGTACATTAATATTTTGCAGGTACAATAAATTACTAATGAGTTGGGCCCTGAATTGAGTAGGAGGAAAAAGGCAGTTTAGACTACATTTGGGAAACTTCAATGCCACCAATTTTGATACAAAAACCTAAAAAATTATAAGTTCCCAAATAAATAAATACAAGAAAAATGATAAAATCTTTCTCCCTAAATACTAAGACTTAATATTTAGCAAGGCAGAAACAACAAAAAAGTAAAGAAAACATTTCAGTTTTTAAAAACATTAATATTTCCCAGTAGTTCTTTATTGCTCTAAATACAGAATAGCATGATCTCACAAGCCTAAGGGGTAAAGGAGAACACAAGTAGGATGCAGTACAATACAAAAAATTACTTTCATGCAAAAAAGTACAATAAAGAACATCATTAAGAAAATGTATAATTGGTAAAGATGGTGACATGGCTGATGGATAGCCTAGGTACTACACTCAATATCTAAGAAATTTTAATGTCTAGAATAACAGCTTGTTGGATGGTTCTTCTTTGGAGATAATGGGAAAATATGGACAAAAATTGTTCACAATGTAAAGATAAGAATAGTGTGCAATCTATACTAATATAGGCAATACCAATATGGATGAAATCAGAACTACTAAAAAATTTATTGATTATGTCTTATTTCTTCCTCAGACTGGTATACTAAAATTATGACTATCTAGTTGTGTTTACTAGTTTTGGTAATTTATATCTTGTAAATATCCATTTAATTTCTCTAAGTTATTAGGACTATGATATTATTAGTATGAATTTTGATTTCAGAGAAATTATAATTGAGAATCATGCAAAGGAAAATGGAGATACATATGGTAGGCCTAAGAAAGTTGCAACTCATTATCCACAAAGAACTGCAAGAGAGAAGCAGCCTAAAGGCATAAGGATTGACTTTTTTAGTTCTCAATCTTGACAGCAAGTTCCCTTTGCCATGTTTGGGACAGCTAAGTGGCACAGTGGCTAGAGAGAACAAAGTGCCTGGGATTCAAGAAAATCTAAGTTCAAATCTAGCTTCAGACACTTACTGTATGACCTTAACTAAGCGATTTATTAATCTCTGCCTCACTTTCTTTAAATGTAAAGTGGGAAAAATAATAGTACCTCTCTCACAGGGTTGTTTTGAAAGTCAAATGAGATAATATTTGTAAAAATGCTTAATGCAGTGCCTATCTCATAGTACTATAGAACTACTCCTCTTCCCTTTCTGGTTTTCCACCTATCAGATCTTTCTTTTATCAGTCCCCTCATTTGGAACATGTATAGGAACATCCCTCTGTGTCCTGGGGGTTTTGTTTTCTTCTTTCTCCATAAACCATTCTCTGTCAGTGAATTTATCACTGAGACCTAATTTATAATTTCTGTCATGACTTCTAAATCTATATATCCAGTCATCATCTTGCTTCCAAATTCCAACCACACATCACCAACTAGGGGACTCTTTTCTACAGTAATTTTAAGTGATGTTCTTGTCCCCTGTCTCCAGCTACCCTCTCCCCACCAACCCCCATCCCCATCTATTCTCCATTCAGATAATGAAATGACATTTTAAAGCAAGGCCTCCCCACCTTACTATTCTGATCAATTAGTTTTACAGACACCCTATTCTTCTAGAATAAACCACAAGTTTGATGCTTAAAGTCTTTCACAATCTGGTTCATGTTTCACATTATTCCCTATCATATATTCTGTGTTCAACCAAAAAATGCCTATTTGCTATTCCCTGAACACACACACACATCTATGCCTTCGCAAAGGCGTATCTCTCACAACCTTTAAGGTTTAGCTCAACTGTCATTTTTTTTATATTCTGTCATTCCTGATCTTCCTCCTTCCTTCTAGTTGTTAGTTTTTTCCCCTATGCCCCTGAATTTACTCTATATTCACTTTATTTGTGTGCATGGGTTTCTCCTCAGTACAGCATGGGTCCTTTAGGGAAGAGAATGTTATGTTGTGTTTTTAATCACTGTCTCTAGTGCCTAGTATAAATCTCTGCATACTGTAGCTGCTTAGTAAGTGCTTGATGAAGGATGTCATCAAAGACACATAAGACTGGAAAAGGAATAAACAATTATCAATGAATAAATCTGTAATAATAAAAATTCTCTATTTATATTCACAAAATAGGCATCATACCAGTGAACCTTTATAGAAGATTTATAAGAAAACATGGACAAGAGTCATATAAGATGAGAAACCAGGAATAGGACTTGATATATGCTGGTGGAAATTTTGCCCAAGGCAATGAAATGATGGATCTGAAGAAACTTATTAGAACAGGGTTGTCTAACCTTATTTTTAAAAGTTTTTATTGAAACAATAGACAATATTTTGATTTGCCATTTTAGTGAGAACTTGGAGGTAGCTAGGCTTTGTTTATTAAAGAATTTGATAAACCCTCAGGTGGCCACATAAAACTGGGCCACAGAATGTATTTTGGACAGACCTGTATTAGAATATACCTGAACTTTATATTTCCTATTAATCTCTTGTATTTTCTAATCTTGGTGATTATCAGAGGAAGGCAATTAGGATTGAGGTTCATGCCATTTAAGGAACTGATTATCCAAAGAAGAGTTGTATTTATGGGGAATATGATCATTCTTCAAGTAAATAAAAGGCTAATAATAATCACGTAAAGGAGGGATTAGAACCACTGTATTGACTCCAACTAGGGGGGAAAAAAAGAACAATGAGTAGCACAATTAAAAAGGGAACAATTATAAATTGCTGCAAAGAAGAATATTTAAGTTTGATAAAAGGACAACTTTCCTAACAAGTGGAGTGGGATGAGGCACCTCAGGAGGTAGTAGGTCTTCCTTCATCAGAAGCTGCAGACCAAATTACTTTAAATCTAGTTATCTATATGTTTATGCTAAAGGTGTTTAGTGTAGGTAGTAAAATGATAGGTTTATTTTTTAATCCATGATACAACTCTTATTATTATTTTCGAGTAAATAACTTGCCCAAGGTGTCACACATCTAGTAAATGTCTGAGTCTAGATTTCAATGTAAATCTCCTCAACTCTGGGGCCACTGTTCTATCCATCATGCCACTTAGCTGCCCTTATGATATAACTTTGAAAAGTTATAACTCAAATTTATTAACAGAAATGTTAAAATCATTTTTGTCTTATTTTCCTTTTACCTGTTTTTTCCTTAATATTTATTCCTTATTCTTTTATAATTTCTTTATCAGTATTTTTACCTAATTTGTTAATTACTCAATAAATTTTATTCTTGTCCTCCCTAGGGATTTTCTTTCATTCCATCCTATTTCTTGCCACCTCTTCTAATTTATGAAAAAAATTTTGAATGAGGGAAATGAAAGATCCAAGTTGGTTCCTGATAATTTAAGAACCAATGGTGGGGCAGCTAGGTGGCACAGTGGATAGAGCACCGGCCCTGGAGTCAGGAGTACCTGAGTTCAAATTTGGTCTCAGACACTTAATAATTGCCTAGCTGTGTGACCTTAGGCAAGTCATGTAACCCCACTGCCTTAAATATATTTTTTAAAAAAATTTTAAATGGTCACTCCTGTAGAAGAGACACCAAGGGACTATATTTTCTGCAATTGCCCAACCTTTTCTTTGAAATGGAATAAATTATAGCAGTTCCTACAGGAGATGAAGATATGATTTGTTTTTTGTTAATTCCTTTGTTCTCTCCTTTTAAATTCAGCCTTTGTTATTTTCTCTTATTTTTTTCACAGGTTCCTTCTCTCTTCTAAGATTTAATGATGGTAGTAATGCAGGTAGCCGTTATTAGCCTTCATAAAGGCTACTGGAAACCAATACATTCTTACCTGTTTTTTTGTTTTTCTACCTTATTAGCTTTAACAATGCATCATAATGACTCAAAGAAACTGAAATCCACTGATAATTGTGGAGAAATATCATTTGATCTTCCTCTAAGTTAATTAGAAGAGTTGCTAACAATTAACTGACAGACAACATAAAGAAAAAAGACAAAAGACATGAACAATTCAGCTCTTTAACAGGAAAGAGGTAGGTGTAATGGGATAATTTATAAAGTGTTAAAAAAGGTAGAGAGGTTTTTTTCTTTTGGGGTTTTTTTTAACCTATTGGAACAAAAATAATGTAAAAATATGGAAAATATATACAGACCCACTTTTGGTTGCCTTTTTTCTACTTAATATAATCTTTAATGATTAAAGATCAAATGTTTTGACTTAGAAGAAAAATATTAAAAATCTATTGAAAAAAAAGACCACTTAAGAGCTCTGATCAATATAAAGACCAACCACACTTCCACAGGACCATGATGAAACACTAAAAAACACCTACTGAAAGAGAAATTTGTAATGGATTCAGGGTACAGAGTGAGATACATATATGTTTTTTGGACATGTCCAATGTGGAAATTATTTTTGTTTGACTAAGCATATTTGTTACAAGGATTTAAAAAAAATTTTAATGTGGGAAAGAGAAAAAAATGATTAATTAAAAAAGATTAAATGTAATTAAAAAAGAAAAATCAAACAACCAGAGAAATTGCTAATGTATCCTTTGTTGGAAAACCTTTGGACATCACTCCTTAAACATCTGGACCTTTACCAAGGCCTTAAAAAATAAAAGGTCTTTGCTCTACTCTCTACATACCTTGGAAGTTGTGCTTTAACTTGTTTTTGACAAAGGTTGTGATATCTTTCCACTTTCAGAAATCCCTGATTCAACATTCTCTGGCAGACTAAGTCCATTCGTTTACAAACCTACAGGATGGAGGAGGGACAAAGAAAAAAAAATGTTATTAGTTCAATTCAATACTAGCCAAAAAGTTCTCTTGGCATTTTTTCTAGTCTCCCCTTTAACCCACCTTCCCTGCTGCCTTATCATTTCTAATGACTAGCTTTTTATCAACTAAATGGAAGCAAATTCTTTGCCAAATACTGTCTTCACAACACTCCAAATGTACTTCCCATTTGTTTGCAAATAATGTTAAGATAAAATTATTTTTTTATATTTCAGTTCAATTCACCAAACATTTATATCCCTATTATGTGCTACATACTACTGGAGATACAAGGACAAAAGTGAAACAATCTTGCCCCTCAAGGAATTTACACGTTCTACTGTAATATCCTGATTGTGTCAGTTAATTCAATTTTCGGAACTTTAGAGATTAGCTAGAGTCCTTTGTTTCACCCCTTGCATAGAAAATAACTCAGATTTACATTATCATTTAAAATTTGTAAACTTCTTTTCTCAAAAAAAAAATCCTGTTCGATTATCTTGACATGGGAGGATATGGAATATCCTCTATTTTGCAGAAATCAAATTCTAAAAGGCTAACTTATTTGCCTATAGATGAACACTGCCTATAGATGAACTAGTATGTGACAAAGCTAGTATTCAAACTCAATTCCCCTAACCCAAAGTCTCAGGGTAATTAGGTAAATTAAAGAAAAAACTCATTAGATGGAAGGAAAATAGTGAAGAGAAATAACAAACATTTGCAACATAACACACTGGGGTATTGCTCCAGGACAAGTGAATTTGGGTAGGAAATTTAAAGAACTTCAGCCAACATCTATGCCTAAAGAAGAAACCCCAAGGATGGTCAAGCAACTTTGAAAACTTCAGGGAATTCCTAAGGAAAAACTGCTGCCTAGGAGTAGGGAGGCAGGCATTTCAAGGATCACTAGAAATTTACGTTTCTTAATCTCAACTAGGTCCTCATTGCCAGGCAATTCTTTCTTTTGCTACCTGGCTACTGTATTCCTCAAAGTAGTTTTGTTTTTTGGGGGTTTTTTGCATGTCAATAGGGTTAAGTGGCTTGCCCAAGGCCACACAGCTAGGTAATTATTAAGTGTCTGAAGCCGGATTTGAACTTAGGTAACTCCTGACTCCAGGGGGGGTGCTCTTATCCACTGTGCCACCTAGCCACCCCTCAAAGTAGTTTTAAATATCTTCTGAAGTCTCCCACATCCTCATAGCATTGGATAAGATATAGTCATATATTTTACTGAGAAAAAAAGTCATTCTACCAGAACTCTGTCTTTCCCCTTGTTCTACATCTCTACACCCTCACATCTTCCATCCTTTACCCTTTTGAGTCTCTGATGTAGAGGTGACTTTTTTCTCTCCACTAGCTTTTTTATCTGTGCCCTAGATCCCATCCTCTCTAGTCTTCTCTAATAGAGCCCTCTCCCTGCCCCCATCATCACCTCTATTTAAAAATAAACCGCCTTTACCCCCCCCCATCTTCCATGTACCTTTTTTGTTATGGACTTATCAAACATCAACAAATAGGGTTGTTTTATTACACAAAGAAAAGAAAGTGAGCACTGTATACAACATGATCCTCTAATATACACACACACATCCTGTTTTTTAAAAGTATAAATTAACTCCTAGGTTTTTCTACCTGTGTGACTCCTACAACACAGTCCTGATTATATCCCCTTCTCAACTTCCTTTTGTTCTCCTTTGTGTATTTTAAAAATGCTTCACTAATACTTTTTTTTTGGTCTCATAACCAGCCAACAATGTTCTTTATTAACTCCTTTCTCCCCAAAGCTCTACCTTGTAGAAAATGAATACAGTCCAACAAAAACAAATCCATACTTTGACTGAACCTGAAAATTTATGTTGTACTTTACACCTTTAGTTCATGGATGCTCTGTTAAGATATGGGAACATATGGCATCACTACTTTAAGAGTCATGATTGGTCACTGCACTGATCATAATTCTTGAGTCTTTAACATTGTTTTCCATTATAATGTTGGTGACATTGTACAAATTGTTCTCTTGCTTTTGGTCACCATACTCTGCACTACTTTATAAAGTCCTCCTACATTTCTAGGAAACTTTCTTTTATCATTTCTTGTTTTTGTTTTTTATGCAAGGCAATCAAGGTTAAGTGACTGGCACAGATTCACACAGAGTCACACACAGCTAGTAAGTTGTCTGAGGTCACATTTGAACTTGGGTCCTCTTGGTGTTCTATCCACTGCACCATCTAGCACTCCACTGCACCCCCCCCCGCCTTATCATGTCTAATGGCACAATAGTATTGTTACATTCACAGACCGTAAAAATGTTCAGACATTCCTCACATCCTCTTAGATTTCATTTTTTCTTTCTTTTTAAAAAACATGTAGGGTTCTCCCCCTGCCCCAATCTCTTTTGGAATACTGACCTAATAGTAGTGATATCACTGGGTTAAAAGGTATTCACAGTTTAAAACTCTTGGGATATAGTTTCAAATTGCTTTTTAATGGTTGAACCAGTTCACAGCTTCACTCACAATGTATCTTCCTATAGATTCTCCAAAAATGTCATTTTCTATTTTTGTCACCATTGTCAATCTGATGAGTTTGAGGGGGAAATTCAGAGACATTTTAAATATGCATTTCTATTAGTGATTTCAAATAATTTTTTTCAAATGGTTATTGGTAATTTACTTTTCTTCTCATTAGAACCGCCTTTTCTTGACTAATAATCTAATGGGTAACTCTTATTCTTTTATAGTTTAACAATTCCTTATAGATTTTTAAAAATCAAACCTATAAAAGCCAGCTAAGCTAATTCTATTTTCCACAAGAGATCTTTGTCAGAAAAATTTGTAAAAAATTGTAAATAAAATTCTTCATTTTGTCTCTTCTGATCATTTATACCATCCCTTGTTTCGTCAAGCATTCTTCTCCTGCCCATGGTTCATTAAATGAATTTCCTTCCTTGTTTCTGTAATTGGTTTTGTTATATTTTTTTCTATCTAGGTTATGTATCCAATTGGAGCTTATTATGGAATAATGTCAGAAAGTTAGTCTAATTCCTATCTGATGCTTTTCAGTTTTCTCAACAGTTTTTGTTAAACCATGAGCCCATAACAGGGTAGTTGGAATTCTTAGATTTACTTACCACTGCTACCATATTGGATTGCTTCCGAGTCTTTCCATCTAATCTTCATCTTTCCCTAGCTTTTGTGTTCTTTCATCCTGCCTACCATCATACTTAGATCATCCTCTTTAAAAAAACAAACCACTTAGACCTACTAGGAAAAGTTCTCTACCTCTCCTCGACTCTTCTCCCACTCAGGATTTAAATCCTTCCAATCTGGTTCTGAGTTTATTCCTCAACCGAAACTTAATTCTTTCTAAAATTACAAGTGATAATATCTAAATCCAATGACCTTTCTCAGTCCTAGACCTTCTAAACCTATCTGTAACATTGGACATTATTGACTATCCTTGCTGGACACTCTTCTCTCTGGATGTTGTAACAACTTCCCCTGCCCCCATAATCTCCCCTTCCCATCCACTTTCCTGCTCCTTCCTCCTACATGTCCATTCAATTACTACTGCCTTATTGTCTCTGTTCCTGGATCATCCCCAAACTTTCTCTGTCCCAGGACCTTTCTATTTTCTTCCCTATGTTCTCAGTGATTTCATCAACTCTTAATGGTTTAATTATCACTTATACAGAAAATCTTCCCAGGTCTATGAATTTAGACCTAGTTTCTTGCTAACTAAGTGACCAACAGTGGTCACCTCAAACTCAATATGGCCAAAACAACTCATAATTTCCCTAAACTACCCTTTTTTTTGGAAAGATTTTTATTTTGAGTTTTACAATTTCCCCAATCTTGCTTCCCTCCCTTCACCCCCCACAGAAGGCAGTCTGTTATAAACTACCCTTCTTTATGTAATTTTCATCACCTTTTCAGTTACTTAAGTTTACAATCTTGTAGTCATTGGAATATTCAGTGTACCTTATATTTCAATGAGTTGCCAACTCGTTAAGTCTATCTGTACACTATAACTTGCAAAGTTGCATCTATTCTTTGACCTCACTCATAAAAACTCCATCCTAAAGACTTTAATGGCCCCTCATTTGGTTTTTGTAATATTCAACTAAGTAGTTTTCCTGCTTCCACAGTCTCACCATTGTTTGCAATTCATTGTCCATACAACTGCTAGTTTTCATTATTTATAAAGCATAAGTCTAATCATAACACTTTCCTGCTCAAGAAATTCCACTGGCTCCTTTTGTCTTTTAGATGAAATATAAACTCCTCAGGTCTGATATTTAAAGTCCTTTACAATATGCTTGATTTCTCTTTCCAAACTTGATATGAACAAGATTTAGCCAAACTGGCCATAACAGCAGCAAAAAATTTATAAAATGCTTACTATGTGCCAGCATTTTACAATTTTAATCTCATTTGATCCTCATAACAACCCTGGGAGACAGGTGCTATCATTATTCTCATTTTATGGATGAGGAATTGGGGCAAAAAGAAATGAAGTGATTTGCTAATAAGCAACTATGGCTGGATTTGAATTGAGGTATTCTTTTTCTTTGGGGTGGGGGGAGTGTTTGTGGGGCAGTGGGGTTAGGGGACTTGTCCAAGATCACATAGCTAGTAAGGATCACATGACTGAGGCTGGATTTGAATTCAGGTCCTCCTGACTCAAGACCAGTGCTCTAGCCACTATACCACTTAGTTGCCCCAAATTAATATATTCTTGATTCCAAGCCCAGTACTCTTCCCACTGGGCCACCAGCTGCCCCAAACACAGAAAAGAAACAACCTGTTCATATATTTCACATGCTGTTTCCAGTCTCTGTCTTTACACAGGAATTCCTCCGTGCCTACAATATATTACCTTCTCCCCTCTGTCTCTTAGGATCTTTAGAGTCCATTTTAAAAACTCAGCTCAAATAATACCCCCTATTTGAGACTTTTTTCTGATATTTTCTTAGCTCTTACTGCTCTGCTTCTCTGTAAAAATCTGTTCTTGTGTATGGAATCATTTCAGTCATGTTTGACTTTTCATGATCTCATTTGAGCTTTTCTTGGCAAAGATACTAGAGTGGTTTGTCATTTCCTTCTCCAGATCACTTTATAGATGAGAAAACTAGGGCTAAATCTGAACTCCGGAAGATGAATCTTCCTGACTCCAGGTCTGGCATTCTCTTCTCTGCCACCATGCATTTCCCTTGTATATATTTTCTAACTTTTTATATGAGGACATGTTACTTTGCTCAACAGAATATAAACTCCTTGATATAAAAGACTATTTCTTTTATGTCTTAGTATATAGAAAGTACATGATAAAAGAATAGATTGATAAGTCCCTCCCCACCCAAATCTTTTTCACAATCCAGCAATCAGACAGGCTGGGAAACCCACACCCCAACTTCCACAACTGGCCCATGGAAGTAGGGGAGAGGGAACCTTTTTGGTTAGGAACAAGTTGCAAGATCATTCAAATACACACACACACACACACGGGCAGGAGTGAGTGAGTGTGTGAGTGTGTGAGTGTGTGTGTGTGTGTGTGTGTGTGTATTGTGTGTACAAAATGAATCAGGAAAAGGAAAGATGTAGAAGGGGAAAAAAGGTCTTTCCTCAGTCCAGATGTTTTTTCTCTTGAATTTTTCTCCCCCCCACCAAATTCTCAGAGCTTGGCACCTAATCAGGAGTATCATGTTGAAATTATAAAAATGGGAGGGAAGTAAAGATAGGGGAAAAATTGTAAAACTCAAAATAAATAAAATATAAAAAAATTATAAAAATCATAAGAGAAAAAATGTAGAGTACAATTTCAATATAGCTTCTTCCTAAATTCCATCAGAGTAAAGAGTAAAAACAGCTTACAGTCACTTCAATTCTTAATTGTTCTTTCCAAAAGGGTTAGCCTGAAGTGGGATGATAAATGGGGTGAGATAGTATGGCATGGGAGAAAATAGTGGGATTTGAATTGAGAGTATCTAAGGACAAATTCCAATTCTACCACCTGAGGCAAGTCACTTTGCTAATCTAGGTCTTGACTATTATTTTGCAGATGAAGGTAAATATCTCTGGAAGGACTAAAGGGTTCCCTCTTTATTTATGTGCTTGTTCTGAGTAACATGAGGAAGATTGGATGCTCTGTAAGCACCTGTGTCCCAAACAGTGGGAGGGAAGGTGAATTTCAAGAACAAATGTATTACCATACAAGTCAGGAGAATGAGGTGCAAATACCTGTTCTGACACTAACTCTACTTCTCTATTTATTCCTCTGTAAAATGAAGGAGTTGAACAAAGTTGGTTATAATATCTTATGAGTCGAATCTGGGTCCTATTTGTTTACACTTTCCCTCTCTAAAACTAAGGAACCAGGTTAGATGGTCCCTACCATCTTTACCAGCTTTAACATCTTACTTTTTAAATTAATTTTTAAAATTTTCTTTTATTTACTACATTACTATTTACCTTACTAAAATATTTTTGTTTAAGAGTAAACATAATACCTCCTCCCCCACATAAATATAAAACCTCATGAGAAAGTGAAAGGGGAAAAAAATATGTATTTCGGTCTGTATTCTGATACCATCAGCCCTGTCTCGGATGGATCACATTCTTTATCCTAAGTCCATCATAGAAGTTACTTCCATATTTTTCCACAGTTGTTGATGATTTTAATTCCCTCCATCCATTCCTCCCCAATAAAATTTATCATATTCTCTCTCCTTTCACTCTATCCCTCTTCAAAAATGTGCTGTGTGGCAGCCAAGTGGTGCTGTGGACAGAACACTGACCCTGGGGCCAAGAGGCACCAAGCCTACATCCCACTGGAGACCTAGCAACCAACCGGCCCTGTGGTCCCCATACAGCCCACCCAATCCCATGTACACTGTTTCCTCTCTGAGCCATTTCTAATGAGAATGAAGGCTCCCTCATTCCCCCTCACCTTCCCTCTTTCCATACCATTGCAAAAGCTACATGAAGTATATATGTATGTATATATGTGTGTGTATATATACATGTATATTATCTTGAAATTCAGCTCTCTCCTGTCTCATACCTGCTCTATTAGAAGATTCATATAAGTATTATCAGTATCATCTTTCCAGGCAGAAATACATCATTAAATCCTTCATAATTTCCCCTTCTCATCCACTCCCTCTATGCTTCTCCTGAATCCTGTACTTGAAGGTCAAACTTTCTGTTCAGCTCTGGTCATTTCAACAGGAACATTTGAAATACCCGTTTCATTGAAAGTCTCTTTTTCCTTGTAAGATGTTCAGTTTTGCTGGGTAGTCAATTCTCAAGTTGCATTCCAAGCTCTTTTGTCTTCTGGAATATTATATTCCAAGCCCTACGAGCTCTTAATGTAGATGCTGCTAAGTCCTGGGCAATCCTGACTGGAGCTCCATGATATTTGAATTGTTTCCTTCTGGCTGCTTGCAGTATTTTTTCTTTGAATTGGGCATTCTGGAACTTGGCTATAATATTCCTGGGGGCTGTTTTTTGGGGATCTTTTTCTGACGAAGATTGGTGGATTCTCTCAATTTCTATTTTGTCCTCTACTTCTAGGATTTCGGGGCAATTTTCCTATAGGGATTCTTTTTTTTTTAAGAAAGATTTTATTTGGGGTAGCTAGGTGGCATAGTGGATAGAGCTTCAGCCCTGGAGTCAGGAGTCCCTGAGTTCAAATCTGGCCTCAGACACTTAATAATTACCTAGCTGTGTGGCCTTGAGCAAGCCACTTAACCCCATTGCCTTGCAAAAAGCCTAAAAAAAAAAGAAAAAAAGATTTTATTTATTTTGAGGTTTACAATTCCCCCCCATTCTTGCTTCCCTCCCCCCACAGAAGGCATTCTGTTAGTCTTTACATTGTTTCCATGGTATACATTGATCTCACTTGAATGTGATGACAGAGAAATCATATCCTTAAGGAAGAAAAATAAAGTATAAGAGATAGCAAAATTACATGATAACATTTTCCCCCCCTAAATTGAAGATAATAGTCTTTGGTCTTTGTTCACACTCCACAATTCTTTCTCTGGATCCAGATGGTATTCTTCATTGCAGATAGCCCAAAACTGTCTCTAGTTATTGTACTGATGGAATGAGTAAGTCCATCAAGGTTGATCATCAACCCCATGTTGCTGTTAGGGTGTACAATATTTTTCTGGTTCTGCTCATCTCGCTCAGCATCAGTTCATGCAAATCTTTCCAGGATTTCTGAATTCCCATCCCTCCTGGTTTCTAATAGAACAATAGTGTTCCATGACGTACATATACCACAGTTTGTTAAGCCATTCCCCAACTGAAGGACATTCACTTAATTTCCAGTTCTTTTCCACCACAAACAGGGCTGCTATGAATATTTTTGTACAAGTGATGTTTTTACCCCTTGTCATAATTTCTTCAGGGTATAGACCCAGTAGTGGTATTGCTGGCTCAAAGGGTATACATATTTTTGTAGCCCTTTGGGCATAATTCCAAATTGCTCTTCAGAAAGGTTGGATGAGCTCACAACTCCACCAACAATTGTCCCAGAATTCCCACATCCCTTCCAACATTGATCACTGTCCTTTCTGGTCATATTGGCCAGTCTGAGAGGTGTGAGGTGGTATCTCAGAGATGCTTTAATTTGCATTTCTCTAATAAGTAGTGATTTAGAACAATTTTTCATATGACTATGGATCGCTTTGATTTCCTCAGCTGTAAATTGGCTCTGCATATCCTTTGGCCATTTGTCAACTGGGGAATAGCTTGTGTAAGAATTCTTTAAAAATGAGGGCAAAGTTCTTTTCCTGATCATGACTTTCAGGGAGCCCAATAATTTTAAAATTATCTCTCCTGGATCTGTTTTCCAGATCGGTTGTTTTTTCAGTGAGATATTTCACATTTTCTTCTAGTTTTTTCATTTCTTTTGGTGTTGGATTATTGTATCTTGATTTCTTGCAAAGTCATCTGCTTCCTTTAGCTCCATTCTACATTTGAAGGATTTGTTTTCCTCAAAGAGTTTTCTTATCTCCTTTTCCATCTGGCCAGTCCTGCTTTTTAAAACATTCTTCTTCTCCTCAATAACTTTTTGAACTGTTTTATCCATTTGACCTAAATTTACTTTTTTTTTTTTAACTTTTTGCAAGGCAATGGGGTTAAGTGGTTTGCCCAAAGTCATACAGCCAGGTAATTATTAAGTGTCTGAGGCCGGATTTGAACTCAGGTACTCCTGACTCCAGGACCAGTACTCTATCCACTGTGCCACCTAGACGCCCCCCTAAACTGATTTTTAATGCGTTATTTTCTTCAGCATTTTTTTGGATCTCCTTGACTAAGCTGCTGAGTTCAGTTTCATGTTTTTCCTGCATCTCTCTCATTTCTTTTCCCAATTTTTCTTCTACCTCCCTTACTTGATTTTCAAAATCTTTTTTGAGGTCTGTCATAGCCTGAGCCCAACTTCTATATTTCTTGGGAGTCTTTAGATGCAGAAGCTTGGACTTTCTCATCTTCAGATTGTATATTTTGGTCCTCTATAGGACCAAAGTAATTGTCTGTGGTCAGGTTCCTTTTTTTTTTCCCCATTTACTCATTTCCCCAGTCTGTGACTGGTTTTGAGGTTCTTCCTGAGCTTTTGAGTATTATTGGGACGCCCCCACAAGGACCTCAGTATGTAAGGCTCCGACAGCTCTCCTGGTCTGTTGAATGACCACAAGTTCACCCCTCTGGGGCCCCAGACTGCAACCAGGGTCTGAATGTGGTCAAAGCCCCAGAGTCCTGTCCCAGGGAGAGAGGACAGACTTTAGCAGTCTCCCTCAACTCCTTTACCTTCCTTGGGCTGTGAGCTCTCAGGGAGCAGCTACCAGGCAGCTCTGGCTTGGTGGCTCCACAGGCCTGCTTCCATTTCCTGGAATCTGGGCTGCTCTGAGGGCTGCGGCTGAGGTGAGGAGGGCCACGCTGGTCTGGGCTTCGTGCTCACTCTGGCAGAGGTCTCCCTGCTAATCTTCCAAGTTGTGCTTGGTGCTCCCTAGGGTGGCAGGTCAGGAAACTGTGGGTTCTATCTCCTGAAAATTTAGTTGTAGTCATAACTTTAAGATTTTTGAAATATTTTGGAGAGGGCACCTAAGAGAGGCTGTTCTCCTGCCACCATCTTGGCTCTGCCTAACATCACACTTTTTAATTTCTTTAGGAGGCACAGGAAAAGTTGGCTTTAAACTTTCTCAGTCTTCCACTCAAAAGCCTGTTTCCTACAAAGATAACCAGTCTATCCTCTCCCAATAGTAATCAAATTTCATGCATGCCAACCTTAAAGAAAATACTGCTAATTCTTATTAAATAGGTGCTAAGATGAATTTAAATTGGAAACAACCTAATGGACCTCTGCTCTGAGGATAGTTTCCTCACAATGAACTTGCAGTATCTTAAGGTTTCTGCTGAGTCAACACCCACCATCCAATGATATCTGCCTCTACTCCAATTGAGGGTGTCTTTCATGTTATTCATCATGGGTATGGTTCTCCCTAAATATAAGAATTCCTAGTTATGACTGGGCATCACACAGATTATGATTTTAAAATTTTGTTTTGTAGGAATGGTTTTAATCTGGTCAAATAAATGATAGTAAACATGAACATTTCAGAAGAAGTACCATTTAGCATCTCTAGCCGTACTTGTAAAATTCAGTAAGTTCACAGTGCAATGAATGAGGATGGCTGGGATACACTATTGATAATGTGCCATCTAGCTGCCCCTTATTATGGCTAGTCTTGATGTTTACTTGATCTCCTTTTGATAGTTTACTAATGGAAGGAAATAATATAGCATTTATTAATAACTCAAGAAACATTTACTCAGCACTATATTAAGAACTGGGTATATATATATACAAAGACAAATAAAAACAGTCTCTACTCTCAAGTAGCTTACATTGTGACAGACAACATGTACATACATGGGAGTATACACAATATATATATACAATCCACACTTATTTGTGTTTACATTTATAAATATTAACAGAGTAGCTAGAAGATAATTTTATACGGGAAAACATTAGCAGTTGGGTCTATAGGGATGTATGTGTTGTGTTTTGAAGGAAACCAGGGATTCTAAAAAGTAAGAGATGGAAAGGAGAGTATTTCAGGCATGGATGACCAGTGCAATGAAACAGAAATATAAATATAATAAGTGTGAAGAATAGCAAGGAGACCAGTAGTTAGGAAGAAACTCATGACAGAGGGAGTGGGAGCAATCTCTTAGAAAAGATAAAACAGGATTAAGGGTTTATATTAAGGTGGCCTTGGGAAGGAGGAAGGTAGTGGTGGATGTTGTTAGAGATGTGGAATGAGAGAAGGCTCTCACCTCTCAAATTTTTCTATAAAGTATGAGATGAGGTCCTCAGCAGAGGCTGGGGGGAGAAGTGAGGGGCAAAGGAAGATTAAAGGAAGTTTCGAACAGGCACTGGGCCTATGGAATCAATAAGGGAGGAGAGTATTAGGACTGTTTTGCTGTATAATAGATTCAAACAAAATTGGATAACAAATCTGTAATGGACTCAGTAAGACTGACTTTCTCCCCTTCTGTTCAGTAGTCTATAAGGAGGAGCAGGAGGGCAAATGGTAGAAATATATTGGAGGGGCAGCTAGGTAGTGCAGTGGATAGTGGTAGTGGTAGTGCACTGGCCCTGGAGTCAGGAGGACCTGAGTTCAAATCTGGCCTCAGACACTTAATAATTGCCTAACTATGTGGCCTTGGGCAAGCCACTTAACCTCACTGCCCCTTTAAAACAAAAAAGAAAAAAGCAAAAAAAAAAAGAAATAAACTGGAGCTAGGGCTTGGCAAGACATAAACAGTGTTAGGACATGGGAACAAAAAAAATTTGAGTACAGGACAGTGTTGGAATTGAATTTTTTTCTCTAAAGTGTAAAGAGTGGGAAGGAAAAATAATGTAGCCAAAGAAAGGATGCTGGTCTGAAACAGTACTAAGTAGTACAAGTCACAGAAAAGATAAAGAATAGGGTTAAAGATAGTTAAGATAGGAGAAAGATGGATTGGAAAAGATTATGATCATATAAACATGGAAGAATTGTACACTGCACAACTAGGATGTTTTGATATTTAAAAGAATATTAACATATATGTGGAAATCTAAGATGAAGGCAGGTACTATGGATAGAAAGGAAGACTAAAATAGTCAATAAACCACTAAGGAAAAAGGGAGAACGTCCTGAGAGAGCAGTAGATAACCATCAGATCAGGTTCAGGATCTGAATTAGGAGATAAATTTGGATAGCACAAACCTCTGAGGAAGACAAGTTGCTGAGTGATACTAAGAAAATCTGGAAATAGCAGAAGTATTTTTACTTCCCCAGTGGAATCACTAAGTTGGTAGGGTGTGAAAAAAATACAATCAGTCCCGGAAAGGAAACTTGTTCATTATGGAGGGGACAAGATACAGTAGAAAGGGACAGATAAATTTAGGGCAGGTCTTTGGAGATAGGATACTAATAAAGTTATCAAAAATGAGATTGGAAAGTTGGGAGTTGGGGAGGTGGAGTGCAAAAATAATTTTTCTTCTGCAGTCATGTCTTCAGTATCACTGGAATGGGGGTGGGAGAATGCTAACCATTGATAAATGAGTTCAGGGACAGTAACAGTGGATAGGAAGAGATCTTGTCCTGCCTTGAGGCAAGGGGTATGACTGTGTCTTTCAGGTTGTCAGGAAAGTCAAAGTACAGAAGGTATGAGCTATGGTGTTATGTTGGCAAGCACCTGGAAGTTGAGGCAGGAGGTGGCAAATTTTCAGGAGGTCCAGCTGAAGCAGGAAAGAAATTGTTAGGAGATTTTGGTAGTAAAGTGATAAGAAATGATGTGTCCAGGAAGTTTGGCCAGGAGACAGGAATTGTGCTCACTCTTCCTAGAACGGTTGTGGCCTGGGCCACCCCTAAAAACATGACTGGGAGACAGGAGGTAATGTATTTCAGCAGGTCTGGAAGCTGTTATATCCTAGGGCTTATCTCACATCAAACACAAAGCTAACTTCCTCAAGGGAAGGTATACTGGAAGTCTAGAGAGGAAGCAAGAGTCAATGTGTTCATGTGTTTCTAGGCTATTCAAGATTTCAGACTTTGATTAACCACTATATTTTATTCTTTTTTTTCCTTCTCTAAGATGTTTCTAAATGTGTGTTACATCTTGCGTCTTAGGTTATCTTTCCAAATCATTTGCACCGAACCTATCTTTTGGACCAAGCTAGATAAATATGCTATTAAGATTTTTTTTTATAAACAATGAATCATTTACCAATGAAGAAAATTCATTAATAATAAAAATTTTCTTCATAAATCAAAATTAAAAGTATTAGAAAACCTTTTATAACAAAAATTTATACTTTGGATGTCTATAATCTAAGGAATAAATGTAGAGACAGTCCAAATTAACACTTTGGAGTCAACTTCAATTAATTTCTCTTCTTTGCTAACCCATATTCAACCCACCATTTCCTAATTCTTTCAAGAAGCATTCTAGGGGGCGGCTAGGTGACACAGTGAATAGAGCACCAGCCTTGGAGTCAGGAGTACCTGGGTTCAAATCTGACCTCAGACACTTAATAATTACCTAGCCATGTGGCCTTGGGTAAGCCACTTAACTCCATTGCCTAGCAAAAATCTTAAAAAAAAAAAAAAAGAAGCATTTTAAATAAAGCTGCTTCTAAAATGTCTTTAATTTTACCATGTTAGTTCAGGTAGTGATAAGGTCTCATTACTTGATTATAATTATTTTGGGTGGTAACATTATCTCATATCTAGTTTACAAAAGCAACTAAGATGCTTTTTCTCTGCCCTCAATCTTCTCTCCTAAATAGTAGGAAAACAAATTTCTTTTTATGTTCTCCTCTCTTGTTCAAGAATTTATATTGACTCCTTTGTAAAAATCTCCAGCTAACTCCGCCCTTGTTAGCCAAGCTCATTTTATTTGTTTACATTTTTCAAAGATTAGAATAAAAATGGTTCTATTACTGAAAAGAGCAGAACTACTTCTTTAACCTAAGTGCTGTTAAATTTGGCACAGAAAACACTAGAAAACAGTATAGGATCAAGAGTTGGTAGACCTAGATTCTAATCCTGGTTCTGTCACTTACTAGCTGGGGCTGAGTAAGTCAAATCAACACATATTTATTAATTGCCTACTATATGTAAGACACCATTGTTAAAGCCCTGAGGATACAAAGAAAAGGCTAATGCCTTCAAGGAATTCTTAATCTAACAAGAAACTACACACCAACAATTTTCCATACTACATTCAGACTACACACAAGAAGTAAAGAATAGAATGACTTGGAAGCAATCACAGAAGGAAGGCACTAGTATTTAAGAGACTAGGAAAGTGTTTTTGGAGAAAAGTGGTATTTTAGTTGAAACTTAAAAGTGAAAAAAGTCACTTTACTTTTCTGTATCAGTTTTCTTATCTATAAAAAATGAAAGATCATTTTTTGCAGTGTCCCAAAGATCTCTTGCTTTTCCCAAGCTAATCTTTCCCCTAGATTTGATTTACATAATTTCCACCAACTTTGACTATATCATTTCTACCTAGAATGCTTTGCTACTCTACTTATTCATGAGCTTATCCCTTAAAAAATCTGGATTAAAAAACTCATTTTCTACCAGAACTTTTCCATAATTAACCCAATTGACTTTTCCCAGTTCCTGCATATTCATTTTGTTCCTTTGGTCTTGCTGACATGATACTTTGTAAACATGCTTAAATTATTTTATATGTATTATCTTCCTATGCACATAGTAACTTCTAAAGAAAAATAATACATGTGATGAGTTAAAGCTACCCACTTAATCATACTTTGCAAAAAAAACCAGAACTGTAAGAATATTGAACATAAAACTTATTTCTCAACATTTTTACTTTTAAACAAATGTGGGTATGTATATCAAGTATGAATGCATGTATTTGAGATATAATTCATACAAAAAAGACCAGATAAAGAAGCACTATGCATTAATATTGTAAATAAGCATAACATGAAGAATATCTGCTGCATATGTATATTATTTGCATACAAATAATGCTATTAATAAGACTTCATTAAAGTCCTAACCAGATACTTTATTGTATAGTGCAGATGGTTCTGGATCCTTAAAAGAGCAGAAATTCTGGTAGATCTTATCAACTGGAAAGACTTCAAGTTAGGCCTTTTTGGTGAACTGCACTGAATGTGGTCAAAACCAATTCCTATAGATCATAAGTGTCAAACCTTTTAGCTCATCTGGTCCGCACTGCCCAACAAAAATTTGTCAAGGGCCACATATGGGATATAGTATTTATTTATTACTACAATGTAACCCATATTAACAAATGAGTATCATAATAAATTGTAATAATGTAACAATAAAGAATAGTTACATTTACTTTTTAACCAAAAAATAAGAACAAGTCATTTTTAGTATGAACACTGAGCCTGCTTTTTCAATGCCTCTGCATATTTATGACTGGTTGATAAAGGCTGTAGCTATGCAAAGAATATTTTCACGATGCTTGTCTAAAATTTTTCTTTTTTACTTTTTGTTTGCTTCATATGGGAAAAAAGTTGCTCACAAATATACGTACTCCCCAAAAGAGATATCATGAATAGGTTATGTTTATGAAATGCTGGATATCTTTCTTTAGGCAGGTATAACTTATAAAAGTTCAATAAAGACACTTGAATAATTTTTTCTTTAAGTTGCATATCTGACTTGCAATTCTATGTGTAAGTTTGCAGGTAACATGTTGATGTCAACTGAGAGTAGAGAAGCAAATATACTGAAATGCAGTTGGTATTTTCTATAATCTTGAAATCTATTCTCAAAGACCTGTAACAAAAAAAGTAATTAATGCACATCCAATAAAGTTGTCTGTTGTTATTATGATGAATCATATGTTTTAAAATAAAATTCCTAATTTCTATATGCAAATGTTTTATAAAAATAAAAAACTCTAGCAATCTGTGAGATGCAGAATGTTACTTCCTCTACAATACTAAAACACTGGTACATGTGCTCACCTGTTTTTCCTGTTACATGATGTGGGCTGCATGTGGCCATGGGTTGGATACACCTACTATATTCAGATACTGACCCAAACTAACAAGAAGCAATTAATTTCGTCTGAACTTCAAAATGGGTCAAATTCTTTTATAATATGAATATATATGAATGATACTTTACTTCAGAATTAAAGTTCTTAAAGACCATTAATTGAAAAGTGGGCCTAATCTAATTACATTTATTCAACTTCAAAGAAAAGCAATTTTTAATAATAGAAAGTATAGACTACCCTCAAATATCTGCCAATTTCTAACACATGCACATACACACAGTTGAATTATCTATAGCATTTTGAAATCTGCTATTCCATATATTCTCCTAACTGAATTTTACACCACCAATAATCTAAGAAATGAAGGAAATGAATTATAAAACTGTCTACAGCTTTTCAAAGTCAAACATAAATTATCTTTATATTCCTCAATGCTTTGTTCTTTGTCTGCTCAACACTCCATAAACAAAAGCAAAAAAAAATACAGGTCTAGAAGAAATTCTCTATAGTACCTTTCTGAGAAATAACATTCCATATTTGCTATACTCCTAAATGGGTCAAAGCATGGTACAAATTGTTTCAAAAATGGATGACCAACTACTTGTCAGGGGTTCTGTTCAGTTCCAGATTGAACTACATTGCTTCTAAGGTCACTTTTAACTAACAGATTCTGTTTAACCTCATGGCCCTGATTTATCCCCCAAGAGAATAGATAAGAGTATTGAGCAGCACAAAATCTATTGCTCTATTAGAAAAGCAATTCAAAGTACATGCCCTACTGATAATGGATCATCTGAAAATCTGTGTGTAAGACAAATAACATTAAATGCATTGAAAGTGGGAAGATGGGGGGAGAGAAATATACTATTTAAAAGAATGCTATGAGAAACACTGAATAAATCTAGATTCCTACATAACAAGATCTGTTTAAAGCAAGGAATATTTAAATGACAAACAAAATGTTCATATAGCCAAAATTTCTAAGGACTAGGTGCAGTTAAATCATTTCAGCTTACCATCAAAATGTTCTCAGGGCTTACTATGCAGAGAACACTGAGATAGGGAAGGCACAAAGATCAAATAAAATAGTAACAGTTCTTGGGGTATTTATAACTTCAGAGAGTACTAAAGTATCACAAGCAATTGTAATACAAATAGTATCTTAAGGGAGACCAGTGGTTGGCATATAGAAGGTGATTAAAAAGTATCTGTTTCCTCATCCTTTATAAAGAGATATATAAGCAAGTAACACAAGAGAGGTTCAATCAAGAGCTACCTGAGGTCCAAAGGGAGGAAGAATTGTGTTGGGAATGGAGTAGAGGAAAACAGAGATGGCAGCTTTTGAACTGAGTCTTAAAAGGAAGGCTCTGATTTCAAATAAAGAGGCAGGGAGGGGATTTCAGGCAAAATAATAGCACAGATAGTGAAGGACATATATGGGTAAGAGTGAGTATACTTGTAATAGGATGAGATAAGGCTTAAAAAGTATTAGGGGAGGCTTTGAATGATAATTTAAATAGTTTGGAATTCACTTTGTATGTAGCAGAGAGTTAATGGATTGTTTTTAGCAGAGGAGAGTGATATGTCTAGACATATTCATAAGGAAAATAAATCTGGCAGCAGGATTTGTTGAATAGGACAGCAGAATTGGGAAGCTTACAACTGAAGTTGAAGTGTTAGATAATGAGGACCAGTACTGGAGTATTGGCACTGGAATACAGATAAGGACTTGAGAGCTGTAGAGAGAAAATAAACAGGATTGGACAATGACCGAAGGGCCATCTGGGGGAGAGGTTAAAATCAACAATTATATCAAAGTTTCAAACATAGGCAACTGGGTGAATGGTGGCATCATTGGTTTAGTTTTGGACATTGGGGATTTTGAATTACTAATCGCATATCCACATGATGATTTCCTACAGAGAATCTGTAGACATGGATATTAAATTTAAATGAAAAGTCAGGGCTAGAGAAACCTGGAAAGCAATGAAAGTGAACGAGAAATCTGAGGGAATACCAAGATTAATGGGGCAAGGAAGAAAAGCCAGAATGATTACAGAGATATCAGGAGAACTAGGAAGAGCATAATGTCCCAAAATCCAAGGGGGAAAAATATTTGGGAAAATGATTGGTCAAAAGAGTCAAAACCTGCAGAGAGGATGAGGGACAAAAAGGTGGGGAAAAATGTTTTTGGATTTTGCATAGAGCAGGTCATTATTGATATTGAGAGAATGGTTTCAGTAGAGTGGGAGGGGCAGAGGAGCAATAAAGTTATCTAGTAAAGATGATTTTTTCCCAAGAAGTCTGGTATTGAAAGGGGAGAGAGAGAGATGGGATGATAACTAGAAAGATCAGAATGCTTTTTTAGGACTGGGGAATCACAAACATGTTATTGGCATCAAGAAACCAAAAAGGGAAAGCTTGAACACATGTGGGAAATTATGGTTACTAAAGCAAGGTTTTATAGGAAAGGAAAAGAGTAAGAACACAAATGGAGGGATACAACAAAAATCTCAGTATAACTAAAAAATCTTGACAAGTTTTTGGACTTCATTATATAAACAAGTTGAATCCCCAAAATCCATGACATGGACAAAGTCTGTTAACTTGTTAAATAATACAAATAAAGAAAAAATCTTCATTTTAGCAATTTCAGCCTCTTCTATGAGATCCTCTAAAAGATATGGAGATTAATCATTTGAATGTGGCTCCTCTTATCTGTATGATTACTATCTATTTAGGGTGCTATAGTAAAATTTCCAAAAAATGGCAGAAAAAAAGGGATCACAATAGCCCATACAACACTACTGGCTGTTAAATGGTAAGGAAGCTATTCAAAATTGACAAAATATTCATAATTTAAATTATCAGACTCAATTTCTCTCAAAACCCCCCCCCCTTATTTATACTACAAAGAACCAACATATATAGGTATATATAATATAAAATCTTTTGGGTTTTTTTGCAAACTAAGCTTATTGTATAAATTGTTACTTTAGCTGAAAAGGCAAATAAAGCCTACCCCCCCCCACTAGATGTATTTTTCCTGCCAATTTCCACAAAAAGAAAGAGATAATAATCAAGGAAAATGCTGACATCTACCGGCTGGAGAAAAACCTCTTTTGAAAATGGATCATGGGCTAAAGGCTACGAACTAAATCTGTATCTAAAAATTCACCTCAATTTCCCCACAAAAGAAACATCAAACATATGTTACATGAAAGAATGTAGCCACTGTAAAGAAATGGGAAACACTTTTGCAGCTAGACAAGAGAAACTGGATGCAGAATTCTTGGGGGGGGGGGAAGAGGGAGGATCCTTACATGCAGATCTTTGTATTTATTGATGTTTGAAATAAAGCCTAAACTTGACAATTAAAAAAACTAAGCACGAGTCTATAGTTTTATATCGGAATGCTCACGTCTAGTGATTATGAGATGCTCTAATGTTAACCCCGAACCAGACTGTTTTTCCTTCTAACGAAAAGATGTCTTAAAATCATCCTAAACTTTTAAGTTTGGCTTAAATGGGAGTCGGTAGCGAGACAAATTTCCACAGCTTGTGGAATTACGAAGGAACACACTCTCGGGCAAGAATTCCCATGTTGAGGGGGGGAAATTCAGGACTATCTGACTGTCCTAGATCCGTAGTCAAGTTTGGTGGAAATCAAAGGCCGGGGCCGCCGAGGCCCGGCTGGCGTGGGATTCCGGGGTGACCTCTGGGGCCCGCTTCCCCGGGGGCAGGGTCTCCCCAGGGCCAGCGCGTCCCCCTCGTCTGGAGAGAGCGCGCCGGGCTTTGTCCTCGGGAAGGGCCTCCCTCCTGGGCCGGGCCGGGCCGGGGCGGCGGACGGGCCGGGCCGGGCCGGGCCGGCCGCCCTGGGGGCGGCGGGGGAGGGGCGGCGGGGCGGGGAGCCTCACCAGGCGGAGCTGGCTGATCTCGTCGTAGGACATGAAGCTGAGGATGTTCTCGATGGCCACGATGGGCAGCGCCACCAGCGTGTTGTTGTGAGGCAGCTGCTCCAAGGCCAGGGGCGGGGACGGGGAGGCCGGCGACGGGGGGCCCAGCAGCGCGGGCTGCGGCGGGGGCGGCGGCGACAGGCGCTGGGACGCCCCCGCGGCCGGGGCAGAGCCGCCGCCGCCGCCGCCGCCGCCGCCTTCCTCCGCCATCCACTCCTCCGTCACCGCCGCCATCTTGGGGGGAGGGCTGGATGCCTTCCCCTGCTGCAAGGGGAACGGCGCCGCTTCCGCCGCGTCACTTCCGCTCCCCTCCCCCTCCGGGGGCGGGCACTGCGGCGGGAGCCGGGCGGGGGAGGGGCACCGTCCGGAGGACCCGAGTTCAAATGCGGCCTCCGACTCTTCCTCAAGCCACTTCACCCCATCGCCTTGTTCAGAAAACGAGCCGGGGAAGAACGCGCCTTTAAGAGCTGGGTTCAAATGCTGTCTGCGCTACCCTGCCCGGTGGCCTGGGGGGTTCCGAGTATAGCCCTAGGAGACAGGAGGTGCCAAGTATTGGGGTTCAGCCTCCGCTCTGCCTCATGGATTTTCTAGTATATGCGGTGCTTCTTTTTTTTAGGGAAATTGTAGCAAAGAATATCATTAAAAAAATTCTTTTTAGCTCCCAAGTCACCTCTCCATCAGCTGTGTCTGTTCTCTGGGAATGCTACCCCTCCCCCAGCTGCCATCTCCTAGAAATCTGCTATTTCTTTGTGGGTAACGTCCTATCTTAAAACAATGAGTGGCAAACAAATGCGCCTTCTACAAGATGGAAAAGCTTCAGGGTGTCAGGAGGGCACCCAAAGAGGAAAGGAGAGTTGAGATAGAATCCCTACTTTGGGGGGTCTCAAGGGGCTAGGATGCCTCTCTGAGACCTTGTCCGCATGGTTGGTTCCTCGGGCTGGTTGCCTTACCAATGTTTCTGCATTCCCTGTTCCTTGAGGCCTTCCCTCCTCTACTTCCCTGTATCTATTATGCATCTATTCAGGAAATGGGTTCCTTAAATCTTGCTTCAGCCTAGAAACACTGGAACTGATTGACTCTTTGTTGTTGTTTTTTGCAAGGCAATGGGGGTTATGTGACTTACCCAAGATCACACTGCTAAGCTGGTATTAAGTGTCTGAGGTCACATTTGAACTCAGATCCACCCAACTCCAGAGTGGGTTCTCTATTAACTTGATTGACTCTCGAATTGGATCATCTCTGAAAGGGTCCTCAGGGGATGGCTAAACATTCTCTTTCTAATTCTCTTCAAAAACCTGAGTAATCCCCCCTGATTAAAAAAAGATGTCCAGAAGTGGCCACCTCCTTTTATGTTGTTAGGCCTTAATATTTTTAAACTCAACTTTTAACTCTCCTTGGTTACATATTTGCTACCAGCAAATAAATCATTTGAACATATTAGTAGATAGGTACTAAATCTTGTATAGGTTCTAGTGTATGGAGATCTAAGTGATATGCAGGACATTTCACATGTACATGTCGCAATGGTATATTCATATCCATAAGCAAATACATAGAATCAATAAAACAATATAATAATAGCATTACTAAGTTTAGTGGATAACAGGAAAATTAAGGTATGTAAAATTAAGGTATGTAAATATTCAGTAATTGACATGTTCAATTGTATACAAGACATATCTTTCACAAGACACTATATTATCATCTGTTTTCAATTATCTCTAGACATGACTCAGAATTTGTCCAGCCCTAACTTCTCTCCTGATTTCCCGTCTCATATCCTCAACTGCCTTTTAAACATCCTGACCTAGATGTCTCAAAAACACGTTAAACTCAACAGTTCCAAAACGGAACTTTTTTTTACACTCACACTTACTGCCCACTTCCCACCTTCTCTTTTCTTATCAAAGGCACTACCATCTTTCTCATTACCCAGGCTCCCAACCTTGGTATTATCCTCTGTTCTTCTATCTCTCTCATCATGTCTAAAATTCTCCTACCCTTCATTTTTGCCTCCTAGCTTCCCTGGCTCAGTTCAAGTCTCAGCTAAAAGCCCATACCTCACAAAGAAGTCTTTCTCTGTTTTTCTCTTTCCAGGGCCCCCAATTTATCTTGTATCTTGTTTGTATCTAATTGTTTTCATATTATGTCTCCCATTGGACTGAGCTCCTTGAGAGCTCCTTGGTTTGATTTGGTTTTGTGTCTATTTGTATTCCCAGTGCATTTGGGTAGCTAGGTGATACAGTCACTGAGATCTGGGCTTGGAGTCAGAAAGACTCGTCTTCCTGAGTTCAAATCTAGCTTTAGATGTCCTAGTTGTGACACCCTGGGCAAGTTACTTCATTCTGTTTGCCTCAATTTCTCATACTTTTGTTTTGTTTTTACCAGGCAGTGGGGTTACATGACCTGCCCAAAGTCACACAGTTAATTATTAAATGTCTGAGGCCATATTTGAACTGAGGTCCTCTAGACTCCAGGGCCAGTGCTCTATCTACTGAGCCACCTAGCTGCCCCAGTTTCTCATCTTTAAAAGCTGAAAAGGAAATGGTAAATCATGCCAGTGTCTTTGCTAAGAAAACATCAAATGAGGTCACAAAGAGTCAGCCATGACTGAAAGCAATTGAACAATAAAAATTCTCAGTGCTTAGCATTATGTCTAGAACATAGAAGGCTTTTAATAAATGCCAGTTGATTATGTGTATAATCATTTTTCTAGTTTTCTCTCTCTAACATTGTTAATCGAATCACAGGTTGGATAGACTTAAGTTTCTTATAACCTACTAATCTGCCCACATATCTGAACTAGCTTATGGCTTAGACAAATCATAGGCCTTCTTAGAACTGGAGCCCTATATTCCTAAATCTGAATTTGTAGAGTCTAAACTAGCAAGCAATGTTACCGTACCCTGGTGATGTCTCTGTATCTTAAGTATCTTTACAACTGATGTTTGTAGACAGGATGGGTGCTGCCTCTGGCTATAGTCCTCTCCCTTATTTGAACTGGTTGTTGAATCTACACACAGTATGCTAAGTTTTTTCCAAATAAAATGTCTGTTTCTGATGGTCTTTGAATACCTGGTAGATCTCTTTAATTCTGAATAATCTGAGTCCTTTTGGTCTCTGTCTCTTCAATAGACAATCCAAACCCTTGCCAATGGACAATAAAAGTGGTAATTCTATAAACAAGCAAGTTGCCAAGACTTTCAACAACTTGGTTTAGAATAACTTTTCTTGGATTTGTTAATTTGTGACCTATGAACACCAAACTTCCTTAACAAAACTATGTCTTCTTGTTAAAAATCTTGACTACCAATGTGACCCCATATTGTTGCTTATTTCTGTTAGCACTCTTCGGAAACGAAGTTGTAGACAGATAATCTTATTGGAAAGATTAACTATCTTCAGTCTCTTCAGTCTCAGTGATGCTAAAACACAAATCAATAAATAGTCATGATTCTTGTTCCAAACACTAGTGGTATGGTTTAAAGCCTTTAGCATAATTCTTGGTAATTATAAGACTGTATAGATGCACAGCAGAGAACAAAAGATTTAGAAGGAAGCACAAAAAAGTTAGGTACCTTTGAAAACAAAATGTATTTTATATAGGTATAAAATGATAATTTATTATTTTATATTGAATCCCCTATGATCGACTGTGTACATGGAAATTTTTTCTTGTGTCATTTTTGTATTTTTTTTACAATCAATTGAAAAAAGACTGTACAAAGTACATCCTACATCCCTTGAAATTTTTGCTTTGATCTTATTGTCTTGAAATTATTCAATGCTCAGGCTATGAGTTCCCTTCAGGGTGATAAAATATAGTTCTAGACTCCTTGATGCTAGCCAAAGCTTATATCTTTGAAGTTTGCTTTTAAAGTCTTAATCTTGGTCAAAATGGATCCTAGAAGTCTATATATTCAGAAATCCTTCCAGAATACCTTACAACCATGAAAACTTTCTCATTCCCTTTTGCATATGCCTGTACACTCTTTATTGAATTGTTAGTCACCATCAAAACATGGCTGCTGTTCCATAAATTACCATAGATATGTACGGTGTACTATAGTCTTTTCAATCATGACCTACTTTCTTGTGACCCCACCCCCCGCCTCCACAATTGGGGTTTTCTTGGCAAAGATACTAGAGTGGTTTGTTATTTCCTTCTCCCATTCATTTAGCAGGGTTCATGACTGACCCAGCATCACACAGCTAGTAGTACATGTCTGAGCCTGGATTTGAAGTCAGTTCTTCTGACTCCCCAGCTTTACTGTGTACTATGTAATTATGCACTATTACCCTCTAAGGGTAGAAAATTGATAAAAGGCAAATACCTATAATTTACTAATACATATACCCTTCAAGTACAAATTGGCATCATTTTATTTTTCATACAAAAGCATATCTCACATTTCTTAGTGATATCTAAATCCTGATCCAGTAAAACCTGTCCTTTAGCAGCTCCAGCAGTCTCTCTTAGGCTGTATGTCCAAAATCACCATTAAAAGCCTTTACTATTATAAGGCACTATGCTCAGTTCCTGATATTATGAGTATCATCTGTGATATTTCAGTGTAGTTCTCCATTGCACAATTCTAGCCTCTGCCATTGTGTCAATAGAGAGTACCTTCTGGGCACTAGAACTTGATTCTCTAGTAGCATTGTCTTAATTCTTGTCTTGTGTCACTTTTGTTTTCTGCAAAGCTTTGGGTTAAGTGACTTGCCCAATGTCACACAGTAGATATCAAGTGTCTGAGGTGTCATTTGAACTCAGGTCCTCCTGACTCCATGACTGGTACTCTATCCACTTCACCACCTAGCTGCCCTTTATGTCATTTTTTCTAGTGTCTCCACATGCCAGTCCCCTTACAAGAGGCCAAGTTGCAAAAGAAGCATTAATCTCTATGGGGAAAGGAAGTTTCCAGGCTGAGTAGGAGTGGGAGAGCACACTTTTGAAAGTACCCCTTGCCCTCATGGCAAATGAATAAAAGGTTATAACTAAATCTTCCTTACCTATGAAGAATAAACTAAACTGATGATCATTATATATTACTTTTTCCAAACTTGGTACAGAATAGGGACAAAGAATCTACACCTTAAACAAAGCTTAGACATTATATTGCCTTTATGTCTGTCCACTGAGGGCTTTTGGCCTTCAATACCTGGTTAGATTTATCATAAAAGAAATACATGTCATGGAGAAGAGAATTTTTTTTCATGAAAAGATATGCATATGTTTAAAAATTGTCTCTTGTATTTCCCTTTGTGTTAGTCTCTAGACCAGGAGACAGTAGATTGCCAAATACTTGATTTTTAGATTAAAATTCCTTGACATTAGGCACAATTTCCTATTATTGACTTTATTCCTACTCTTCTTGTCAAAAGATGTTCGATAAGTAATAATGATTACACTTCAGGTATTTATTGGGTTTTAATTATTTTGCTAAATGTTTTCAACTGGGGCGGCTAGGTGGAGCAGTCAATAGAGCACCGGTCTTGGAGTCAGGAGTACCTGGGTTCAAATCTGTCAAATCTGACCTCAGACACTTAATAATTACCTAGCCATGTAGCCTTGGGCAAGCCACTTAAACCTATTGCCTTGAAAAAAAAAAATAAATGTTTTCAACTGCTTTGTTTCTTTGTTTCCCATTATGAAACAAAGTGCAAAGCTGCAGCAAAATACAATTAGACACAACTTCAGAGTTATGGGATGTGGTAATACTGAAACTTTTTCTCTTCCCCTTGGACACATAGTTAAATTGAGCAAGGGGCAGAATCCAGCTCTTTCTTGACTTGAAAGCTACCCTCTATCCTATCCAACATAATCTTATTACAGAAAAATAGTTGTTTAAGGTTTCTAAAGAATCTAAATGTATCATTTGATTTCATAGCATACTGTGAGACAGATGATCTTTTTTCTACATAAAGAAACTGAAGCTCAAAGTGTTAAAGCATCTTACTAGGGACAACTTTGAATTCAGGTCTTCCTTACTACAAACAAGGTCAGCACTGTCTTCACTATGTCTTGTTGCATCTCTCCATTAGAAAAATATCTATTTTAAACAATAACTTTTCTGTCAGAGTAAAAATTGAGATTATTAAAAAAAAATACTACATCATTTTGCAAAGACATTCCAGCTCTTTTCTTCCTATTAGTCAATTTTGAGTTCAACTCATTGTCCAACTGTAATTCTCATTCAAGGGAGGCACTAAGAGGTAGTGTAGAAAAATCATGGTTCTGAAGTTAAAAGATCATATTTTACTTCTTATGCCACTTACTACCTCTCTTTGATCTTGGGCAAGTCTAAACCTCCCACGGTTCAGTTTCCTCATCTATGAAAAGCTTCTGAGATCTAGATCTGTGATCCTAAGTAGGCCTTAATTTCCCCAACTGTAATATGAGAGGATTGGACTCAATGGCCTCTGGGGTTGATCTTACCTCTAAATCTATGATCTTGTAAGAAACACCCACACAAACACAGACACACCAGACACAGACACAGACACAGACACACACATACCCTACACAGACTCATTCAATGCTGCCCATCAGCCAGTATGCTGTATGCATTCTTCATTCAATTTTTTTTCTAGTAGGATTTGTGAAGATCTACTCTTTTGAGCCCTTTTGAATGTAATTGAAAATTTAAAAGTTGTAGATAAATTTTGGGAGCTAAATGGCACAATGGATAGAGCACTGGGCTTGAAATCAGAAATACTCTTTGAGTTCAAATTCTGCCTTAGAAACTTGGATGGGGAGAGGCAGCGCCGAGCACAGCGGGCCGAACTGGGGACTGGGCCGCCATGGGGGACGTGGAGAAGGGCAAGAAGATCTTCGTGCAGAAGGGCACCCAGTGCCACACGGTGGAGAAGGGCGGCAAGCACAAGACCGGCCCCAACCTGCACGGGCTGTTCGGCCGCAAGACGGGCCAGGCCGCCGGCTTCTCCTACCCCGACGCCAACAAGAACAAAGGCATCACCTGGAGCGAGGACACCTTGATGGAGTACCTGGAGAACCCCAAGAAGTACATCCCGGGCATCAAGATGATCTTCGTGGGCATCAAGAAGAAGGGCGAGCGGGCTTGATAGCCTACCTGCAGAAGGCCACCAACGAGTAGCCGCGCTGCCACCTTATTTATTGTCCGAAGCAGCCCAGGAGACTCCTTTCCTTTTTGTATGGGTACTATAACTGCCCTATTTAATTGGTCTCATCGCCCTGAGCATTTCGATCATGAATGGCTGTTCGAATAGAGAAATTATGCAGATTAGGTAGGCTTGGGGTTAGATAAGAAATCTCCCTTCTCTCAGTTTCGGTCACAACCAAGCTGTCACACTTGAATGTTTATTTTAAAAGATTTAGGCAACTTTTTTTTTGTTAAAGCAAGGGCTAGGTGCCCGTGCCCCACGTCTTAGAAAAGTTTTAATTAAATCTGGCTTCTTTCACTAAACTATGGGGAAAGCCTACTTAATAATGTCATATGATTTACCTGTTACGGGTTTTGGAGGGGTGGGGCAATTGTTGGGGGGGGGGGTTATGCCCCAGCCTGTCCAAAGGCCAGTCCTATTGAATCCATCTTAAATTCCCTAATTTGTGCATAAGTAACTTAAATTACAATGATTTCATTAAATACTGCCTTTCACTTGTTGAAAGGCATTTCAGTGTATTGTCTAAGGACTTGAGTAAAGGTCATCCCATCACTGCAGGAGTTCAGTTGGAGATAGAATCTCCTGACTTGCTAAGTACCTGTTTTGAAGACCTGTTGAATTGAAAGATTACAGACATGTTCTTAGTATGTGAATAGCAGTGGTATATTCACTTGGAGAGTCCAGTTTAGGGATATACCATTAGTACTACATCTGTAGCCATATTTAAAACTTAATGCACTTGGAGGATTCAGTTGTATGGAGATGTGCCATTAGTGCATCCATGGTTACTCCCAAAACTTGATTCAGCCATTAAACATTTGTGAATATTAAAAAAAAGAAACTTGGATGGGAAAGTCCCTGTTTGTCTCAGTTTCCTCATCTGTAAAAATGAACTAGAATAGGAAATGGCAAACTAATCCAATGTCTTTGCCAAGAAAATCCCAAATGGGGTCACAAAGAGTCAGATGTGACTAAAACAGTTCAACAAAAACAGATAAATTAAATTTTTTTAAATTAAATTTTTTTAAACAGAATCATGATTTATATGAACCAGTGGAGATTTTTGTATGGAGTCTCTTGGAGAATAATTTTGTCAGGAAAATAAATCACAACTTAATTTCTCTATTTAGTAAATTCAGATTTTTTTTATATTGAGGATTAAGTTTATTAGAAATTGAAATTGAAAGTTGCTTTGAATGACTATCCTGTCTTATCCTTAGCTCTTCAGAAAGCAACATTTTCTATTAGATAGCATCTAGATTTATTTAAACAATTAATGTAACTTCAAAAAACCCCACCAAACAAACCAATATAACAATTTGAATAACTTTCTGCAATTCAATCTCTTTAGCTATTTTTTGTGTTCTAGGCTAAAACTAAGCAAGGTTTCTCTTTCTCTAGGAGATCAGAACTTAATTTTCCCACCCCTCCACCAGAATGTTCCAAAAGTTACTTTCAACAGCTGAAATCAATGCTTATTTTGGAAATGGTTGACAAACAAAATTTGCAGTCTTAGCAGTTCTGGAAACTAGACCATATTTGGCTCTTATCTCCTCATTTCCTTCAAGTCATAGTCAAAATCCTACCCTCTTTAAGAAGCCTTTTTGTGACTTCATTTAATGCTAATGAATTCTCAAATGAAATTATTTTCAAGTTATCCTGTATATATCTTGTATATATACAAAATTGTTTTTGCATGTTATCTTCTCTGTTAGAATGTGACTTCCTTGAAGGCAGAAACTGCTTTGATTTTCTTTGAATCTCCAGCACTTTTTTTTTAAGGTTTCTGCAAGGCAAATGGGCTTATGTGGCTTGCCCAAGGCCACACAGCTAGGTAATTATTAAGTGTCTGAGGCTGGATTTGAACTCAGGTCCTCCTGACTCCAGGGGCCCCCCTGCACACTATCCACTGCACCACCTAGTCGCCTAATCTCCAGCACTTTTAATAAATACGGGTAAATTGATTGTCATCTTCTATCATGCCTCCAAGAGGAACAAATTATGTTTCATTCTCTGTCCTCTGAGACCTAAGACTGGGGATCACAATCAGTTATTTGACTGCTTTTTTGTGTTTTTAATTTAAATATTATAGTCATTAAATGTATTGTTCTCCTGGTTTTGCTTACCTCACTCTGCATCAATTCATGCAGGTTTTTCCATGTTTCTCTGAAATTTTTGTTTTCATTTTTTTATTATGATTCAATAATATACGATTATGCTAATATACCACAATGTATTCAACCATTCCCCACTCAGTGGTTACTCATTTTTTTGTAAGCACAAAAGGTACTATTGGAAACATAGGAATAAAAATTGTAGAAGGTAGAGCATGAACCTCCTGTTTGGGGTAGGAGAGAGCTTTTCATACTTTGGTTCTTGACATATCTTTTCAGTAAATATCTTTTTGTAAAAGCAAATTGATGTAAATTGTTTAAATTGATGGTAGAGTAGCAATCAATAGTATTAAAGACATGAGATAACTGATAGTTGATATCGAGAAGAACACACTAGAATGTGAGCTTAAGCCAGTAGTATTTTTAAAATTGTACTGTCACACAGGAGTACTTCTGAGATCTTGAAGGGTAACTGCACTCTAGATATTTAGTCTAATGCACATATGGGAATGTAATTCTAGCACCTTGTTACATTGGTGTGCCAATTACCCAGTACATTGTAGTTGCATAATAAATGCTTGTTGAATAAACTAGTCTCATGTAAAAATATACAGCATTTCAAAATCATCTTTTTAATCCCTTATCTCAAATGATGAAAAGCAATATGCTAGAATAGAGACACTAGGCAAACCTAAATTCAAATCTACCCCTGATACATACTGTGTGACCCTGGACAAGTTACTCCTCCTTCCCCTTATCCTTAGTGATCTAGGCAACTCATTAAGATTGTAAATTACAGAGAAGGTGTTGTCCTGAGTTGGAGTTTCTTACTCCCAATGAAATATCGAATCTGGTTCTTATTCCTATATTTGAAAGTATATTTTTTCCTCTATGTGGAAAAGTTTATGCTATACAACAAGATTTTAAAATAATTTAAAAGAGAAAAAAAGCAAAATGGTTTCTGAATCACTTCAGCTAGAAAACTAGGGAAGTGGCATAGTTTAAACCATAGGGACCAATGATACATATATGTTTTAAGGTGCTTCAAGAAAGAAGAGAGAGAGATAGAGAGAGAGCATTTTGCTTTATCTTACTTCACTTCAAATACATACTTGGCCTAATCCAGATACCAAACATCTAACAATCCAGAACAAAGAAAATGGGGTCTTTATTTCATGTTATTTGACTTCCCAAAATTATTCTAAATACTTCTATCATCATAATATGACTGCATTTACAAAGTCATTGGAATCCTAACAAGTCATTGGTATTCAAATAGGTCAGTCAGTAATTCTTCATCAATGATACAGCTAAGTAGAGCATAATGTTTGCTTCTGAATTTAGTGTTCAAGGACTTATGCTTCATTCTGAAGGCAGACTGAAAAGTATTATGTTTCAAAATAAGAAAACACCAGTGTGATTTGGTTGGAACCTAATGCTTTCTAATATCCTAATTTTTAATCAGTGGGACAAGAAAAAGATTGACGATCAACCAGAATGGGTTACAATTTATTTTCTTTTTTTTTCTTTTTTTTTTAAGGTTTTTGCAAGGCAGATGGGGTTAAGTGGCTTGCCCAAGGCCTCACAGCTAGGTAATTATCAAGTGTCTGAGGCTGGATTTGAACCCAGGTACTCCTGACTCCAGGGCCCGTGTTTTATCCGCTGCACCACCTAGCTGCCCCTACAATTTATTTTCAATCCAAATCAATAAACACTATCATTTGACTATTATGTGCAAGACACTGTATTAGGTCCTAGGAAAAATAGTTTCTACATTTTAAGAGTTCAAGCTACATGCAAGAAGTTATTTAAGAGATAGATACTATTGAGGATAAGAATGTTTAGAAATTTAAATGGGCTAACCAGAGCTGAGGAAGTAACATAAGAACAGTTTAAGTGCTGTACTGGCATCCTTGAAATAGAAAAAAGACTTAGAATAGTTCTTTCAAGTTAGCTGGGAATACTATAAATAGGAACATGGAAAAAATATGCATAATGAAATGATAATGAATGACTGTTCTGATTGAGGGAATAACCATGTTAAAGTGATCACAAATACCCTGAAGAATTGAAGTCCTAGAGTTTTAAAGGATAATTGATGAGAGAATATAGGTCAGAGATCCTGGAACAGACTTAATCTAAATAATGAGGGAAGTAGCACTTAATTTAATTAGGTGTAAATCTAGACTTCTAACTAACCCAGCAAGAGGATGATAATAATAATGAACATAATAATGCATTTAATCTCCAATTCAACTGTCAACAAGTATTTACCAAGTATTAGAAATAGTGCATTGAATTTAAACCCAGATTCATATATTTTCATAAATGCTATAATTATTAATGATTAGGTTGTAGGAAATAGAAGAAAGAGAAGAAGAGGCAAATGAAAGATGTGAGAAAACACAGAGCAGAGGTTCTTAATCTGGATTCTCTTTCCTTGGTTTTTAAAAATATTTTGATGGTTATATTTCAATAAAATATTTCCTTTGTAATCCTATCTATACATTAAAAAACCATTATTCTAACAAGAAGTCCACAGGCTTCATTGATTGCCAAAAAGGTCCATGACACCAAAAAAAGTTTTAAGTACCCCTAATAAGGGGGACAAGATCCTGAAATTTGAGTTATGAGAAATGAGGGAGGGAAAAGGGACTATATTGGTGGTCATAGACCTCTGTTAATTATTTCTTATGTGAAACACATTTAAGACAATATAATGGATTTTATCTTTAAGTACCAGACAGTGCTAATAACTATTCATTAGGGAAAGCCTCTCTTACTCAGAAAATTTGCACATGTCCTGGCAAGAATGTTAAATGCGATATTCCTGAACTGCTTCCATTTCACCCCTTCCTGTAGCATTCACTTATTTGTTATTAAATGGTATGTGAATTTGCAGATCTGCCCAGTTGAGATTAGCTCTTGAGCTTCTATTGGCAAAACCCCACTTTCTTGTGAATTTGTTATAGTTGAGTGAGCAAAGATGCCTCCATTTAATATTTGACTCACTAGACAAAGAAAGAAAATTTGGAGAAAAATAGGTCTTGGGAATCATAGCACAAGGAATGGACTTGGAATACAGCTAGGACTGGAATCTCTCTCTCTCTCTCTCTCTCTCTCTCTCTCCCTCTCTCTCTCTCTTTTTTTTTTTTAGTTTTTTTCAAGGCAATGGGGTTAAGTGGCTTGCCTGAGGCCACATAGCTAGGTAATTGTTAAGTGTCTGAGGCTGGATTTGAACTCAGGTACTCCTGACTCCAAGGCCAGTGCTCTATCCACTGCACCACCTACCTGCCCCAGGACTGGAATCTCAACCCAGGCTGAAACATGAAACTTAGTCTTGACTATCTTGTCATTAGAAGGAACCTCTGCTCTCCTCTGGATGCAGCTACCCATCATGGAATAGGGGAATGTACTCTGTGCCTTAGCAAGGAGAAACCTGCTCCAGGTGCAGTATTGCCTCAGACCTGGAACCTGTCAACTTTCTCCTATCATTTCATCTGGACAAGTCACATAACCATTTTGTGCCTCAGTTTCCTCAACTGCAAAATGGAAATCCTACTTTGTAGGATTGTTATGAGGATCAAATGAGATAGTGCAGTGCCTTACTTACTTTTACTTTCTCTATTCACTTCCTATCACCATCCTAGTCATATCCCCATCATTCAAAGGAGAGTGTGGGGGTGAGGAGGACAGGGAAAGAAGACAGAAAAAAGGGGGAACTATTTAGAATAATAAAATAACTAACATTTATAGAGTGTTTGCTATGGGTCAGACACTGTGCCAAGGAATTTATTTGCTTTAAAAATATTTCTTTTAAACATAGAGTCATGTAGAAAGGAATTTCAGAAGTAGTCTAGTCCAGACTTTAATATTGGAATCTCTTCTACAGTCTATTAAAGGTGATTATTTAACATCTACCTAAATAGGTTCAATAATATGAGGTTTACTACCTTTCAAAGCAGCCTATTCCATTTTCAGAAAACTGTTAGAAAGTTCTTTATAGTGAGAAAAAAATTTCCCCCTTCATACTTTAACTTTATGTTCTTTTTAATTATAAAGAATATAAAATCTGTTTCTGTGTTAACTTGGGCATAACCTTAAAATAGCAAGAAATAAACTTCCCCAATCAATCAGCAAAAATTTATTAAGCCCTTATTCTATAGCAGATACTGAACCAAGTGCTAGGGATACAAGAGGATGAAGACCTGAATTAGGTGGTAGCTGCATGAATGGAGAGATATTTGGGGGGGTAGAATTGACAAGATCTGGCAATAGGGATGAGAGTGAAGAATCAAGGACTGAGGTTTCTGAACCTGCTTGTGAACCTGCCTGACTGGAAGACTGGCGTTGTCCTCAAAAGTAATAGGAAATTCAGAAGAGATAGGGGAAAGAATAATGAGTTCTGTTTTAGACTTTTTGGGCTTGAGAATGTTTATAAGATATCTGGTTCAAAATGCCCAACAGACAGCTGGTTATATGAGACTGGAGCTCAGGAGACAAACTAACTCTGGATATATAGAGATAATAATTGGACCTATGACAACTATCAAATAAGAGATTAGAGAGAGCAAAGAGAAGAGAAACTAAGCCAGACCCTTAAAAGGGACATCTACAGTTCAGGGGTGAGACATAGATGAAGATCCAGCAAAGGAGAAAGAAAAAGGACAGGTTTGATAGGTTCAAGGAAAGCCAAGAGAGGAGTCACAAAAAGCCAGAGAGGAAAGTAAATATCAAGTGCTTCAGAAGGATGAGAACTGAGAAAGGGTCATGTAAGGGACATGTGGATGGAAGAGAGGAGATCATCAAACATTCATGGGAGGAGAAAGAATTCCACAAAGACAGGGCATGGCCAGGGCAACTTGTGGTCCTAGGTCAACAGCCCAACTAGAACATCTGTCCACTTCTGATCCTGATGTTTATTTCAAATTAACACATATAATTTTCAAGGCACTGTGCTCAAGAATATAAAAACAAATTTGCAACTTTTAGTTCCAGGAGGGCAGAATAAAGAAGGAACCCTCTGAAGCCCTCCCAAATTTCCCTGCAAACAACAAGAAAGGGGTCTCAGAACAGGAGCAGGGAACCAGCTTACCAGCCAGGTAGGAAGGGTCTGTCTCACCGGGGTAGAAGGGGAATGAGGTCTAAGAGCAGCAACAGCAGCCAGCCTCAGAGCAGGGGACCCGCAGCAAGGTTCCAAGCTATCCACCAGAGAAGCCCTGTCCTCCTCCAAACCAGGAGCTCCCTAGGCAGGTGAGCAGTCTGGGCAGTGTAGCAAACCAAACCAGCGGCCAAACCCTCAGTACAAGCCACCAGCAAGGCCTAGACCCCATTGCTGATAGGTTGTGAAGCCCCACCCAGGAGCTAGCTAACATCAAGACCCCACCCCTGGGCCTGCCAGCAGAGACTCTGTTACCATAGCAACCCAGCAGCTAGATCCTAGCCCTGGAGCAGGCCAGAAGTTAAATACCAATCAAGAGGGAGACTCCCCCCAAACCCAGTACAAACCAGCAGGGGAGCTTCCAGAGAAATCAGGCAGCTCAGCACTAAACTCCGTGAAGCAGATAGATCCAGAGTCTTGGGACAGTGCAGGTCCAGAATCCAACTCTCACATAAAAACACCAAGCACAAAAAAAGCAGAAAAAAAATGAGCAAAAAACAATAACAAAAAGAGAATTTGACTATAGAAAGTTACTATAGTGATAGGGAGAATCAAGGCATAAACTTAGAAAATGATCATAAGTGTCAAAATAACTACACATGAAACCTCAAAGAAAAAGATCATTTGACACCTACCCAAAAGCTGACTATGAATTAAGACATAAAAATCTTACAAATACAGAAAAGCAGAAATAGAAAACATTTATTTCTTATCATAATGTAATAAATGAATGTTAGAAATGAACCCCCAAATCCCTTATTCCAAAGTGGGGTCACCTGGCTCCTAATAGCCTGGAGTAACAGAAGGATTCTTTATTTAACATTTCCTGTAGAAAAGAACACACTCCCCCTAGTGAGGAGAACCCCAAATTGTGCCATTATCCAATCTTATACATGTTTGGAAGGCCTTTTTCCCCTCCCTTTAGAGTCATGTTAGGTCCTCATCATCAGGGGTACAATCTAATCAATACGTCCATATCATCCCCTTAACAGATTCCCCCTCCCTGGTCACATGACACATGTTATGCTGATGACGCATATTATGATGATCATCACAGGAGGTGTGTGAGTTAATATGCATGAAGTTTATTAAGCATGTGTACTTGTGAAAGGTCAGAGGCCCCAGGTTGAATCTCGACCAATTTGAGCTGGTTTTGGTCTAATCTTGGCACAGACATCTTCAGGTTTGTCTAGAAGAATTCTTCCAGTTAGGTGACTGCTCAAGGTCATTCCTTTTGTCTTACTTCCACATTCCTGCATGTAGGCTTATGTCCTTTGGCCTAATCAACAGCCCAGAGATCCCTGCTTTTGTGATAGTTACCTGTGAAATCCTAACTGATAGCATCCTTTCACATCCTATGGAAACCTAACACTCAATAATTTCTCACATGAACAATGGAAACATTAAAAGTGAATTGAAAATTAAATTAATCCTAAAAAAACAAGTGAATCAAGAACAAATTATAGAAACAATCAATAATTTCATTAAAGAAAATTACAACAATGAGACCATATACCAAAATTTATGGAATGCAACCAAAGTAGTATTTAAGGGAAAATTTATATCTCACAAAAGAAAATGTAGGTCAATAAATTAGGCATGGAACTAAAAAAAATCCTAGAAAAGAACTAATTAAAAATCCTCACTTAATCACCAAATTCGAAATCTGAAAAAAATCAAAGGAGAGATTAGTAAAATTGAAAATAACATTGATCTTATAAACTAGAAACTGGTTTTATGAAAAAGAAACACAATAAAATTGACAAACCATTGATTAACTTGATTTATTAAAAAAAGCAAATTACTAGCATAAAAAAATAAAGGAGTGAATTCAATAACAGTGAAGATGAAATTAAGACAATTTTTTAGCAGCTATTTTGCCCAATTATAAGCTAATAAATTTGACAGTCTAAATGAAATGGATGAATATCTACAAAAATACAAAAGCCCAGATTAACAGAGGAAGAAATAAACTATTTAGATAATTCATTCTTAGAAAAAAGAAATTGAACAATCCATTAATGAGCTTCCTAAGAAAAAATCCCCAGGAACAGATGGATTCACAAGTGAATTCTGCCAAACATTTTCAGAAAAATTAATCCTAATATTAAATCAACTATTTGAGAAAATAGGTGAAGAGGCAGAATTTCTTTTGCAACACAAATATGGTGCTGATACTTAAACCAGAAAGAGCCAAACAGAGGAAGAAAATTTTAGGCCAATTTTCCCTAATGAATATTGATGCAAAAATTTTAAATAAAATACTAACAAAGAGATTATGACAATATAGCAAAAGGATCAAATACTGTGACAAAGTGGGATTTGTACCAGGAATGTAGTTTGTTTAAATATTAGGAAAACTATCAGCATAATTGACTATCAGTAACAAAATCAACAGAAATCAAATGATTATCTCAATAGATACAGAAAAAGTCTTTGACAAGATACAAAGCCATTCCTATTAAAAACACTAGACAGCATAGAAATCATTGGAACTTAACTAAAAATGCATCAACCATCAGTAAACATTTTAATGCAGATGAGCTAGAAGCTTTCCCAATCTAATCAGGGGTGTAGCAAGTATGCCCATTATTACCTCTATTATTTAACATTGCCAGTGGTTCGGTGGATAGAGCACTGGCTTTGGAGTCAGGAGGATGGAAGTTTGAATCTAGCTTCAGAAACTGAACATTTATCAGCTGTGTGACCCTGGGCAAGTCATACCTCACATCCAGGGACATCTCCAGTTATCCTGATCCATATCTGGCCACTGGACCCACTGGCCCGGGAGGAGAAAGTAAAGCTGGTGACTTAGCACAGTACCCCATCACTCAAATCCAATCATGTATTTGTCATGGCATCACCTCCCCAATGTCATGGTCTTCTTCAATAACAAAGGACAAACAGCATCATATAACATTGTACTAGAAATGTTAGCTATAACAATAAGAGAAGAAAAAGAAATTGAAAGATTGAATAAATAATGCAAAGCTATCATTCTTTCTAGATGATATGATCTTATACTTAGAAAATTCCAGAGTTGTCTGCTGGTATCTCACTGGACTACTTGATTTATTGTGGACTTTGCCACCTTTGGCTGAGTTGCTCTCTGTTGCCATCTTTAGGTGTTCAGTTACTGTACAGCCATTTCCCTGGGAAAGTCAGAGTGACTTTTTTTAAATTTTTGTCTAAAACGTAAGATGTTATTTTAGCTGTTCGTGATTCAAATCCAGATTCCAGGTAGCTAGAGAAAGCATTAGGTACAATACTTTGCATGTAGTACACTTATTTGACTGCCTGATTAGCATGTCTATCTTTTGAACTAAACTCTGGGCTCCCTCAGTCAAAACTCTTATTTTGAACTTGATGACATAATCTCTCCTACTTAATATGACCAAAAGTGTATTTTCTTTTTTAAAATATTTTTTATTTTTAAAAATTTACATTTTTATTTATTTACAATTACTAAAATAGTCTTGTTGTAAAAGTAAACATAATCCCCCCTCCCCCCACAAAAGGAAAAAAAATGTGCTTCAGTTTGTGTGCCTATACCATCAACTTTGTCTTTGGGGTGGATCGTATTCTTTATCATAAGTCCATCAGAGAAGTTACTTCCATATTTTTTCACAGTTGCTTTTGCTGATTGTAATTCCCTCCATCCATTCCTCCCCATTACCATTTATTATATTTTCTCTCTCCTTTCACTCTGTCCCTCTTCAAAAGTGTGCTGTGGGGCAGCCATGTGGTACAGCACCAAGCCTGCATCCTACCCAGAGATTCATCAACCACCCAGCCCTGTGGTCCTGGACAGGACACCCAATCCCACCACGTTGCAAAAAATAAAAAAGAATGTGGGCTATATCTGACTATCCTCTCCCATGATCTACTCTGTCACCTACATCCCCCCCATCCCTGTCTCTTTCTCTCATCCCCTTTCTCTCCTTTTTTTCTTCTTCTAGATTTCCATGCACTATTAAGTATGTATGTTATTTCCTCTCTTATTCATTTCCAATGAGAATGAAGGCTTCTTCATTCCTCCTTGCCTTCCCCCCTTCTATACCATTGCAAAAGCTATTTCTTGACTCTTTTACATGAAATATCTTAGACTATTCTATCTCTCCTTTCCCTTTCTCTCAGTACATTTCCTTTTCACCCATTGACTGCATTTTAAAAAATATATTATATCTTCAAATTTGGCTCCCTCCTGTGCCTCATCTATAAAAGCTCCTTCTAAATACTCTAGTAAATGAGAAGGTTCATATGAGTATTATCAGTATCATCTTCCCATGCAGGAATACATGTAGTTTATCATCATTAAATCCCTCATAATTTACCCTTCTCATCCACTCTCTCTATGCTTCACCTGTACTTGGAGATCAAACTTTCTGTTCAGCTCTGATTGTTTCAACAAGAACATTTGAAATTTCTCTGTTTCACTGAAAGTCCAGCTTTTCCCCAGGAAGAAGATGTTTAGTTTTGCTGGATGGTTGATTCTTGGTTGCATTCCAAGCTCTTTTGCCTTTCAGAATATCATATTCTAAGCCCTACAAGCCCTTAATTTGGATGCTGCTAAATCCTGTGTAATCCTACAATATCTGAATTGTTTCATTCTGGCTGTTTGTAGTATTTTCTCCTTGACTTGAGAGTTCTAGAACTTGGCTATAATATTCCTGGGAGTTATTTTTCCAAAACAGTATTTCCTATCCTAAATCCTACCCCTCTTCTGAATTTTCCTATTACTTCTGAGAACACCACCATCTTTCCTGTCACCCAGGATCAGTGGCATATGTGCTGGTCCTGGAGTCAGGAAGACTCTACCTGAGTTCAAATCCAGCCTCAGACAATGTTCCAACTGTGTGATCCTGGTCGAGTCATTTAATCCTATTTGCCTCAGTTTCCTCTGAGCTAGAGAAGGAAATGACAAATCACTGCAATATCTTTGTCAAGAAAACCACAAATGGGGTCACAAAGAGTCAAATGAGACTGAAAGTCACAACTGAACAACAGCAATCACAGCCTCGGTGTTGTCCTTGACTCCTCTCTCTTTTGTCACATATCTAATCACTGTCAAATCTTATAAATTCTACTTCTACAATATCTCTTACATCATTTCTCTCCCTCTACCTATATGGCCATCACACCAGCTTAGGTCTTCATCAACTCTCACCAGAGTCATTTCAACTTTCTATTGGTCTCTGATTTCTATCTCTCTGCTCTCAAATCCATTCTCTACATAGTCATCAAAGTGATTTTCTTAAAGTACAAATCTGACCATATCACCTATCTCTTCATTTATTTTGACTGGCTACAAAATCTTTCTTGAATTCATACTCCTAGACTTCATCACTCCCACCTTTCAAATCTCAAGAGGTTGTAACTGTCCTCCCCAACTCTACCTCCCCTTAACATGCCCTAGACTAGAATCAAACAACCTGATTCTATTCTATCTTTCCAATCTTCTTAAAATTTATTCCCTTTCGTGTACTCTGCAGTCAGGTCATAATTGCCTTCTTACTATTCCTCACGAATGACAATCATTTTCTCTCTTGTGCTTTCATATTGTCTAAGCCTCATGTCTAAAAAGTACTTCCTCCTAATCTCCATCTCTTGGAATCCCTTGTGTCTTTCAAATCTTAGTTTAAGGACAATCTTCTTCTTAAGGACAACAAGAAGCATTCCCTTTCACTCCATCCCCAACTATGAGTGCTTTCTTAGCCAAGGTTAACTTGTATGTCTTTTGAATATAACTATATGTGTGTGTGTGTGTGTGTGTGTGTGTTCTCTTCATTAAAATGGAGACTCCTTGTGAATCAGTTCAACCATTTTGGAAAACAATTTAAAATGATGTCCCCCCCCACATTAATAAACTATATATATATATATATATATATATGTATGTATATATATATATATATATATCTTAACCAAGAGATACCAATACTAGACATATCTCAAGGAGATTAAAGAAAAATAAAAATGACCTTATGTACAAAAATATTTATAATAGCTTTTTTTATGGTAGCAAAGCACTAGAAACTACCTATCATTTGGAGAATGGATAAACAAATTATGATAATATGAGTGAAATGGAATCATATTGTTCTATAAGAAATGATGAAAGGGATAGTTTCAGAGAAACCTTGGAAGATTTAATATTTTATATTTAATAATTTATTAAAATTAATAATACTGATGTAGTCAAGTGGATGGAACAGGTGAATACTTAATATATCGTAATGAAAAACAACTTTGAAAAAAATCTGAGAATTCTGATCAGTGCAATTCTAGAAGACTAAGGAAGTCATTTATCTTTCTCATGCAATTTACATGGTCCTTACTTGAGATGCATGATAAAACAAACTTTTTTTTCATGATTTGCTTGACTATGCACTGTATTTCCCCATGTATAAGACTCACCTTTTTTTGAAAAACTTGGGGTCTAAAAACTGGGAGCATCTTATACAGATACAGTGGTTGTAGATTTTTTACTAGCATATCCTGCTTTTTAGTGCTTGTCTTTGCACTCATTGTTTCATATTTGTTACTAGTATATTAGGTTATGTTTTGCCATGTTCTGCCCAGATATGGCCCAGAAAAAATTTTCAAACGGTTGAATTCAAGTTCAAAGTGATCCAAAGTTTGCAAAAGTGAATGGATTGGACTTGCTGACTGGCTAAACCATGCAAACAAGAGAATTATTCAACACAGAGTTGGATTAGACAATCTTGTTGATTGGAGGAGGAGTTTGTGGTAAATTGAATCTATAAAGTTGCTGCCTAAAAATAGATGACAATAGGTAAGAAGTAAAAGACATCAGAAAGTTGGCATGTGCTCCTGCACAAACCTGAAAAATAGGATGGGGTTCATGTCTCTGATAATGAAGAAGTAAAAATCTTAATAGAAGAAAATGCCACTAGTCATGTCAAAAACAAGCATTGTGATTTAAGAAAGAAATCACTAATAAGATATAGAACCCAAATTCTTATTAAAAAAAAAAGAGGGAATTGTGAGAAATATGGGAGTGTTTGGGTTCCATAAAAATGTGAAGGGAGAATTGTTAATTTACATTGCAAAGACTGGGATCTGCCTATATTGTTGCCTTATGGGCAGGTACTAAATTAAAACAAAAGATTTAGCCTCAGTCTTTTCAAAACCTGAGATTAGGTCAGGTCTGCACCACCTAATTCTGAGTTAACTAGAGTCTGTGTCCTTCTCCTTTGCTCATCCTCAAGGAGGTAGTTGTTCTTGCTCATTAGTATAATGAACATGATGGAGAAAGCATATAAGGGTGAATTAGATCTATTAGATTGTGACCCCACTAAGGGGCAGGAACAAAGCCATTCAAAGTCATATGACATCTTGTAGTTCTGGATTTTGGGGTCCCTCTCCCCTTGAGAGAGGGGTGCCATTTATTAAGATATCAATAACTTTTTTAAGGTTTTTTTTTTCAAGGCAATGGGGTTAAGTGGCTTGCCTAAGGCCACACAGCTAGGTAATTATTAAGTATCTGAGGCTGGATTTGAACTCAAGTACTCCTGACTCAAGGGCCAGTGCTCTATCCACTTCACCACCTAGAGGCCCTTAAGATATCAATAAAAAAACAATTTTAATCACTCTTAAAAAAAGAAAGGGAATGGAATTCATGCTGCTGAACATAGGTTTGGTCCTCCTCCAACTGAGAAAACAATCTGAGACTGGTTATGGGAAGAAGAAACCCTATTGAAAACACCATGGCAGAAGAAGACCATGAGAGGCAAGTCAGCAAAATGGCCTGATTTAGAGAGGGAATTGAAGCTATGGATTGAAGAGCAAAGGGCCACTGGAATTCCTATGTCCACAAAGACAGTTCAGCAGGAGGCAATAAGAATTGCTGATGAAAAAGAAGTTACTCATTTCAAAGGAGGACGTAATTGGTGCTTTAGTTTCATGAAATGGAATGCACTAAGCATGCATGCATCCATACACCAGACTTGCCCAGGGAGTGCTTGGGGTCAACCCCAGACCAGAGCAGAGACAGGATAGCTATCAGATCCTCTTCTAAGACAGAGTTTTGTAATCAAACACAGATGAGGACAAGCTAATGTATGGGAGATTTTTTTAATTTTTAGAAAGGTTTTATTTATTTTGAGTTTTACAATTTTCCCCCCCAATCTTGCTTCCTTCCCTCCACATCCCACAGAATGCAGTTTGTTAGTCTTTATGTCATTCCCATAGTATGCATTGATCTAAATTGAATGTGATGAGAGAAGAAATCATATCCTTAAGGAAGAAATATATAGTATGAGATATAGCAGAATTACATAAGATAACTTTTTTTTTATAATCAAAGGTAATAGTCTTTGGTCTTTGTTCAAACTCCACAATTCTTTCTCAGGATACAGATGGCATTCTCCATTGCAGATATCCCCAAATTGTGCCTGATTGTTGCCCTGTTGGTATGAGCAAGTTCATTAAGGTTGATCATCACTCCCATGTTGCTATTAGGGTATACAATGTTCTTCTGGTTCTGCTCATCTCACTCAGCATCAGTTCATGCAAATCCTTCAAGGCTTTCCCAAATTCCCATCCCTCCTAGTTTCTAATAGAACAAAAGTGTTTCATCTCACACACACACACACACACACACACACACACACACACACACCACAGTTTGTTAAGCCATTCCCCAATTGATGGATATTCCCTCAGTTTCCCTTTCTTTGCCACCACAACCAGTAGTGGTATTGTTGGATCTCAAAGGGCATGCATAATTTATGGGAGTTTTGACAGTGATAAGGAGTTGTATGAACTTTATGATGAAGAAAACTTAAGTTCAATAACTTTATGTAATATATTTTTTTTCAAATTTTGGGTCCCAAAATTAAGGTGCATCTTATAAATGGGGAGATACAAATATTTGTTATAAATAATGTTTTCTTCCAATGATAAGTGGTTGAAAATTAGATAGGCCAAAAAAAAAGCACAGGGGACAGTGGGAAAGTAGAACAAAAAGAAAAGTCATTGGAACATCTCTTTTATGTATAGAAGAGAATAGAAAGAATCTCACTGGAGCAGGACAGCTTTTAAAGCTATAGATTGAATTATATATGTTATAGAGATCTGGTAATGGAAGTCAACACCATTGCATACTCAGCATGCTTGGCCTGCTGCTAGCTGCAGATCCTGCTTTCAGAAATGCATGATGAAGCAAAATGGAAAGATCTTTCTACCCAATGTGGACCTTTACTTATTTCTAAAACTGATTTTAGTCTATAACCAGGTAACGAAGAGATAGCCTGGAACTAAGATGCATTCAAAATAGCATTAACTCTGTTTAAGTGAAGAGGCAAGGACTGATGTAAATCCTTGTAAAAAGTCTTAGGTCTTTTTCTCCCCATTAGGGCTGCTACCATGTGACTTATGAACACTGGCTCTACTGTTGTTTCTTTATCTGTTGTATCTATTCTTCCTGTATTTAGGTGGAGTATTAGAGACAGCCACAATCATATGAGATTTAAAAGGTTAAGTTTCTGGAAGATTTTGCAGTTAATCACAAGGAAAGAAGTGCCAAGCAATCTGTTTAACTTAACATATACTAGTGGCTAGGTGACCTGGCGCAGTGAATAGAGCACCGGCCTTGGAGTCAGGAGTATCTGGGTTCAAATCCCACCTCAGACACTTAATAATTACCTAGCTGTATGGCCTTGGGCAAACCATTTAACCCCATTTGTCTTGCAAAAACCTAAAAATAAAATAAATAAGAAACTTCACATATACTGAAGATAGACAAGAGAGAATGATAGTGATCCATGTGTTGATTATGTCACATTTGGAAATGAATTTGATGAGGGTAAATGCTTTCTAGAAACTGTATTAAATTTGAGCCCTCTCTTCCCACTATTTGAGGTCTTAGGAGGGATATAGTCTCCAGGTACTGGAAAGGAAATGTTTTATAACTTCTATTCCTGTTATATCTTTATAGTCAATATTTCTTTGTAAAAGCTAATTGACATTAATTGGCTAAATGAAACTGGGACACTAATGACTGAGGAATTAACTTTGGGGAAATACACGGAAGTGGGGTATCACGCTGAGAGCATTAGACAAGAATCACCTTGATCTTGCAGGGGTATTTTCACACTTACCCCTGGGGAGAGAGATACAACTTTGCTTAGAGACAATGCTTCTGGGGGTGGGGGTCGGGGGGTGGGGGGGGTTGGGATGAGTATCTCCAGAGTGCTTTTGGGCTATATTTGTTGAGCACACTTCAATACCTAAAATGAAGGCACTTATGTGGGAGATGGCAAGTACCAGCCTCAGGGAGAAGTGATTTGGTACTCCCCTACCATGTGGGTAGATGTAGCCTCTTCCCACTGACTGCACAGCTGGAGCAGGCTTGAATCTTTAACTACCTGGATAGGTATAATCTTTCTGACAGATATATTCTTTTAAGGGGGTGAAGGTTCTGCTGAAAAAATAGGCTTGGGTTTTGTTCTGTTTCATTTACCTTTTTTTGAGTTCAAGATTAAAGTTATTGGATTCCCTGGACCTAGGAGCATGTGTCATGTTGGTCTTGGCACCAAAAATTCTACTCCAGATGTTGTTGCTAGTTTAATAGGGAAGTCCTGAGAAACCAGGGTGCCAGAACTCAAGCCCAAGGGGAATTTAGACTTGAATCTTTGTAGAATCATACGTTCTAAGAAGTGAGTTAAGTCACAGACCTAATCCTGCACCTCTCCCCCATACTAAGGTATATGGGGGATTATGTGCTCCACATTTGTATATTATTTTCATGTCATATCTTTGGTAAGTGTTCCTCTGTAAAAACCAATCTGTTTGAAATGGGGGCATCTAGGTGGTGCAGTGGATAGAGCAGGAAAATCTGAGTTCAAATCTGGCCTCAAACACTTAATACTAGACATCTGACCTTGGTCAAATCACTTAACTCCATTGCCTTGCAAAACAAGAAAAACAAAAAATACAAAACAAAACAAAAGTCAAGGGCGGCTAGGTGGCACAGTGGATAAGGCACCGGCCCTGGAGTCAGGAGTACCTGGGTTCAAATTTGGTCTCAGACACTTAATAATTACCTAGCTGTGTGGCCTTGGGCAAACCACTTAACCCCATTTGCCTAGCAAAAACCTAAAAAAAAAAAGTCCATCTGACCATTAAATGGTTAAATGGAGCTAAGGTACAGGGTACTCTTAAAAATGAGGGATTGAGCCAATGATAGAGACTAGACACCATCCCTCCAGAAATCCTTACTAGAATTAGGGAATCCTTGGAGAGGAGTGAAAAATAACATAACTGACTGATCTTCAAGGCATTTGGGGGCCAGGATAATTACTGTAACTTACAATTAAAAAGAAAAGTAATCTGTACATAATAAAGACCTGGAGTTTCATGCATAGTCCTCTTTTTCTGTTCTACTATGTATCTAGGATTATCCATCAGGTGTTTAGGTAGTTGAAAATAAAAAATAAGAATTTAAAGTAAACTCCTTGAAAGCAGAAATTGTTTGACTTTTATTTTTGTAACACTAGCATGGTCTGAAGATTTGTTATAGTGAGAAAATTTCCTCTTAATTTCGATCATACCATTGCTCATCAGTTTGCTTCCCAAAAGTCATCTCAAGAACAAAAACTTCTCTGCCATTTACTAGCTGTGTTATTTGCTTTGAGGAAATTGTTTAATTTCTGTTAGTTTCCTCATCTACAAAATGTAAAATAGTACTACTACTAATAATAGAAGATTGTTAGAAAAGTGCTTTGTAAACTGTAAAGTGTTATATAATGTGAATTATTATCACTCATCAGTGTTTTTCAGTGACTCATATATGTTTAGAAATAGTAACAGCAACTTTATCTTTGAACAGAGAAGATAATGTCCAATGTTGATGTTAAAGAGTGCAAAAGAAATCTGAAGTAATCTTTGGAATGTTTATATTTCAGACACTTTTATTTGCTCTTCCAGAGACACAAGTCTCTAAGATCATAAGTGAGAATTGCTGACATTCCTGGAGTTTGCCAACTATCCCCCAAATTAGTTATCTTTGGAAATTTGATTCATCATTCTGAGTTTCAGTTTTCTATTCTGTTAAAAAGAGGCCAAGAATCCTTCTCATTTAATTACCTCCCAAAATTGTGCTGAGGATGAATGGAAGCAGACATAAATTTCAAATAAAACAGATTACATAAGGTATAAGTATTTTATTTTCTTTTTTACAAGTATTATATTGTCACAGAAATAAAATTTTGTGGAGGATTAATGCCAGGTAATGATCTAGGAAAAAAAAAAAGAAATAAAAAACCCCACCCAGCCTTGTGAAATAGTCATTTGTTCTTGGTATTCAATCTCAGTAGCTTGTCAAGCTTTCACCATTCATGGGTTGTTTTAAGACTCAACTTTACACTCTGGCAATATATAGATTTTGTCAAAAAGCCTAATAGAGTCTCTTACTGTGGTATGCCTGGAGATATCTCCTTATTCTCTATTGTTACAGAAGAAATAAACAGTCCAGATTCCTGTAGGCACTTACATAGCCCATTGTACTTATTCTTGCCTACAAAACATTTTTTTCAAAATCCATTCTTTGACTGCCATTGCCATGACAAAGGCTTTCTCAATGTTTATTTCAACATACCAGACAATTTCTACCACTCCTTGGCTCCAGTCATTAGAATGTCTGAGGAAGAGAAAAGATTTAAGGCAAAACATAAAGATCTTGCAGAAGATAATTTTTCCCCCTTCTTTAACCATCAAACTATGATTAACCATTTTTTATTTTTACCTTAATGAGGTCACAGGAGCACTACCATTCTGTTAAAAATATCTTTTAAAAAAACCACACCTGCACTAATGATCTATGTAAAGTGAGCTTTTGTTCCAAGTTTAATTGCAAAATTTCTTAATCCTTCTGATATCAACAGCTAATCTTCTACTCCTTATATATTTCTATCTAAGAACTACAAAAACTAAGAATTTTTTTTAATGCTTCCTAAAATCTTAATGGAACTTTGCTAATGCTGACAACTTTTGACCTTCTGAAACTGGTTCTTATGATATTTTGGGATAATAGATTTAGAAAGGAAGGATGTTGTACTTAAAGTCAGGAGGGTTTGAATTCAAATCTCACTTTGTTGACCCTGGACAAGTCATCTACTTTCTTTAGGATTCAGTCTTCTTAACTGCAAAATGGGGTCAGATTGTATTTGATGACTTCTTAGGTCTCTTCCATCTCTGGACTATAATCTTATGAATCCCTGAGGTTATTGAGTCAATTCTCAATTTTCAGATAAGGAAACAGTCCTAATCGGGTTAACCGTAATCAGGTTAAGGTAGTAAATAGGACAGAGGTGACTTGAACCCATGTCTTCCTGGCTGCAAATGCACCATTTTTTTCACTACAGGCTTTTTAAGCATCTGTGCTATACCATTCATCATGTTAAATTATCAACTGTGTGTTGCTGGGCCTGTATATGAAACTTTTGTCCTGCCAAGACCTACTATAGCTCACACTCCACTTGAAAGATTTTCTTTTTTTTTAACTGAGGCAATGGGGTTTAAGTGGCCTTCCCAAGGTCATACAAACAGTAAGTATCTAGTATCTGAGACTAAATTTGAACCCAGGTCTTGCTGACTCCAGGGCTGGTGCTCTATCCTCTATGCCCTCGAATAGTGCAACTCAAATGCATTTCTTTCTGCTTTTTGTTTGTTTGTTTATTTGTTTGCAAGGCAATGGGGTTAAGTGACTTGCCTAAGGTCTAATTTGAACTAGGTCCTCCTGACTCCAGGGCTGGTACTCTATCCACTCTACTACCTAGCTGCCCCTCACATGACTTTCAGCATGGCAGTTGTTCTGTTTTGCTCCACTTTTTTTCTTCTGTACAGACTCCCAAAGCAGGGAGAAAGCTGGTACCCTCCTTAGGGAGATAGTGGCTACCACCTTCTTCCCTGATATCTCATCTGCCTTGATCCCTTGATTTCGGTAACAGTTTTTCATTAACATTGGGAAGCTATTTTTCTATAGATCTAGACATTTGAAATAGATTGGGAAATACATTGAGTAGTATTAAAGATTTTGATGCTAGCTCACCTAAAAGGGATGAACTTTGTGATTCCTTTGATCTCGAACTTTCCTTGTCTATGGGTCACCGATTGTGAAAGAGGGAGCCCCAGGTGGATCAGGACCAGGAGAGTCAGGTAATCTTCCAGGAAGGAGATATAGACTCAAGGTAGTCCAAATGAAATTAAGGGGCCTGCACTTAGGTAAGCAAACAAGAAAGAGATAAAGAGGAAAGAAATCATTTATACAGGACCAACTATGTGTACTGCACTAGGTGCTTGTCAAATAAAATCTCATTTGATCCTCCCAACAACTCTAGGAGGTAGCTAATATCCTCAATGCAGCTGATGTAAACAAAGGCTAAATGACTCATCCAGGGTCACATAGTGAATGTGTGAGGTCAAATTTGAACCCAGGTTTTTCTGACTTCAGGCCCAGTGCTCTAAGAGACACTGAGCAAATGGCCCCAGTTTAAGGACATCATCAGAAGATGCTTCTGCTCTAGTCAATAGGAAAGCAAGTAGAAACATTCATTTAGTCATTCATTCATTCACTCAACAACATTAATTGGTGATTGCCTTAGAAAAGATTACATTTTATTGGAGAGGATGTGGAATCAAAGGAATGTGAATCAGTAAATTAAAAAAAATGTCTACAGAATAGGCACAAGTCTTCTTGGGAAGGAGGATGCTAACAAATGGGAGAAGTCAGATGGGTCTCAGTATAGGAGGTGGCATGTGAGGTGAAATTTGAAAGGAACTGGGACTTCTGAAAAGTGGAGATGAGGAAAAGAAGTGTTCCAGACACAGGGGAACAGTCTGTGTAAAGGAACAGAGATGTATGATAGATTTTCAGAGAAGATTTTAGCTTCAGAGGAAAATGGTATCAAGGTCTACAAGGAACTTTAAGGATAAGGAAGATTTATGCCTATTTTCAATTTTCAGAGGGTATAGTAACTAGGGAGAGAATGAAAATCAGGGAGTGATGGAGGAGAATTGCCAGAGGAGACGAGATGCAATGGGAAGCATATAATAAAAGGGGCGGTTGGCATTGGTAAGGAGTAGAATCACTTTATCAGATACTGAATTCAAAGAGGAAGAGAAGATGGGGTTGAATGTCAAGGGGATTCATGTAGAATGAGGAGGAGGAAGGACTTCTTTATGAATGATTTCTACTTTCTCAGTAAAATATGAAATAAGGTCCTTTGTTGAGAGGGCCAAATAAGGTATAATGAGGGAGTCTTGAGGAGAAAAGAAATGATTTAGAGCAATCTATGTGAAAGTCAGTTAGGGAGAGTAAAAAGGATCATTTTACAAGCGAGAGACTATTTGACATTGGGCAACATAAACCTAATAGGACTTAGCTTAATTATGGGATTTCTTCCTTTACCATTCAGCAGCACATTACTAAGAATAGGTAGGCAGATGAGGGGAAAAAAATGTAGATTTGGGGTTTGGCAAGTGATCTGTGCAACAATAGGAGATAGGCTGAGGAATTTGATAAGAGAAGACAGTATCTAGTTGAATTGGTTAACTATTGGGTCTTTTGATACTTTTTAATCACATCTGTAATTGCGATGCATTCTATTTTAAATTATTTTTGTTTTGACACAAGATGAACTCGTGATAAATTGTTACTGGTTTAAGGGAGAAGGGGAGATTCAATGGACAGAGATCCAAATATTATTGTTAGTAAATACTGATTTACAAACCAGGTTAATTTCTGGGATAGTAGTCTGGGACCCTGTTGCAAAAGTAAAAATGTCAATATTTCTCAAATTAATGTACAGATTTAGTAAAATATCCCTCCCCCAAAATCAATGGACAATTTCATGGAATTAGATAAAATAATCAAACTTAATATGGAAAAGTTGACCACCAAGATTATTTGAAAAAATAATGAAAAAAGAGAACAAATAAAGCAAAATAGACTGGACCTTTGGGTCAAATCCAATAAAGATAAATATAAATTCTTTTACTTAAGAATAAAAAATCAAATTCACAAGTAAAAGATGTGGGAGACTTAGAGAGACAGTAGTAAAGGAAAAGATCTTGGGGTTTTAATGAACTGAAAGCTTATTATAAGTCACCAGTAATGTGATCTTGAGCTGCATAGGGGGTTGGAGCAGAGTTTCTAGGAATCAGAAGATATTCCCATATATTTTGTTTATGTCAAACCTCATCATCACTACTATTGAGTTCAGTTCCAGATACCCTGGTTTAAGAAGTATACTGATAGGGCAGTGACAAGAGAATAAGTGATTCATGACATATGAGAATTGGTTTAGGGAACTGGGCATGTTTAATCTAGAAAAGAGAAGATTCATGGGAGATAAAATAGTTATTTTCAAGTATTTTAAGAGCTGTCATGTGGAAAAGGGATTGAACTTGTTATTCTTGACCCCAAAAGACAGAGTCAGGAGAAAAGGATGGAAATTGTAGAGATCCCAATTTAAGCTTGATTTTAGGAAAAAATTCCTAATAATGTTCTCTTAAAGTGGAATGGGTTGCCTTGAGCAGCATACTGACGGGACTAGTCAATCAATGAGGTCCCTTTTAACTCAAATTCTCTGATTATGAGCATGTGCTGTGTTGGCTATGTGTGTTTCCTAGCTATGTGTGTTCTCTATGCCCCTTTCAAGTGTGATTTCTAGAATATGTATTCTTTATATGTGTCTTCTACTGGTGGCATAGTAGTAACCTGTGAATAAGTGTTTCTCTATGAGCACTGGAATCCTTTCTGTCATTTCTATTACTATGTTGTTTAGTTAAATGGCTTTTAGCTTAAGCTAACAGGTTTTGGTTGGTTGATAAAAAGAAAAGCAGGGGCTCATAAATTGTGAATTTATGAGGATGTTGAATCATAACATACTTGAACTTCAGATTCAAGAACCTTAGGGAACTAATATGTGAGGGATACCCTGGGTGGTACAGTGAGATACTTTACATCTATTCTATTAAGTTATATATTGTTCCTGTTGAAACATCTCCCAAATCATTCTCGTATGTGGATTTTTTTTAAGAGTTTGCTGTAATCTTTTGGGGTATAAATCAAGGTAAAAAATGAATATACCTATTTTGTGAATTCAGAAACAAGCAGAAAAAAAAATGAAACAACTTGGCTGAACATCAGAAAAGTTCTTAAAACCTCTAATATACACAGTATTTTTTTTCCTCCTTGCTTTTCCTGTAGGGGTGAGAGTGAAGATTAGCAACCATTTTGAGAGAGTAGGAGTGGAAAGAAGGGGATATGATTCACTGAGGACTGTCTCTACAGTGACTTAATATCTATTTCTTCACAGTAAGGATTAGTGACCAAGAGGCAGAATGCTCCATAACCCATGACCAATTCCTCTGAGTCATCCCATCAGCAGCTAGATTATTATCAAAGTAAATCAGACAGGGAAGAAAGGAAGATAATAAAGGAGTATGAAACTTCTTTATGAGCCTTTTAATTTTCTCTTTTTAGGCTCATATTATTTTTAGAAAGTATAATTTTTACTCTTGATCTTGGTAAATGAGAATTTTGGCAAAACTTGAATATCACTGTTTCCTTCTAGAATCCTTTCTGATTATTATAGAAACTAGAGAGAAAAAAAATGGAATTATAAAAACATGGGGTAGAAAGGGTTTTCAGAAACTATGTAATTTATTCCCTTTTCCAATTAAAATCCTTAAGCATTTCAGGTATCTTCATATCATTAAAGGTATCCATCAGATAGATATTCTTAAAGTATATTCTAGGGACATCTGGGAGTTCTGAAGACCTTTTAAAGGCATCCATGAGGTTAAAATATTTTTTAAAAATTAAATATTTTAATTTCTCATATGGTAAATAGCAATAGCTAAAACTTTCACAAACAAAATCCTCTTTAGGGAAGTTCTCAATTTTTAAAAGTGTAATTCTGAGACTAAAATATATATAAGAACCACGGCCACAAGAAATTATTACATAATAACTTGTGGTCATTCCATTCAAGAAGGAATCAAATAAGATTTTAATTAATTCATTCTTTCTCTCTGCCCTGTGTCCCTTACCCCTCTGACTTACTAGGCATTATCAGTGACTTCTCAAATGTCAAATCTAGTGGTTTTTTCCCTCAATCCTTCTGTATTCTGACCCTTTTTAAACCTTTAACACTATTGATCACTCCCTCTTCCTGGATATTCTTGCCTTTCTAGATTCTTGTGACTCAATTCTCTAGTGGTTTCTCCTCTCTGTGTGATCATTCTTCAAGTCTGTTTTGCTGAATTTTCAAGTCTTATACACTATGAGTGTACCCCAAAGATCTGTCCTTGGATACTTTTCTCTTCTCCTTTTATATTATTTCACTTGGTAATCTCATCAGTTCTCATGGGTTCAATATCATCTCTAAACAAATGATTCTCAGATCTATACAATATAGCAATATTCTCTCTCCTTGACTTCAGTGCTATATTACCAACTGCTCTTTAGATATCTTAATGCCTAAATAATAAACATGTTAGTGGATGTTCTATAAACATCTCAAACTCAACATGTGAAAAACAAAAAATCATTATCTTTATTCAACTGAAACCTTCCTTTCCCCAAAACTTTCTTAATACTGTTTGAGGAATCATTATTTTTTATTCATCCATAACCAAAACCTCAGTGTCATTCTCAACCTCTCCTTTGTCATCACTCCATATGTACAATCTGTTGTCAAATATTGTTATTTCTACATTTGCAATGTCTCTTTTTTATGTCATTACTACCTTAGTTCAGGTCCTCAGTGCCTCTTGCCTGGCTATTGCAATAGTCTTCTATCTGGTCTGTCTGCCTCAAGTCTCTCTTCACTTCTATTCATACTTCACTAGACTAGCAACCATCTGCTACCCCACAACTCAATAAATTCTACTGGGTCCATTTTGCTTCAGGATCTTTGCTAATTAAAGCCTTCTAGAACTTGGCTCCTTCCTACATTTTCAGTATCCTTACACTTTACTCTTTTGTCTACTTTATAATCCAGTTTCATTTCATCCACATTTTTTCTTGCAAATGATGCTTCAACTTCAAACTGCTTTTTCACTCACTATTCCCCAGATCTGGAATACTCTGCCCCTTACCTCCATCTCTTAGTTTTCATTCAAGACTTAGCTCAAAGCTAATCTTCATTGGAAGACCTTTCCCAATCCCCAGATGCTAGTACATCTTTGAGATTGTCTTCCATCAAGTCTGTATATATCTAATATGTGCCTAATAATTTATGTTGACCTCACCCCATTTTCTTTGATATTTTTGGATGAATTCTTACATGGAAGGGACTATTTTTACTTTTATTCATTCATTTAATTAAATGTCCATCCATCTATCCATCCATCCATCCTTGATTTTAGCCAAGTGCCTAGTACATTGTTGCCATTGTTGTTGTTCACTCATTTCATTCGTGTCTGACTTTTCATGACCCCATTGTGGAATTTTTCTTGGCAAAGATAATGGAGTGGTTTGCCATTTCCTTTTCCAGTTCATTTTAAGATGAGGAATTGAGGCAAACAGGTTAAATGACTTTCCCAGGATCACACAGCTAGTAAATATCTGAGATCAGATTTGATCTCTGGTCTTCCTGACTCCAGGTCCAGTGTTCTATCCACTGCACCACTTAGCTGCTAACAGCAATATTTAAATTGATTCGTTTTGATTAATGAAGTGTCATGTCATCTTTGTAGTCCCTTCTACTAATTCCCTACTAGGATTTTTCTTTTTTCATTCTATTTGTTCTCCTAACAATTTATCTTTGATCCTATTCAAAACTTTTCAAGGTAGGTAGTACATTTAATGGGGACTGGCTGATGTAAGAGATTGTAACTGTATCTTCACTTGGAATTATCTTCACTAGGAAACTTGCTTCTGCAAGACTTGTAACTGTGTAACAGAAAGGCTTTGGAGAGACCTGGGAGCACATGGATATTTTATAACTGGATTTGATCTTCTAATCAGGAATGGATAGCAGTCCCTTTGATTAACTGCATTTTCAGATTTGAAATTGGGAAAGCCTTCAAAAAAGGTTTTATTGACTTTGGTCTCATTTTTCTCAGCTATTTGCTCTTGATAGACTTTTTAGATTCTTCTTATGATGTCTGGTGAGAAACAATGCTATAAGGCTTGGGTCTTCTCTGTGATGAGGTTAAAGAGTGGTCCCACAGAAACCACTTTTGTTTCCATGTTATATTTCCTTTCCATTTTAGGTGAAGAAATTGGAGACTCTGATCTCATAAATTTTGAAAGGTCAGGACCCTCTGAAGTTCAAATTTTGCAGCAAATCCAGTATACATGTCTCAAAGGCTAAGGAGTGAATTTTGGGGCATAGTTTATTGGTCTGAGATAAGAATTCATCCAGCAGTTATGCCACTATTGTATATGAACTTTGTGGGACCACTACTATATGGAAATTGGTCTAAGTCTAAGCATATTCTCCCCAGAGATCAAGGGGATAGGAAACTGTGTCTTCTAAGATGCTGGGAGAAAATGTTTATACTTTCATTTTTGCTTATATTGTATATGTTATATATTTATTGTATTTAACATAAACATACATATACATAGGCATATATGCACAAACATACACATATATGTATATATACTTCTGAAAAGCTAATTAATGTTAAAGGGAACTGGAGTGCTACTCACTGGCATGTGTAAGATGTGTGTGAGAGGCATATGGGGAGATCAGCTTGCTAGCTTTAGAGAATGAATTCTATCAACACACTAAGGATACTGCAAAAACTGAAAGGAAGATGGATCAGCCTGGTTCTAAGAGAGAGTAGGGTAACCAGTCAGCTTCTCCCCTTGGTGACCCCACCCTTCTCTGTTCCAGTTGCAGAAACTTATTAGCTGTGTGATTCTAGGCACACATGCTCCATATGGAAGAGAAAAGTGTGGCAGAGAAGTTTGTGACAGGTGACAGGGATGGGATTCAAGTTTAAGTCTCTGGGCTTTCAGTTTTGTGTTATTTCCTCTAGCATATTTCCTTGATAATACAACTACACTGTATCTTTTCATGAACCATAATTAAGACATTCTTTTTTTAAAAAAGTTGATCTTTTGCTTTTACAAAGTCTGAATTTTCTCCCTTATCCTTCCCCCTCCCAGAGAGCCATTACATAAAACAAATAATTTTTAGAAGGAAAAAAAAGGAAAAAATAGAAGAAAAAATTAGGTGAAAACTATTGAAACATTTTTTAAAAAATCTGACAATGTATATACAATTCCCTATGACTGTAGACCTGCAAAGGAAGGCAGAAGAGTATCATGACATATATCTTTTTTTGGCCATACTTATTCTTTGTAATTTTGTAACAGTGATTTTTGGCAATTTGAGGTAGTTGTTCCTTCCATTTATATCATTGTCATTTGAATATATTATTCTTTTTGCTCTACTTACTCCCATTTTCATCAGTTCATGTCTTTCTATGCCTCTCTCTATTCATCATATTTCTTCTCTAATTGATGGGCATCTAATTCATTTCTAGATCTTCTCTACTAGAACTAGTACTGTTATAAATAGCTTAGTTTATATCAGACCCTTCCCCCCCTTATCCATCACTTCTTTTTATTTTATTTTATTAATTTTTTTTAGGTTTTTGCAAGGCAATGGGGTTAAGTGACTTGCCCAAAGTCACACAACTGGGTAATTATTAACAGTCTGAGATTGGATTTAAACTCAGTTCCTCCTGATCCAGGGCCAATGCTCTATCTACTGCACCACCTAACTGTTCCTTATCCATCACTTATTTAGGGATATATGCATATTTGCAGACAGAAGAAAAAGTTCAGTGAGAGAGGTGGATGATTGTGTTAGCCCCAGTGAGTACATTCCTTCAGTCTACATTCTTCTACTCATTATGGTTCAGTTTTGAGGAAAAAAAGCTTGGCTGCAGAGAGGCAATATAGAAAATTGGCTTTATAGTTAGAAGAATTTGGTTTTGAGTCTCACAGTTAATATATGTTGATCATGTGACTGTGGGCTGAGTCACTAAATCTTAGTGCTCTAGGAAATTAAGATCATAAGTTGTGAAGCAGGAGCAATCTCCATTGCTTAAGGAAATTTCCTAATGGGCAATGAAGATATAATAAATATACAAATATCCTTCTTTCTGCCTATTTATCTATCTTTCTATCTATGCACACAAAAAAATTAGCTGTAACTTTGCTGTGGCATGATACATTACTTAGAACAAAATTGCTTGTTTTAGGCAGCCTTCCTTGTAAGATTAGTAATTTTTGCTTTTAAAAAATAAGGTTGAGGGTGGAAAAGAAAAAAGAAGAAAGCTTTCCTTGAGAAAAAATAAGCATCAGTGATAGCTTTCTGAGCTGATTGCAGCTGGTTTTGCAACAAGCAATGGTTTGATCAGATTAAACATTTATAACCATTTTTTCATTCTCTTTTACCTTCTACTTTCCTTAAATTATCATGCCAGGAAGATGGCATTTTGAGATTTCTCTGGCTTCCCCTATTGTTTAGACTTCAACAATTTGCTCTTCACAAAAGATGAGCCATTGCCTTTTGTGTTTGATTTCTGAAGAAACTATAATAGTAATTGCCTCACATTTTTTTTCAAATCTTGAGTTAATGTGCTTTTTGCTTGTCCAGTCCTGATTTATTCTGAGCATCAGCGGATGGAAAAAATAAAACAGTACATACAACAAGCTCACTCTTTTCTTTGTGTCTAATTCTCTAGTTTGCATAGTACATTACCATGATTCTTAAAATGATGATGATTGTTGTTCATAATAGAGCTAAGAGGTAAGAGGACCACATATTTCACCAAATAACAGGATTACAGGCTCAACTTTTTCCTCTGGATTCACAGAATGAGACAATGTTTCAACAAATACATTTGGATCATGGTTTCTATCCTTTCCATTCAAACTTTTCCTATGCCTAACCACATAGGATAATAGATTTTGAGCAAAATTTTAGAGGCCATCGGATCCAGTTCCCTCACTTTACTGCTGAGGAAACTGAGACCTAGAGAAGTTAGAGATTTGCCCAAGGTCACAGATGTAGTAAATGTATAAATAATTGCATTATGCTTTACAGTTTACAATTGGCTTCACATATGTTAATTCTTCTGATCCTTACAATAACCCTAATAGACAGTTGCTATCATTATTCTCATTTTACAGATAAAGAGACTGAAGTATGGAGTCAAGAGTTGCAGAAATGCAAAGCAGACAATATATGATAATAGCTAACATTCATTTAGCTAACTATGAGTCAAAACAATTGTTTTCTCATTGGCTTCTCACAACAACTCTGGGAGAGTAGGTGCTATTATTATCCTCAGACTTGATGCCACCAAGCTGCCCTGAGTCAGTACATACCTGGACCCTAGCATGGAAGCTAGGGGGGGGAAAAGCATAAGATTACTGAAAAAGTCAGAAAAGGACCAGGTGCTAAAAATGCTCTCCCATTAGACCATTAAGAGAGGGAGCTAAATTTTTTTGGTGGTGGTGGGGGGCATAATTTATATATTTGCAGGTATTTCTTTTGTCTAAGTTATCAGTCTTGTTAGCATATTAGGCGTAATTAACTTTATTTACTTTTCAATTGTGGATTCTTTTTTCATTTATTGATACAATTTATTTTCCTTCCCTCTTTTAGAAAATTTAGATTTGTCAACTCTAGCTCATTAGCTTTTTATTTTTTTAGGTTTTTTTGCAAGGCAATGGGGTTAAGTGGCTTGCCCAAGACCACACAGCTAGGTAATTATTAAGTGTCTGAGGCCAGATTTGAACTCAGGAGCTGGTGCTCTATCCACTGTGCTACCTAGCCGCTCCTCATTAGCTTTTTAAAAATAATTGGTTCCTAGTTTTAATTTTTTTTGCTTTCAGTTTTATTAATCTCTTTTTTTTTTCAGGATTTCTACTTCGTTGCTTAATTGGGGCTTGGCTTTTTGATTTGTTGTTCAAGTTGTTTTTTTTTAATTGTATTCTCAATTCACTGGCTTGTTCTTTCTCTCTTATTGATGAAAGCATTTAAAAATATTAATTTACACCTAAGAATGGCTTTTGCTGAATCTCATCAGTTTTGATATACTATTTGATATACTATTGTCATTTTCTTGGATGAAATTTTCTATGGTTTCCATAAGTTATTCTTTGATTTATCAGGAACTCGCTATCAGAGTCCCTGATAATTCTGAAGAGAGACAATGGGGATGACAAGATCAAGTGAAGATTTTTAAAAATGAGGGAGATACAGGGTTGTTTGTACTAAGCAGGAAAGGAACTAGTAGGTAGGAAGAGACTGAACTGCTTTGGAAAAATGCCCAATGCTACAATCAATAAACATGCATCCATTAAAGAGCTATTACCATGAAGGGAAGGAGAATAAGCATTTATTAAGTTCCTACTATGTATCATATGTATCATATTCTGTGCTTAATGCTTTATAAATATCAGGTACCGAACTAGGTGCTAGAGATACAAAGACAAATAATATGGTTCCCACTCTCAAGGAAATATAAATAAAAAAAACAGTTCTTGCCTTCAAGGAGTTTATGTCCTACTGGAGAGAAGAATACATAAAAGTAATACAATGTAGAAAATGAAGTTGGTAAAGGACTAATTAGAAACAAAGAGCTAAGCATATTGGAAAATACTAATAATCAGGATTGGGAAAGATTTCCTAGAGGAAGTGACCCTTGAGCTGAGTCTTAAAGAAAAAAGGATTCCAAAAACTCAGGATTAGCAAGGAGAGAATTCCTAATTTAGCACTTGTGTAAATACATAGGACCAACAATACATGAACATATCCATTAAAGACTAGGTGTTGTATTTGTCATGTAATAGATACAAAGAGAAGTATGAAATAGTCCCTGCCCCCAAGGAATTTACATTTTGGGGGAGATCAAATTTGTCTGGAACATGGAATACATTAAGGGGAGTAACATGAAGTAGGGAGGTAAGCACAATGACCACAATAGCCAATGTTGTTATCATTCTTATTCATCCTTAGTTTTTGAAGAGGACCAATGACCTCATGGGGAAGTCTTGACTATCTAGTGAATTGAATTTAAGTGAGACAAAATTGGCCAAAGTTGTCAACTCCCCTCTCTCTTCCAGAGTCTCTGAAGTCTAATGGCAAGGCAAAAGGCAGCATGGTTGAGAAAGGCATCTCTGATGTCTTTCCAAGATCCAAGCATTCCATATTTCCTATTTCTTTTGTCTTCCTGACAATTAGCAATATTCCAAAGCCTCACTACAAAAAAAAAATGTAGGGGTGGCTAGGTGGCGTAGTGGATAAAGCACCGGCCCTGGAGTCAGGAGTTCCTGGGTTCAAATCCTGTCTCAAACACTTAATAATGACCTAGCTGTGTGGCCTTGGGCAAGCCACTTAACCCCGTTTGCCTTGCAAAAAAAACCTTTAAAAAAATGTAACCAAAGCATTAGATTAGTAATGATTTCTTTTGAAACAGACAGAAATTAGCTCTAGGGGTAAGAAGTTGTGTTTAGGATATTTCTATGCCAGCCATGTACCCAATCAGTATAGCTTCTCAAGCATGGTTTATATTCAAAGGTGAATTATGTGGTTAATTATTTGTCTTGATTCACAATTTCCCCACAAATTAGGGACTAAGAATTTTAAAAATTAATTTGGGCATAGATATTTGGTTATTATTATTATTATACTAACCAACATCGGACAAATGAGCATAAATTCGGGAAAAGCAGTTAATTAGAACAGGAATGAAAATGTAAATCAATATAACAATTCTTAGCACCCATTTCTCACATAAGATCTTTCTATTCCTCTTTTCTTTAGCACAATCTGAGTAGTTCCTTCTTAGGAACATTGCAAAGTCTCTGCAGACTAGGGCATTCCCACAAGAACCCAACTGCATGCCACACGAGTTAGGACCTAGACTATTATCTGTTCTTACTTGCTGTCAGCCTCCCACAGTTCACGCCTCTCACTTGTTACTTTACTCCCAGTTACATTTCCACATAGCCTCTTTAAAACACAAGTTGATCTTGGCAAGTTTCTCAGTTCTATTGGTTCACATTCTTCTTATGTATCAGCCAGAAACCTGGGCAATTTTATTGGTCCCAATACTGGTAGACTTCATGACTTGAGACCCTGATGGCTCAACTGCTTTACAAAAAGTAAACTTTAAAAAGTTTATAGGGATTTGAAATCTTAGCCAATCTGTCATCTGGCTCAGGTTTGGGCCTGGAACATCATAGGAAAACTAGTTACTTAACAGAATACCTTATTTTCATTACACAGTACCAATGGGAGGTATAGGCTTGCTTTTGCCTGACCCTTATTTTTTAAAATTGTGCTTGTTTTCTCTGCCAGCATGAATATGCAAAAAAAAAAACCCCACAAAAATGACTAACGGGGGCAACTAGGTGGTGCAGTGGATAGAGCACCAGCCCTGGAATCAGGAGTACCTGAGTTCAAATCTGACCTCAGATACTTAATTACCTAGCTGTGTGGCCTTAGGCAAGCCACACAATACCCCATTGCCTTGCAAAAAAATCTAAAAAAACCACCCCAAAACAACAAAACAGCAAAAATGACTAATGGAATTGATGCCTAAGATAAGAAAGGAGATAGTAAGAGGGCCCTAGATGCCCTTGATGAATTCAAGCACCCTGACCCAGATAAAGTATATTCTTGGCTACTAAACAGATTGGCAAATATCATTGCTGAGCCATTGTCAGTGGTATTTGAAATGTAACAGGACTTTGTGCATCTCCAGATCACATAAGATGGGGACACTCATAGTGGGAGATTGGATGGCTCTATTTTGAGTAGAGGGCACTCTACTAGAATAGAGGGTACAACCACTTTCCATTGTGCATAGCTGGTGTAGGTTATACAATTATCCCTTCCACATTATGGGAGGTTAGAGGTACAGTGCTCCACCTTGAGCTAGAAAATCCATGTAAAATTTTTTGGCTCTCCCTTCATGCCAGAGAAGAAGTCTGAATTTTTCCTTTTTCTTTTACTGGGTATTTTTTTTAGGTTTTTGCAAGGCAAACAGAGTTAATTGGCTTGCCCAAGGCTGCACAGCTAGGTAATTATTAAGTGTCTGAGATCAGATTTGAACCCAGGTACTCCTGACTCTAGAGCTGGTGCTTTATCTACTACACCACCTAGCCACCCCTACTTTTATGGGGTATTTACAGTACCTTATTGTAAATTTGGGTTAAGTTTTTGATCATAGGTTATATGTTCATTGATGTTAAGTGAAAAAGATTAAGTTAATGAAGTAAATGAAGGTATTGAAGTAAAAATATGAAAAAGAAATTTTAAAAGATTAAACAAACTTGAGAATGATACTGAAATTACTGAATGTATAATAAAAGACATTTCTAATCTTTTTATGTCATCTGCTGGCTTTTGTGTTCTTTTCATAAACTTTAACCTTTTACTTAGTTTTAAAAAAATTGTGTATTGTATTAAAAGGTAAACGATGTTAACATCATACTATATTATATATATTTTATGCTTTTCTGAATTTCTAAATTTTTCTATCATTTGCTGGCCTTGTGTTTTGTCTGCAATTTTCACAGAACTAAAATTCCCAAATTCCCATTTAATTCCTTTTTCTTTTTCTTTTTTTTTTTTGGCAAGGCAAATGGGGTTAAGTGACTTGCCCAAGGTCTCCAGCAAAGGGCATACTCCAAGTCTCACAAAGGTAGTGAAGATCAAGGAGCTGCCCCAGGGTCACAGTCAAGCAAGATTATATGGCCTTGGGGTGGCTAGGTGGCATAGTGGATAGAGCACCAGCCCTGCAGTCAGGAGGACTTGAGTTCAAATCTAGCCCCAGACATTTAATAATTATCTATGTGACCTTGGGCAAATGACCTAGCTGACCTCCATTTAATTTCTTATTCCAATATGTGAAACTATGACAGGAAATGTAGCAAGATGGAAGTGATAACTGTATCTTTGAAATTACTAGACCAAGGCAGTCATTGTCTCTCCTGATAGAAGAATGCATGTGTTCACCTGAAACATGGGCATCATGTTCTCTCTTTAGATTCTGTGTTCTCTCAAAATGGACTTGGGGCTTTTGATCTATTTTATTTGTCTCTTTTGATTCTAGCTAGGCACAGGCAATTGCATCTCAGATCATGATAACTTTGGAGCTAGCATTTTAGGCCAGATGTTGCTGTCACCCCAGAAAGGAAGCCTTAAGAAGTTTGGGTACCAGAACATAAGCCCAGGGTGGAATTATGCCATATAGGAACTGAAACTCTAAACCTATTCTTCTTCCTCTCTAGATACTGATGGGGTCTTTGAGGGATTATACTCTCAGATGCTGCAGGAGGGACATTTATATGCTTGTGCTTGCTATACTTTGAAGTAAATATTATTTTGTAAAATCTAATCTTGCTGTTGAATAGTTAAAATGGAGAGAGAAATTGAACAATGATGTCAGAAGCCAGACTATATCGAGGTAAGAAGAGAATGAAAGGAAAGGAAGTAGATGAAATGGCCTTTCCAGGTTCACCCAGAGAAAGGAGGAAAGATATGGGATGATAGCTACTAGGGATGAATGGATAAACTAAAGGGTTTTTTGAGACTTGGAGAGAATTGGACAATATTTCTAAATAATGGGGCAATAGTCAATAGATAGGGTAAGAGGGAGGATAAGAGAGAATGGGCAAGATGGAATGGAATTGAATCAAATCACTGGTACATGTAGAGGAGTTTGTCTTGGCAAGGAGAAGGACCACCTCTTCTTGTGAGATGGGTAAATTATGTGAGATAAGGAGGATGGAGGGAAGGGAGCATACAGGAAATAACTAATTTTTTTCCCTTGATTTTAATATTTATTTATTCTTTTTTGTACAAATAATGTTTTTTATACATTAATAAAATATTCTTGTTTAAGAGTAAACAGAATACCCCTCCCCCCCACAAAATATAGGCTTGCTTGAGTGATAAAGGGGAGAGAAAAAGATTAAAATTTAAAAAAATAATAGTAATAATTGTAGGTATGGCCAGGTGGCGCAATGGACAGAGCACCAGCCCTGGGGCCAGGAGCACCCGAGCCCATATCCAGCCCCATACATCCAACAGTCACCCAGCTGTGTGACATGCAAGCCACCCCAACCCCACTGCCCTGCAAAAACCAAAAAAAAAAAAAAAGAAAAAAAGACCTAAAATAAAATAGTAATAATAGTAGGGGTGGCTGGGTGGCAAACAGAACATTGGCCCTTGAGTCAGGAGCAGCCAGGTCCAAATCCAGCCTCAGACACCCAACGATCACCCTGCTATGCAGCTCCAGGCAGGCCACCCAGCCCCATTTGCCCTGCATCCCCCCCAATAATAATAATAATAATAATAATAATAATAATAATAATAATAATAACAAATGTGCTTCAGTCTTTGTTCCAACAACTCTGTTGTGGGTGGATCACATTCTTTATGATAAATCCATCACAAAAGTTACTTCCATATTTTTCCACCATTGCCATTGCTGATTGCATCTCCCTCCTTTCGTATTTCTCCACTACCATGTACTATATTTTCTCTCTCCTTTCACTCTGACTCTGCTGTAGGGTAGTTGAGTGGCCTAGCAGATAGATCCCTGGCCCAAGCCCTCATACCACCTCTTAGGCCCAGCATCCACCTGGCCCTATGGTCCTGGACAGGCTATTCAATCCCAGACCCTTGCAAGAAGTAAAAAAGAAAATGTGTTATATCTGACCACTCACCCCCCATGGTCCATCCTCTCCATCACTCATATCCCCCCCTTCCCCCTGTCTCCCCCTCCTTCTTACTCCAGATGCCTATACCCCATTAAGTATATATGCTGTTTCCTCTCCTAGCCACCTCTGATGAGAGTGAAGATTCCCTCATTCCTCCCTTGCCTTCCTCCCTTCCATATCATTGCAATAGCTCATTGTAATAAAGAAAAAACTTATTACATGAGATATTTTGGCCTATTCCCCCTCTCCTTTTTCTTTCTCCCAATACATTTCCCTTTTTTTCTGTTGACTTCATTTTTATACCATATTTTATCTTCAAATTCAGCTTTCTCCTGTGCTTCAACTATAAAAGCTCCCTCTACCTGCTCTATTAACTGAGAAGGTTCATATGAGTATTATCAGTGTCATTTTTCTATGCAGGAATTCATTGAAAGCCCATCTTTTTCTCTGGAAGAGGACATTCATTTTTGCTAGGTAGTTGATTCTCAGTAGCATTCTAAGCTCTTTTGCCTTCCAGTATATTATATTCCAAGCCCTATGAGCTTCCAATGTAGTTGCTGCTAAGTCCCATGTGATCCTGACTGCAGCTCCATGATATTTGAACTGTGTCCTTCTGGCTGCTTGTAATATTTTCTCTTTGACTTGGGAGTTCTGGAATTTGGCTATAATATTCCTAGGGCTTGGTTTTTTGGGATCTCTTTCTTGGGGGGATCGGTGGATTCTCTCCATTTCTATTTTACCCTCTGCTTCTAGAATATCAGGGCAATTTTTCTGTAGTAATTCTTTGAAAATGATGTCAAGGCTCTTTTCCTGATCATGACTTTCAGGTATTCCAATAATTTTTAAATTATGTTTCCTAAGTCTGTTTTCCATATCATTTGTTTTTTCAATGAGATGTTTCACATTTTCTTCTAATTTTTCATTTTTTTGGTTTTGAAGTAATGAATCCTGGTTTCTCGTAAATTCATCAATCTCCCTGAATTCTATTCTTTGTCTGAAGGATTTGTTTTCCTCAGAGAGTTTTCTTATTTCTTTTTTGCTTTTTTTTTTAGTTTTTTTTTTTTTTTTTGCAAGGCAGTGGGGTTAAGTGGCTTGCCCAAAGCCACACAGCTAGGTAATTATTATGTGTGTGAGGCCAGATTTGAACTCAGGTACTCCTGACTCCAGGGCCAGTGCTCTATCCACTGTGCCACCTAGCCACCCCATCCCCATTTTGCTTTTTAAAGCATTTTTCTCCTCAATAACTTTTTGAACTGTTTTATCCATTTGACCTAAGCTGGTTTTTAGCATGCTATTTTCTTCAGCATTTTTTGGATTTTCTTGACTAGGCTGCTGACTTCATTTTCATGTTTTTCCTGCATCTCTCTCATTTCTTTTCCCAGTTTTTCTTCTAACTCCCTCATTTGATTTTCAAAGTCTTTTTTGAGCCCTGTCATAGCCTGAGCCCAATTTCTGTTTTTCTTGGAGTATTTAGATGTAGGAGCTTGTGCTTCCTCATCTTCAGACTGAGTATTTTGATCCTTCTTGGGCTCATATGCAAAATATTTCTCAATGGTCTTCCTCTTATTTCTCTGCTTGCTCATTTTCCCAGCCTGAGCCTGGTTTTGGGGTGCTTTCTGAGCTTTTGGGACACTCCCACAAGGGTCTCAGTGTGTGAGGCTCTGTCCTCCCTCCTGGTCTGTGAATGACCATAAGCACCCCCCTCTGCCATGGGGCTGAGGTTGGGGGGCCTGCTGTTCTATGGGGGGGGTCTAGACTGCGATCAGGATCTGAATGTGGTCAGAGCCCCAGAGTCTTGTTCCAGGGGCAGAGGACAGAGCTCTGCAGTCTCTCTCTTCACTCCCCTCCCTAGGTTCAATGGGCTCATGCCCTGGGGGCTCCTGCTTACCAGCTCCACCTGCTTCTGTTCTTGGATTTGAGCTGCTGAAAGACCACCTCACAATTTAATAATGTATATTATTGCATATTTGGGTGTTATATTATCTTTGTTAATCCTCCTTTTTTGTCTTCCAGTCCTCTTCAAGATTATAATAAGATCAATTTCAACAACCCAAGTTGAACTTTCTGCCATCAAATTAAATCTAAAAGGGGGAAATGTTGGGAGCCAGGGTCTCTAAGCTGTTTGACACAGTTGCGGCAAGAAGACTCAAGGTAGTCACACTGCCTGATGGAACAACATTTCCTTCTTCAATATATATAGGGATTCCATGTATGCCCATATTTATAGGTCTGTTATTGATTGCAAAACTTATTCATCGTAATAGTGGAATGACTATAAAGGAAGGATTTCAGAGAAATTCCTTGAATAAAACAGATTGTGAACTCTGTCCAAATTTAACAGGACTGTCTCTCTCTGAGACATACAAAAGGCTTCAACATTGTGAAATCTTTGGAAGATACAGCACTGGGAGTTCCAGGGAGATGTTAGAATATATACAGGGAAACCAGATACAAGATGGGTCAGATAGAATTCCAGGGAAATTAACAGTTTTGTCCCCCTTTATCATACACAGGAATATATGAAAAAGATGGTGAGAAAATAGTACAGGTGACCAATATGTGAACTCTAACAGCCTTAGTTTATTGGGAAAAAATAAAAAGTCATAGAAACCGTAGCATCTACCAACAAGGGCTGAAGGAAAATTGGTTATTGAAGGAGTCAACGGATGGGTGGACAAATATAACTACTCTCACTATAAGTTGTCAAGGGAGCATATCGGAAAACATTACATATGTAGCGCAAAAACATAAAAGCATTCCATTAAACAAATTATATCAAAGATTAGTATAAGGAAAGTTCTGTTTAATTAATAACTTTACTATGAGGCAACAAACTAGGCAACAGGCAGGTTGAGGTCATCATAGTCTGAGCAGGGACAAGAAAATTAATTACATGATTGATAATCACACTTGTAACCACTACATGATCAAACCTGTAACTATATGAACTATATGAATGATGATGAAAATTGGACACTTTTGTAACCAAGGAAATGATTTTAGTTTGCTTGTTTGATATGATTCTGAGACTATAAATATAAATCTAAGCAGCTAACAGTCAGTCAACCTGCTCCTGCCTTTACCCACTTGTTGACTCAACTCATTTCATTGCTGGCTGTGTGCCCTGAGGGCTGGGTTTCACATGCTCGCGCTGGCAGAGGTCCCCCGCTGTTCCCCCACTTTGTGCTGGTGCTCCCTGGGGTGTAGCTCAGGAGACTCCCTGGCTGCTGTGAGCCATAGCTCCCAGCTCCCTGAGGCTGCCTCCAGGAGGCTGAAGTTCTTTCGCTCTGGTGGGCCACCCTTCCAACCCTGGGGAGCAGAGCCTTTCTGCTCTTTGCTAGGTTACTTTGAGTAGGAGAACTGCCTCATTCGTTCCCTCTGTGGGTTCTGTCTCTCAAAAGTTTAGTTAGAGTCCTTAGTTTCTAAGTTGTTTTTTTTTTTAGATTTTTTTTGGCAAGGCAAATGGGGTTAAGTGGCTTGCCTAAGGCCACACACCTAGGTAATTATTACTAAGTGTCTGAGACCAGATTTGAACCCAGGTACTCCTGACTCCAGGGCCCGTGCTTTATCCGGTGCTTTATCCACTGCGCCACCTAGCTGCCCCATTTCTAAGTTTTATGAGAGAGTGCCTAAGAGAAGTTCCTCTCTAGTCGCCATCTTGGCTCTGCCCCCATAACTTTAATTTTTAAGTAAAGTATAAGATTATGCTTTTAGATGAGAGGGTGAGAAGAGGGAAAGCCATGGAAAATTTGAGGAGAGATAAAAAGGTTTGGAAGAGTCAATCTGGTGAATGGGATAGTGAGTTGATTAGAGAGGTGTAAAAGGATTGCTTTGCTGCAGTGAGGACCTGGTTGGGGTCATGTAACATAAATTTGCAGTGGACCCAGTTAAGATAGTTTTATGATTTGTCTCCAGCTTCATTTAGCAGCATGTGTGTGTTGGAAACAAAGGCAGAAAAAGGTGGGGGTCATCTAAGAATATGGCTTGACAGGGTAAGATGAGAGATATGATAATGGGACCAGGGACTTGAGTAAAGAATAGTGTGGATTTGAATTGGCTCACTAAGGGTCAAGATGGGGAAGAGAGGAGAGTGTAGTCAGTGAAAGGATGATGGCTTGGTAAATAACTGAGGGGTCAAAGGAGTAAAGGTCCAAGTGTGGATATCTCAGAAGGAGAGGCAGAATAAAAATAAATTGTGGTAAGATATGGAAATTTCTGAGTTCATGAAAATGGAATTGGTGCTTTTGTGGGTAATGGCAAGATCAAGAGTATGACTGTCTTTGTGTGTTGGTTGTGTTATAGAAAGCATATTTTTTTCAGTTTAGCTTGGGCTATATATCACTAAAGTCCAGTTCAGCTATTACTGGGTTTTCTATTCTGTCCCATTGAGTTATTTCTTTTTCATCCTGATAACAGAGAGTTGGTTGGATTTTTTTTTAATTACTGCTTTATAATACTTTTTGAAATTTGGCAGCATTTATCTCTCTTCATTTGTTCTCTTTTTTTTACAAATTTTTTTATATTGCCACTTGCCTACTTTCACATATGAATTTTGTTGTAAATGTGTGATTAAATGGAGAAGTATTGGATTTTATTAAATCTGTAAATAAGTTTAGGAAGTACTGGTATTTTTATGACTGATGAACAGGTTCCAAATTACTTTGGTTTGGTGTTCAATATCATTCACAATAATGCTTTGACCTTCATTTTCATTGAATCCTCCCTGTTCCATCTGCTACATTTGATCAAGCAATTGATATTCTAACAGGAACAATTTACTTAATATAGGAAGCTCTGTGATAAAAAGTATCAAATGGCAATTGCAATAAAATAAACAAATCCAATTTCATTATCCTGAACAACTCTCTTCCATGCTTTTGACCCCTTATATTTATACAGCCTTGGACTCTTAAGTCTGGGTCTTTAAAATAGTTATATTACAACCACCCTCGATCTCTGGGATAGGAGAGATGAGATCAAACATTCTACATATGATTACTAAGCCACCATTATCTATTGCCACTAAATAAGTCAGCTCCCCTACAGTCCTTCAGTCATGATGTCCCACATGAAGACAGAGCCTTCTGAGCTCATATTAAACTGATCAGCCACAGTCGAACACTCTGTACCTTGATTTTAACATTATGATATTAAAATTATCTTTGGGTATGAGAAGGGAAAGTTCTTAACGGCTGCATGGCTGCATCAAGTGGTCAATTCTATTATCAGTAAGATCAGGAGGAGCCTCACTGACTTGCCATCATTAGGCCTCACCAACCCTCATCATTGGCAGGAACTGAATAATATTAATAGCTATTATACTTCAAAGGATGTTATGCATCTTACAGGGCTTCCTTCTGCACTATGGCATCAATTTCTCTTTCTCCCCATTTCTGCATTCCTCTTCCCATTCTGTGTCTTACCTTAGAGCTTCTCACACTTGCATCGTATCACACAAGCTTGCATCGGTCTAGTTGACCAATCCTTTAACGTATGGGCATTGAAACTTGCCAAAGATTTTATTCATGGCAGCTGCTGAAAAATAAAGTTCAGGACTACTGACTATTCGGATATGCCCCTTATACTTTAGTTGTTCCATTCTATCACAAACTTGACCCCCAAGAATAGCTTCTATAATATGCCCAACAAGTGATAATCTAGTCTTTGCTTAAACACTTCCATTCAGCGGGAGTCTTCTACATCCTGAGTCAATTTATGCTACTTTTGAAAAGTTCTAATTGCTAGGAAATGTTTCTTTCTATTAAACTTTATTCTTTTTTTGCAACATTTACTTTCTTAAATCTGTCCTGGAGGTTCCCTCTTCCACAAGGCAGGTCTTCAAATACGTTCACATGACCATCATACTACACTCTACTCACTCTCCAATTCTTTACTTTTCCAAGTTATATTATGGTATAATATATTATATTATATTATATTATGGTATAATTATATTATGGTATAATTCAAAGGCCCTTAGCATTATAAGAACATAGATTTGGAGTCAAGAAGGACCTTAGAAGTCACCTAGTCTGGCCCTTTTATTTTACAGGTGAGAAAACTGGGCCCTCAAGAGATTGTTTTCTCAACTGAGGACACATAGAAAGTAAATGGCAAAAAAAAAAAAAAAAATAGGGGCAGCTAGGTGGTGTAGTGGATAAAGCACCGGCCCTGGAGTCAGGAGTAGCTGGGTTCAAATCCGGTCTCAGACACTTAATAATTACCTAGCTGTGTGGCCTTGGGCAAGCCACTTAACCCCGTTTGCCTTACAAAAAAAAAAACCTTAAAAAAAAGTAAATGGCAGACCCATGATTTGTGCACTATGCTGTCCTTCCCTGTCTTGGATACCATTGTCTGGATACTTTCTACTTTATCAGCTTTTGTTTGTATATAAATTGTAGGTCTCAGAACAGAGCTTTAGAGAGAGATCATATCTATTCTGCCCACTCTCTAGTCCTCTTTAATGCAGCTAAAGTCACAGATTTTTTTTTTTTGGTTTTTATATCACATTGATTGCTGACTTTATATTAAGTACACAGTCTTCTAAAAGTCTCAGCTCTTTTCCAGACCAACTGTTACCTACTCAAACTTCCTATATCTTGTACTTGTGCAACTGACATTTTTTTAAAGCTAAATGTAAAACTTAACAATCATTTTACTATTTCAACCAGTCTGTGACTTGACTAATGTGGCTGCCCTCTTCCTTGCTACAGGTCACACCCGTGTATAACCTGTCAACCAAGGCACTTCTTGCCTTTATCTTCCCTTAAAGCCTCCACAGCATATTCTAATTAGTGTGCTTGGGCTTTTCTCATTGACATTCTGAGGCTACCTATGGAATATTCAGCTATCCATCAGTTATCCCTTGTTCTTAAAACATAACCAGCCTATTTTCTTTTCAAGATATACAGCCCTCTGATGACATCCTTTAGATCATTTTTATTTCATAATTCTTAGTTGATTATATGCTATAGCCTACTCATGTCCAATACATGCCCTTTTGGTGAACCTCAACACTAATTTTTTGGAGACTGATATTCCATGACTCAGCCATCTAGCATCACTGTAAGAATACTATTGCTTAAAAGGGCTCTTGTTTCAAGAAGTACGAATAAGTGCTGTACAATATCCCAAAGGCAGTCCAGCTCATTTTCCTTCCCAGTATTGCCTATGTTAATGATGATAATAATAAAAGTAATAATAGTTACTATTTACTTAGCACTTTAATGTTTTGCTAAGCATTTCATAAATATCTCATTTGAGCTTTACTGAAACCATGGCAGTTTTTTAATACCTTTATTTTTTTTTAAACTCACAATAACCTTATGAGATAGGTGCTTTATTATTCCCATTATGCAGATGAAAAACTGAGTCAGAGAGTAGGTAAGGGACTTGCTCTGGGTCACATAGTCATTAAGTGTTTGAGACCACATTTGAAGTCAAATTTTTCTGGCTCCCAGTCTATTATTCTATCCACTGCATCCACCATATGCAATATGCTGATCAATTATACATATGAAATTATGTAAAATTTCATATTGGTCATGTTACAATAAAAGGAATTAAAATAAAAAAAATATACTTCAATTTGCACTTGGACTCCATAAGTTCTCTCTCCATAACATTTTTCATCATGAGTCCTTCCTAATCTTACTTACAATGTCAGACCACTGGGCTCACATTGGATAGGTATTTCTGGAACCATTCTGTTCATTATTTCTTTTTTTATTAATTTATTATTTAAAATTTTTTTTCATTATTTTTTATAGCACAAAGGTATTCCATCACAATCATGTACCACAACTTGTTTAATCATTCCCCAATTAATGGTCATTCCCTAGATTTCCAATTTTTTTCCACCAAAGAAAGGACAGCTATAAATATCTTTGTACATATAGGTCCTTTTTCTTTGATGTCTTTGGGATATGGGTCTAGTAGTTAAGGGTTAACTACTAGGATTAAAGGGTATGCACAGATTTATAAGGCTAAGATCTTTCGAGTGATTGTAGATTAGGTTCTGTAATTCAGAGTTTTGATGCATTAAGAACAATGTTATCTATAAATAGGAACACATAGAGGATCTTACCATTTCCATGGAATCCTTCTTACTTTTGAACTCTTTACTTGGCATCCTCCATGATGAGATAAATCTGTTTGATTAGCTTATCTCTCCCTATTTTATGATTCATTTGATAACAATAGAGGGCATTGTAGCTAATTACGTTTATTATATCTGTCAAAATATTCTTTATGATTTTGAAAATACGCATATGCATGGGAGATACCTTGTTGGAAAAGAGAATTTACCTATAGAACCAAATGCCTTTTTTATATTCAAGAAACAACTGGCACGGGAGAATCTTAAATTTTAACTGTTAGTTAAATGTATGTTGGTTGTGGTCTGCTGGGGAAATTATTTATGAAAATCTGTTTCCTCTTCATGCCTTCAGCAAGGATTCTCATGATATGATAGCAGATTATAATTGTAAAAATTTGTGTGGAATTTGGAAATTAGGTATATGGGTTCTCAATATATTGAGAATTAATCTTAACATACTCAAAATTTTGCTGCTCCCAAATGCTTCCCCCATTTTTTTCTTTAGAGCTATTTCTACTTCTTTATGCAGTACCTTGAGATACAGTTAAAATCTACTATCATTAAGGAGGAAAAGGATGACAGAAACCAAACAGAACTTTTACATTTTTGCTGTTTATTGTTCTCCTTCCAATTTTATCTTTGAATGTCCTTTGGATGACTTTGCTTAGTTGTGTCTCTTGCCAAGTTTTCTTTAAGCTCATTTTTCCTGGTACTGCTACATTTGGTTTTATAAGGTGATAATGCTCATACTCATTCACTGACCTTCTCCATAAAATTTTACAAATGAACTTATGCTTATTTTCCAGTCTATTTTATCTTTATTGGATTTTACCTTATTCATTCCCATTAAATTGTCTTATTACATTCAACCCAGCAATCTATTCTGCCCAGAATTTTTTTATTCTTCAGTCTTTCATTCCCTGTGTTAGACATTCTTTTTTCTGTTTTTGTTTATTTATTCTTCTTTTTATGGTTTATTTATTTTATGCTATTACAGTAATCTTGTTGTGAAAGTAAACATAAACCCCCCTCTTCCCCAAAGAGATAGAGAAACTTCAAGAATAACGAGAGAGGAAAAAAGTATACTTCAGTCTGTGTTCAGATTCCAATGGCTCTGTCTCTGGGATGAGCTGCCTTCTTTATCATAAGACCACCAGAAGAATATCTTTTCCCACAGTTGCTATTTCTAGCTATATTTCCCTCCATTCTATGCCTCCCTACTCTAATTTATTCGATTCTCTCTCTCCTTTCACCCTGTCCCTCTGTAGAAATGTATTTTATCTGATTTCCTTCTCCCATGATCTTCCCTCTCTTCTATCATCTACTCCCCCTCTCCCCCACCCCCTACCCCCATCCCATCCCTTTCCTTTCATTGTTCTCTAGGGTAAGATAAATTTCTATGCCCTATGTTATTTCTTCTCTGAGTCATTTCTGATGAGAATGAAAGCTCACTCATTCCCCCTCACCTTCATCCTTTCCACTCCATCACAAAAGCTTTTCCTTGACTCTTTTATGTGAAATATTTTAGCCCATTCTACTTCTCCTTTCCCTTTCTCCCAATACTTTCTTTTATCACCCATAGATTCCATATTTATACTATAAAATACTGTTATATTCAACTCCCTCCTGTGCCTTGACTGTATGTGTTCCCTCTAACCACTCTTATAAATGAAAAGGTTCATATGAGTTATCAGTATCTTCTTCCCATGCAGGGATACAAGCAATTCAACATCATCAAGTTCCTCATAATTAGTCCTTCCCATTCACCCTCTATATGCTGCACCTGAGTCCTGTACTTGGAGATCAAATTTTCTGTTCAGCTCTGGTCATTTCAACAGGAAAATTTTAAAGTCCCCTATTTCATTGAAAATCCATCTTTTCCCCCAAAACAGGATGTTCAGTTTTTCTGAGTAGTTGATTCTCAGTTCCAAGCTCTTTTACCTTCCATAATATTGTATTCCAAGTCCTATGAGCTTTTAATGTAAACACTGCCAGATCCTGTGTAATTCTGACTATAGCACTATGGTAGTCAAATTGTATCCTTCTGGAAGATTGTAGTATTTTCTCTTTGACTTGGGAGTTCTGAAACTTGGCTATAATATTTCTGGGAGTTTTTTTTTTGAGGGGGATCTCTTTCAGGAGATGATTAGTGGATTCCTTCAATTTCTTTTTTACCCTCTGCTTCAAGGATCTCAGGGCAATTTTGCTGGATTATTTATTGAAAAATGAAGTCCAGACTCTTTTCCTGGTCATGACTTTCAGGTAGCCCAATAATTTTTAAATTATCTTTTCTGAATCTATTTTCTAAGTCAGTTGTTTTTCCAGTGAGATATTTCACATTTTCTTCTAATTTTATGTTCTTTGGGTACTGTTTTATTGTTTCTTGATTTCTTGCAAAGTCATCAGTTTCCTTTAGTTCCATTCTACATTTGAAGAGGTTATTTTCTTCAGAGAGATTTTTAAATTTCCTTTTCCAGCCGGTCAATTCTGCTTTTTGAGGCATTCTCCTCATTTGCCTTTTGGATTGTTCTTTCCAATTGGTCTAAACTGGTTTTTAACATGTTATTTTCTCCAGCATTTTTTTTTGGATCTCCTTCACCAAGCTGCTGACTTGGTTTTCATGATTTACCTGAATCACTCTCATTTCTCTTCCCCATTTTTCATCTACCTCCCTTACTTATTTTTCAAAGTCTTTTTTGAGATCTTCTATTGCTTGAACCCATTTCTTATTTCTCTTGGAGGCTTTGTATACAGAGCTTCAACTTTGTCATCTTCTGAGTGTGTATTTTTTTTTCTGTGTGTATACTTTGCACCTCCATGGCACCAAAGTATGGTCTGTTGGTCAGATTCTTCTTTTTTTCTGTGGTTTGCTCATTTCCTCAGCCTATGGGGTTTTTCCAAGGGGTTTTTTTTGGGGGGGGGTTGGGACAATCCACAGGAACCTTAATTCCTCCAAGGTCTTATGAGAGACCCTGAATGCTCTCTTGCCTGTGCTCTGGTATGTGGATGACCACAGCTCTTCCCTCTTCCCTGGAGCTATGAGAAGGATCCCTGCTCCACACTGGTAGTGTGGGCGCTCAGACTGCAGTCTGGATCTGGGTGTGGACAACCAGCAGAGTCCTGCCCCAGAGAGACCTCTGCAATCTCTCCTCACCCCCTTATCATCTGTGGGCCCTGCTCTCAGGAAATGTTGGGTGGTTCTGCTGATTCCCGTTGCAGGTTCTCACTGCAGGGTGGCTCTGAGGTCAGTGCCCTGGGCTCACTCTGGTGTGGCAGAGTTCTCTCATTGCTCCTTCAAGATGTCCCAGTGATCCTTGGCCAAGAGATCTGGAAACCGCCTCCTCTGCCATGGACCCAGGCAGCCCCAGGGACCCAGGTGCATTGTGGGCTATTTTGTTCTGGCCTGGTTGCACTGCAGCTCTTTCCAACCCCCAATCCAGGACCTTTCCTGAAAATATTCTAAGTTGTCTTGGACTGGGAAATTGTATCGCTCAGTCTTTCTGTGGGTTCTGCCCTGCTAAACTTTGGCTAGAGTCATGAATTGACAGCTTTTGAAGTTTTTTGGGGGAACAAGTTTTGGGGATTCCTGCCCTCATGCTGCTATCTTGGCTCTGCCCCCTCTACCCCACCCCCCTTGTTATCTAGTCTTAAGAGCTTTATGCCATCTTCAAATTTGATAAGCTTATCAGTATGTTTGATCCAGATCATTTATAAAAATGGGACTCTGAACAAATTCCTAGTGATTTCCACTAGAGATCTTCTTCCAAGTTGCCCTCAAACCACTGATAACTACTCTTTGGATATAGTCATTCAACCAGTTTTGAAGCCACCTAATTTTTGCCTTTCTTATTTCTCTCCATCTTTTCCAAAAAAATAGCATGAGAGACCTTGTTAATTGTTGAACTGAAATCTATACAAGTTCACTAATAAGAAAAATGAGAAATTAAAAGTCTAAGGTATTGAGTTCTCTGTCCACCAGGGGATTCATTCAGCTCAGGAGAGAAAAGAAACATGCCTACATTTGGATGGGGGTGCTAGCAGGACAACTAGCAGAGCCGTTTATTGGTAGTATCAAACAGTTCTTTACAGCAGAAAACCACAAAATTAGCATACAGAATAAAAACAATGATGTAACTCTAACTAGTACAGGAAATAACCTAGCAGGATGTTACCCAGGTCAAGAAGTTTGGGAATAGGGCTATCAACAAGTGAGGCCACAAATGATGCAGTTGTATTATCAAATCAGAGTTCCATGGAAAGCCTTTAGCTTGAGGGTCACCAAAGCTTAGGTTTTTTTAGTCATAAATGACCTTCTAACCCAAACTTGCTGGAGTGGCCATCAACATTAAGGTTTCAACTCACACTGATCAGATTAGTGAAGATGACTTAAAAAATGGAGAGTCAATGTTGGAGGGGCTGTGAGAAGACAGGTACCTAGTGGTGGGACTATGAATTGGTATAGTCATCCTGGAAAACAATTTGCAATTATGTGAGAAAAATCACCAAATAGTTCATATCCTTAGAGTCAGTGAACTCACATTTTAGCATATAAGGCATTTAGATGGCACAGTGGATCAAAAGCCAGGCCTGGAATTGGGAAGATCTGAGTTCAAATTTGATCTCAGACATTTATTAACTGTGTGACCTTGGACAAGTCATTTAAACTGTTTGCCTCAGTTTCTTCAACTGTAAAGTGGGGATAATAATAATAATAATAATAATAATAATAATAATAATAATAGCACTTCTTCCCAGTTAGTATTCCATGCATTTCACATTGTTTGTCTTCAAACACTGGTTAGTCAGACTATTCTCAGTTTTTGGAACTTAAACCTCCTACCTCCTTGTCTTTTTTACATAAGCCATGTCTCATGATCGGTATTATGTTCATGTTATGACTCACTAGAGGTAATTAAGGAAGGTTCACTGAAGAAGTTGGCTTTTGAGTTGGGCTTTAATGGATCAGTAGGAATTCAGTGAATAAAAAGAAATGACAAAGAATTCTAGACTTAGGGAATATTCATCAGATTGGTTAAAATGGCAAAAATGAAAAATAATAAGTGTTAGAAGAGGATGGAAAAACAGATACTTGTTATTCCACTCTTGGTGGAACTATGCATTTGTTCAGCCACGATAAGAAAGCATTTTAGAACTATGTCTCCAAAACTATTAAATTGTGAGCATTTTAGCATCCCACTGTTAGGTCAATACCTCAAAGGGATCAATAAAAGAAGAAGAGGATCCATATGTGCAAAATATTCATAGAAATAAAGAACTGAAAATTAATGGTCAGGGGCAGCTAGGTGGCATAGTAGATAAAGCACCATCCCTGGAGTCAGGAGTACCTGGGTTCAAATCCGGTCTCAGACACTTAATAATTACCTAGCTGTGGGGCCTTGGGTAAGCCACTTAACCCCGTTTGCCTTACCAAAAAAAAATTAATGGTCTACAAAGCATGCTAATCTATACTAGACTCAAGAGTATAGATTGAAAGATAATTTCTTTCTCTTTCTTTTTGACATGGCTAATGCAGGAATTTGTTTTTCATGATTAATCAATTATTATTATTATTATTATTATTATTATTATTATTATTAAAAGCTCTTTTTCTTCTTTTGACATGGCTAATGTGGGAATTTATTTTGCATGATTAATAATTATTATTAAAAGTTCTTTCCTTACTCTTTTTGATATAGCTAATGCAGAAATTTTGATTTGCATGTTTATACATATTTATAATGCAATTTCTTTCATTTACTTTCTCAAGCAAGAGTTGGGGAGGAGAGGAAGGAGAGAGAATTCAAAACTGAAAATAAAGTAAAACTGAATTCAACTTTCAAGTAGTAAAAGGGGAAGGAGAGAGGAGGAAAAGAGGAGCTAACTGAAGAAAGGGAAAGAAGAAGGGGCAAAGGGAAAGGGCAAAGAAAGGGGAGGGGGTTGGATATAAGGGGCAAACACACTGAAGATGGTAGTATTCAGAAACAAAATTTTGGGTAATATGGATAAAGTGATAAAAGGGGAAAATACAAACAGAGGAAAGATAGCATGGAGGGCAATAAAGATTTATTAATTATAACTTTGAATGTGAATGGGATGAACTCTCCCTTAAAACATAAGTGAATAGCAGAGTGAATTAAAAACTAGAATCCTACAATATGCTGCTTACAAGAAACTCATTTGAAGCAGAGAGATACATAAAGAGTAAAGGTAAAAGGTTGGAACAAAATATATTTTGCTTCAGCTGAAGTGAAAAAAGCAAGGGTAGTAATCCTTACTTCAGACAAAGAGGCTGCAAAAATAGATCTCATTGAAAGAGATAAGGAAAGAAACTATATTCCCCCTAAAAGGTACCCTAGACAATGAAGCAATTTCAACACTAAATATGTATGCACCAAGTGGTATAGCATCCATATTCTTAGAGGGGAAGTTGAATGAGTTACAGGAAGACATAGACAGCAAAACTCTACTGGTGGGAGACCTCAACCTCCCACTCTCAGATTTAGATAAATCTACCATAAAATAAACAAGAAGGAAGTTAAGGAGGTATATAGATTGTTAGAAAACCTAGACATGATAAATCTTTAGAGAAAACTGAATGGGGATAGAAAGGAATATACTTTTTTTTCTGCAGTACATGGCACTTAAAAATTAACCATGTACTAGGGCATAAAAACTTGATAATCAAATGCAGAAAGGAAGAAATAATGAATACATCCTTCTCAGATTATAATGCAGTAAAAATTACATGCAATAATAGGCTAGGGAGAAATAGACCTAAAACTAATTGGAAACTTAATAACCTCATTTTAAAGAATGAGTGGATCAAACAACAAATTATAGAAAGAATTTGTTATTTCATCCTAGATAATGACAATAATGAGACAATATACCAAAACTTAGGGGATACAGCCAAGGCAATTGTCAGGGGATATGTTATATCTTTAAATGCTTACATGAATAAATTAGAGAAAGTGGAAATCAGTGAACTAAACATGCAACTAAAAAAATTAGAGAAAGAACAAATTAAACCCCCCAATTAAATATTAAATTAGAGTTCTAAAAATTATAGGACAAATTAATAAAATTAAAAGCAAGAAAACTATTGAACTAATAAATAAAATGAAGAGTTGGTTTTATGAAAAAAATAAGATTGATAAACCACTGGTTAATTTGATTAAATAAAAATAAAGAAGAAAACCAAATTGCTAGTATCATAAATGAAAAAGGTGAACTCACTACCAATGAGGAGGAAATTAAAGTAATAATTTGGAATTACTTTGTCCAACTCTATGCCAATAAATTTGATAATCTAAGTGAAATCTAAGATGAATATTTACAAAAATATGTTTCTCAGGTTAAATGAAGAGGAAATCAAATACCTAAATTACCCTATCTTGAAAAAAGAAATTCAACAAGCCATTATTGAGCTCCCTAAGAAAAAAATCTCCAGGGTCAGATGGATTCACAAGTAAATTCTATCAAATATTTAAGGATCAATTGGTTCCAATTCTTTATAAAATCTTTGGAAAAATAGGTGAAGATGGAACTCTGTCTAAGTCTTTCTATGACACAAATATGGTGCTGTTACCTAACCCAGGATGAGTTAAAAGAGAGAAAGAAAATTACAGACATATCTCCCTGATGAATATAGATGCAAAAATCTTAAAAAAAAATCTTAGCAAAATGATTATATTAAGTTATCACTAGGCTAATACACTATGGCCATGCAGGATTTATCCCAGGAATGCAGGGTTGGTTCAATATTAGGAAAACTTAGTATTATTGACTATATCAATAACAAACTGTTAGTATTATTGACTATATCAATAACAAACCAATCAGAAATCATATGATTATATCAATAGATGTTGAAAAAGCCTTTGATAAAATACAGCACCCATTCCTACTAAAAACTCTAGAGAGCATAGAAATAAATGGATTCTTCCTTAGAATAATAAGCAGTATCTATCTGAAACCATCAACAAGCATTATAAGCAATGGGGGATAAAGCTAGAGGCATTCCCAATAAGATCAGGGGTGAAAAAAAGGATGCCCATTATCACCACTACTATTAAATATTGTGTTAGAAATGTTAGCCTCAGCAATAAGAGAAGAAAAAGAAATTGAAGGAATTAGAATGGGAAGGAAGAGACAAAACTCTCACTCTTTGCAGATGACATGATGGTATACCTAGAGAATCTTAAAAAATCATTTAAAAAACTAATAGCAACAATTAGCAACTTTAGTAAAGTCTCAAGATATAAAATAAACCCTCATAAATCCTCAGCATTTCTAAACATGACTAGCAGGATACAGCAGAAAGAGCTAGAAAGAGCAATCCTATTCAAAGTAACTTCAGGGGGACAGCTAGGTGGCACAGTGGATAGAACACTGGCCCTGAAGTCAGTTTTTTTTTTTAGGTTTTTTGCAAGGCAAATGGGGTTAAGTGGCTTGCCCAAGGCCACACAGCTAGGTAGTTATTAAGTGTCTGAGACCAGATTTGAATCCAGGTACTCCTGACTCCAGGGAGGGTACCTAGCCACCCCAGGATTTGATTTCAAAGTAATTTCAGACAATATAAAATACTTGGGAGTCTACCTGCCAAGGCAGATTCAAAAATTATGAAAACCACTACAAAACACTTCTCACACAAATAAAATCAGATTTAAATAACTGGGCAAATATGCTCATGGATAGGCCAAGCTAATTAAATAAAAATGACAGTTCTACCAAAATTAAACTACTTTTTTTAGTGCCCTACCAATCAAAATTCCAAAAAAATTACTTTAATGAGTTAGAAAAAATTATAAATAAATTCATACGGAGAAATAAAAAGTCAAGAATTTCCAGGAATTTAATGAAAAAAGTACAAAAGAAGGTGGCTTAACGTTACCAGATCTAACATTATATAATAAAGCATCAGTCATCAAAACTAACTGACATTGGCTAAGAAATAGAGTGGTGGATCAGTGGAATTGACTAGGTACAAAAGAGATAGTAGGAAATGATTATAGTAATGTGCTGTTTGATAAACCCCAAAAGCTCAGCTTTTGGGCTAAAAACTCTCTCTTCAACAAAAACTGTTGGGAAAATTGAAAGTTAATATGGCAGAAATTGGTTTAGACCAATATCTCACATCCTATATTGATAAAATCAAAATGGGTACAGGATTTTTGACATAAAAAACAATATTATAAGCAAACTAGAAGATCAAGGAATAGTTTACCTGTCAGATCTATGAAAAGGGAACAGTTTATGACCAAGGAAGAGATGGAAAATATCATTATAAACAAACTAGATGATTTTGATTATATTAAATTAAAAAGCTTTTGCACAGACAAAACCACTGTAACCAAGATCAAAAGAAATGTAGTAAACTGGGAAACAATTTTTACAACTAGCATTTCTGACAAAGGACTCATTTCTAAAATATATAGAGAACTGAGTCAAATTTATAAAAAAAAAAAACCAAGTCATTCCCTAATTGACAAATGGTTGAAAGATATGCAGAGGTAATTTATAGATAATGAAATCAAAGTGATCCATGGTAATATGAAATATTACTCTAAATCTTTACTGATTAGAGAAATGCAAATTAAAGCATCTCTGAGGTACCACCTCACCCCTCTCAGACTGAGTAATATGACCAGAAAGAACAATGATCAATGTTGGAAGGGATGTGGGAAATCTGGGACACTAATACATTGTTGGTGGAGCTGTCAACTCATCCAACCTTTCTGGAGAGCAATTTGGAATTACACCCAAAGGGCAACAAAAAATATGCATACCTTTTGATACAGCAATACCACTACTGTGTCTATACCCTGAAGAGATCATGAAAAAGGGTAAAAACATCACTAGTTCAAAAATATTCATAGAAGCTTTGTGGTGTCAAAGAACTGGAAATTGAGTGAATGTCCTTCAATTGGGGAATGGTTGAGCAAATTGTGCTATATGTAAGTTATGGAACAATATTGTTTTATTAGAAATCAGGAGAGAGGGGAATTCAGAGAAGCCTGGGAGGATTTGCATGAGCTGATGCTGAGTGAGATGAGCAAAACCAGAAGAACATTTTATACCATAACAGCAACATGGAGTTGATGATCAATCTTAATAGACTTGCTCATTTCATTAGTGCAACAATCAGGCACAATTTGGGTATATCTGTGATGGAGAATACTATCTGTATCCACAGAAAGAATTGTGGTGTTTGAACAAAGACTAAAGACTATTACCACTATTTTTTTTTAAAAAGTATCTTATTATTTAATTTTGCTATCTCTTATACTTTATTTTTTCCTTAAGGATATGATTTCTCTCTCAACACATTCAATTTTGATCAATGGAAACAATGTAAAGACCATCAGACTGCCTTCTTTGGGGGGGGAGGGAAGCGAGATTGGGGGAAAATTGTAAAATTCAAATATAAATAAATTTTAAAAATTAAAAAATGAATTCAAACAAAAGAAAAAGAACATTGATAGGGGAATACTTGGCTTGTATGGAGGGAATGATGGTACAGTCAAGGAACAGTTTCATTTAGCTATATTACAGAGTGGATTGAGAGGAATTGAATGGAGAACCCAGTGGTTCCAAATAGTGATGAATTTTAAATAACATGCTAAGGAGTTTGAATTTTATTTCATAGACAATGGAGAACTTTTGAGTAATTTCAGTCAGAGAAATAAAATGATTTATATACAGAAGGAAAGTAAATCTGGTAGTAGTCAGAAGGATAGATTGGAGTAGTCAGAAAATGGAGACAAGAAGACCTGATAGCAGGATCATAGATCATAAGATCATAGATTTGATCTGGAAGGGCCATTTGTGGTCATCTTAGGACCCACAAAGAGAAAGTGACTTGCCCACAGCCATACAGGGAAAATGACAGTCAGTGGTAAGATTTAAATCTGAATTCTTTGACTACAATACTTTCATTCTTTTTTTTAATGTTATTTTATTTTATTTTTTTCAATTACATGCACAGATAGTTTTCAACATTCATCTTTTTATAAGCTTTTGAGATCCACATTTTTCTACTCCCTTTCTTCCCTCTCCATGACTGTGAGTAATTTGATGTAGGTTATATATGTGCAATAATGTTTAACATAATATATGTTGTGAAAGAAGAATTAAAACTAAGTGGGGGGACAAAAAAGAATTAAAAAGAGAACAGGATGCTTTGGTCTGCATTCAGACTCCACAGTTTTTTCTTTTGATGTGGATAGCATTTTCCATCACCTATCTTTTAGAGTTTTTCTTCATCACTGAACTTCTGAGAGGTTGATCATCACACAATGTGCTTTCATTCATTTTTCTAACAGCTCAAGTGGGTTGTAACTATATCTACTGGGGAGATAACAGTAGGATGATACCAGAGAGTATAGTGCAGCAGCAAAATTGATAACACTTGGTAACTGACTGGATATGAGTTTAGGGAGAAGAGAGTAAAAATAATGTGTTGTGCTCTCAGCTTCTGTTCTCTGAACCCAGTGGAGGAAGCCCTATCCAGAAATTCAACATGTCTATTTTGAGGATCCAGGCAAGAGAGATCTTTGACTCTCATGGAAATCCCTCTGTTGAAGTTGACATCTACACTGAACAAGGTCTCTTCTGAGTTTCTGTGCCCAGTGGTATTTCTACTAGCATCCATTAAGCCCTGGAGTTCCAAGACAATGATAAGACCCTCTATAAGGGGGAAAGGTGATTGAACACATCAATTAAACTATTGCTCCAACCCTGGCTAGCAAGAAACTGAAAGTTTGGAGCAGGAGAGATTGACAAATTGATGACAGAGATGGTTGAGAATAAATCTAAATTTGGTGCAGATGCCATATTGGGATTATTTCTGGCTGTTTGTAGGGTTGGAGCTGCTGAGTAAGGTGTTTCCTTGTTCTGTCATATTGCTAACCTTGTGGGCAATGAAGATGTCATCCTGCCAGTTCCAGCCTTCAACATGATTAATAGTAGCTCCCAAGATGGCAACACTGGTAATGCAGGAAATTTCATGATCATACATGGAAACATGAATGAACTTTAGAGTTCCTGATCCTCCCTGTTGAAACAGAAAACGTCAAGGAAGCCATGAACATTGGAGATCAGGTCTACCACAACCCCCAAAATATGATTAAGCAGAAATATGGCCAGGATGCCATCAATGAAGGGGATGAGGATGGTTTCACTCCTAACATCCTGGAGAATAGAGAAGGCTAGAGAATGCCATTGGTAAGTCTGGCTATACTGACTTGTAATTGGCATGGATGTTGCTGCCTCCAAAATCTTATCTGAGAAATATGACTTGGACTTCAAGCCTCCTGCTGATCCCCACAGATACATCTTCCCTGCTGAGCTTGGGGACCTCTACAAGACCTTCAAAAAGGACTATCCAATGGTAAGTATTAAAGATGCCTTTGACAAAAATGTGCATACCCTTTGACCCAGGAATACTACTACTGGGTCTATATCCTGAAGAGATGATGAAAAAGGGTAAAAACATTACTTGTACAAAAATATTTATAGCAGCCCTGTTTGCAGTGGCAAAGAATTGGAAATCAAGTAAATGTCCTTCAATTGGGGAATGGCTTAGCAAACTGTGGTATATGTATGTCATGGAACACTATTGTTCTATTAGAAACCAGGAGGGATGGGATTTCAGGGAGGCCTGGAGGGATTTGCATGAAGTGATGCTGAGTGAGATGAGCAGAACCAGGAAAAACACTGTATATCCTAACAGCAACATGGGAGTGATGTTTAACCTTGAAGGACCCGTTCATTCCATCAGTGCAACAACGGGAACAATTTTGGGCTGTCTGCAAAGGAGAGTGCCATCTGTATCCAGATAGGGAGCTGTGGAGTTTGAACAAAGTTCAAGGACTATTCCCTTTAATTTAGAAAAAAAAAACATGTCTTATTGTCTGATCTTGTTACCTCTTAGACTTCTCTTCTTTAAGGATATGGTTTCTCTCTCATCACACCCAATTTGGCTCAAGGTACAACATGGAAACAAAGTAAAGACTAACAGAGTGCTTTCCATGGAGGGGTGGGGGGAGGGAAGCAAGATGGGGGGGGGGAATTGTAAAACTCAAATAATATCTTTAATAAAAGTAAATTAAAAAAAAAGATGCTTTTGACCAGAATGAGTGGGAAGCTTGGAAGAATTTCACAGGCATCCAGATGGTAGGGGATGATCTCACAGTGACCAATCCCAAGCACATTGAAAAGGCTGTGAATAAGAAAGTCTGCAACTGCCTCCTACTCAAAGTGAACCAGATTGGCTCTATGACTGTATCTCTCCAGGCAAAAAAAGCTGGTCCATATTAATTGTGTAGAGAATAATGGTTTCCCATCATTCTGGGGAGACTGAAGATACCTTCGTCACAAACCTGGTGATGGGTTTCTGCACTGGGCAGATCAAGACTAGTGCCCTGTGCTGATTTGAGTGTCTGACCAAATATAACTTCTCAGAATTGAGGAAGAACTGGGTAGCAAGACTAAATTTGTTGGAAGGAACTTCAGAAGCCCTGGGGACAAGCAAGCTCCATGACCAGGTCTCAAAGCTAGCAGGTGCCAGTTCCCTCTGCAGAAATTGGTTCCTGTCCAAAGAACGGGCAGCACCAAGTAGTAAGACCAGTTTTGTTTTGGAAGCAGGGACATCTGCTACTTAACTCCTCTCTTCCTTCCACCTTTCTGGGTTCTTCTCACTTCTTTATTAAAACTGTATTATCAGGGGCGGCTAGGTGGCAGAGTGGATAAAGCACCGGCCTTGGAGTCAGGAGTACCTGGGTTCAAATCCGATCTCAGACACTTAATAATTACCTAGCTGTGTGGCCTTGGGCAAGCCACTTAACCCCGTTTGCCTTGCAAAAACCTAAAAAAACCAACCAAACAAAAAAACTGTATTATCAGAGATTGAACCTGATCATTTGGTCCTCTGTTGGAAGACCTTATCATCTTGTGACTGGGCTAGAATGACCTGTTCTCACCCCAACTCCCCAGTGTTGATGTGTGGAGTCATATACTTGTTCTGTATTTTTGTTGTTGTTGTTTTTACTTATTTTAGGCAATGGGGTTGTGACTTGTCCAAGGTCACACAACTAGGCAATTGTTAAATGTCTGAAGCTGTATTTGAACTTAGGTACTCCTGACTCCAGGACCAGTGCTCTATCCACTCTGCCACCTAGCTGTCCCCAGGAGCCATATACTTGTGATGCAGCCCCGACAAGCCCAAAGGTCAAATCCTTGATGGCTTCTATGTACAGAGTGAAAATATTCACTAATCTACTGGGGGAAAAAAAATTTCTTGTTCAGTCATTTCTAGTTACTCATGACTCCATATGGGATTTTCTTGGCAAAGATACTGGAGTGGTTTTCCATTTCATACTTTTGTTCTTTTTACAGATGATGAAACTGAGGCAAACAGGAATTTTGTCCCCAGGGTCACACAGTTACTAAGTGTCCGAGGCCAGATTTGAACTTGGGAATATGAGTCTTCCTGACTGCAAGCCCATCACTGTGACATGTAGTACCCTAAAATAACATCAAGCTTTAACCATAAGAGACATGGCAAATGAAAATAACAATGAAATCAGAAAGAATAGTTTTAAAGGTAAAAACAATTACTTCTGTTTGAGATGTGTCAAATTAGAGAGGTATTATAAGGGAAAATCAGGTCTATTAATAAGGTGGGGTTTGTTTTATTTTCTTTTCATTTGGGAACAAAGTGGGTTCTTATGTTGTGGTTAAATGAAATCTTATTTAGGGCTTTATTTATTTATTTATTTTTGTTTCTTTTTGGTACCACTCAAGGAGGGTAGGGGACAATGCATAGAGTGCTGGGATTGGCTATGAAAACCTGAATTTGAATACTGACTTAGACAATTACTAACTATGTGGCTGTAATTAAGTCACTTAATCTCTCTGTACTTCAGTTTCCTCAACTGTAAAATAAGGGAGATTAACTGGATAGTCTTCAAATTCCTTTTAAACTCTAATTTTATGATCCTCTGGCCCATCCATTCTCACATAAGAGCAGTGTGGTCTGTATCTTTACTGTCCACAAGGTGGCCTTTAACTCTACAGAAGTTAGTTATAACTACAAAGGTGTGGGTCTTGTAATTTCATAGTAAGCCATCAGCCATCTCTTTATCTTCTTGCACCCTGCCTTTCACCTCCCCACCCCCCTCTAAATAATGACTGCATCCAAATGTTTTGGGGTTTTTTTTAGGTTTTTGCAAGGCAAATGGGGTTAAGTGGCTTGCCCCAACGCCTCACAGCTAGGTAATTATTAAGTGTCTGAGACCGGATTTGAACCCAGGTACTCCTGACTCCAGGGCCTGTGCTTTATTCACTGCGCATCCAAATGATTTTATTGTCTTGTTATGTTGTTTGTCATATGGATGAGCTGGAGTTTGTGGTTTGGGGATTTGTTTGTTTCTTTAACCAGTAGAAAAAATTATTTTCCATGGTTTCCTTCACTGAATTTGTTTTTCCATTTCATTGTCCCCCAAAATTGACAATACATGTTGGCATTATTGCAGGAGGGATTGTTTTGAATATAAAAATCAGTGTTAACTTTGAACATACTGAGTAATTCATAAATTCAGTAACCTGGGTCATACAGCAATGTCAGAGGCAATAGAGCACTCAGGATTTATTAAACCATGCTGTCTCATTACATATTTTTCTCCCTTTACAAAAGGGAGCTGATTTTTAAATTGGACCAGGATGACCTATGATTTGATTAGATAAGTTGTTTAAATTTCACCTGGAGAAAGTAGAGGCTCTCCTTTCTGTTCTGAAATATAGGGGATTGCATTTAATTTGCTTGGAATCAGATTGTTGGAGGAAAACATGCCCATTGTACTCCTTTAGTTTCCCTTGCCTATAACAATTTGCATTATGGATCTGTTTGATGGTATATTGTAGCCTTTAAAACTCCCCCTTTCAGAATAATATTTTAAACATATGTGACCACTGGGTGAAAGATATTTGCCTTAGACTCTCCTGATTGGTAAAGATTGATTGCTCAATGCTCCATATCTATAGGAAGGACTATGCTGGTGAAAGTTTGAAATAAGATATAAGAAATAAAATTGGGTTATAATTTTGAGAGAGAGGATACTTGGTTCCAAACTTTCTTCAAGTCCCTGAAGAGAGAAAAAGATTGTGAGAGTCTTATAGAGGAGCCAGAAACTTTAATTATATCCCTATTCCTAGCTTACACTAGAGATTTTTGTGAATTTCCCCTTCAGAAAGATCTGAATCTCTCTCTCTCTTGGTTGAACTGGGTTATTTCACTTCTAATGAGACACCTCTTTTACTTTGTATCTTGCCTAGTATAAATTCTCAGATGTATATATTTCTCAATATCTTCTGTTTGAAGAAATGGTTTTATTTACTATTCATTGTGGAATTGGCATCTGATGGGATGAGAGTCAAGTCTTAAATATATAACTTGGAGTACTCTTTCTGATAGTGATCAGTAGCACTGTTTGAATTTAAAAGCAATTTCCCCTATATTAATAATATTTAAGGAGGCAGATAGATATAATTGTATCCCATTTCCCCCTCTCTCTAATGAGAATAGAATGGTCAATCTCTGACCCCAATCTTCTGCTTCCTCTCCTGGAAGGAATAATTCTTCCTAGGAGAAGGATGTTTAGGGTATTGAGATAGTTATTTTTAGCTTCCTGCAAGCTACATCTTGACTCATGTCAACACATAAAATCTACATATAATCTCAGAACTCCCTATAATGCATAAAATAAAATAAATTGTCCAGTCATGGAGGTACACCATGCAGTTCCTGCTGCTAGGGAAGCTAGTAGAAAGCTTGGGTTTGAGTTAATCAGGTGTCCATACTTAGGTTGACATCATTATGATGTAGTGGAAGGTCACCAACTGCTTAAGGAGGAGAGAAATAATGCAGGTTGAAAAAAGATCTAATTAAAGCTTTCATTTGTTCAATGCTGGGATCAAGCCCATAGTGGATACTAAACTTCCAGCCTGGGTGAGATAGAAAGATTCAGTCTCAAAAAACAAAACAAAATACAATATGACAACAAGAAAACAATTTATATTGCAATTGTGATAATTTTTTTTTAAAGTTCACAGATTCCAGACTAAGAATCATTGCTTTATTATGACATATCCATTCATTGAAGGAACAGAGAGATGACCAATAGCAAAGTATTTCTTTTGGTTGTGGACTTCATTATGAGAACTTCATCCTCAGCAGCCCCTGATTAGAGGATGATTAACTCTTAACTCTTGGAGTCATATTCCCACCATGTTTAGGTACCTTTTGTAAGCTTATTTTTGCCCCAAGCAGGGACAATCAGACTATTGTAGACATTATAGTCCATTTTGGTAACTAGTACAAATCTAGCATATCAAGTAAATCTAGAGAGAATAACAAATGAAGGCACATGTTAATGAAACAAATGGCCTTTTAAATTGATTCTTTCTGAGGAAGTAAACTAATTGTGGTGTGATTACACATACAGGCTTTTAAGGTAGACAACAGGTCGAGTGAAGGATGCCAGGTTAGGACAGAATGAGTTATAGGGATATATATATATATATATATATATATATATAATGCTTAGGTGAAAAGTGGACATACTCTGTCAAACTGTGTACATTTGTTTAGAGAACTGTTATTTTTATTGATCTATAATGACTCGGGCAAACATTGGGATAAGTCCATCAGGGAAAACAAACCTTGAGAACACCATGTGAGTACATCGACAAGGTGAGAGGTTAAGTGTTATTGACCTGGAGGGAATAATAGTGACCTAGCTTCTCTTTCCCTGTCCAGTTTCAGGAATTGGTTGCCATGCAGCTTTAGAGACACATGGAGATGGTAAGTGATAATTTCTCTGTATTTCTACCTCTCCTTCATATTCTCTTTTTAAAAATCAGAAGTTATAACATTGTCTGTATACCCTGGTATAAGATTAGCAGATTTGGTTTGTCCCCCCAAATTTTATGTCTTTAAATTTCCACTAAATAAAGATGAGGCACGGCCATGGTACCAATGGTTTATTTAATGTCTTTGTACAACTAGAATAACTATTCATTAAGTCCCAATTTTATGTCAGACATTGTGCTAATATAAAAAAATGAAAAAACTCTACTCACAATGTGCTTACATTCTTTTTTAATTGAAATTTTATTCCATTTTTCCAATTACATGATATGGAAGTTTATCCACATTCATGCACTTGCAAATTTATAAGTTATGTATTTTTTTAAACCATCCTCCCTTTCCCTCCCCTCGGTGGTGATCAGTCTGATAAAAGTTGTATACATTTGTGGTTAAAATATTTAGGTATGTAAAACACATGGGATAGGAAGGCAAAACATAAGAGAAGTTTTTAAAAAGTGAATATAGTACTCATTCAGATTCTGTGGATTTTGTTTTTTCCCCCCTCTGGATGTGGTTGGCATTATCCATAAGAGATCTCCCAGGGTTGTCCTAGATCTCTGAAATGCTGAGAGCAACTGCATCCATCATAATTGATCAACTCACAAGGTTGTTGTTGGGGTTTTTTTAAGAAAGATTTTATTTATTTTGGGTTTTATAATTTTCCCCCATTCTTGCTTCCCTCCCCCACCCCCCACAGAAGGCATTTATTGTTAGGGTTATTTGCAAGGCAATGGGGTTAAGTGGCTTGCCCAAGAACACACCTAATTAAGTATTAAGTGTCTCAGGACCTTTGAACACAGGTCCTCCTGACTCCAGGGCCAGTGCTCTATTCACTGTGCCACCTAGCTGCTCCACAATGTTGTTGTTAATGTATACAATATTCTCTTGGTTCTGCTCCTTCCTGAGTTTAAGTTCTAATGGGGAGACAAAGAGATACACAGTAAAATACATACAAAAATATAAAATATAAAGCTAATACATGCATATTATAGTTAAATAAAAGCTACTATGGGACAAAGGATATTAGTCATTGGGAAGAGGGGGATCAAGAAAAGCTTCATGTAGAAGATGGTATCTGAGTTACATTTCAAAGGAAGAGGGTTATTCTTTGAGATGGAGGCAAGGAGGGATCACAGTCCAAGAATGGGGAATGACCAATACAAAGTTGTGGAGGTGGGAAATGGAGTGTCAGAAATTAGGATCAAAGACAAAGCTAAGCTAATTTGACTAGATCAAAGAATATATATATATATATATAAAAGAGAATAATGGGTGATGAGGCTGGAAAGTTGGGGCCATATATAGGCTTTTATAGGATTTTAAAAACTAAACAAAGGAATTTATATTTTATTTGAGAGGGGAGAGGAAACTGCGAAAGTTGGTTGAGAAGGGAGATTTCTGCACAAACAAAAACAATGTAATCAAGATTAGAAGGAAAGTAAAAAGCTGGAAACAATTTTCATAGTTAGTGTTCCTGATAAAGGCCCCATTTCTAAAATATATAGAAAAATGAGGGAAATTCATAAGAATACAAGTCATTCCCCAATTGATAAATAGTCAAAGGATATGAACAGGCAATTTTCAGATGAAGAAAGTAAAGCTATCTATAGTCATATGTTAAAAAATGCTCTAAATCCCTATTGATGAGAAAATGCAAATAAAACAACTCTAAGGTATCACCTCATGCCTATCAGATTGATAATCTGACAGAAAATGACAATAATAAATGTTGGAGAAGACGGGGGAAGTTGGAACACTTATGCATTATTTCTTTAAAAATTTTATTTAAGGCAATAGGGTTAAGTGACTTGCCCAAGGTCACACAGCTAAGCACTTATTAAGTATCTGAGGTTGAATTTGAATTCAGATCCTCCTGACTTCAGGGCCGGTGCTCTATCCACTGTGCCACTTAGCTGCCCCCACTTATGCATTGTTAATGAAGTTGTGAACTGGTTCAACTATTCTGGAGAATAATTTGGAACAATACTCAAAAGACTGTGCATACCCTTTAATTCAGCAATACTAGGTCTATATCCCAAAGAAATCATGTACAAAAACATTTATAGAAGCTTTTTTTTTTGTGGTGGCAAAGAATTGGAAATTCAGGGGATGTCTGTCAATTGGAGAATGGATGAACAAGTTATGATATAAGAATGTAACGGTATACAAGTGTGCTATAAGGAATGATGAATAGGGACAGCTATGTGTTGCAGTGGATAGAGCACCAGTCCTGGAGTCAGGAGGAACAAAGTTCAAATCCAGCCTCACTTAATAATTACCTAGCTGTGCGACCTTGGCCAAGTCACTTAACCCCATAGCCTTGCAAAAAAACCCAAAACAAAAAAAACCCAAAAGAAATGATGAACAGGCAGGTTTCAGAAATATCTGGAAAGACTTTCATTGATATTGAGTAAAATGAGCAGAGCCAGGAGAACATTATACATGAGTACAAAAACATTATGTGATGATCAGCTATGATTGAATTAAGCTCTTCTCAGTAATATAATGCTCCAAGACAATTACAAAAGACTCCTGATGGAAAATGTCATCTATGGATAGCAGAGAAAGAGACTATGAAGTCTAAACATAGATCAAAGTATCCTATTTTTAATTTTTTGTTACCTTTTTTATGATTTTTCTTTCTTATAGTTTTTACTTTTTTTTCTGATTCTTCTTTCACAACATGACCAAGGTGGAAATATGATCAATATGATTGTACATGCATAACCTATATGAAATTGCTTGCTGTATTGGAGAGAAGGTAGGGGAAGGGGGGAAAAGGAGAGGAAAAGGGAGAACTATTAGAAACTCAAAATCTTATAAAAGTTGAAAATTATCTTTACATGTAATTGGAAAAAATAAAATGCTTTAGTGGGGAAAAAATAAAATTACACATTCCTTAGGAAACCTTTCCTATGCCTTTACTCTAGTTGATTATTTCCAATTTAATTTATATATAGAATATTTGTACAGAGTTATTTCCTCATTAGACCATTTGTCTCTTGAGAGCCCGGACTGTCTTTTGCCTTTCTTTGTATCTCTAGGGTTTAGCACAGTACCTACTGAGTAGATGCTCCATAAATGTTTACTAACTGAATGACAAGATGTTGTAAAGTCACTGGTATTATAATAATAGAGGTATAATAATAAGAGGAACCCAGCTCTGGGTATTTGAGCCAATGACATGAGAGAAAAGAGATATCTCAATTCCTCAGGGTTGCCCCCTAGAACCTTGAGGGGTAAATAATGCAGTCATCCTGGCCCTAAGAGAGTAGGGTAGGACATACATTCGATGGAAGCAATTTCTACTACTAATCCATTTCAGATTCATAGGAATAGAGCCCATTGTGCAGCTAGAATATCATCATATATAACCTGAAAAGACTGGAAAGTCCCTGCCACATAGGCTAGTTGTAAGGTTATTTTTTTAATTGCTAAAAAGTTTTTTTAAAACTATCTTTCAGACTTAATTGAATTAAAGGGAACTAAACTGATATAACTGAACATACCTCAGGCTCTCTCTCCAGTGGCTCCTGGCTTGAAATTTCCCAGCATAGTATTACTGCAGTGTAGAACCAAGTGTGGATAGGAAAATCTCTTTAATCTAAGAAAGAGAAAGAAATTTCTTTTGTCTTTTTGGAAAGGAGTTTGAATTTCTCAATGGACTACTGCAATATTCCCATAATATTTTGGAACTAGAGAAACTCATGATGGAGAGGATCTTTTTACAAGAGATTTTTTTTTCCTAAAGAAAAAAGGGTGGGGCAACTAGGTGGCACAGAGGATAGAACATCAGTCCTGGAATCAGGAGAACCTGAGTTCAAATCTGCCCTCAACATTTACTAGTGATGTGACACTGGGTAAATAACCTACTGTTTCAAAAAACAAGAAAGAGGGGCAGCTAGGTGGCGCAGTGGATAAAGCACTGGCCCTGGAGTCAGGAGTACCTGGGTTCAAATCCAATCTCAAACACTTAATAATTACCTAGCTGTGTGGCCTTGGGCAAACCACTTAACCCCATTGCCTAGCAAAAAAAAAAAAACCAAGCAAAAACAAAAACCTAAAAAGAAAAAAAATAATGGATGGGGGAAAATAAAGGGTCACTTCAAGAAGTGATTCTGACTCACTCTGCTAATTTGTAGACAATGAGGTTTTTCTCCTTCCCCTGGACAATGACAGATAAATCTTCTGAGGCTGCCTTTTTTTTTTTTCCTGATAGTTAGGAGTCATTGGAGAGAGTATCTGGGTATTTCTATAGCAAGGAGGACTGTTTGGACTGAAAAGAAACCCCAGAGAAAGTGTCAGAGAAAGTATCCTTTGTTGCCTCTGACATCCTATTTACTTGGCTGCTTTACTGAAACTAAATAGCAAGGTTTTCTACAGTGTTCTTTGGTTCTAGGGCTGACCCCCTACATGAGTATCTTTATTCTGTAGTTCCTGCCAAGGCCAGTGTCCCCTGGCAAATGTGTGGGGAAGTGGTTTGCTTTGGGCTGTGATGACTGGGAATGTTTGCTGTTAATATATTTTCCTAATTTTATTCTACATTTCTACCTTAAATAAATTATTCTTTTTCACCACTAAAATGTTATATCATGTGACCATGAGTAATTATTGTGGGAAAGATATTCAGAGGGAAATGAAAATCAATTCAAATTGAAGTGGATTTAAATATAAGCATTTAAATAGAGTTTTTTTTAGGGTTTTTTGCAAGGCAAACGTGGTTAAGTGGCTTGCCCAAGACCACACAGCTAGGTAATTATTAAGTGTCTGAGACCGGATTTGAACCCAGGTACTCCTGACTCAAAGGCTGGTGCTTTATCCACTACGCCACCTAGCCGCCCCTAAATAGAGTTTTAATGTTTATAAAATGCTTTACATATATTATCTTATTTGCTCTCCATAACATCACTGTGAGATAGGTGCTAATATTATTCCCATTTTATCGATGAGGAATTTGAGGCTGAAGTTAAATGATTTGTCCAGAGTCACCCCAAAATCCATGTTTTAAGAGCCTGGAAGAAGCTAGAGAATTCTTCATTCTCTGAAGTTAGGCATTATAACCATAATATCTTTTCATCCCTTCCCATAAAATTTAGATAAGAAATTCTTTTCTTTAATTATATAAATATTTTATTTGTTTTCCATTATACAGTGATAGTTTCTAACAATCATTTTTTGCAATGTTTTAAGTTTTGCAATTTTTCTCCCTCCCTCCCTTCCCCCCCCCCAAGCAATCTGATATAGGCTTTACATTTGCAACCATGATAAACATTCATTGAAACTGAATGTGTTGTAAGAGAAAAATCAGATCCAAAAGGAAGAAAGAAAACATCAGAGATAGCAAAATTAAAATAATACATAAGATAGCTTTTTTAAAAATTGAAGATAATAAGTTTTGGTCTTTGTTTAAATCCCATAGTTCTTTCTCTGGATACAGATGGTATTCTCCATCACAGATTCCCTAAAATTGTCCCTGATTATTGCTCTGATGGAGTGAGCAAGTCCATCATGATTGATCATCACCCCATGTTAGTGTAAAATATTTTTCTGGTTCTGCTCATCTCATTCAGCATCAGTCCAAGTAAGTTTTTCTAGGCTTTTTTGAAATCCCATCCATCATGATTTCTTATAGAACAATAGTGTTCCATTAACATACAATTTGTTCAGCCATTCCCCAATTGATGGACATCCCATCAATTTCCAATTCTTTGCCTCTACAAACAGAGCTGCGATGAATATTTTTGTAAGAAATTCCTAACCTTTCAGTGTCATGAACTCTTTTGGCAATATGGTAAAGTTTATGGTTTCTTTCTCAGAAGGATATTTTTAATATGCTGAATGTTTAAATATGTTGAGTTATAAAGGAAATCAATTATATTGAAATACAATTCTACCTTGGGCAAGTCACTTAGCCCCATTGCCTTGCAAAAAAAAAAAAGAAAAAGAAATACAGTTCTAAAAGTATTTTTTATTTTTTTCTTTAATATTTCTTTATTATCATTTTGTACAAATAATGTTTTTTATACATTAATAAAATATTCTTGTTTAAGAGTAAACAAAATACCCCCTCCCCCAAATTATAGACTCCCTTGAGCAATAAAGTAAAGGGGAGAGAAAAAAATTAAAATTAAAATTAAAAAAAATAATAGTAATAATTGTAAGTTTGTCCAGGTGGCACAGTGGATGGAGCACCCAAGCCCACATCCAGCCCTGTACACCCAACAATCACCCAGCTGTGTGACATGAAAGCCACCCCAACCCCACTGCCCTGCAAAAATAAAAAAAAAAGAAAAAAATACCCCAAATAAAATAAAATAGTAATAATAGTAGGGGCGGCTGGGTGGCAGACAGAGCACTGGCCCTTGAGCCAGGAGCACCTGGGTCCAAATCTGACCTCAGACACCCAACGATCACCCTGCTATGTGGCCCCAGGCAGGTCACCCAGCCCCATTTGCCATGTACCCCCCCCAAAAAATTATAATAATAAAAAATGTGCTTCAGTCTGTGTTCTAACACCACCAACTCTGTTGTGGGTAGATCTCATTCTTTATGATAAGTCCATCACAGAAGTTACTTCCATATTTTTCCACCTTTGCCATTATTGATTGCAATTCCCTCCTTTCATATTTCTCCACTACCATGTACTATATTTTCTCTCTCCATTCACTGACTCTGCTGTAGGGTAGTTCAGTGGCCCAGCAGAGAGATCTCTGGCCCTAGGGCCAAGTGGCCCTGAGCCCCCATACCACCCCTTAGGCCCAGCATCTACCTGGCCCTATGGTCCCAGACAGGCCATCCAATCCCAGAACCTTGCAAGAAGTAAAAAAGAAAATGTGTTATATCTGATCACTCTCCCCCCATGGTCCATCCTCTCCTCCATCACTCACATCCCCACCCCTTCCCCCTGTCCCCCTCCCTTCTTACTCCAGATATCTATACCCCATTGAGTATATATGCTGTTTCCTCTCCTAGCCACCTCTGATGAGAGTGAAGATTCCCTCATTCCCCTTGCCTTCCCCCCTTCCATATCATTGCAATAGCTCATTGTAATAAAGAAAAATCTTATTATATGAAATATCTTGGCCTATTCCCCCTCTCCTTTTTCTTTCTTCCATTACATTTCCCTTTTTTCTATTGACTCCATTTTTATACCATATTTTATCTTCAAATTCAGCTTTCTCCTGTGCTTCATCCATAAAAGCTCCCTCTACCTGCTCTGTTAATTGAGAAGGTCCATATGAGTATTATCAGTGTCATTTTTCTATACAGGAATACATGCAATTCATCATCATTAAGTCCCTCATATTTTCCCCTTTTCCTCCAATCTCTATGCTTCACCCAAATCCTCAACCTTCTGTTCAACTCTGGCCATTCCAACAGGAACATTTGAAATTCCCCTGGTTCACTGAAAGTCCATCTTTTTCCCCTGGAATAGGACATTCAGTTTTTCTGGGTAGTTGATTCTCAGTATATTCTAAGCTCTTTTGCCTTCCAGTATATTATATTCCAAGCCCTATGAGCTTTTAATGTAGTTGCTGCTAAGTCCTGTGAGATCCTGATTACAGATCCACAATATATGAATTGTGTCCTTCTGGCTGCTTGTAATATTTTCTCTTTGACTTGGGAGTTCTGGAACTTGGCTATAATATTCCTGGGGGTTGTCTTTTTTGGATCTCTTTTCAGGGGAAATCAGTGGATTCTCTCCATTTCTATTTTACCCTCTGCTTCTAGGATATCAGGGCAGTTTTCCTGTAGTAATTCTTTGAAAATGATGTCAAGGCTCTTTTCCTGATCATGACTTTCATGTATTTCAATAATTTTACAATTATCTTTCCTAAATCTGTTTTCCATATCAGTTGTTTTTTCAATGAGATGTTTCACATTTTCTTCTAATTTTTCATTCTTTTGGTTTTGAAGTATTGAGTCCTGAGTTCTTGTAAATTGAAGTATTGAGTCCTGAGTTCTTGTAAATTCATCAATCTCCCTGAGTTCTATTCTTTGTCTGAAGGATTTCTTTTCCTCAGAGAGTTTTCTTATCTCTTTTTCCATCTGGCCCATTTTGCTTTTTAAAGCATTTTTCTCCTCAATAACTTTTTTGAACTGTTTTATTTTATCATGCTATTTTCTTCAGCATTTTTTTGGATTTCCTTGACTAAGCTGCTGACTTCATTTTCATGTTTTTTCCTGCATCTCTCTCATTTCTTTTCCCAGTTTTTCTTCTATCTCCCTCATTTGATTTTCAAAGTCTTTTTTGAGCTCTGTCATAGCCTGATCCCAATTTCTGTTTTTCTTGGAGTCTTTAGATGCAGGAGCTTGTGCTTCCTCATCTTCAGACTGAGTTTTGATCCTTCTTGGGCTCATAGGCAAAATATTTCTCAATGATGTTCCTCTTTTTTTCTCTGCTTACTCATTTTCCCAGCCTAAGCCTGGTTTTGGAGTGCTTCCTGAGATTTTGGGACAGTCCCATAAGGTTCTCAGTGTGTGAGGCTCTGTCCTCCCTCCTGGTCTTTGAATGACCATAAGCTCCCCCCTCTGCCACGGGGCTGAGGTGGGGGGGCTGTTGTTCTATGGGGGCCTAGACTGGGATCAGGATCTGAATGTGGTCAGAACCCCAGAAGTCCTGTTCCAGGGACAGAGGACAGAGCTCAGCAGTCTCTCTTCACTCCCCTCCCTCAGCTCATCTCATGCCCTGGGGGCTCCTGCTTATTGGCTCCACCTGCTTCTGTTTCCTGGATCAGGACTGCCTGGGCCACTTGACTGCTGTGTGCCCTGAGGGTTGGGCTTCACATGCTCACTTTGGCAGAGGTCCCCTCCCTTCCCCCCAGTTGTGCCTGGTGCTCCCCAGGGCGTAGCTCAGGAGACTCCCCCACTGCTGGGAGCCACGGCTCCCAGCTCCCTGGGGCTGCCTCCAGAAGGCTGAAGTTCTTTAACTCTGGTGGGCTACCCCTCTGGGGGGCCCCCCCTCCGACCCCAGGGAGCAGAGCCTTTCTGCTCTTTTCCAGGTTACCTTGAGTAGGGGAACCTCTAAAAATATTTTTTAAAAAAACAAAGTTCACAGACTCCAGATTAGGTGCTAGAACCTCATTCTTTCACTAATATTTTCAGTTTCTCTACTTTTGAACTTACTTAAATATTGCTAATCTAAAATTTCCTAGTCCCCAGTCTCTCTTCCTCACTTTCCCCATGGCAGAGAAGCATCTGAAGGATGGGGATAATGCCCTTCCCAAATTCTGAGTCTAGGCAAAAGAAGCAACCTAACTCCATAATATATCAACTTTAAGCTAATAGAAAAAAAATGTGATTTTCCTCCTCCTTAAATCTCCTGCTCTACTGTGCTCCATACTTCCACAGGGGCATCATAATATGCCATAATTGATTACACAGTTAATACCCTACCAAAATGATAGGGTATCTCCCTGCATTTACAGCGACCCCTAGAGGAAGACTTAGGACTTTGCTGTGTCTAGAGAGGATCCCTCACTAGGGAAGGGGCATGGACTTGGCTACCATAATTTTGTCTTTTGTAGCTCATATTTGTCCCTCAACCCCATTTTCCTAGAAGCAACTTATTCCTCTTGTTACTAGGGGAATTTGGAAGACACATCAACCTGAGACTTGAAATGTGAAAGAATGAGTGAATTTCAGATACATGGCAATCCTAGTTCTGCAGGTATAATTAAATCATGAACAATCCTGAATATCTGGTCTAATGGATAGGAGGGTCCATTTGAGTGTTACCAAGTCAGATGTAGTTTCCAGTTCCCCACAAAGGGACATTTATTCTCTGTCAGTTTCCAGTTATCTCCCCTATTCCTCCTCCCTTCATTTTAGCAAGATGTCCCAATTAAGCTTTGTAGATATTTTCAGGGAAAAATAGATATCATTTGCTACATATTTGGCATATGTAGTAAGCATCCACAAGTGTTCTCAACAATGGAGCATATCTTGGTAAACTCAGAAGAAACCAAATTCAGACTTGCTACAAATGTACTATATAGAAACATGAGTACTCCCGAAATCCTGGTTCATTTGCCCCATATGTACATTGGCCTGTGGATGGTAAGCAATGGTAAGCAATAAGTGAATTCTTCCCTTCTTTTGAAGTTCTCTACAGAGCTTGGCAATGTAGACTCTTATGCAGAATTATTTGCAGAGGAAGCCCTTGTAGGTGGAAAACCTTTAAAAAAATTCCATAAGTCATTCAGAATAGAAGGCATTTTAGGACAATAGACCAAATGACATATTCTGGGAAAATAGCAATAATCTTAGTCACTGTGTTGATGTATTTTGTCTGACTATATTTATTGTTTGTGTGATACCTTGTTTAAATCACTTAAACTCTTTTTGCCTTGGAGGCAGCTAAGTCACTCAGTGTTTAGAGCACTGGGTCTAGAATTAGAACTGTTTAAATCCCAATTCAGACATTCATGAGCAGTCAGACATTCATTAGCAGTTTGATCCTGGGCAAGTCATGTAATTTCTGTTTGCCTTAATCCACTGGAGAAAGAAATGGCAAACACTCCAGTATCTTATTTATTTATTTTTTTGTTTTTTTTAGGGCAATGTGGTTAAGTGACTTGCTCATGGTCACATGACTAGAGAATTGTTAAGTGTCTGAGGTCAAATTTGAACTGAGGTCCTCCTGAATCCAGGTCTGATGGCTCTATCCACTGGGCCACCTAGCTGCCCCTCCCTCCATTCCAGTATCTTAGTCAAGAAAACCCCATACAGAATCAGGATGAGTTGGTCATGATTGAAAAACAATATTTATTTGTTACAAGGGAGGGCTCAGTTTGGGTATTAGGGGTCAGAGAGGATTCATTGAAAAATGAAAGAGAAACAAGAAAAAGAACCATTTAAAGAATGAGGATGGTGGTATTCTTCTGCAAAAGATATCTTTGAGGGGTGGCTAGGTGGTGCAGTGGATAAAGCACCAGCCCTGGAGTCAGGAGTACCTGGGTTCAAATCTGGTCTCAGACACTTAATAATTACCTAGCTGTGTGGACTTGGGCAAGCTACTTAACCCCATTTACCTTGCAAAAACCTAAGAACAAAAAAAAAACCAACAAAAATATATTTTTGATAAATCTACATTTATGCCAGTCTTTACTAACAACATGGTAGACCAATGATATTTCAAGAAAATCCAGCCATGTTTCACTTTCCTCTCTCTTTCCCTCTGGTCACCCCCTGCAGTTTCCTCCCCAAATGTTTATAAGGTCAGACCAGAGATTTCTTCCCTGGGGCACCAGCCCACTATTTATTCTTCTCCCCCCTCCCAATCCCAGACTCCGTTTCTGGAATCATAAACTACGATTATATCAACTCTCAATTGTTCCTGAATCAAACATGTAAATCTACAGTAGCTTTCTTAGTCTACAATGCCTCTTTCTAGTCAGTATTTAACTGATTAGAATGTAAATTCTAAATTAGAATGCAGGAATTCCAAATTACAAGTCTTTTGTATGTTTTAGAAGATTGATTCCCTAGATACACAAAAAATAGCTGGTACAGATTCAATTCTTTAAAAGAAATAAAGAACATTTTGAATAGCTGGAATAACATCCAGTTCTCATGACTAGATCTTATCAATATATGATAGAAATGATAATACTATGAAAGCTAATATATACTCTTTTTTTCCATTTTAGAAAGATTTTATTTATTTTGAGTTTTACAATTCCCCCCCATTCTTGCTTTCCTCCCCTCACCCCCCACAGAAGGCATTCTGTTAGTCTTTACATTGTTTCCATGATACATTGATCTCAGTTGAATGTGATTAGAGAAAAATCATATCCTTAAGAAAGAAAAATAAAGTATAAGAGATAGCAAAATTACACAATAAGATAACAGGTTTTTTTTTTTTTTCTAAATTGAAGGTAAGTCTTTGGTCTTTGTTCAAACTCCACAATTCTTTCTCTGAATATTCTCCATTGCAGATAGTCCAAAATTGTCCCTGGTTGTTGCACTGATGGAATGAGCAAGTCCATCAAGGTTGATCATCACCCCCATGTTGCTGTTAGGGTGTATAATTTTTTTCTGGTTCTGCTCATCTTGCTCAGCATCAGTTCATGCAAATCCCTCCAGGTTTCCCTGAAATCCCGTCCCTCTGGTTTCTAATAGAACAATAGTGTTCCATGACATACATATACCACAGTTTGTTAAGCCATTCCCCAACTGAAGGACATTCATTTAATTTCCAGTTCTTTCCCACCACAGACAGGGCTGCTATGAATATTTTTGTATTAAGTGATGTTTTGACCCTTTTTCATCATCTCTTCAGGGTATAGACCCAGTAGTGATATTGCTGGATCAAAGGGTATACATATTTTTGTTACCCTTTGGGCATAATTTCAAATTGTTCTCCAGAAAGAGTGGATGAGTTGACAGCTCCACCAACAATGTATTAGTGTCCCAGATTTCCCACATCCCTTCCAACATTGATTATTTTCCTTTCTGGTCATATTGGCCAGTCTGAGAGGTGTGAGGTGATATCTCAGAGATGCTTTTTCCATTTCTCTAATAAGTAATGATTTAGAGCAATTTTTCATTTAACTATGTGTCACTTTGATTTCCTCAGCTGTAAATTACCTTTGCATATCCTTTGACCATTTGTCAGTTGGGGAATGGCTTGTTTTTTTTTTTGAAAACTTGACTCAGTTCTCTGTATACTTCAGAAATGAGTCCTTTGTCAGAAATACTAGTTGTAAAAATTGTTTCCCAATTTACTACATTTCTTTTGATCTTGGTTACAGTAGTTTTGTCTGTGCAAAAGCTTTTTAATTTAATGTAATCAAGATCATCTAGTTTGTTTTTAGTGATGTTCTGCATCTCTTCCTTGGTCACAAACTGCTTCCCTTTCCATAGATCTGCCAGGTAAACTACTTCTTGATCTTCTGGTTTGCTCATAATATTGTTTTTTATGTCTAAATCCTATATCCATTTCGATCTTATCTTGGTAAAGGGAGTGAGATGTTGATCTAATCCAAGTTTCTTCCATACTAACTTCCAATTTTCCCAACAGTTTTTATCAAAGAGAGAGTTTTTATCCCAATAGCTGGAGTCTTTAGGTTTATCAAACAGCAGATTATTACAATAATTTCCTGCTATTGCACTTAGTCTATTCCACTGGTCCACCACTCTATTTCTTAGCCAATACAGATGGTTTTGATGACTGATGCTTTATAATATAATTTTAGATCTGGTAGGGCTAAGCTACCTTCTTTTGTACTTTTTTTCATTGAATCCCTGGAAATTCTTGACTTTTTATTTCTCCATATAAATTTACTTACAACTTTTTCTGACTCATTAAAGTAATTTTTTGGAATTTTGATTTGGTAAGACACTAAGAAGTAGTTTAGTTTTGGTAGAATTGTCATTTTTATTATATTAGCTCAACCTATCCATGAATAGTTGACATTTGCCCAGTTAATATATACTTTTTTTTTTTGCAAGGCAATGGGGTTAAATGGCTTGCCCAAGGCCACACAGGCAATTATTAAGTGTCTGAGGCCGGATTTGAACTCAGTTTTTCCAGGGCCAGTGCTCTAGCCACTGTGCCACCTAGCTGCCTATATATATATATATATATATATATATATATATATATATATATACACACTTAATGCTATGCCAATCAAATTATCAAGAGCATACTTTATAGAATGCAATGTGTTGATAAGTTATGCTGATTTTTTTTCCCTTTCCTTTTCCTTTTTTTGTCTTTAAAAAATACTGTTTGTTACATGGAATGATTAGGGAGAGAGACAAAGAGGAATACTATGTCATGGTTGTTCAATCATTCAGTCCTGTCCCACTCTTTGTGACCCCATGGACCATACTATGTAAGTGCTGTCCCTGGAGTTTTCTTGGCAGATACCAGTCAGTTTCACCAATTCTCTCTCCAAAGTAAATTGAGGTTAAATGAGTTGCTCAGGATCACTCAGAAAGTGTCTGAGGTGGGATTTGACCTCGAGTTTTCCTGATCCCAGGTTTAACCCTCTTTCCATTAAATCACCTGGCTACCTCCACCTAGGATATAGGAGGCATATTTTAAATATTATTGGATATTGAATCAATGAAGGTGGCTCTTAATGGTCCAGCCTCTTATTACATTTGATATAACCTTAATATCTCTATGATGTTTTTTGATATACTCATCATTTAATATTTAATTTTTCAATTCTATTTTATATTTTTATTATATATATTTTACATCTTTATATCTTTTATTCATATTCCCTATGCATTATGATATATGGAGAATATATTGAAATTTTCTGCATTTCTGTTATTGTTTGTGGGTTTTTTGTGATCTGGAATTTTTATAAAATTCATGTGAAATCTGAGGAATATGAATATTTCCTAGGATTCCAATGTCTATGAATCTATAATCTTAGGTCTATCAAATATTTTTCCAATCTTCTGTTTGATTCTATAATGTTTATCTTTCTGTTTTATTTTTCCAATTTTAACAAAGGAATGTTAAAGATATTGCCTTAATATGCAGATCACTTTGCATTTTCAGTAGACTTTAAGAATTTAGTTGCTATTTCATTGTGTGTGTGTGTGTGTGTGTATATATGTTTAATATTGGTATTATTTCATTTTCTATGATATATTTGTTATAATATAGTTTAATATGAATTATACTATATTATATTTTATATTACATAAAATATTATAATAGTGCTCTCTTGACATTATCTAGTTTTGCTGTTGTCTTATCCAAAAACATGATTGCTTTTCTTTTTATTCAATATTTTCTTTCAGCCCTTCTCACCTTGGAGCTATCTGAATATCTAATCTTTAAGGGTATTTCTTACAGACAACAAGTTATTGGTTTTTCTATCTTTTTTTTTCTGACAATTTCTCCCTGCTCTCTTTTTACTCTGTGATTTAATTATTTGGTTTCTTTTTTTTCCCCCCACTTACTCATTTTTCAGTTATTAATTTTTTGTGAGGCTTTTCTATAAATATTTTTTTGCTTCTTCCTATTTTTGGTTCTCAGTTTATGTTGCATATTTCTTATTGTTTTGAGGACAAGAGAAGGATATGGGCTAAATTATGACTACTCATATATCTTGAACTCTCAATACTATTTGTTTCATTAGCATGTGGCAAGTTCTTTGAACTTTGAGTCCTCTAGAATAAATCTCTGGTAAAAGAACATGGGTTTAAGGAATACTACAAGGCCTTAAGGCCTTAACATAAGCTAATGGAACTCAATTCTTTTTGGCATATTGAGTCTTTTCAAAAACGAGTCTCAGCATAAACCACACAAAGTTTTCTTGGCTCTGAAAGAAAACATGCCTTGGGCTTGCAATGTAAACCATAGCAGAACATGACAGCAAGTATTTTGTAAACTTGTGAAACATGTTTGCTTGAGGAAAAAATTAGAATGTTATTTTTGTAGGTCACTTTGTTGATTGAGAAGATATATGCATAAATTGTTAATAAATTAGTTTGTTGATTTGAATTTACTGAGGTATTGGGAATGCTATAAATGAGTTAGCTCACCCATAGACAGAACTAGATGCTCATAACACAGTCACCTCTATGTTTATTGTAAGGAGTTCATAGGTACACTACTTGTAAAGGTTAGAATAGATTTGTGACTTTAAACCTAGTCAAACTATCTGAAATTAGTAGAAGTGGGGTAGTAGTGGGTGGCAAATTTGTTTGAGTCTTAATAGCCAAGGTTCTTATTGGTTTAATTTCCCTGTCAGGAAACAAAAGAGATGGTCTTGGTGATCAAGAAGGTCAAAAGTATTCTTTTCACTTTTTTTTTTTAGGTTTTTGCAAGGTAAATGGGGTTAAGTGGCTTGCCCAAGGCCACACAGCTAGGTAATTATTAAGTGTCTGAGACTGGATTTGAACCCAGGTACTCCTGACTCCAGGGTCGGTGCTTTATCCACTGTGCCACCTAGCCACCCCCTATTCTTTTCACTTTTGCTTTAATGTATTTCTGTGAAGTTTTTAATCTCTTTTATTTTTAGATTTAGCCTGAGTGAAAAGATAAATCCTAATCAGGAAATAGAGACAGCTATTTTACCCTCATTTTAGAGTTTGTCTCTTACCTCATTACATCCACATGTCTTACTTCTGCCTTAACTGTCATTTTGGATATAGACTTATATATAGACTTGGATCTGGATCCAAGAAATATAGTTACTTTGAAACTTGTAAATCAGTCTACCACTTTGTTCTGGGTCTGGGTTAATCTCAACTAAAGGTACTAAAGAATAAATCTCAACCCCAAAGATAATCAAGGCAGGATTGTGCTGTCATTTCAGTTGTGTCTGATTCTTTGTGATCCCATTTAGGGCTTTCTTGGTTATGGTTTGCCATTTCCTTGAGACCAGATTTAAATTTATGAAGTTGAGTCTTTCTGATTCCAAGCCCAGGGCTCTAACCTCCTAGCTATTCCTCAAGATAGCATAGCTACCCCTTTACTCATAACTCCTAGCTTGCTTCTCTCCCTTCAAATCACAAATTAACAACTCATTTTAGGAAGGCTTGGCAGGAAGTCTCTGGTCTTTTTGTATATATTGTCAAGCCAGACAATGCTGGTAAGAAACACTAATGGAAACAAAGACCTTAATGGATTCAGAATGCTTCTCTTAGAAGGAAATGGGCCCCATTCTGCCCCTATTACATTGACTTAGATTTGTAATGGAAAGTTGACACATATGTAGAATGACTGGGACAGTGTCTTCCCATTAATGAACCTGGGAACTTTGTTTTTAGGAGAAGTGTTAAGTGAAGTCCTTGAGAGATGCTACAGTATATGTGATCATTCTGTAACTGGTTCCATTTAACTAACCTCATGTTTGGGAGGATCTTTTTTTTGGGGGGGGGTAGCATTATGAACCTATCAGTGTTTCCAAAAGAACTCAAGTCAGTCTCATAGACTTTTTGACATATTTGCTTCTGAACCCCAGAGGTTCAGTGTCAGCCATGTGGTAAGGGGAAAGACTTAAAGGACTTCTTCTTTCCCTGGGACTGTAAGGCTCTTGAGAAATAGATGGGTCCTTGGCTTTCTTGTTTGTTCTTTTATATTCTAAGTGCAAGGAGTGGACTCTCACATAGCAGGAGAGAAGCCAGAGGAATCTGGGAGTCAGAACATAAGCTGGATGATGTAGCCAGCCCAGCTTCTAGCATCAGTGGTGGAAGAGCAGAGTAATCTTCTGGATCCAGTCCAGTGGAGGCTGAGATGACTGAGATGAAGAGTCATCCAGCAGTGATATTGCCTTTGGATGTGAACGTGGTGAGGGCCATATTATGGAAGGAACAGTTAAATTTTGAGACCAATAATATAGGGAAGAGTTTTTTCTGAATGTTTTAGAAAAAATGTCTATAGTTTTGTTCTTGCTATATCTTTTTTTTTGCAAAAGCTAACCAATTTTAAGAATCTAAATGGAATTGGCATTCTGGCCACTGGCCTTAGAAGAACACAGACTTGAGTCAACAACAGAAGAAAAGATACCAAAACCCTTTCTGTCTACCCTAGAATCCTGAGGAAGAGATGTACAGTGGGGCACAGTGGGGCCAGAGTATATCTGCTACAAAACTTTTTACCACCACTCTTCCAATTGCTCCTTTACTGTATATCCAACCCTGAGTCCTCCTGTACCTTTTCTCATCCAAATTCTAAAAATTGGAGGTGGGGGTGGGGAGGGGAAGGGAGCAAATAAGTGCCTACTGTGGGTCAGGTCCTTTGCTAATCACTTTACAGTTATTGTATCATTTGATTCTCTCAATAACTGCAAAATAAAAGATTAAGAAATTGAGGCTGAGAGAAGCTTATCTAGTTAGTAAATGTCTGAGACTGGATTTAAATTCAAGTCTTTTTAATTCCGAGTCCAACATGATGTAATCACCTAAACATAAAAGGTTTTATGACAATAAGATTCCTGAAATCTTGAACTAAATTTGAAATTGAATTCATTTGAGAAGGGATCTGATTCTAGGGTAAGTATTAAAGACTTTTAAGAAAGTCACAATTGGAGAAGATAAAATCAAGATTGGGGTAGCTAGGTGATGCAGTGCCAGCCCTCAATTCAGGAAGATCTGAGTTCAAATCTGTCTCTGGATAAGTCACTTAACCCTGTTTGTCTCAGTTTCCTTATCTGTAAGATGAATTGGAGAAGGAAATGCCAAACAGCTACCATATCTTTGACAAGAAAACCCCAAATGGATCATTAAAAGTCAAACATGACTGGAACATTTGAACAACCATAATAAGATAAAGCTTAGATTAATCTATGTTTGATAAGGGTTCAGCTACAGGTACAAGAAGGTCCTAAATTATACCTCATTGTTTATTTCCTTAAAAAGCTTTTTCTAATATTATTTATTTTACTCTTTATTAAATAAGTTGTCTATGAATATTAATAAATTATATTTTTCATTGAAAAACAATTTTTATTTCAGTTAACTATATTTACATTTTAAGCATAGAAATTCAAAGCAACCAAGGCATCTACTGCCACCTAGGGGTAAAAAAATTCCAACTATAAGATTTTGAGTGATGAATAAACATATCAAAAATTAAGTCTGCAAACACAAACATATAACATAAATACATGTTGTGTAAATATATTTACTTTTCTTAATGCTAATAGAAAAATCTTACTACTTTACTAAATTTTGTCCTTAAATCTCCTATTAGTTTATAGAACTTTTTTCATAAAGAAAACTGACAATTGAAAAAACACTGAAAAAACACATTAAAATTTGAAACTTTATGGAATAATTTTATGAAAATAAGATTTTTGACACTAAAATTCACTTTCATGGAACAATTTTATGATGAATTAAAAGTTGTTGAGCTAGTTCATGATTCTAGGAATTTTTTTCTCTTTTTTTTACAAGAAGTTTAAATTAGGTATTTTTTTTTTTTTAGGGTTTTGCAAGGCAAACAGGGTTAAGTGGCTTGCCCAAGGCCACATGGCTAGGTAATTATTAAGTGTGTCTGAGACCGGATTTGAACCGAGGTACTCCTGACTCCAGGGCTGGTGCTTTATCCACTACGCCACCTAGCCGCCACCTAGCCGCCACCTAGCCACCCCCTAAATTAAGTATTCTTAACCTGGGGTCTGTGAACTTGTTTTAAGCAAAGATAGACAGATAGATGATAGATAGATAGATAGATAGTTATTTTTCAATGTATTTGTTTCCTTTGTAATCTTATGAATTTTATTTTACGTATCCTAAAACATTATTCTCAGAAGGAATTCATAGACTTTACCAGACTGTTGAAAGAGTTCATGACATAACATTTGTCAAGAACCACTTAGCATAGTTAATAAAAATGTGGAAATATTGCTAATATTTTATAAACATTTAGAAAATTTCTACCTGAAAAACACAGAACCATATACAAATCAAAAGTGAAAGTTCTGTTTTTAGATGAACAGTAAAATTTTCCAGCAGTAAAACTGTAAGGAGACACCAGAACAATAAAGTCTACATAAAATAGAACTCAGAGAGTAAGGGTTTTTAAATAATGTTTTGTACAAAGAGTTCTTTTCCACTAAAGTCCCACTCTAATGTTGTTTTTTTTACAAGAACACAAAGTTTTCAAAAACTCCAATGGATCCCAAATTAGAATGAACTTAGATACATAGTCTTATCACTAGAATATTGGCTACTAGGTAATGAATTATGTCCCCTCCTGGATCATGTTTTGCTGTGGTGAAGGGCCTTGGTGGCTGAACCTTACTCAAAATAGATGGGTCATAGTGGAAAGTTCTGATTTAAAGGAACTGGCAAATCAATTCAGTATCTTTGCCAAGGAAACCCCTTGGATAGTATTAAAATTATAAAAGATGTGATACTAGAAGATAAGCCCCTTGGGGCAGAAATTATCCAAAATGTTCTTGGGGAGGAGTTGAGCACAACTACAAGTTACTCTAGTACCAAAGAAGATACTGGAATAAAATGGCAAGGAAATTCCGTTGCAGATGGTCAATATCAAAATCAGATTGACTATATATTTTGCCACCAAAGATGGAGAAACTCTAGGTGGTTAGTTAAAACAAGCCCTGGAGCTGATTGTAGCTCGATCATAAATTTCATATTGCAAAATTCAGACTTAAATTGAAAAAAGTAGGAAAAGCCATCAGATCACATAGGTATGAATTATGAATATGAAGTGGAAATGATGACTAGATTTAAGATCTAATCTGGCAGACAGAGGGTTGGCAATATTGTTCAGGAGGCAGTAACAAAAAAACATTCCAAAAAAAAAAAGAAGAGCTAAACAAAATGGCTTTCTGATGAGACTTTATGAAAAGCTAAGGAAAGAAGGAAAGAAAAAAGGAAAGGAGAAAGGCAAATTTATATTAAATTGAATGCAGAATTCCAGAGAATAATAGAGATATGAAGTTATCTTTTCAAGAAAATTAGAGATATCAAGGGAACATTTCTTATAGAAATGGGCATGATAAAAAACAAAAATGGTAGGAATTTACCAGAGCAGAAGAGATTAAGAAGAAGTGGCAAGAATATCAGAAGGAGGGGGTGGCTAGGTGGCTAGGTGGTGCAGTGGATAAAGCACTGGCCCTGGAGTCAGGAGTACTTGAGTTCAAATCCGGCTTCAGACATTTAATTACCTAGCTGTGTGGCCTTGGGCAAGCCACTTAACCCCATTTGCCTTGCAAAAATCTAAGGAGAAAAATATACAGAAGAATACAAGAAAGATCTTAGCATCACCAATAACCATGATGATATACTGACTGATCTATAGCCAGACAAAGACAAGTCAAGTTGATCTTAGGAAGCTTTGCTAACAATAAGGCTATTGGAGATTGTGGAATTATACCTGAGTGATTTAAACTCCTAAAAGATGATGCTGTTCAAATGCTACATTTAATATGCCAGCAAATTTGGAAAACTCATCAGCGATCACTGGACAATTAGTTTATGGTCCAATCATAAAGAAGAAAAGTTCAAATTACCAAACAATTGTGCTCATTTCACATTCTGGAAAGATTATGCTTAAGATTCTGCAAACTAGGATTCAGCAATATGTAACTAAGAATTGCCAGAAGAACTGGCTGAGTTTCAAAAAGGCAGAGGAACTAGAGACTAAATTGCAAATATTCACTCTATTACGGAGAACTAGGGAGCTGCCGGAAAAGCATCTACTTTTGTTTCATTGACTATAATAAGTCCTCAAAGAGAAGGGAGTACCAAATCATTTTACTTATCTCCTGAGGAACCTATATGTGGGCCAAGCAACAACAATTAGAACTGAACATGGAACAACTGATTGGTTTTAAGACTGGAAAAGGAATATGACAAAACAGCATATTTTCACCTTATTTATTTAACTTATATGCAGAGTACAACATGTGAAATGCCAGGTTGAATGAATTAAAAAGCCAGAATTAAGGAGAAATATCAACAATCTCAGCTAGCCGATGATACCATACTAATGATAAAAATGTGAAGAAGAAATAAGAAACCTCTTGATGAAGAGGAAAGCATAAGAGTTGCCTTGAAGCTTAAATGAAAATAATTAGGATCATAGCACTTGGTTCCATCACTTCCTAGCAAAGAGAGGGAAAAGAAAAGGAAACAGTGTTAGATTTTATATTCTTCACCTCAAAAGTCACTGCAAATGGTGACTGCAGCCATAAAATTAAAAGATGCTTCCCCCTTGGAAGGAAAACTATGGCATATCTAAACAGCATACTAAAAAGCAGACATCACCTTGCCATAGTCCAAAGCTATGGTTTTTCTAGGAGCAATGTATGACTATGAGAATTGGACTATAAGAAATGTTTAATGCTGCAGAATTAAAACTTTTAAATTGTGATGTTGGAGAAAACTTTTCGATAGTCCCTTGGACAGCAAGGAAATCAAATTAATCAATACTTAAATTAATTTCACTGGGAAAATCAAATACTGAAGTTGAAGTTTAAATATTGTGGTCACATAATGAAAGACAGGACTCATTGGAAAAGACCCTGATATAGGGAAATATTGAAGGCAAAGGAAAAGGCAGAGGATAGATTGACAGACAATGTCTTGGAAGCAATGAAAATGAGCTTGATCAGACTGAGAGATAGGGGAAGATAGAAGGGCCTGGGGTCCTAAGGTTCATGGGATCTCAAAGAGTCAGACACAATGAAATAGCTGAACAACAATAAAATGACTTATGTTGATCACTGAATTTTATGAAACTGTCTAGTGAAGAATGAAAATATTATGATCTATATTGATAGAATGTCCATATTAATGAAGTCAAGTATAATAATAATACGTTTATGCTGTACTCCTTGAAAGTCTTACTCTGAGATCCTGTCATGGAATGGAAATCTTCAAAGCTTGTTATGCCAGAGGAACACCAACAGACTCTGGCAGATCTTCTCAAACTAGTAAGATTTCAACCATGGATAAGATAAGCAATGATTATCCATCTAAAAAGAACCTAGCTAAGTTAAAGCAGCTTATCATAAACCTTTCCATAGGAAAATGAACTTTTCTGTTACAACAGTCCTCCAAACTGCTGCATCTTCTGAACCAGAAACCATGTCCTGAAGAATTAGCCCTAATCTGGGGGCTGTGGTGTCCTCATTGAGCATATGATCAGCTATATGGAGCAATCCCTCTCTGCCCCCTTTTGCTCACCATGGTCACATTGTTGTAACCCAAATTGCCATTGACTGTGTAATTCTCCCTACCCCTAACAACCTCTGATTTCAAGCTCTGTAAGATAAATCAAATCAATTTTACCATAACTACTGAAAAAGGCATATCAGAGAACTCCCTTATGGATCAACTCACCAGTTAGTCAATTAATAAACATTTATTAAATATTGACTAAGTACCAGGTACTGTATTATCCTTGAGAATACAAAAGAAGGTAAAAGACAATCCCTATCCTCAGGAAGCTCATAAGCCAATGAGAAAAACTACAAGCAAAACACATACAAACAAGTTATATACAGGATAAATGATGTTTGTTCTTTATTTTCAAAGAAGACCACAACATAAGGGAGGTGATGCCATGACAAGCAGGTGAACTGAATTTGAATGAGGGGGTGCTGTGCTAAAACACCAATCTCACTTTCTCCTCCAGAGTCATCTGGGTTCAGTAACCAGATATTAATCTGGACAACTGGAAATAATTCTGGAGTCAACAGAGGGAAGATATTAGAATTAAGACTGACTTTCCAAAGTGAAATACCCCTTTCTGCCCATCATTCTTCCTATATGTCTACTTTTATTAGAATACAAGTTTCTTGAGAATAAGGAATATTTCACTTTTTTATTGTGTCGCCAGAGCTTACTACATTGGCCCCCAGTAAGCACTTTCTTTTCTTATTTCCTCTCCTCTTCCTCCTTCCTTCCTTTCTTTTCTTCCTTCCTTGTTTGAGAGGGTGAACAGAGGGCAAAATATAGGCTTTGCATCTGTTTTATTAGAAAATGTGCTTTGCTCTGAGAATAAGCCTGGAACTGATTCAACAAGTGGAATTTCCCTTGCCATTTGTAGATCTCAGGAGTTTGATCCTCTTGACTTAAGGGAAATGCTTGTCACTGGAAGAGTGTAACATTTTTCTCAGTGCCCCACTAAAGGTGACTGGGAACAAGAAGAACCTATTACTGCTTTATTACCTCAGGAATAAAAAAGGAAGGCTTTGCCCAGGAAGAGAGTGGTGAAATATGTAAAAAAAATATTCATAGCAGCTCTGTTTGTAGTGGCAAAGAATTGGAAGTTGAGGGGAATGGTTGAACAGATTGTGGTATATGTATGTGGTATATACTATTGTTCTATAAGAAATCATGAGGGATGGGATTTTAGAAAAGCCTGGAAAGACTAGAATGAATTGATGTTGAATGAGATGAGCGGAATCAGAAGAACATAATAATATACACTAACAACAACATGGAATGATGATCAATCATGATGAACTTGCTCATTCCATCAGTGTTAGCAATAATCAGGGACAATTTTAAGGGATTTGTGATGGAAAATACCATCTGTATCCAGAAGAAATTGTGGAGTTTAAATGAAGACCAAAGCTTATTATCTTCAATTTTTAAAAGTTGCCTTAGGTAATATATAATTTTGCTATCTCTAATGTTTTCTTTCTTCCTTTTGGATCTGATTCATCTCTTATAATAAGTTCAATTTCAATCTATGTTTATCATGGATGCAAATGTAAAGCCTATTATCAGATTACCTTCTATTGTGGGGAGGGTTGGAGGGAAGGGAGGGAGGGAGGGAGAGAAAAATTGTAAAACTCAAAATCTCACCAAAAAATGATTTGTAGAAACTACCATTGTATGTAATTAGAAAACAAAATATGTCATTTAAAAAAAAGAGAGAGTGGTGAGAATCAGAATGAAAGCAGCTATATAAAAGCAGCTTTATGTGGTATAGATTGTTTCTGAAGGGACAGTGAGGTAATCCAAAGTTGTGAGCTGCCCTGTACACATGGGGCAGCATTTTTCTTCTAATATGCCTCATAATTAAGTTTCTATATCCATGTGCTTACCCTCCAATCTGGAAACTGTGTGCTTTGGTAGTAGAATGATCCAGGTTTATAGGTAGAATATTATTTTCTGATGATCCTTGCTCTGATCTTCTCTTAAGTAAATGTTATTATTTTTCCATTTGTCTTTTATTAAGTAAACTAATGTTTGATTATTCTGTACTATATTTTCTGCCCCTCTGAATGCAGGGGAGAATGAAGAGCTCCTACCCAAACCTCTATTTAAAGAGCTTCCCAGACCAGCCATCTCATCCATCTTCCATTTAGCTGCATACCTTTTGATTTCTTCATCAATCCTTTCTCCAGTCTTTTCCAGCTTCCCTTTATGTATTGTCTTTCCCCAGTAGTTTTTAAGTTCTTTCAGTGCAGAGCCTGTTTTTTTTCATAGCTGTATTTCCAGCATTTAATATAGTATCTGCCACATAGTATGCATTTAATGTTTATTGACTCCCACTTTTGCCTTTTTTTTACGTTTTTTTTTTTTTTGCAAGGCAAATGGGGTTAAATGGCTTGCCCAAAGCCACACAGCTAGGTAATTATTAAGTGCCTGAGACCGGATTTGAACCCAGGTACTCCTGACTCCAGGGCTGGTGCTTTATCCACTGAGCCACCTAGCGGCCCCCACTTTTGCCTTTTGATGAAAAAAATATGTATCTATTCCTATTCCTATTCTTGCTAAGAAAATGTTATGATTGTTATTGCTTTTGTTTTGTCACTAACTAAATGTTTTATGTTTAACAGTTGATGGTATTATGGTGACTGATTTTTTTTATAAATAGGAAACACATTGGTTGGGGCCTGGGAGCTACAGTAACAAGTAAAAACATATATACTCCTCAATACTCAGTTTGTTCCTATCACTTTGAGAAGAGGGAAGTTTGAGATACAGCTGTGGGGTATTGCCCCCACTGAAAACTATGGACCTGTCAATTTGGGTGTATGTTAGGTGAGTAAGCTAGCTTAGAAAGTGAGAATGGGGGTTCACACCAAGTTAGACCTCCACAAATAGACAAAATCCTTTTCTACTAGTGGCTTTTCCCCTTTTCTTTATAATCTCTCCCTTACTTTCCAATTTCTTCCTAATTTTCCCCAGGTTCTTCTTTCCTGAATGTTCTTCTCCTCCCTCCTTATTAATCTTTCCTTCATGCATCCTAATGTCCTGAAGAAAATTCAGTAAGATTTCTTTAAATGAAACACAAGATATCTCCTTTGGAAAAATACAGACAAAATTAGTCATCTAAAACATGGAAATGGTACAGTACATAATAAAGGCTCATTCTATAATGCCAGGTCCTTTTTTGTCAGTTGGCAGTGGGTGGCTTCCCTCTTGGTTCTATTTAACCATAAAACTAATGTGATTTCACTGTTATCTCCCAGTGTTCCTTCACTGAAGTCAACATTCATAAATAATTTTTATAGTTGCAAAATTTCCTATAAGTAGCTGTCAAAAAGACATATGAAAGATGAACTTTTTCACATGGTTTCCAAAAAAGAGCACATAAAATATTATTTTGGTGATATATAGCAGCAAATTAGGGAATTCTATAGTTGAGGATAACCTAAAAGGCAATGGAGGGGTGCACAAGAAGTAACACATGACAAGTAAAGAATTACTCAGTACAGTGGTTAAAAGATTCTATGGAGAGAAAATATTACTGGAAAAATGGGCAGGTCACAGCAACAAAAGGAACAACCAGTGGGCAACTCACATGATTTGTTGGTATCCATATATTGTCAAAAGAACATAAAGAAGATCCTCAGCATTTTGGAGAAATGCTCTTGCAGTGGAATTATGGGAAGACATGAACCAGAGTTACATAGGATAGAAAATCATGTAATCTTCACCATTTGAGAAAATGCAACACTGAAATCATACAACCATTAACATATTGATATATTGGACTCTCTTACTGGCAGTTTGGACATCTGAGTTGAGAAAAATGAAGTAATTATAGATTAGATATAATGTTGGCTGAAACCCTAGGAGTCAACATCCTCTGATTTCCTGAATCTCTTTTACTTTTAATCTAAGAAGTCCTTTAATCTAAGAGTCCTTTTCAGTCTTTCTAGTCATTATCTGAGTAGGACAGGAGGTAAGCAGGTGACTTATATTAAAAGTGACTCTATATTAAAAAAATAATGAATAGGTGATGACAAATAACCATTCATCCATTTGTAACTGGGAGATGTCAATATGGAATGAGAATGGGTCTCACCTTCTCACTTTCCCTTACCAAGCAGAAAGGGATGCAGTCAAGGCTTTCACATGACAAGAGGTTGTACTTTATCTTCTAATCCCTCCCAGATAGGTGAGGGTCTTAAGCCTAAGGCTCCTTAGTAACAGACTCTCCATATGATAAACCACACAATGACAACCAATTTATCCTTTAAGAGAAAATTTAAGTGAGCTCCTTACAAACTTTAAAATTCTACTTGTTGAGAGAGTTATTTTGAGACTAAACATAAATCAAGTAACTTCCAGGATGGTAAGGGAAGGTTTCATCTACCAAAGTAGACCCCCAAATCCAAAATATTAAGAAAATCTTCAGAACTATCCCCCATCCCTCTCCATGTACACTATGATTGCAAATAATGACATGGTTGTTGACAGTAGAAACAAATTCATTTATTAAAAGAGTATCAGACTTAAAAAACTACATAGGCATTAGGGGATAGGGGAGTAGGATAGGAAAATAAACAACAGTGGGTTGGGTTTTTTTTTTTTGTCTGAATGATAGCTGATGAAGAGAAGTAAAGACAAAGAAATTAGTATCCATAGAGAGAATTCTAACCATTGAAGGGAAATATTTACCAAGTTTGGGTCCTTACTTCCTGGGTTGGTCACTACTGTTGCCACTGCCTTTTGTGGGTAAACCTTCTGTCTATACTGTGTGCTAGAAAGTATCATACAATCCTTTTGTTGAAACCATCTCTGGACCACTTTTCCCTTCTGTCCCCTACTCAGGTACTACCTCTCCAGAAGAACATAGCTCTTCTACTGGTAGTTAGCATTTCAGTCCAAACTCTATCCACTAGCTCCTCATGGCTTCCAGATCTTGTAATATTATTTAAGTGAAGGAAGGTAGTCTAACTGTACCAGATCTCAAAAATACTATTTATAACCCTGTGTAGAGGGAAGGACTTGGGTGTGAAGTGGTAGAGGAAGAAATTTAATTAAGACAAAACCTCCTCTTTATTGAAGCCATAGAAGTCTTTTAAAAACTTTCTTTTTAGAAATATTTTCTCTAGCCTAAAATCCTTTCTAGACTTTTCATTTAGGAAAATAGTAGAACTACTTAACTCTTGTCTAGATAAAATCATTTCTTTCCCATCTCTCTCATCCCACCCATGTTTTTAATAGGGGTATTATTTTTTGAACTTTCTCCACAGGAGAAGAGCTGAAGTAAGAGCAGGAACATTTTCATTGACTGAAAAAAGTTAATAAAGAAACCCCACCCCCCCAAAATAAATGTTATCTCTAATTGTCTTGAGGTAAAGACATTTCAAAAGGCATGTGTGATATTTTGTCAATTTGAACCTGTGTATGGTTCTGTCTGTGTGTCTGTTTCCATCTCTGTATCTTTCTCAACTAGAAATGGCTTAGATAAAGAGTAATGATAATTGTTTTTGCAAGGCAATGGGATTAAGTGACTTGCCCAAGTTCATATAGCTAGGTAATTATTAAGTGTCTGAAGTCACATTTGAACTCAGGTCCTCCTGGGGCCTGGGCCGGTGCTCTATTCACTGTACCACCTAGCTGCTCTGAGTAATGATAAATTAAATAAAATTATTTCTGGTAAATCTGTTCCTAAAATATAGTGTATGGTATTAATTTTTTTTAGTAAGTTAATACCTCATTATATATATATATATATATATATATATATATATATATATATATATATTATATTATATTAGCAGCATCAGAAATAGAAGCTTACTTTTATTTTGATTAATGTTTACAAAAATATGTTTGGTATTTGTTTGATCCTCAGACTAACCTTCTAAGGTCATAGCACAAGAATTACTATTTTAATTTTCTAGATGAAAAAAGTCAAAGAAAAAAATCCCAGCAAATCAACTCACCTTACCATTGGTAACTGACATAAGGCTAAACTGCAAATCCAGGTCTGCTAATGGCCATGTCCAGTACTTTTGATGTGTCAAAGGAAAAGGTAAGCTTTGTTTATGGAACTTCAGGGTTGGGAGTCATCTCAAAGATCATTTAGTTTTTTTTAACCTGTATGTGAAGAGGATCAGTCATTTTCACTAATGTCAAATTATAGTTTAAATATTAGTATCATCTATGAAATAGAAACTTAGATGTCAAAAAAATTATCTCTTTGGCTCATGAGTCCACCCAGGATTTCCCCTGGGATCATAAGAATTTGGCTTATTTTGACTTACTCAGAGTTTTCTCCTGGGGAATATCATATAATTGCTTGAAAGGAGTGTAATAAATTTGCTCAGACTCACTCTTTTTTAAAAAAAATATTTTATTTGTTTTTCCAACTACATACAATGGTAGCTTTTATCAATCATTCTTTTTGTAAAGTCTTGAATTTTATGGTTTTCTCCTCCTCTGTCTTCCCTTCCCCCTCCCCATGACAGAAAACATCTGATATAGGTTCTACATTTATAACTATGCTAAATAATACATCCATATTGATCATGTTGTGAAAGAAGAATCAAATTCAAATGGAAGAAAATATTAGGGAGAAAAAATGACATAATACATAAGACAACTTTTAAAAATTTAATAATAATAATAATAATAATAATAATAATAATAAGCAGCAGCTTTGGTCTTCATTTAAATTCCACAATTCCTTTTCTGGATATGGATGATACTTTCCATCATAAGTCTTTTAAAATTGTCTTTGATTATTATTGTACTGCTGAAATTGGACTTTGTCTTTTCTTAGAGGTTCAGGCCCCAAATAACTGTAAGTCATCTCATCTAGATCCACTATTGTCAGTGACTAGTTCCTAATTTCATTAAACTACTTAACATTAGCTTTATAAAGGGTCATTTACTTTGAAAATATAGCAAGAAATAAATACTACTTCTTCCCCTTCTCCAACACCTTGGAGGCAAACTCTTAGATCAGTTCCTATATAATACTGATCTCATTAAGTTCATGACCAGAGGCAATATGATTTGCCAAATGAGTCCTTGTTTCATGACCAGATTGTACCTCTAAGAAGTCATACTGTACTTGGACTCTGGAGTGCTGGTACTCCACAGGTCCCTCTATGTATTTTGAAACTTGCAAGATCTAGAGGCTCCAAGTCTTTCACTAAGAAAGTTAAATGGGTGGCTAGGTGGTGCAGTGGATAAAGCACCAGCCTTGGAGTCAGGAGTACCTGGGTTCAAATCCAGTCTCAGACATTTAATAATTACCTAGCCGTGTGGCCTTGGGCAAGCCACTTAACCCCATTTGCCTTGCAAAAACCTAAAAAAAAAAGTTAAAGAACATGAGCTAAGAACTCACGAATTTTATAGGAACTGAAGTCAACTTCACTGACAGAATTTATAGATTATGTTCTGTTGTTCTTATTCTCCTTTCTTTTTTAAACACAGCATTTGCTTTCCTTCAGGTCTTTCTAACCTATCTTGTTTTCCATGATCTTTCAAATATCACTGACAGTGAGTTCATGAATTGAGCTGTTCAAAATATCTCACATCTTTTTGTCCTATTTCTTATGCCTAACTGTTTCTAAAGGACAGCTAAGTAGCACAGTGGGATGGAGTACTGTCCTTGAGATAGAAAGCTGAATTCAAATTTAGTCTCAGATACTTACTAGCTGAATGGCCTTGAGCAAGTCACTTAATTGTGTTTGCCTCATCTGTAAAATGAACTGAAGAAGGAAATGGCAAAGCATTCTAAGTATTTTTGCCAAGGAAACTTCAAAAAGGATCATAAAGAATAGAGCATGACTGAAAACAACAACAAAATTCAAGAACAGTCTTTTATACACTCCCATTTATTGTATTCTCTCTCCTTTCACCCTGTTCTTCTGCAGATGTCTTTTGTTTCTGACTCCCTTCTTCCATGATCTCTCTCTCTTCTATCACCTACTCCCCCCTCCCCTCCCCCATCCCCTTCTCTTTCCTCTAATTTTTCTCTAGGGTAAGATTGATTTCAACACCCTATTGAGTGTGTATGTTATTTCTTCTCTGAGCCATTTCTAATGAGAATGAAGGCTCACTCATTCCCCCTCAACCTTCCCCCTTTCCACTCCATTGAAAAAGCTTTTTCTTGACTCTTTTATATGAAATATTTTAGCCCATTCTACTTCTCCTTTCCCTTTCTCTCAATACTTTCCTTTATCACCCATTGACTCCATTTTTATACTATAAAATACTGTTATATTCAACTCCCTCCTGTGCCTTGACTATATGTGTTCCCTCTAACCACTCTTATAAATGAGAAGGTTCATATGAGTTATCAGTATCTTCTTCCCATACAGGAATACATGCAGTTCAACACCCTTAAGTTCCTCATAATTAGTCCTTCCCTTCTACCCTCTCTATGCTGCACCTGAATCCTGTACTTGGAGGTCAAACTTTCTGTTCATCTCTGGTCATTTCAATAGGAAAGTTTGAAAGTCCCCTATTTCATTGAAAATCCATCTTTTCCCCCAAAACAGGATGTTCAGTTTCGCTGAGTAGTTGATTTTCGGTTGTAATCCAGGCTCTTTTGCCTTCCAGAATATTGTATTCCAAGTCCTATGAGCTCTCAATGTAAATGCTGCTAGATCCTGTGTAATCTTGACTGTAGCACCATGGTAGTCAAATTGTTTCTTTCTGCCAACTTGTAGTATTTTCTCTTTGACTTGGGATTTTGAAATTTGACTATAATATACCTGGGAGTTTTTTGGGGGGATCTCTTTCAGGTGATGATTGGTGGATTCCCTCAATTTCTATTTTTTTACTTTGTTTCTAGGATCTCAGGGCAATTTTGCTGGATTTTAGTTATTGAAAAATGAAGTCCAGGCTCTTTTCCTGGTCATGACTTTCAAGTAACCTAATAATTTTTAAATTATCTCTTCTGGATCTGTTTTCCTGGGTTCATTTTTTTTCCTAATGAGATATTTCACATTCTCTTCCAATTTTTCATTCTTTTGGGCCTGTTTTATTGTTTCTTGATTTCTTGCACAGTTATCAGCTTCCTTTAGTTCCATTCTGCATTTGAAGGAGTTATTTTCTTTGGAGATTTTTTTTTATCTCCTTTTCCAACTGGCCAATTCTGCCTTCTCCTCATTTGCCTTTTGAGTTGCTTTTTCCAATTGATCTAAACTGGTTTTTAACATGTTATTTTCTCCAGCATTTTTTTTTTGGGGGGATCTCCTTCACCAAGCTGCTGACTTGGTTTTCATGATTTACCTGAATCGCTCTCATTTCTCTTCCCAATTTTTCCTCTACCTCCCTTACTTGTTTTTCAAAGCCTTTTTGAGCTCATCCATAGCCTGAGCATATTTCCTACTTCTCTTGGAGGCTTTGGATACAGAAGCTTCAACTTTGTCATTTTCTAAATGAGTATTTTGATCCTCCATGGGACCAAAGTAATTTTCTATAGTCAGGTTCTTCTTTTTATGTTGTTTGCTCATTTCCTCAGCTCAAAACTGATTTACCTCACTTCCAAAGCTTTGGGGGATTCTGAGAGGCTCTGACTGTTCTCTTGCCTGTGCTCTGGTCTGTGAATGACTACAAGCCTTCCTCTCTGTCCTGGAATTGTGAAGATGGTCCCTGTTTCTCTATGGTCCAGACTGGGCCCTGGATCTGAATGTGAGCAAAGTAGCAGAGTACTGCTCCAGGGACCTCTGCAGTCTCCCCCAACCCCCTTACTGTCTGTGGGCTGAAAGCTCTGGAAGAGCTGGGTGACTCCAACCTGTCGTAGGGCTGCTCTGCTGGTGAGGCAAAGTTCTCTCACTCCCCCTTCAAGCTGTCCCCTCTGATCCCTGGGCCAGGAGGTCTGGAAACTGCCCCCATTATCACAGACATAGGTGCCCCAGGAACCCAGAGACCTAGGTGCTCTGTGGGCTGTTCCTGGAAGGCTGGAGCTGGTTTGCTCTGGCCCAGTTCAGCTTCACTGAGGCTGTGATGAGGCCTGGCTGTGCTGAGGCTCTTTCCAACTCCTGGTCCCTGAGGAAAAGACCTTTCTTACAGATCTAAGTTGCCTTGGACTGGGAAATTGTATCACTCAGTCTTTCTGTGGGTTCTGCCCCTCTAAATTTTAAATGGACTCATAATTTTACAGCTTTTGAAGCTTTTTGGGGCATGAGTTTCTGGGAATTCCTGCCCTCAAGTCATCATCTTGGCTCCAGCCTCACAATAATTTCTTAATTAGGCTTTCTCTTATAAGCCTATCTCCTCTCCTATATATTCTCCACAAAGTTGCTAAAGTTTTATTCTTTTTTTTAGGTTTTTGCAAGGCAAACAGGGTTAAGTGCCTTGCTCAAGGCCACACAGCTAGGTAATTATTACGTGTCTGAGACAGGATTTGAATCCAGGTACTCCTGACTCCAGGGCCGGTGCTTTATCCATTGTGCCACCTAGCCGCCCCTTAAAGTTTTATTCTTAAAGCAAGACCTGACTCCGTCTCTGACCTTTCTCCCTTTCCTGCCTCCCCTCCCCAATAGAATGGCTACCTTTTACATTTGGATTAAAATGCCAATTTCATTGATTTATAATATCTTTTGCCATCATTCAAGTAAAACTGGTCTACTTGCTATTCCCTGTAATGACATTCTACCTCCTGTTTCTATGTCTTTACATAGACTTTCTTCCATGTCTGAAATGTGTTCCCACATCACCTCTGCATCACAGAATACTGAGCTCCCTTCACAACTCAGCTCAAGTGGCACTTCCTTCAGAAAGTCTACCTTAGTTCCACAGGAATATTACTTTGGGTTTTTTCAAGGCAATGGGGTTAAGTGGCTTGCCCAAGGCCACACAGCTAGGTAATTATTAAGTGTCTGAGACCAGATTTGAACCCAGGTACTCCTGACTCCAAGGCCAGTGCTTTATCCACTCGCCCCCCGGAATATTACTTTGTATATATTTTATATTTGATTTTCTAAGTACATGTGGTTTCTCCCATTAAGCTCCTTTGAAATCAAGGACCATTTAAAAAAATCCATGTATCACTAGTTAGTAAATTAGTAAATACTTAATAAATGCTTGTTGAATTCAGTTGGCCTCCCTGATTAAATCTAGTACATGTATATTTCTATTAATGAAGAGAAATATCTAAATCTGACCAGGATTCAGTCCATGTTGTATGTTTCCAGAAAGTATTAAGTTCATATATGGCATTTTGACATTTGCAAAATATTTTATGCATATTATGTTATAACATATAACAGTTATGATAACCTTTTAAAGATGTTATCAAAACTATTAGCTCTATTTTTACATGTGAGAAAACTGAGTCTCAGAAGGGTTGTAACTTGGCCATGATGATATTAATAAGCAGCAAAAACTGGATTTAACTTGGATCTCTCTGATATCAAGTATAGAATTTAATCCAATCCATCACACTGCCTTTCTATAGTGTCAATTGTAAGCCATAATCCAAAGTTATAATCTAATTTGAATACAACTTTTCCCAGACATGTGTACATCTCCTGTGTCAGCTATCTCCTTCTTGTACTAACTCTCCTATTAGTTCTTTGTAAATTGGAAGATCCAAGATTAAAATGGTGTCATTATTATTAAGGGGCTGCAGTACACTAAGGAATTGTGCTAGGTGTCAAGGGCCAGAGGCAGAATGTGAAAACAGGTGCTTGACGCCCATGCAACTACTGATGATAGTAATTTGTCTCATCTTCTTTGCAGAAGAAGTTGAATACAGATTTAAGGGGTGGAGAAGATTTCAGAAAGACTTATACAAAGATGAAGCAGGTGGGAGGAAGGAGAAATTGAAACTTGGAAGGGTAAAATGAAAGAAAATGATTTGAGAGCCAGATGAGAGCTTTGAGAGATTGAGGGAATGTGTAACCAAAGCACAGACAAGGTTGCTTTGGTTTCATGCTTCTGTTATTTAAAAAAACCCCAACATAAACAAACCGGCAACTTGGCAGCAGTGAAATCTCAATTGGCCAGGAATTAGTTTCAGGACAGATTGCCAGCTGTTGTCCCTCCTTGCCTCCCTCCCTTCAGGGCAGGGCATTTGTGAAAACAAACAGCAAAGAAAAAGGAATCCAGATGTCAACAATTTAATCTATCCACTTTTCCTACTTTACCTCTCTTTCAGTTTTATTTCTCTACATTATAAATGCATCAAAACATACATTAATGTTCTTTTTTAATATAGCAGATTTTAAGTTGGTAAGGAGACTTTATACCATGGTTTCCCATTGGAGAAAAGCTGAAATTTGGTGACAGACATCTAATATCTACATGCTGGCTGACTGCATCACAGTACATAGAGTTTTTGAGCTTTCTTCTATTTCTTTATGTGCAAATAAGAAAAAAAGCAAAACAAAAATGACTAAAGATGAATCTGTGAAAAATCTTTTCTGTGAAACTGTCCTTTTGTACTCTGATGTTTACTTTCAAGTTTTCTTGCTTCCTGAAAAAGTGTTAATTCTTAGGGATTATAATTCCTATGCTTTTCATTCAGATTGCTATTACTCAACCATCAGGGCAGTTATGTGGCACAATGAATATAGAAGACAGTGCCTGGAGTCAGGAAGATCTGAGTTCAAATCTAGCCTCAGACACTTTCTAGCTGTGTGACTGAGTGCGTCACTTAACCTATTTGCCTCAGTTCCCTTATCTGTGAAATGAATTGAAGAAGGAAATGGCAAATCATTCGTGTATCCTTGCTAAGAAAACCCCAAATAGGATCATAAAGAGGTGGGCACAGCTAATGAACAAAATAACAGCAAAAGAACAAAAGATTATCAATAAATTTTTTCAATGTGTGTCTAATACTCAGAATTTGATAGTAGAGGACACCTAGAAAAGAGTTATATAGGTAGAACCAATATACTTGGTTTGGAGTTAGATGACCTCAGTTAAAGTTTTGGTTTTGGTCTACCAATTACCACCTGTACAATGGTTTGCAAATTACAGCCTCTCTTAGCCTTGGTTTCCTCATCTGTAAAATAAGAGGATTGGATTAGTAGACATCTAGTAGGTCTCTTTTGCTCATTTTCTAACTGGGTAGCCTTAGTCAAATCACTCAATTTCTTTGAATTTTATTTTGCAAAATGAGGGGTGCTAATAAGAATTTCCCTATTATAATATAAGGTTGTTTTGATCAAGGTGCTTTGTAAACCTTAAGGCTTATATAAATGTGAGTTATTATAATATTTGCTATTCCCAAGTAACTTTATCCTCTGCTAAGCAATTTCAAAGCAGACCTCTATATTGCTGTACTATATAAGGAAGGTAATGCTTTCACTAGAATTTATAGACATTCTAGAGGGTAACAAATACAAATTCCATTCAATTCAGAATGTTAGATTCAAGGCACTGGCATTTAGAGCACTACAATTTCGCACCAGCGAACTTACCTTTATACATTTACTTTATCTTATACATTAGTCCCCTTCACATCCTCTACAGTCTAGTCAAACTGGCTTGCTTGCTCTTCATATATAAGATTTTAACTCCTTCCTATGTATATGCTTTTACATGGGCTGGACTCCATATCTGGAATGCTCTCCCTTCTCACCACTACCTCCTACAAATCCCTAACTTCTTTCAGCTTATGGGCTCCTCCATTATGAAAATTTTCCTAATTCTCCAGTTGCAAGTATTTTTTTCTCCTCCCCCCCATCCAAATTACATATATATATATATATATATATATATATATATATATATATATATATATTTTATACTTATTAGTATGGGAAATTTTCTTCACCCTGAGACAATGAAATCACAGGTCCAGTCCTTACCCTACTCTATATGATGCTGATTTTTTTTTTAGGTTTTTGCAAGGCAAATGGGGTTAAGTGGCTTGCCCAAGGCCACACAGCAAGGTAATTATTAAGTGTCTGAGACTGGATTTGAACCCTGATACACCTGACTCCAGGGCCTTTGCTTTATTCACTGCGCCACCTAGCTGCCCCTATGCTGATTTTTTAAAAAGCATTTATATAGCACTTAAAAAATTTTCTTTTTGATAGTCTTTACATTTTTTCCATGTTATACATTGATCAAAATTGAATGTGTTTAGAGAAAAATCATATCCTTAAGGGAACAAAAAAATATAAGAGATAGCAAAATTACATGATAACTATATTAGCACTTCAAGTTTTTCAAAGTATACATTTTCTTCATAAGAATATTTTGGGCCCATCCCTAAACCTTCTAGTGCTATTCCATCTGAGATCACCTCCCCTATATTCTATATGTATCTCTTATATATCTATATATGGACATGCTGTTTTCCCATTTAGAATGTGAGCTCCTTGAGGGCATGTATTGGTTTGTGGATTTTTTTAAACCATTTTTTATATCACCAACATGCAGCACAGTGCCTATACTAAGTACTTAATAAATACTTTTTGCTTGATTTGTAAATTGGACAGAATGTAAATATTTTGAGAGTAAGCCCTGTTAGGTCTTTGTTGTTGAGTTCCTAGCACTTGATAGTTTTTTTTTTTTTTGTCCTTCAGTCTGAAAGAAGACCATGATATAAGGGAGATGATGCCATGACAAGCACATTAATTCACCAGTCTCACGTCTCCAGAGCCATCTGGATCCAGTGATCAGAAATGAATCAGGACCACTGCAGATGGCCCTGGATGCAAGGCAATTGGAGTTAAGTGATTTGCCTAAGGCCACACAGCTAGTTGGTGCCCAGTGTCTAAGGCTGGATTCCAACTCCTAACCTCCTGACTCCAAGGTCAGTTCTCTATCCACTACACCACCTAGCTGTAGACTGCAACATAGTAGAGGCTTAACAAATGCTTATACACAAAAAATGTATATAGGAGATTCTAAACCCCTGGTTTGGCTTGCCTTGTCAGAAGACATAGACCTGGAAGGGACTGTTTGGTTAGTACAGAGCTGAAGTGAAAAGTAAAATACTTATTCATCAGTCTCCCAAACTGCATCATGCTTTAAGTATCAACCTGCCAGGAGAGCTATAACCATAATTTAAATTACTCTATCCAGGTTTAACTCTGGCAATGCAACCTTGCAAGTCTTTGTGGTTGACATTTCTTTGTGAGTGAAGGAAATAAATAGATGTCTCATACCTGGTTTATATTGTACATTGAAAATCTTTCTAATCTTCCCTTTTTTTTGTGGGGGGAGAACATTGATATAAGGCATATAAGTAATTTTCTTTGGGGCTTTGAGGTAGGGGTAAAAAGGCTGAAGAGTAAGGGCAAAAAACCTAACATTTCTATTATGGACTATGTTTTCCTAGGGCTGAACCAAGTCACTAAATTTGTGTGTGTGTGTGTGGGGGGGAATCCCTTATTAGAGAAGGGAAGTTCTCTTTAGGATCACATTAGAGTTGTTACATACTCAAATGACTAAGTTACTTGCACTATGTTGGTTGGTCTTGCTTAACTCTTTGTTGCAAGAGAGTGTTCATTGTTAAAGATAATATACTTTTTTTTAAACAAAAAGTATCAGGGCAGCTAGGTGGTGCAGTGGATAAATAAGTAGCCCTGGAGTCAGGAGGACCTGAGTTCAAATGCAGACTCAGACATTTAATAGCTACCTAGCTGTCATTTAACCCATTGCCTTGCAAAAACAAACAAAAAAAAAGCATCAATAAAACATTTAAAAAGGAGAAATATTAGTAAATTTACACACACATATATATACACATCTACAACCAATATCATTGCTCCAACTCCCTATTTTCAAATTCCTGACTCCTCCCAAGATTGGTAAATACTAAGAATAATTTACTTGTCTTAGAAATGTAAAGGAAATATCAAGAAAATGTATTAACAGAAAGTATTCTTACCACCTGTTACCCAAATGCCAGATGATATAAGGATATGAATCAAACTTGACTTTTGGCCCCAAGTCTTGGCTATCAGCCCAGTACCTAATCTCAGGATACAAGAAACAGTGGTTTAACAACTTAATCATCAGATAACCACAAAAGGTGCTGAATCTCTTTGTCTTGGTTGTTCATTGATTGTTCATCAACACTAGATTGGTGAGTCTTCAGGATTTTCCTGTTGTTTCCTGAGCAGAAGTATTTCAAATGACTATTGGAGCACAAATGGGGCAAGATGAAAGCCATAGCAAATGTGAGGTTTGCTTTGGTGATTCCTTTCAACAGTGCTGGGTCTTTCATGCTCTAAAGTCTAGCTTCAGCAAGTGTTGTTGCTTATAAACCCTGATAAGATGATGCATGATATCCTTGGAGCTTCTGACTTCTAGAGTCATTTTTCTTCTCTGTTTTCTTCTTTGCCCTCTTTATTTTTGATTTTAAGTTTTGTCCTTCTTGACTTTAAAATTTTTTCTCATATGTTTTCACAAGTATGCCCAATTAACTAGAAGCTAAATGCTGTGGAACCTGAAACATACTTCTAGAGAAACCACTTTGCAGAGCCTCCCCAAGGAAGTAGTAAACTCTTTGCCCTAAAATCCTATGGGAACACAGTCCAGGGATGGAAGCATGCACCTGGTACACCCAGAGCCTTGGTAACATTCCTCTCATATGTAAAGGACAAGGTAAATTCAATTCCTAATACTGTGAGGGAGGATCAGGGAAAGCTTTGTGGAAGAAGTGGCACCTGAGGAAAGTTTTGATGAAAGAGATATATATATATATATATATACTGATAGGCACAAATAAGAGGAGGAGGTACATTTTAAGCTAAGAGAATTGCTAGTGTAATGGTTTCAATAACTCTCACAAAGACTCTTATTGCTATGACTTTAAGAGGCAATGGAATCTTGGGAAGTTACAGTTTAACTGCTATTTTTAAGAGAGAATGAATCTTCAGAAAAGTGGCAGTTTAATTGTCATTCTGGAAAGTTAGCTGTAGTAGCTTAGAGAAAGACTGAAGATGGAAAGAAAAAATTAAGAGTATTTCTTTCCTAAGGGACTGCATTTAACTCTTCTCATATTGTGAAACATTATGAAGAGAATTTTTAGATTTTGGCTGCTATTCTGAACAAGCTAAATCATGGGACCGTGCTTCCAGACTTAAAGAGGTCAGCAGGAGCAGTGATGCTTAGAGGTGACTTTTTCACAGGTGAGACATAATTTGTCTTTTATTTCTTGTTACACTGCGAATACATTGGAGATTTAGGAAGTTACCTTGATGTTTTAAATTTAGGTTACTGGGATTAGATTCTCTCTTTCTCTCTCTTTATACATATACGCACACACACACACACACACACAAACACATATATAGTGACAGAACAGATATGGAATATACAAATCTATTCATAGAACATATATAGAGAATATATAATAGAAATCTACAAATAAAATGAATACATAGAATATAAATCTATACCTAGAACACATTGAACGAATATATAAATTCTGTACATAAAATACATATAATGAATATATCTCTATAAAATATATTGAGAATATATAAACATATACATAGAACATGTTTAGAGATTATAGAATACATAAATACAGATAGAGCATATATATATACATATATAGAGAAAGAGAAAAGAGAAAGAGAGGGAGGAAAGTCTATGGGAAGAGAAGTTTTTCTACTTTAATAAACTAGAGGAGGGGGTGAGAGCGAATTACAGAGAGAGGTCACAATTTTTAAATTTTTTAAGGAAATAACAGAACATATTTTGTTTGCCTTAGAACCTAGTATGAGAATAGGAATGAATAAAATAACGAGGGACAGGGTTTAGAATTGTTTTTGATGAATATACATGCATAGTACCATGAAGGTCATATGTGAGGGTCACCAAACTTAAAGTCCTAATACACAAATGTGAATACACAGTGTAAAGTTTGAGGAACTGCTAGTAATTCAATTTGTTCTGAATATATAAAATGCATAAATGGAATTTCAATAAAACAAAACAAGAAAAGCAGGTAGGATGCAAATTGTGGAGACCCTTAAATGGTAGGTTGTTTATATTTCATCTTAGCAGAAAATAGTAATTCTAAAAAAAATTTTTGGTATAGTGATTTATTCAGACCTGTGCTTTAGGCAGATTATTTTGGCAATTCTCATGGAAGATGAGTGGGAGAGGAAAGAGGCTAGAAGCAAGGAGACCAATTATGATACTATTAGCACAGACTGAGTGAGAGGTGATAACTAAATGCTGATGGTGGTACTTGATGCAGTTTGGAAATTGATTGGCAGTAAAAGCAGGATAGTGAATGGTAGTGGGATTGGGATAAGATGATAAACAGTTGCATCCTGTTTGTCATGGATTATATCAATTTATTAACCTGAATGATCTAATTTTTTTCAATTTTTAATTTTTCAATTTATTGAAGAATTATTTAGCACTACTATGGACATGATCCTGTCTTGGGGACTGAGGTTACAGAGACAAAAGAGTTCTTGCTTTTAAGTTGATATTCTTTTGGAAAGGAAGTGTACAACATATATACAAGTAAATGTGAAGTATATACCAAAGTACAGAAGGTAATGGGGGGGGGGGGATGATGATAATTGACTGACAAAAGAAGGGAATCAATAAGTCTTGTGAAGAATTGGTATCTGAATGGTATCAAGGAATCTAAGAATTCTGCTATTTAAATATGAGGAGGGAATATATTCCAGAAATGGCAACCATTTGTGCCAAGGTGCAGAGGAAGGAAATAGTAAGTTTATTTCAAAAGTGGAATGTGTGATGGAAATTAATATTAAATAAGCTTGGAAGTCAGACTATGTAGAGTTTGTGTATGGATTGTGTGCTAGGCTCAGAATTATTTTTTTTTTATCCTAAAGCCAATAGGGAACCATGGAATTTTGATAGGGATGGGGTAGATTGGGGAGGGGGGAGATCACAGAGCCATATTTGAATTTTAGGAATGTCAGTTTGTAAACTGTTTAAAAGATGGATCAGGGGCAGCTAGGTGTTGCAGTGGATAAAGCACCAGCCCTGGAGTCAGGAGTACCTGGGTTCAAATCCGGTCTCAAACACTTAATAATTACCTAGCTGTATGGCCTTGGGCAAGCCACTTAACCCCATTTGCCTTGCAAAAACCTAAACAAAAAACAAAAAAAGAGTTGTAAAAGATGGATCAGACAGTAGTGTTACAATCATCCAGTCAAATGTTCACAAGGGATTGAACTGGGTCAAGTGTTGACATTGTAGAAATATTGAATACGTGAAATCAATTAAGATTTAGCAACTGAGGGGCAGCTAGGTGGCATAGTGGATAAAGCACCAGCCTAGGAGTCAGAAGTACCTGGGTTCAAATCTGGTCTCAAGACACTTAATAATTACCTAGCTGTGTGGCCTTGGGCAAGCCACTTAACCCCATTTGCCTTGCAAAAACAAAACAAACCTTAAAAAAAAAAAGATTTAGCAACTGCCTGGATAATCAACAGCAAGCATTTAGTAAGCACTGACTAACAGCAAGCATTTAGTAAGCACTGACTAAGGGCCAGGCATTGTTTCAAATGTTGTGTTTATAGGGGAATTAAAGTGAAAGACCTTGCCCTCAAGGATCTTACTCTCTAATAAAGGAGATGTGCTTAAATTCTTAATCTACACTCAGACTAATAGATTGAGTTCCCAGACCATTTCCGGCTACTATTCCCTTTAGGATTTTAGGAGCAACCCTAATGGATGGGTGGTGTTTTCTTTTTCTTTTTTAGGTTTTTGCAAGGCAAATGGGGTTAAGTGGCTTGCCCAAGGCCACACAGCTAGGTAATTATAAAGTGTCTGAGATAGTATTTGACCCCAGGTACTCCTGACTCCAAGGCAGGTGCTTGATCCACTATGCCACCTAGCCGCCCTGGGTGGTGTTTTCTAATACTATCACCTATAAACCCCAACCAATGTGTTTATTATGAATCAAGTTGATATCAGTCAGCCAGACTTAATTTTTTTTTACAAATGGATATTTAGTTAGGTGATATAGTAAGAACAGTTGCTATAAAAGTCTCACCGTGTCCTCCTGTCAAACTGGGGAGATGCTCTCACAGAATCAAGGGGGAAGTGGGCTCAAGGTTAGAGAACACAAGGAATAAAGTAGTAAATAATAGTTCTGAGTTGCTGGAAATCTTTTTACTTCCCTTCCCTTAATTGTGATTTCATGAAGTTCCCCCTAGGTATAGTTTAGCTTTCTACTAGGTTCCTTGTAGAAAATTTGCTTTTATGTGTCTCAGCTCCCAGTGCAGATGGGAAGTCCCAAATATTCTGATCTTTTACAATTCGGAACATCATTTTGTGATCAATGATGCAAATGCATGTGTGAACTTTTGTTTTCTCTCTTCCCTTTCCATTCAAGTAACAAGTTGTTATAAAACATTCTCCCCCTGCCCTCTTGCCAAACTGGGGAGATGCTCTCACAGAATCCAGGGGGAAGTGGGCTCAAAATTAGAGAACACATGAAATAAAGTGGTTAAATATTAGTTCCAAATTGCTGGAAATCTTTTTACTCCACCCTTCTCTCTCAGAGGTTTAGATAAAGGTATCCATCACTGGGTTGGCTTACTACTGGAATGCCTGATTGTGAACTAGTTTGCTGTTTATCAAACCAATCCCCAAATATTTCTTATGGTTTTTTAATGTTATGGTATGTCTGACTTTTTGTGACCCCATTTGGGATTTTCTTAGCTAAGAAACTGAAGTGGTTTACCATATCCTTCTTCAGCACATTTTACAAAATGAAGAAACAGAGGCAATCAGGATTAAAATGATTTGCCCAAAGTTACACAGCTAAGTGTTGGAGGCAGGATTTAAACTGAGTCCTCCTGACTCCAAGGCCAGTATTCTTATCCTCTAGATCCATTGCCCTTTCTTGTGTATATGCCTACTTTGTTTTTTTTATTTTGCAAGGCAATGGGGTTAAGTGACTTGCCCAAGGTCATATAGCTAGGTAATTATTAAATGTCTGAGGCTGAATTTGAACTCCGGTCCTCTTGACTCCTAGGAAGGACAGGGCTGGTTCTCTATCCGCTGCCCTACCTAGCTGAACCCATTACTTTGTGTTTTGATTTAATCTCAGTTGAAAAGTCTGAACCTTCCATGTTCAATTAGAGTGAGGTACATTATCAATATGAAGTAGAAAAAAAATTACACGAGAAATATAAAGCAACCTTTAGGGAGGGTGCCATTAGTATCTGGGGATACCAAGAAAGGAAACTCATGTAGAAGATTGTACTTGGCTTGAATCCTAAAGAAACTCAGGGGTTCCAATATGCAAAGGTGAGGATAGAATTCATCTTAGACACTGGTGGGGGGACCCTACGTAGGCAAAGAGATGGAGAGCTATGAGTGAGAAATAGCATGAAAGTTAATTTGACTAGCCATAGAGTCCACGGAGAAGAATAATTTGGAAAGGTAGAATTGTTAAGAACTTTCTATGACAGTTTATATGTTATTCTAGAGGTTATATAAGGAGCCACTGGAGTTTGAATAGGGGGTGGCATGATCAGATCTACACTGTAGTAAAATCAGTTTGGCAGCTGTATGAGAGAATGAATTAGAGTAGAGACAGAGACCAATTAGGAAGCAATTAAAATAGTCAAGGACAGCAATGATGACAGTTTAAATATGGTGGTACCTGAATGAATGGAAAAGAGGGGTTATATGTGAGAGAATATGAAAGAATCTTAAGTGACAACTGGTAGCACAGACTGGGTATGTAGGGTGAGTGAGTAGAGGATTAAATCAAGGTTTTGAAAATGGGTAACTGGATGAATAATGATGCCCTCAACAATTATAGGAAAGTTTAGAAGAGTTTTAGGGTTTGGAGGAAAGTTACTAAGTTCTGTTTTGTAAAAGTTGAATCTGATGTGTCTATAAGACGTATCTTGAAGTGTCCAAAAAATAGTTTGAAGTGAGGGACTAAAGTTCAGGAGAGTGATTATAGTTAGATGTGTTATTTGGTAGTCATTTGCATAGAGATGGGAATTGATGAGGTCATCAAATGAGCCTGTAGAGAGAAAAAAATTAGGGCCTAGGCCTGAGTCTTGGGGTATACCTACTGTTATGAAGTATGAAATAATGGATCCAGCAAAAGGGATTGGATTAGAAAGAGTAGTCAATTACCAAATGAGAACACTGTTGTGAAAAACTCAGAGTAGAGAAGATTCAAGAAAAGAGCAAGGTCAACAGTGTCAAATACTAGAAATATCAAGAAAAATGAAAACTGAGAAAAGTCTATAGATCTATCCACATACATACACATGTGTATACATATATATATATACACACATATCTGTACACATATAATGTATTTATATATTACTACATAATGGTTTATGAGGATTGAAGAAGAGGGAAGAGTCATGGATGATTCCAAAGTTGTAAATCTGGGTGTGTATTGATAATAGTGGAGAGTAGTTTAGGAGGCAGTTTAGGACTGATTATATAGAAACTGAAATAAGAAAGACAGACTAGGTGTGAGAGGAGAAGATGAGTTCTAACTTGGTATACTTATTAGACATCTGGTAGCAAGGTGGCACAGTGAATAGAGTTCAGTGCCTAAAGATGCATTTTCCTGAGGTCAAATCTGGTCTTAGAACTACCTGTATAACCCTAGGAAAGTCACTTAACCCTGTTTGATTCAGTTTCCTCATTTTTTTTCTTTTTTTTTTTTAGAAAGATTTTTATCAGTTTCCTCATTTTTAAAATGGTCTGGAGAAGGGAATGATAAACTATTCTAGTATCCTTGCCAAGAAAACCCCAAATGGAGTCATAGAGAATAGTCACAATGACTGAAACAACTAAACAATAATATTGGATATATAGAAGAAAAGTATCCAAAAAGCAGTGGATGATGGTAGACTAGATATGTAGATGAATATGTAGATGTGGGAGTCTTTTGGAGAGATAAGAGGACTAAGCCTGTGAGGACAGAAAGAGGAGACATGTACATTTCTATGGATATAGATATCTCATCTATCTATCTACTATTTATCTAAACAAAATGCTCCACAAAAATTTGAGGAGGGGTAAAAAGAATATTTTCTCTTAGGGAAACTTCTCTATATTTTTCTTTTTTGTTTTTGCAAGGCAGTGAGGTTAAGTGACTTGCCCAAGGCCACACAGCTAGGTAATTATTAAGTGTCTGAGGTCAAATTTGAACTGGGGCCCTCCTGACTCCAAGGTCAGTGTTCTATCCACTATGCCACCCAGCTGCCCCTGGGAAACTTCTTTTAGGGGCTCAGGGAAGGTTTCATTGTTGAATTGCAACATAAACTGAAGATGAGAAGGAACCTAATAGAGGCCAGTCTGAGTAGAAGGCAAGAGATGATGGACTAAAATTGAGGAACAGATGATGCAATATGCTTGGAATACAGTGTGTTGAGAATAATATATGATTCTGGGGACAATGTGAAATAAGTCATAATCTGAAAGGATCTTAAAAACTATGTTGGGGAGTTTGCATTTCATGTTTCAGGCAGTGGGGAATCACTGCGGGCGGAGGGCTTTTGAAGTGAGAGAATTCTCATCGTCAGACCTGGGCATTTTGGAGTGTTTTTAAACATGGATCAGTGGTAGTTTTCTTTACTCAGCATAGGGGTGAGGCCTGAACTTTTGATAAGAAACTCCTGGATGAGACAATTCTATTTAGGAGGGAGGCGTAATCTCACTGTGCATAACTTGTAGTCTTAGAAGATTACCTGGAACATTAACTTGTCATTCAGCAGAGTATAGTCAGATGTCGAACTTGAACCTGGTTTTTCCCGGTTCTTTCTTTGTGCTCCACTGGAGTGCGCCGAATATTAACTGAAAATGTTAGTGGGAATTAGCCAAAAAAGGGCTGCGAGGGGAAGGGCCCCTGGGCTCGCTTGTCCGCGGCGGGCGGGCCGTGCTCCCGGCCAGGCCCAGCTCGCCCGCACGAGGGGGCACAGGTCGCCCGCACGAGGGGGCACAGGTCGCCCGCACGAGGGGGCACAGCTCGGGGGCGGATGAGGCGCCCGGGTCCCCCGGGGCGGCTTCTGGGGAAGGCTCTCGGGCCTGGCCAGAACCTGCCCAAACCGGCTCCGGGCGGCGCGGGCGTGCGCGAGGCATCGGGCCTGGAGCGCAGACGTGGCCGTGGGCGGCGGGCGGCGGGCCCGGGCCGGCCCCGGGCAGCCCTGGGCGGGCCCTGACTGGCGGCCCAACTGCCCCGGCCCGCTCCGGCCCGGCGGGGGGCGCCTCCTCGGCGCCCGGAGAAGGCGCGGCTTCCCCGGGAGTCCCAAGCGGCGCGTGGCGGCGGGGCCCGGCCCGGCCCGGCGGCCCCAGCGGCTCCCCAGGCTCCCGCCTCTGGGCCGGAACGCGCTCTTCGCCCCCGGCCCCGCCCCTCGCCTGAGGTCGGGGGCGCGCTCGGCCCCGCCCCCGCCCCGCCCCCGCCCTCGCTTCCGCGCGGCGCCGCGGCTTCCGCCCCGCCCCCCTCCCCTCCCCACGCAGGGCGGGGCGGGGCCGGCGGGGCGGGCCCCGGATTAGTGGGCTTGGGAGCGGAGGTGGGAGCCGGAGCCGCCGGGGCCGCGGAGGAGACAAAGCCGCGGCGCGGGGGCCGCCGTGCCGGAGGCGGGCCCGGGGCTCGAGGGCTCCCTTCCTGGGCGGGCTGGGCGCGGCCTCCCCTCGCCACAGGTCCGGCCTCCCCCGCCGCCGCGGCCGCCTGGGCCCGTCCCGCCGGACACAGCCCCGCGCTCCCGGGCGGGCTCCGCCGCCCGGCTCCCCGCTTCCATGCGGTTCGGGTCCAAAATGATGCCGGTGAGTGCGGGCGCGGCGGGAGGGAGAGCGCGGCGGAGCCCGGCGGCGGGGGCGGGGGCGGCCGGGCCCGGGGAGCTGGTCCGGCCCCAGCCCGGGCCGCGGGGCGGGGGCGGGGGCGGGGGCGCGGGCCGGCGCCTCCCCGCCTTTACCTCGCGGCCCCACGCCCGACCCGGGCCCCCGCAGCCGCGGGGGTGGCCGCTCGGGGCCCGGGGCCTCGGCTGATCGCCCCCCGGGGCACCCGGCCCGGCCCGCAACTCCGCGACTCCAGGCTCCAAACTTTTCCCTTTGCACCCCCAGTATCGCGCTGATGAGCTCTTGCTGGCGGACGCCACGAGTGGGGGCCGCGGCCCCGCACCCCCTTGAAGCGCACCGGGGTACGGTGGCTTTCCAGGGGTCCCAGCCTCTAACAGCGCCGACCCCCGCCCTTCTCCTCCCGCAGGTCATGTGGACGCTCCTGAGGCCTCGGGACCTCACCCGCTGCTCTTGGTGGGTGAGATTTAGGGGGACGAGGTGCTGGTTTTCGGCGGCGAGCCCCACAGGTTGTTGAAGCACACTAGCCCCGCGGCACGGGTGCGGGGAAGGGAGCCTTGCGTGCGCTCGCAGTGGCGGGGTCTTCGGATTCCTTCCAGCGAACGCGCTGCCTGTTTCGGCCACTTGTTTCTTTGTGAAACTTCAGCCACATCTGGCCCAGTACGGCGCACCTAGTTCTGATCGATGATTGTGGTTGTGTCATTGGGAAGAGGAAATGTTAAGAGAGACTGTATCCACCGACTTAGTAAACTTGAAATCATACAATGCAATTACCATTTTTTTGTTCAGCTTGGTTTCCATTCCGAGGAGTAGGGTTGTTTCTGTCTGGAACTTTTGAAATATCTTCTCTATTTTATTTATGCTAATATGTGAAATAGTATCCTTAAATGACCTATCTACCTTCCTGGCAGAGTTTAAGGTGATTTCCCATAGGTCACTAAGCTTCATTGGCAGTTAGATGAACACACTTATAATTTTCTTTGTATTTGAGATTCTCTGCAATAATAAGTGAGATATTATTTGTAAAGCACTTAAACAGGGTACCTGGCACTTCATAAATGCTTGGTTTCCTGCCTTCCTTCATTGTCTGTGTTTGGGTAGGATCTTTCTTTTCCCTTTGCAAATGTAAAACTTCTTAATATGTTAGGAATCCAAGACCAGATGGGCACATAGAACAAGTTTGGCATCAGTCTGCTCAGGGCCAATAATAAAAGACAGTTACCAGAACTAGGATACGGTGCAGTCCGGGCATTCCAAATTTGTTATTCTCAAACAAACTTCAAAAGATAACAGAAGGAAGGAAAGGAGCAAAACTAAAGGAGCACTGATGCCAAAATTTTGCACAATGAAATTTCAAAGTAAAATTTTATTTTGATAGTTTTATCTTTGCTATTTATTATCAGAGAATCTAACCTAGAAATACAGATGAATATTTATATAACTCATTTTGGGTCAAGAAGCCCTTTGGAGTGCTAATTATTCTGCCAACAAATTGAAATTCTTAGGCTGCTAAAGTGATTTAAATAATGTCAAAACAGGAACTAAGAAACTGATGGAGTCTAGGTTTTGAGAAAGAAAATAAAATTACTTTTTTTAAAAGAATAATGCAATTAAGCAGTTAGAATTTTCTACTTCTGTTTTATTCCTAAAGGAAACTTAATGGCAGTTTTTTAATGGGTGTATGTGTGGACCACTGACTTAACTTTGGTATGAATTAAAGGTGCAAAGGAAGTTATCCACCTTCACTGACTTAACATCTCTGATCTTTTTTTTTTTTTTAAGGATTTTGCAAGGCAAATGGGGTTAAGTGGCTTGCCCAAGGCCACACAGCTAGGTAATTATTAAGTGTCTGGGACCAGATTTGAACCCAGGTACTCTTGACTCCAGGGCTGGTGCTTTATCCACTGCGCCACCTAGCCACCCCTATCATTTCTGATCTTTAGAGGTTGGGAGGGGATGAAAGAAATACAAATAACCTTTTCAATGGTTATGGAGTGGGGAATATCCTGGTAAATTTAACATTCTGACTGAATGGTAATAAGTGTGTGCATAAAATCAGATCATAGATTTCTAGTTGGAAGGAAACTTAAAAATCATTTAGGCCAACCTCATTTTACGGATCAGGAAGTTGAGGCTCATAAACTCACAAAGAGTATATATAATACCTGGCAAAGTCGTAATTCAAACTTAAGTCAATATGTTCCAAATCCAGCAGTCTTTAATTGTCTTATATATATTTTCAAGGAGTTAAAATATTTTTGATAAAAGTAATATCAGGATATTGCAGTGTTTTGTACTGTTTCAAAATTTTTTCTTAATTTTAAATAATACATCTGTCGCATTTTATGGGAAATATAACCATAAGATCCCTGGTTCCTTTTTTTTTTCCAGACTGATCACTAGTATGACCATTTTAGATCAGTATGATATTTATCCAAAAGATTCTCAGATTGTAATTTTAAGGTGTAATTCTCAAACATTAAGTTTTGTTTTAAATGAATCACTTCTTTTGAAAAAAATGTGCAGATCTCACTTTTATCTGCTGATAACTTGTCATCATTTGTTGGATTGTGACTTTTTATCAGTTTTAAAACGTTTTCACTGTATTTGGTACCATCTCTCAGAAAGTAGTATAAAAAGTATGAATCTTCAGATTTGTAAAACACAAGCATAATGGTTGAAATGTTTTATTTGTAAGCTTGTGTTGTTAAAGAAGGGACCTTGAAAGGTCATTTAAATTTGTGCCTTCCAGGAAGACATCTTTGAAAAATGTTAAAGTATTTTGCCAGAGTAATTTGTGTGTATTAAAATATTTTGATGGAATTCATAATTGTCAATTGGGGATGGGGGGAGGCAAAGGAATCACTCTATAACTTGGGAAGATTTTGAAACAAAATAAATTCATTTGGTATTTTATAAAAAAAAAGTTGTCACCTATAACTTTTGATGCCTGTATAATTGAGAAAAATATTTTTTCATCAAGAAAACTTAATTATATATGAAAAAATAAACAGTCTTGTGGAATCTTTATAATTTGTAGACAGGCTGGGAAATGCCAATCTGTCTTATTTTATAAAACTTTATGGAAATTAGATGCCTTAATTTTTCTTGTCCATGTATTCCATTGTCTTACAACTAATGGGAACTTTTCTACTTTAACCCTTTGCTCCTGGTAAACAGTTCAACAATCATCAACATCTTGATTGATTCAGAGAACTGTATAATAGAATCTGGAGAAGATAGAGATTTGATAAGTCATAGTGTGTGTGTGTGTGTGTGTGTATGCATATATATATATATATATATATATATATAAATATATACCATTACTCATGTATTTCATGTGCTTGGTTTTATTTAAATTCTATATCTAATTGGTTTTCCAAATAGCAAATGATTCCTAAACAATAGGGAGAAGGTAACATAGCATAGGAATTTTAGAATCTAGACTTTTGCTCTTTGTTGTTGAGACTTTGTCAAATTTAGCATCATTTAAGTCCTTGTTTTGATATGATTGTATCTTAGGTGCTCTAGAATCCTTTTTTTTTATTGCCAAGAATTTCATTTATCTTAAGACGCTGACAGCTGGAAATACAGATGATTGGGCACATAAGTTGAGATTTCTATTAAATATCATATCAGTAAAGGAATTATGTGTATTTTGTTAGATGTGGATGTTGATGTCATAAAAATTGTGTGTGCACATGTGGAAATGAGTTTACAAGTAATTTCTCTTCTAATCAGGGGAGATTTCATAAAGGAGGTAAGATTTCTAGATGCTGCTTGAATGAAGAAAAAGAGATGCCTTGAAAGACTAGGTTGGGATTTTAGGGTGAGGGTAAAGGTTGTATTGGAGGGAACCTGCCAATTCTGTCTTTTACTGTGGAAAGCAGAAATAATTTGAGCCAAAGAGGTGTTAAGATGATTAATGAAATAATGCTTAAAAACACAGATTTTTGGATAATGGGCATTATCTACATGCTCTGCATCTTTTTTTATAATGCTGGATAAGCAGTTTCATAACAGTAGAGATTGTGGCCATTGACAGATGTTTTCTTATATATAATTTATTATATATATAAAAATACTTTTTGAATAACTCTCACTAGAAAGATTTGACTGTTAATTTAGCCAGAAGTGACCCAGAAGTTTCATTTTTAAAATGATTATTTTAGTTTGGCTTTGCCTACTGCATAAATGTTTTGGGATTACTTAGTTTAAAAATTGCATCCTTGGGGTGGCTAGGTGGTGTAGTGGATAAAGCACCTGCCTTGGAGTCAGGAGTACCTGGGTTCAAATCCGGTCTCAGACACTTACTAATTACCTAGCTGTGTGGCCTTGGGCAAGCCACTTAACCCCATTTGCCTTGCAGAAACCTAAAAAAACAACAAAAAAAATTGCATCCTTATACTTCTCCTAGGGTACAAGTGCAGAAAATTTAGCACATCTCTATATAATAAATTAAAACATTGTAGAATAGCATTAGCTAAGATCTTAATACAAAAAAAGTAACTACAAGACTGCCCTACTTGTAAAGATGAATAGATTAGTTTAGGATTATATAATTGTGATTCAGTGCTTTTCAAACAATGGTTCTTCACACATTTTTGCATATTTTTTGGGATGCTTTAAGACCTTTATTTTCTGAACTATAATATTTATTGAATTTTACAGTAAATCAGGTGGTAGATATGTTATAAATGTGATTCTAAAAGTATTGCCTATATGAATATAACTGATGTAGATAAAAATAGGAAAGCCTTCTTTCTGTAGAGTTCTTACCTCTGAAAATAATGAGAAGTGCCCTTGGGAAAGTGACTTGACTTCTGAGCCTTTGTCAGTTTCTTCATCTGTAAATGAGACTATTGGGCTTGATAGCTAAATTCTCTGTCCCTGATGGTGCAAAAATCTTGTGATCCTGAACCCTTTTATAAGACAAATTATCCATATTAATGAATTTTTTCTCCTCTTCATAACATTGCAGCATGGATGAAAGTATTGAGAAAATAGTAGCAGTTGATCCCATTGTAGCTGTAGCAGGGTTGGTGAAGAAGGAAGAAAAAGGGGAAAAGGAAGAGAGAAGGATACACAGGTATATGGAAAGAAGTGAATAACAGGGATATGATAGCTCTTGCTGAGACTTTTGGATCTTTGGTTCCTACCATAAGAGTGGGCTATTTAAGAGCAGAACAGTAACAAATGAATAGGCCCACATTGCATGGTACAAAGGAAGTGAAAAACAGCCTAGATCTAGAGGAAAGCCTCAAGTATTTTGGGTAGGTGCTTTGAGAATTCATTCAGAATTTGATTTCCATCTAAATCAAGACTTAATGCCTAAGTAAAAAGCAAAGCTAAAGTTTTCTAAAAATCATCTCAGAGTAAGCAGCATAAGCAAAATACATTGTTCTCATTTGAGGCTTTGTTATTCATATAATTTTGAGGTCAGTCCAGACCAGGCTATTAACAGTTTAGAAGTCTCTTGATTTCTCATGCAATGGTCATATATTATCATGGAATGCTATCATGGTGCTTATCGAATAGGGAATTTGAAATTAAAGATTTATTATTACTGTAATCAAGTGGAAATTTCTTGAAACTAGACTCTTGTTACAATAAACTACAACTTAAAAATTTGCTTACTACTTAAAAATGATCTTAGGGTTGTGATTTGTGTTATGCAATGTTTACAGTAAAACCACTCACTTTGTTAGAAATCTCTAGTTTCTGTTGTGAGAATCATAAATAACTTGTGAATTCTGGTGATGACTTTATTCTCATCACCGGTTTTGCACATGAAAAAAAGGAGAATCCTGTGTAAGAATTACACAGAGGAGTCAGTCAGTTGTATTAAACTTCTGTTGCTGATGTTTTCTTTGCCCTTCGCTCTCAAAAAAGACCATGACATATCAGGGAGGTGATGCCATGACTAAGCCTCACTTTCTTCTCCAGAGACACCTGGGTCCAGTGGCCAGATATGAATCAGGATGACTGGAGGTGGATGGCCCTGAATGCAAGGCAGTTAGGGTTAGGTGACTTGCCCAAGGTCACACAGCTAGTAAGTGTTAAGTGTCTGAGGCTGGATTCCATCTCCTGTCCTCCAGTCTCCCTGGCCAGTGTTCTTTCCACTGTGCTACCATGCTGCCCCATGCATTAAACTGCTGGGGATATGAAAGAGGTAAGTCCCTATCCTCAAGAAACTCACTAATGGAGAAGGCAACAAGCAAATATATATGTACAAACAAACTATGTACAGGATGAATAAGGAAATAATTAGAGGGGAAATCATTAGCATTAAGAGGGATTGGGAAAGGCTTCTTCTAGAAGATGGGACTTGAAAGGAAGGACTTTGGGAAGCCAGTAGGTGGAGATGAAGAGGGAGAGCATTCCAGGTATTGGAGGACAACCAGAAAAAATGCTCAGAGCAGAAAGATGTAGTATCATTGTTCAATGAAGAGCCTGGAGGTCAATGTCACTGAATCCAGGAGTATATGTCAGGAGTAAGGTGTAAGAATACTACTAGATCATGAAGGATTTTGAATGCCAAACAGAAAATTTTGTATTTGATACTGAAAATGAGTGGGAAGCTGATGTGCTTAGACCTTTGCTTTAGGAGAGTCACTTTGGTGACTGAATAGAGCATGGTTTGGAAGGGAAAGAGACTTAGGCAGGCAGACCCAGTAGTCGTCTATGGTAGTAGTCTAGGTGAGAGGTGATGGGCAGAGAAAAGGAGGATATAATTTGAGAGATTGCAAAGGTGAAACTGGTAGGCCTTGGCAGCAGATTGAATTTGAGTGGCTGAGAGATAGTGAGAGGATTGTAAAATTTTAAGTTTGAGGAACTGGGAGTATGATTTCTTGTATTGCAATAAGAAAGTTAAAAAGAAGGTTAGATTTAGGGTAATGAGGTTTAGTTTTGGACATGCTGAGTTTAAGATTTGAGAATCATCTCATAAAAGAGGTAATTAAATCCATAGAAACTGATGAAACCACCAAGTGAGATAGTATAAGAGAAGAGAACCTAGGACAGAATCCCAGTTAGAGGGAGAGAGGGTGATCTGGATGATTTAGCAAATAAGACTGAGAAGAAATGATCTGAGGAGAGCTAGGAAAGAATGGGGTCCAGAAAACCTAAAGAGTAGAGTTTCAAGTATGAAAAGTGGTTACTTGTGTTAGGGGCTGTAGAAAAATCAAGAAGGAGGAAGATTGAAAGAAAGACCATTAGATTTAACGATTAAGAAATCATTAATTTTGGAGAAGTTTCAGTGGAATTCTGAAGTTGGAAGCTATGTTGTCAGGTATTATGAGGAGAGTGAGAGGAAAGAAAATGTAAGCACACCTATTGTAGAAGACCTTTTCAAAGAGTTTTGCCACCAAGGGCAGAAGAGATGTAGTGTGCCAGTTGTCAGGGATGGAAGGATCAAGTGAAAGTATTTTTGATGATAGTGAAGATGTGTTTTGGTAGACAATAGGACAGGAGCCAGTAGAGAAAGAGACTGAAGATTAATGAGAGTGGGATAGTGGAGCACATGAGTCCTTTGTCAGAAATACTAGTTGTAAAAATTGTTTTCCTAATTTACTACATTTCTTTTGATCTTGATTACAGTGGGGTTTGTCTATGCAAAAGCTTTTAAATTTTTTTAATTCGATTTAATGTAGTCAAAAATTACCTAGTTTGTTTTTAAATGATGTTCTCCATCTCTTCCTTGGTCATAAGCTGTTCCCTTTCCATAGATCTGACAGATAAACTATTCCTTGATCTCCTAGTTTGCTTATAATAGTGTTATTTATGTCTAAATCCTGTATCCTATTTGATCTTATCTTGTTATAGGGTGTGAGGTGTTGGTCTAATCCAAGTTTCTGTCATACTAACTTCTAATTTTCTCCAAAATTTTTTATCGAAGAGAGAGTTTTTATCCCAAAAACTGGACTCTGGGTTTATCAAACAGCAGATTACTATAATCATTTCTTGCTGTTGCACCTAGTCTATTCCCCTGATCCTCTACTCTATTTTTTCGCCAATACCAGACAGTTTTGATGACTGATGTTTTTTAATGTAATTTTAGATCTGGTAGGGCTAAGCCACCCTCTTTTGCACTTTTTTTTCATTAAATCACTAGAAATTCTCGACTTTATTTCTCCATATGAATTTACTTATATTTTTTCTAATTCATTAAAGTAATTTTTTGGAATTTTCATTGATAGGGCACCAAATAAGAAGTTTAATTTTGGTAGAATTGTCATGTTTATTATATTAGCTTGATCTATCCATGAGCAGTTGATATTTGCCCAGTTATTTAAATCTGATTTTATTTGTGTGAGAAGTGTTTTGTCGTTTTCATAGTTTCCGAGTCTGCCTTGGCAGGTAGGCTCCTGCTTGGGGACCTATCCCGAGCCTTCACCTGGATACATATCTTTCCCAGGTCCTCGGACCCATGGACCTTCCTTGGGGACGGAGGGCAATAACTGGACAGAGCACCTGGTAGCAGTCTAACAAGCAGGTCTTTATTGCTTACATAGCAGCCAAAAATGGCTCCTGGCTTCCCCAGCCCGGTCCCTTTTATAGTCCCAAGCTCCTCCCCCGTTCCGCCCTCATGGGCGGAGCCACTCCTGTTACGGGCGTTCCCAGCACATGTGGGCGGGCTCACGCCCCCCAGGCGGCTCCTAGCCCGTGGGTGGCCAAGGGCCAGAGCTGGGTCCCTGACAGGCTCCCAGGTATTTTATATTGTCTGAAGTTGCTTTGAGTGGGAATTCTCTTTCTAGCTTTTTCTGTTCCATCTTGCTAGTCATATATAGAAATGTTGAGGATTTATGAGGGTTTAGTTTATGTCCTGCGACTTTGCTAAAGTTGCTAATTATTTCTAGTAGTTTTTTTTTTTTTTTTTTTTTTTTTTAGGATTTTGCAAAGCAAATGGGGTTAAGTGGCTTGCCCAAGGCCACACAGCTAGGTAATTATTAAGTGTCTGAGATCGGATTGGAACCCAGGTACTCCTGACTCCAGGGCCGGTGCTTTATCCACTGCGCCACCTAGCCGCCCCTTCTAGTAATTTTTTTAGATGATTTTTTTGGGATTCTCTAGGTATACCATCATGTCATCTGTAAAGAGTGAGTTTTGTCTCTTCCTTCCCAATTCTAATTCCTTCAGTTTCTTTTTCTTCTTATTGCTGAAGCTATCATTTCTAATGCAATAAGGAATAGTAGTGGTGATAATGGGCATCCTTGTTTCACCCCTGATTTTATTGGGAATGCCTCAAGCCTATCCCGGGTTCATATAATGCTTGTTGATAGTTTCAGATAGATACTGCCTATTCTAAGGAACACACCATTTATTCCTACACTTTCAAGTGTTTTTAGTATGCATGGGTGCTGTATTTTGTCAAAAGCTTTTTCAGCATCTATTGATATGATCATATGATTTCTGATAGGTTTGTTATTGATATAATTAATTATAACTAACAGTTTTCCTAATATAGAACCAACCCTGCATTCCTGGGATAAATCCTTTTTGGTCATAATGTATTATTCTAGTGATAACTTGCTGTAAATCATTTTGCTAAGATTTTATTTGAGATTTTTGCATCTATATTCATCAGGGAGACAAGTCTATAATTTTCTTTTTCTCTTTTAACTCTTCCTGGGTTAGGTAACAGCACCATATTGGTGTCATAGAAAGAGTTAGGCAGAGTTCCATCTTCATCTATTTTTCTAAAGAGTTTATATAGAATTGGAACCAATTGTTCCTTAAATGTCTGATAGAATTTACTTGTGAATCTATCTGACCCTGGAGATTTTTTCTTAGGGAGTTCAATGATTTGTTGAATTTTTTTTTCCATGATAGGGTAATTTAGGTATTTGATTTCCTCTTCATTTAACCTGAGCAACATATTTTTGTAAATATTCATCTTAGATTTCATTTAGATTATCAAATTTATTGGCATAGAGTTGGGCAAAATAATTCCAAATTATTACTTTTGTTTCCTCCTCATTGGTGGTGAGTTCACCTTTTTCATTTATGACATTAGCAATTTGTTTTTCTTCTTTCTTTTTGATCAGATTAACCAGAGGTTTATCAATTTTATTGATTTTTTTCATAAAACCAACTCTTCGTTTTATTAGTTGTTTTCTTGCTTTCAGTTTTATTAGTTTCTCCGTTAATTTTTAGAATTCTAATTTAGTATTTATTTGGGGGGTTTTAATTTGTTCTTTCTCTAATTTTTTTAGTTGAATATTTAGTTCATTGATTTCCTCTTTCTCAAATTTATTCATGTAAGTCTTTAAGGATATAATATATCCCAACAGCTGCCTTGGCTATATCCCATAAGTTTTGCCATGTTGTTTCATTATTATCATTGTCTAGGATGAAATAATTAACTTTTTATAATTTGTTGTTTGATTCACTCATTCTTTAAAGTGAAGTTATTTAGTTTCCAATTTGTTTTGGGTCTGTATCTCCCTGGCCCAATATTGCATGTGATTTTTTTATTGCATTATGATCTGAGAAAGATGTATTCACTACTTCTGCCTTTCTGCAGTTGATTATTAGGTCTTAACATATGTATTTTAATCAGGAATCATGAATTATTTTCCTTTTCAAATTCATTGTCCCTTTTATATGTGTTTTTCTAATAGTTTCTATTGTAGTTTTGCATTTCAGGCTGATTAACCTAAAATTTATTTTCATAGAAGAGATTTATTGTTATTCAATGAAGAAATAGATGTTTTCAAATTATAATTTTATTTTTCCACTTGGTTATATTCAGTTGTTTATGTCAAATATCAGGTTTTAGGAACACTTTGGAAAGACAGTGAAAAGTTAAAAATGGTTAGAGCAGGGTCTGTTTCTCCAAGATCAAATATAAAACCCTCTGTTTGACATTCAAAGTGTTTCATAACTTATTTCCTTCCCAGTCTTCTAAAACATGATTTATGTGGTGCTAAATGCATTGTAGTTTTGAACGTTGCATATTATTTTCTAATTTATGTTGCCTCTGCCTTGTAGCATGAATAGTTTGGGGATCATTGATGGAAGTACCCTCATTTCTCAGATCTCCTTCCTATTTAAACCCACTATTTTTAAACCCATACTTGTAAGACAACTGGTTAAGCAAAATCAATTCATTCAAGGGTTCTACTCATTTAATAACATTCTCTGTTCTTTGGTACCAGAAAATGGTTTTTATGATTGAGATTGATCTTCCTTTCAGTGTTAATTTATTGTAGCCATTTTTGAATAATTTCTCCTTATTTCATTCTCATTTCATTTAAACCTTCCCTGTTTTCTCTTTATTTCTTCTGTTTATCATTCAACAATATCTTACTGCATTGATATGTTACAATTTGTTTAGTAATTCCCCAAATGATGAACATATATTTTGTTTCTATAAAAAGTGCCGTTATAAATAGACATAAATGTGGCCTTCATTTCTTGGGTACTACTAAGTAATTTTTCCATGCATTGTCTTAATCTGCTTCTTTGACCCTGTTCCATTACTGTTAGTTCTCTAAAAGAGAAGTCTTAAACCCTTTGAATAATCAAAGATGACTTTCTTGTTCTTTAGGTGTTTTCTTCTCTGTGCTAAATATCTCTAATTTTTTTTTTTTCCAATTGAACTTCATGTTGTAGAATCTTGAGGCCTTTCACCATGCTGTTTAACCCTACTCAGTCAACAAGCATTGTGTCTTCTATTTTCCAGCCACTGTATTGTATTGGGGGGATACAAAGAAAGGTAAAAGACAGTTGTTTCTCTCTGGGAGTTCACAGTTTAATGGGAGAGACATGATGAAAACACCTGTGTACAAACGGATATACATAGAATAATTGGAGGTAATCAGTAGAAAGGGAAAGCACTAGTATTAAGTGGGATCTGGGAGGGGTTTTGCTTAACAGCTGGGATTTTAGCTGGGACTTGAGGGAGTCCGGGAGGAAGAGATGAGGGGAGAGTATTCAGTAAGGAGAGCAACCAGTGAAAATACACTGAATATGGAGATTGTTGCTGTCTGTTGATGGACCTTCATTCTTGAAGAGGACTATGACAACAGAAAAATGATGCCATGATGTGCAGGTAGATTGGATTTAAATGAAGGAGGACTGTGCAAAGTCTGCTTCACTTTCTCCTTTGGAGCCATCTGAGTCCAGTGGCCAGAAGCCATTGTCAATGTACATCACAAGTTATGTGGTAGTAATGTTTAAGAACACTGGGGGGGGGGGGGGGTTAGGTTGTGAAGGGCTTTTAATACCAAACAGGATTTTGTATTTGATCGTGAAGTATCAAATTCCTACTTAAGATACTTTGGCTTTTCTAGTGTTTTTCTTTTCTATGTCTTGCTTAATTGGCATAGACAATTGAAAATAATAATCCAGGTGTGATCTGATCAGAAAAAAGTACAGTGGGACTGTAAACTCTGGGCCTGAGTACTATATTTATCTTCATATTAGCTCTTTTGTCTGTCTTAATATTTATCATTGACTCATCTATATGGCAATCTAGTAATAGCTCCAGATCTTTTTCATATGAACTGTTGTCTAGCCACACTTTCCCTATATTGTAGTTGATGACGTTATTTGAGTGCAACTGTCTTTTTACATTTGTCTGTATTAAATTTTATTTAATTTGATCTATCATTCTAGTCTATTTTGGATCTTGAATCTGTCTCCAGTGTATTAGCTCTACCTTCATAGATGATGATAAAAGCATTTCATTTTTCCTTTTATTGTTTTTATCTACTTTGTATACAAGACACCAGGGACAGAATCTGGGGCCATGACATACTGCTAGTGTCAAGTTAAGAGACAGCATATAGATTTAGAAAACTATAGATTTAGAAAACTATAAATTAACAGCCCTTCACAACCTATTCCCCTCCTCACTTTCTGGTATTCTTAAATATTACTCCCCACCATGTACCTCGTGATGTACACTGACATTGGCTTTCTTGCTATTCCTTGAACAAGATACTGCATGCTTTTACTTCCTCTTCTCTCCTTCCTCACTGTTGCACCTCCTCCCTTTTCCTCACTTGTTTCACCCTTCTCTTCCCCCCTCCCCCTTACTTAACCTCAATCCCTGAATGGTCATTGCTTCAGTCAGACTGAGACTTGTTAAAGATTTTAAGCTTAAAAGTTCTCTCATTGCATCCAGGACCATCTCTAGTTGTCCCAGTTATATCTGACCACTGGACTCAGATGGCTCCAAAGGAAAAAAATGAGGCCAGTAATTTTGCACAGTCCTCTTTCATTTAAATCGAATCCACCAGTGTATCATGGCATCCCTTTTCTGTTGTCATAGTCCTCTTCAGGAACGAAGGAAAAACAATGGAAACTTGTTAACACTGGGGAGTTTTGCAGACTATGAATGAGAGATCACTTCCAAGGTGGCATGGATCAATTAATGATTACTGTTTGATCTATCATTTTAATCAGTTCCAAATCCACTAAGTCTAATATGCATATTACCAACTTTTCCACAGGAGAAGCATGAGAAATTTTATGAATATTTTACAAAATTTTAGGTAACTACAACTACAGTATTCCTTTATTAATTTATTAACCCCTGTTTCAAAGGGAAATGAAATTTAAGTTTGACATGTTCTATTTTTGTTGAAGAAAATTCTGGTTTTGTGATCATCACTTCCCTCTTCCCTCATTCCTGTCTTTTAATAAGACATTCTAGAATTTGCCCACAGTTGAACTCAAGTATACTGCCAATCATTTTCAGGCTCTGCTTTCTTCATTTAATTGAAACTTGGAACACTTGCTCTTCTAGTTCCATTGTTTTCCCCAGTGCTTCATTGATTATATCACATTTGCCAGTTCTTTTGGTATCCTGGGAGGTAGTTTGTGTGGACTTGGTGATTTGAACTCATCAAGGATACTAAAAGATTCTCTTTTATCTTAATTGTTAATTCAGGTCCTCGTTAGCTATTTTTGATTTGTTCTCCTAGTTCTAAAATCATTCATGTTTTTCGAGGCAAATGGGGTTAAGTGGCTTGCCCAAGGCCACACAGCTAGGTGATTAAGTGTCTGAGACCTGATTTGAACCCAGGCACTGCTGACTCCAGGGCCAGTGCTTTATCCACTATGCCACCTAGCCGCCCCTCATTCATTCTTCTTAACAGAAAAAAGCAAATTAAGAGTTAAGAGTCACTCTGTTGCCCGTTATGATTGTTCCTTCTAGCCTGAGCAGCAATCTTGGTCTTTTAACAAGAAACATGAAATCCACTAGTGTGCTATTCAACCTAGATTTATATACTATTTGAAAACTTGTATTGGAATCAGTAGTTTCTCCCCTAATGTTGTTGAAAATGTTTTTGTCCTTAATCTCTTTGCTTTTATAATGCAAAGCATTTGTTTCTAAGTTCTCCAGGAATATTTTTACAATTAGTAGAAAATTATTGAATTTTTCATAATAGTGTCTAGGATTATTATACTAGACTTGCATCTCATAACTCCATTTAGCTTAGTTTTTGTCTAGGAAATTGATTTGTCATTATATTCTTTTGGAATAATGGAGGTTGTTAAACCCTCAATTTAGCACAAAAAAAGGTGAACTTTGAGTTAATTTAGCAAATTATTTATAAAGATTAGATTGAGAATCATTTTGTAGTTTTAAAAAAATCTATCTCATGGACTGTTTTGACTAAAAAATTGCCTAGTAACCAAGCCTTCTGGAAATGACCCTCTTGTTACTTAGACTAATCTACTTTTCAGATGGAAGACAGTTGATTGCTGGGCATGAAAGCTTTCCTTTTCAGATCTTGGACGATGCTGGCATAGACTTTAAGAACCCCAGGATCACTTTTATCGGAAGTAGGACAAACTTAACAGAAAGCATGAGACCTAATTAAGGTGGATCATCCAAAAGAGTATTTCAAAATACAAGAGAATGGACTATAGCTAAATAAATATACAATAGAATAGATTTTCCATTATTTCTGTGGTGAACATTTCTTCTCATGCATGATGATGAAACCTCTGCATTTAGTTTCTACTCTCATTGCATATCTGTTTTACTATATAGAAAAATGGACATGCACTTTAAGATAAAGAAAAGTCTGTCTGATTAATTATATTCGGAAGAAATCCCTGTTGGAGGCAACACAATTTTGAGGGTATTTTTTTTAAGAAAGATTTTATTTATTTTGAGTTTTACACCCCCCCCCCCCATTCTTGCTTCCCTCCTCCCACCCCTCACAGAAGTCATTCTGTTAGTCTTTACATTGGTTCCATGTTATAAATTGATCTCAGTTGAATGCGGATAGAGAAATATCCTTAAGGAAGAAAAATAAAGTATGAAATAATAAAATTACAAAATAATATAGTGGTTTTTTTTCCCCCTAATTTGACGGTAATAGTCTTTGGTCTTTGTTCAAAGTCCATATTTCTCTGGATACAGATGGTATTCTCCATTGCAGATGGCACCAAATTGTCCCTGGTTGTTTGCACTGATGGAATGAGCAAGTCCATCAAGGTTGATCATCACCTCCATGTTGCTGTTAGAGTGTACAGTGTTTTCTGGTTCTGCTCATCTTGCTCACCATCAGTTCATTCCAGGCTTCTCTGAATCCCCATCCCTCCTGGTTTCTAATAGAACAATAGTGTTCCATGACATACATATACCACAGTTTATTAAGCTATTCCCCAATTGGAGGACATTCACTTAATTTTCAATTTTTTGCCACCATAAATAGGACTGCCATAAATATTTTTGTACAAGTGATGTTTTTTATCCTTTTTCGTAATCTCTTCAGGGTATAGACCCAGTAGTAGTATTGCTGGATCAAAAGGTATGCACATTTTTATTGCCCTTTGGGCATAATTCCAAATTGCTCTCCAGAAAGTTGGATGAGTTCACAACTCCACCAACAATGTATTAGTGTCCCAGATTTCCCACATCCCTTCCAACATTGATCATTGTCTTTTCTGGTCATATTGGCCAGTCTGGGAGGTGTGAGGTGGTATCTCAGAGATGCTCTAATAAGTTATGATTTGGAGCAATTTTTCATGACTATGGATTGCTTTGATTTCCTCAGCTGTAAATTGCCTTTGCATATCCTTTGACCATTTGTCTATTGGATAACTTGTTTTTTTGAAAATTTGACTGTCCTCTGTATATTTTAGAAATGAGTCCTTTGTCAGAAATACTAGTTGCAAAAATTATTTCCCAGTTCGCTACATTTCTTTTGATCTTACATGGTTTTGTCTGTACAAAAGCTTTTTAATTTAATATAGTCAAAATTATTTAGTTTGTTTTGAATAATGTTCTCTATCTCTTTCTTGGTCATAAACTGTTTCCCTTTCTGTAAATCTGACAGGTAAACTACTCCTTGATCTTCTAGTTTGCTTATAATACTGTTTTTTATGTCTAAATCCTGTATCCATTTGGATCTTATCTTGCTATAGGGTGTGAGGTGTTGGTCTAATCTAAGTTTCTTCCATACTAACTTCCAATTTTCCCAACAGTTTTTATCGAAGAGAAAGTTTTTATCCCAATAGTTTTGGTTTTTATCAAAGAGCAGATTACTATAATCATTTCCTACTATTGCACTTAGTCTATTCCACTGATCCACCACTCTATTTCTTAGCCAATACAGATGGTTTTGATGACTGCTTTATGATACCATTTTAGATCTGGTAAGGCTAAGCTGCCTTCTTTTGCACTTATTTTCATTGAATCCCTGGAAATTCTTGACTTTTTATTTCTCCATATAAATTTACTTATAACTTTTCCTAACTCATTAAAGTAGTATTTTGGAATTTTGATTGGTAGGGTGCTAAACAAGTAGTTTTGTTTTGGTAGAATTGTCATTTTTATTATATTAGCTTGACCTATCCATGAACAGTTGATGTTTGTCCAGGTATTTAAATCTGATTTTATTTCCATGGGAAGAGTTTTGTAAATTGTTTTCAAAAGTTTTTTGAGTCTGCCTTGCAAGATGGACTCCCAGGTATTTTATTTTGTCTGAGTTTACTTTGAATGGGATTTCTCTTTCTAGCTCTTTCTGCTGTATCTTACTAGTCATATATAGAAATGTTGAGGATTTATGAGGGTTTATTTTATATCCTGCAACTTTACTAAAGTTGCTAATTATTTTTAGTAGTTTTTTTAGATGATTTTTTGGGATTCTCTAAGCATGCCATCATGTCATCTTTTTTTTTAAGGTTTTTTTTTTTTGCAAGGCAAATGGGATTAAGTGGCTTGCCCAAGGCCACACAGCTAGGTAATTATTGAGTGTCTGAGACCAGAGTTGAACCCAGGTACTCCTGACTCCAAGGCTGGTGCTTTATCCACTATGCCACCTAGCCGCCCCTCATCATGTCATCTTTTAAAGAGTGCGAGTTTTGTCTTTTCCTTCCTTATTCTAATTCTTTCAATTTTTTTTTCTTATTGCTGAAGCTAACATTTCTAATATATTGAATAGTAGTGGTGTTAATGGGCATCTTATTGGGAATGCCTCTAGCCTATCCCCATTACATATAATGCTTGTTGATGGTTTCAAATAGATACTGCTTATTATTCTAAGGAACAAACCATTTATTCCTACACTTTCTAGTGTTTTTTTAATTAGGAATGGGTGCTGTATTTTGTCAAAAGCTTTTTCAGCATCTATTGATATGATCATATGATTTCTGATAGGTATGTTATTGATTGAATTAATTATACTAACAGTTTTCCTAATGTTGAACCAACCCTGCATTCCTGGGATAAATCTTGAGGGTATTTTTTAAAGACTGGTTTTAATATATTAAAAAGAGGGGAAAATTCCATAAGAAAGGACAAATAGATTGTTATTGTCCAAAAGGAATATGACCAACAGACACCATTTGTATGACTTAATTGCTTTTTTAAAAGTAAATTTTTATTAATATCTTTATTTTACACGATCTATAATTCCTATTGTAGTACCCCCCCCATGCATCCCAAACCGAGCCATTTTTTATACTATTTTTTTAAATTAAGCAATGGGGTTAAAGTGACTTGCCCAGGGTCACACTGCTAGGTAATATTTAAGTGTCTTAGGATGGATTTGAACTCAGGTCTTGACTCCAAGACCAGTGCTCTAGCCACTGTGCCACCTGACTGCCTTCTTCTTAATAATAATTTTTAAAATGAAAGAAGGAAATAAGCACTAAATTATAAAAACTCCTCTTGATAGTCTTGATCTTAGAAAACTTTATAGGGACAAAGAAAACCTTTATCTTAGAAAACCATGCTAGTTCATGTGTCAGGGACAACTAGGTAGAGAGAAAAATCTGCTAACAAGCAATTATTTTTCTCAAAGCCCTAAGCTTTGAGAATACAAAGAAAGACAAAATAACCAAACTGTCCTAATGGAATACATGTTCTAATGGAGGAGGGAGAAAACAGCAAGCAGTTTACATAAAATATATATACAAAATAGATAGATTGCAATCTCAGAGGGAAGGCAGAGGAAAGGCCTGAGGGATGATTAGGAAAGGAAAGACCTCCAGTAGATGAGATTTGAGTTGAGACTTGAAAGAAACTAGGGAAGCCAAGTGGTAGACATGAGGAGAGCAGAGCTTTCCCAGCATGGGGGACAATAAATGGGATGCTGTTGAGTGAAATGTAGTGTGCAGAGAACAGCATGGAGGCTGATGAAGCTGGATTATAAGAATGCTTAGGAAGGGAATATAATGGAGGAAGATTGGAAGGAGTCACTTGTGAGGGGCTTTAAATGCCCAAAGTAAAAAAGGACTTTATATTTGATTCTTAAGATAATAGGGAGGCAATGGACTTTGCTAAGTAGTGAGATAACATTAAAAAGATCATAGTTTTAGTTGAATTTGAGGATCATTTGGAGTAGACTCTTAGGAGATCAATTAAAAAGCTATTGTAAGAAGTGATGAACTAGGTTTGTGGTTGTGAGTGGAGAGAGACAAATGCAATACACATGCACACACAAGAAATACTGAAAAGGTAGAAATGACTAGATTTGACCACAGATGGTACATGTAGAATGATTGCAAGTGAAGAATCAAAGATGACACATGATTTCGATTTTGGATTTTTGATGGTGCCCTTGATAGTAATGTGGAAATTTGGAGGAGAGAAAAGGTTTTTTGGAAAAAACCAAGAAATTTTGTTTGGCACTTGTTGAGTTTGAGAGGTCCAGAGAAGATCCAATTTGAGAGAGTCAAGGCCATTGGAGTTGGCAATTTAAAATTTATTGATAACTTTGGAGAGACCAATTTTAGTGAAATGGCAAGGTCAGAAGTTGTTAGAGGTTAAGAAGAATGAGAGAAGAGAAAGTGGAGGCACCTATTATAGATGACCTCTTTAAGGAATTTAGCTGCAAAAATTGGAGGATGTAAAGATCAAGGTTTTTTTTTTTGTGTGTGTGTGTGTGTGGGAATTGATGAAGAGGAAGCATGAGCCTGGTCATAGGTATGAAGGAAAGAGCCAAAAGACAGGGAGAAAATGAAAATAAGTATACCTAAAAATCACCTTCACTTAAATTCAGTACAGAACTAGATCTGCATTCTAATTGATAACCAACTAGACAGACTTAGTTCATGACTGCTCTTTCATTTCTTTTTTATATATATTTTAAGTATTAATACCACAATTGTTCTGTTCTCTTACTTTACTTTGTTATTACTATTTGTTAGACTATGTACTCATCTTCTCTGAGGTGAGTCAACTCTGCTATACAGTGTCATCCTTTCCAGGGCCAGAGCTGCCCTCCTACCTATATGATCTCTCTGTTAAAATCTAGTGATCTGATCACCTCCTTTGTATAAAGCCCAGGGCTTAGTCAGTGGCATACAATTTGTGTGAAGGTTCTGTGAAATAAATCTAGTGATTAGCAGCATCAAAAGAAAAGTAATAGAATAATAAGAATTATTTGGAATGAATTAAAAGTGAATTAAGTGGCAATAATACAAAGTATCAGTATCTAACTTCTCTACAAATATTAGATCTGTCACAGGTGGATTTTATATCTTGAATAATTTTCTTTTTATTACATAAATATTCTTGAATAATTTTCTTAATGTAATTAATGATTCATAAATCTAACACTGACAGCTGGAACACAGCCCGTCGACACTATTGAAATGATGTTTTCTGTACCAGGTAGACACGTAAAGCTTGAGTAACCAATTCTACCAGGGGTGACTAATGAAGTACATTGTCCAGTTTCTACCAGACTAAATTAGATTAGCAATGCACTACAGTGATTGTAGGAAGTAGTTCAAGAAGAAGTTTATGTAAGTCTTAGAGTCAGGAAGGAAGAAAACAAGCATTTATTAAATGCCTACTATGTGCTTTGTGAATATTATCTCATTGCATTATAACAATAACCTTGCTATTATTGTCATTTTGCAGTTGATTAAATCAGACTTGACAGAAGTTAAGTGACTTACTCTGGATCACACAACTCATTTTCCTGACAACTGGTCCAGTGCCCTTTCTGTAAGCCACCTAGAATCTTCCAGTCAGAGGAACCTAGGTTCAAATCTTTACTCAAATACTTATTAGTGTCATCAATGGGCAAGCCATTTAACCTCAGTAGCTTCAGTTTCTTTATCTGTAAAATGAGAACGTGTACTATCTGTCTTAGTCATTGCCAGAAAATTACTTTTTATACTATTTAAATGTAATCTATTATAATTTACTAGCAGTTGAAAGAAAATGGCATTTAGCAGTCAGAAATCAGTGAATTTTTTATTTTAATGTAGATGTCTGTTTCTAAAAGACCATGGAAGCCTGGCTTATTGTAATGTAGACCAAAGGCACATCGGTTAACCTTTAAGCAATCGGACAAAAGATCTTATATTGGTTGTTTTAGTATCATATAATTACCCACACTATCAGAAAACCTAGTCTTTTCCCTTCCCTTCCCCCTCCATTTGGTGTTTAATCATTTACTTGACTCACGTAAAAAGTGTGACTACTTATTAAATAAACATACCTGAACCTGTACATCCAAATGACTGTTGGCCTTCCAAGTAGTCACTTGGTGAGGAGGCAAGTGTTTTTCCATTGTTGTTGTCATTGCTCAGAATGTTTGGAACATCTTTTTTAAAACAGAGTTTTATGCCTTTTTTTATCATAGTGATTTTTAGGGTATATATATATATATATATATATATATATATATATATATGTATATATATATTCTCCATTCCTCAAAATAGTCTAGATATATGTAAATATGTCCATTTTCTACTGAACTGAACTTTCCCTTGTCCCAAAGAAAAAAAAAGTTAAACAAAAACCCCTGATAGAGTTACTGGGCCTGACAGAGTATTCAACTTTAGACCTTCCACTAACCTATTCCCAGGAGGGAGGTCTGTTTCACTATCTGTTTTCCTGGACCATTAATGGTTTTTCAGTTACTCAGAATTTGGCTTTCTTTTTACTGCATTTAATTCACTTAGTAGTAGAAACTCAGTCTTCAAATAGGTAAGAAAACTTGAGGTTTTAATGGAACTATGTATTTTGATTTACCCTACATTTTGGGAATAAATCATCTCTAAGAAAATTTTTTTTATACTTGATTTCTTTACGGATAACTGGGGGGGGAGGTTTGGGTGGATTTTTAAATAATTGACTGATCAAAAGGAAATGAGCTGCTGTTGATAATAGTTCAGGTTATTGTGGATTCAGATAGAGGACTTCCTAACTCCATGAATGTTGCATCATTTCCTTTTAGTCATTTATGGATAAGTGCCAGTGCATTTAAACTTGAGTATTTGTTCAGTAGCTGAGAAGGAAACACATACTTCATGTACTTTTAGGTAACTTATTAAATATTTTATCTAAGTTTTGTGATTTTTGTAGCAAAACACTGACAGCTAACACTGACAGAACTAAATATGCAATGTAAAATTGAAATTCATTTTTCTTTGGCCAGTTAAAATTTCAATGTAAGTTGCTTATCTAAACCTTTAAGTTTATTGTGTTTCTTTGCTGTGTCAGCCCTTGCATTGGTTGGTTAATCTTTGTTATTCTGTTAAGTGATTTTAGTTACTGATTTATGTTTTATGTAACAAGTTCAAGTGCTTTCTCTTTAGTTGGGAGCTCATACCCTGTATCTATAATGTAGCTGATCATGTGGAGAACTGGTAATTTGAAAACTTAAGTCTTAATTTTGAGAAATAGCTGACTTTGGGGGGTAACTTTTCAAAATGGTAGTACTTTGAAGGTTCAGATTTAATGTTTAAATTGAGTAAAGAAACTTGGTAATTATGCAGAGCAGTATTGCAACTAGCTTTTGACAAGTTGCATTTTTTTTGTCTTAAAATGTATTTGAAATGATGGTATTAAAGTTTAGTCTTTCCTACTCTTTTGCTCTGTGTTAATGTCAACATTCATTAAATTTCTATACTTATATAGTCTATATTTGAAATAAATACTTGCATATATGCCTGTATTTCACATACTGTACTTGGAATATTCTTTTCTTTTGTTTTTCAAGGCAGTAGGGTTCAGTGACTTGCCCAAGGTTATTAAGTATCTGAGGCTGAACTTGAACTCAGGTCCTCCTGACTCCAGGGCTGTGCTCTATCCATTAGTCTATTTAGCTGCCCCCCACATGCATCATCATCATCATTATTATTATCATTATTATCATTATTATTATTTTAAAATTTAAGGCAGTGGAGTTTGAATGACTTGCCCAAGGCCACACAGCTAGGTAATTATTAAGTGTCTGAGATTGGATTTGAACTCAGGTCCTCCTGACTCCAGGGCCAGTGCTCTTCTACTGTGCTACCTAGCTACCCCCACTTGCAATTTTACTAATTATATTTCTTTTGTACATTGTTCATTCATCTTTTCTATCTTTGCCCTAGTAATAATAGTTTACATTTCAGTAGGGCTTTTAAGGTTTCCAATGGTAATTTAGTGAAGTAAAGGTAGTAAAGGTATTATTTCCATTTTATAAATGATAAAGCTGCAACAGAGAGGTATGATTTGGGTAAAATCACAAAGCTAGTACATAAACATAGAGGTTCTGTTTTGAAGTGATATAATCTTTGCTTCCTGGCACTGTACTCTCTCTGTCTCTTCAACACTTGTCCATTCAGTAGTTGAAGGAGGACGGAATATCTAGTCTTTCCAGGGTACCACATTCTCTTCTATTCTGTGAGCAATATAAGAGTTGATGTCCACATGAGGAATTCAGCCTGGTATAATTTTGGAATTAGAACTAGTACTAGAAATAATTGGGGCAAATAATAAATTGATATTATTGGATCAAGTTGTGTAGTCATACTGTGTCATTTTCCTCATTAACATTTTTGCCTCCTTTACATTGGGTGAAAACAATTAAGGTTTGAAAAGTGCTTTAAGCTGGACTGTTGAAGATGGAATCAGAATTATAAAGTCACTATGAATTTTTAATAGAACTGCCTTCTAACTCCAGGTTAGTTTTTATTTTTTCATGAACAAAGCATTTTCCCTTTGGTTTTTCTCACCCCCCCCCCCCCGACTTTCCTATTTCATTGGCCATTTTTACTTTGGTTTTGATTTTTTACTAGACTGACAGTAATTGAGTTTTATCCCACCTTTGGATAATTTTCCTTCCTCTACCTTAATTCATTGAAAGAATTCCATACAAAAATGAGATTATCCCTGCCCTTACGGAACTTATGTTTTATGCCTACTACTGAAGTATTACAACATGTTCATAGAGAAGTAAACATGGGATATGTATACATACTGATGCATATGTATATATGTATATGTATGAGCATAGGTGCATATATTTGCACATACTCATAAGTATAAATAAATGCACATACACATATATCTCTAGACCTTTTTCATCCTCTTGGAATAGGTGGCAGTGAGCTTAATTTGGAAGGGGTATAGGGGTTTTTATGGGGTCAGAAGTGAGGGGAGAGAGAGTATTCAATATGGGGAAGATAATTGGGCAAAAGCAGGAACAATTGATAGGTAAATTTGACTGAAGCATAGTATGTGCAAAGGAAAGTAATGTATAGTCAGTCTGGAAATAAAGGTTTGAGCCAGTATGTGAAAGGGCTTTAAATGCTGAACAGAAGAGGTAACATATTGTCCTAGAATTAAAAAGAAGCTGCTAAACATTATTGAACAGGAGAGTGACATAGTTGGAACTATTCAACCTGTAATTTAGAAATAAGCTTTTGGCAATTGTGAGGAAGCATTGATGCAAGGCAACTTATTAGGAGTCCAAATGAAAGATGATGAAGGCTTGAATCAAGGTGATGGAGGGAAGTGTTTAGATATAAAATTTTTTGAGAAGGTTGAATTAATCAGATTTGGCAACTGACTATGAGAGATGAAAGAGAGGGAAATAAGACTTGTAGGTTAGAAATCTGAGTGATTGGGAGTCTAGCAGTGCTCTCAGAAGACAGTCTTATCCATCTTTAACTGCATAAGATCTGATGGTAGTTGTGATGGGGGGGAGGGCAGCTAGGTGATGAAGTGGTTAGAGCACCTGCTTGGAGTCAAGAGGATCTGAGTTCAAATGTAGCCTCAGACACTTAATACTTAGCTGTGTGACCTTGGGCAGGTCATTTAACTCCATTGCCTTGCAAAAACAAAAATCAAAAATTTAAAAGTTGGTGATAGATTTACTATTTAACCTGAAATCCTTCTACAGTAATCCATACATGAATCCTTGGTACAACAGTTGTTCTATACCTTCTATGTCCAAGATAATGGGAATACAAAAAAGACCAAAATGAGGCTGTTATTTCTTTTTGCTTTTTAAAGTTTGTTTATTTTTCCAAGTACTTGAGAGGCAGTATTTTTTTGAGAATTTTACATTCCACCATGATAAACAATATGAATACAAGTAAGTGTTATACAGGGAAAACTGGGGAAAGGTACGCTATCAATTGAGAGAATTAGGGAAGGTTTCACAGGGAAGGTGGCACCTGAACAGTCTTGAAGGAAGACAAAATTCTGAGAGGGGAAAAGGTGAGGCAGGAGGTCATTATCAAATTTAAAGTGGTCTAGTGGTCCAATATAATTAAATTTTATTGTTTGTTACTGGAGAGTAGCATGAATATAGCCAGAAAAGCAAATGGAAAGCCAGAATGATAACCCTAAATGCTAGACTGTAAAGCTCCTCTGATAGTTTTTTATCTGAGGTATGTCATGGTTAGACCTATGCCTTGGGATGATCATTTTGGTAGCTGTGTGAAGGAATAGAGGGGAGGCTAGAATCAGGAAGACTATAAGGTAGAGGTTGTTACAATAGTCCAGTCAGGAAATGATGAGAACTTCAGTTTGAATGTTGGCTTTATTATGGAAAGGAGAAGTGATGTGGAAATAAAACCTGAAAGTGTTAGTCATGTTTGGATATAGAAATAAAAGAGAGGAAAGAGTCTAGATAAATACTCCTGGGTGATTGGAAGAATGATGATGCTTTCAATAGAAACTTGGGAACAAGTAGACTTTTATATGATTAACAATAGTGCCACCTGTAATAGAGAAACGAAGGCATTTCTAATAAGATCGGGATAAGAATAAAGATGCTCACTGTCACCACTGTTATTTGATATAGTTCTAGAATACTAGGTATAGGAAATAAGATAAAAAAATGAAATCAAAGGAATATGTATAGGCAAATAAACAGCAAAATGACTTTTCTTTGTAGATGAAATAATGATTTATTTAGAGATTTCCTACGGAGGTTCAGCTACAACATTAATAGAAATAAAGATTGTAAAGTAATAGGGTATAAAATAAACTCACAAAATTGCCAACCGTTAGATTTCTCATTTATAAAAAAAACAACCCCCCCCAAAAGCCATAGAATTTTATGTCCCTTTTGATTTGCATTTATTCAAGATTGTTATCATAGGAATCATTTTGATAAAAATGTTTTCTTTTTTAAATTTTTTTTAAATTTAAGGCAACAGGGTTAAGTGACTTGCCCAAGGTCACACAACTAGGCAATTATTAAGTGTTTGAAGTCAGATTTGAACTCAGGTACTTCTGACTCCAGGACCAGCTCTCTATCCACTATGCCACCTAGTTGCCCAAAATGTTTTCTTTAAATGTAATTAAAAAGACTGCCTTGTTAAGGGCAAGAATTTATTATCTTCTAGGAGCTTAAATAAGATTTTATTATATTCAAAATTATCTTAGAATCTTAAGCTTTTGTTAAGCCTCATGGATAAAAATCTACATTTGTATTTTTTAGTGATTTCAAGGTAAAAGGCAAAAATATCTTGAATATGTTACTATCTTCATTATACCAAGATGATGCCAATAGCATTCCTATCTTTTTCTTAAGTGTGGTGGCCCCCTTTCATATTAGGTATGCAGAAAACTCTTTTGGTTAGTAGTGCCACTACTTGAAAGACTTGTTCACAGACATATCATTACAGATATGTAGTCTTGTGCTTTGGCTCCAAAAAAGTCATTCTATGATGGGTTATTGTTTGTTGAATTTAATTTTTCTTTTGTCACTTTTCATAGAGCTTTACAATTATTCAGTGTGTCTTAATTAGTCTTTATGTTTACCTTGCTTAATAGTTACCCTGCTTCAACCTCCTAACCTTTGGAGTGTTTTGCTGTTATCGGTCCTCTATTTGTATCCAAATTAGTACCAATTTTATTGTAACACAGGTGCTTTGTAAAAGTGCCCATACTATTCATGTGACATTATTCTTATTTGTGTGCAAAGGAAATCTTGGTTTGGAACAATAGACTTTTCAAATATGGTTTTGATTACATTCCTATTAATGTAATCGAAATGAGACAAAGCATAGCAAAACAAACATCAAACATGATAAAAGAAATAGACATTTTTTTTAGGTTTTTGCAAGGCAAATGGTGTTAAGTGGCTTGTCCAAGGCCACACAGCTAGGTAATTATTAAGTGTCTGAGGCTGGATTTGAACTCAGGTACTCCTGACTCCAGGGCTGGTGCTCTATCCACTGCACCACCTAGCCACCCCAGGAATAGACTTTTATACCCTTTTTAGTTCAGAGGTTACACAAATCATTTTTAGAATGTTACATAAATCATTTTAAACATGAAAAAGGAATACTATTTATAAAAATTATGTTCACTATTGTAATTCAGGCTACATTATAATTTTTCCTTTTTTTTTAGATGTTTCTTACGGTGTACCTTAGCAACAATGAACAGCACTTCACAGAAGTTCCAGTTACACCAGAAACAACATGCAGAGATGTGGTAGACCTATGTAAAGAGCCTGGAGAGAGTGACTGCCATTTAGCTGAAGTTTGGGGCAGTTCAGGTAATCTCATCTGATGGCTGTGTCAGCACCAACCTTTCTTACTTTAGGGAAGATGTAAGATTCTGTTTAAAAAGCACTCATCTTCAGCATTTGTAGAAAGAGTAGTAGGGTCAGGAGATGTCATTTTTAGTCCTGGCTCTAGCAATTGACACATCAGTGTATGATAAACATTTTTTGAAGCAGCATTGTCTTAAATCTTTGAAAGTCTACTCCCGATCTTTTAAATATGAGTTTTCAAAATTTTTCAAAATTTTTTGTTTTTTCTCCCCCTTTTCTCATGCTCTAAAACAGTACAAGGAAAATGTATGTATTATTAAATTATTTGGCTCAAATGGGGAGGTTTGAGGAAGAATGGAAAGGTTTGGAAAAGTCATTGGTGAGTGAGATAATTCATTTATTGGAGAAGTGTTAAAAAGTCACCTTACTGCAGTGAGAGCCCACTTGAGATTATGTGACACAATTTTGTAGTGAACCCAGTCAGCACATTTTCATTATTTTTTCCGTCTTCATTTGGCATGAGTATATGAGTAGAAGCAAAGACAGCTGATAGCCGGAGTGATTCAAGTCTGGGCCTTGACGGGTAGAGATCAGCTAGAAAATAAGATGGCAAGTGACTTAGAGAAGAGGATAATGAAGAATTGAACTAGGTGAGGGGAAGATCCCTAGAGTTCTTGATCAGGGAAGGGAATCTGGGTAGACCTGCTATGTTGCTATTCCTCGGTCTGCTTAGATCCCTTCCCTGATCAAGAACTTTCGGTGATTCCCTCTTGTCTTTAAGATGAAATGTAAATTCTTCTACTTGGCTTTTAAAGCCCTTTACAATCTGTTTCCAGGCTACGTTTCTAGAGTTATTTCATAAGATAATGGATTATAGATCTGGAAGGACTTGAGAATTCATCTTTTTCAGTCCTTTTTATAACTGAGTAAACTGAAGACTAGAGAAGTGAAGATACTTGCCCATGATTTCACAGAATTAGAATGTGAACATGCATGTTTTGATCTAAAATTTATTACTCTTTATAGTGTATTATACTGCCTCTTACCCACAGTGATTTCAAAGTCTGTGTTCCAATCAAACTTTCCTATCTGTTCTTTTTTTTTTTTTGCAAGGCAAATGGGGTTAAGTGGCTTGTCCAAGGCCACATAGCTAGGTGATTATTAAGTGTCTGAGACCGGATTTGAACCCAGGTATTCCTGACTCCAGAGCCGGTGCTTTATCCACTGCGCCACCTAGCCACCCCATCCTATCTGTTCTTTTCGCATGTATGATATTCTATTTTTTTCTCCTCATCTCTGACTGGTAGAGTCCTAGCAAAGTACTTCTATGACATACATATGGTCTTGATACATACACCAATTAGAGCTAAAACTGAGGGAAAAAAAAAACAACTACAGACCAATATCTCTGATGAATATTGTTGCAAAATTTTTAAATAAAATATGAGCAAAGAGATGAAAGTAACATATCACAAAGATTATACACTATGTATGGCCAGGCTGGATTTATAATGGGAATTCAGGGATAGTTCAATTCAAAGAAAACTATAAGCCTAATTGACCATATTAATAATAAAACAACAAAAATCATGATTTTAAGAATATAGATTTCTTTAATATGATGAGTAGTATCTACTTAAAACCAATGTCCAACATTGACTGTAAATAAGATCTGGGGAAAAGCACTTTACCACTACTATCATTTTATTACTACAGTGCTAGAATTGCTATCTATAGCAAGAAGACTAGAAAAAGAAATTGAAGAAATAACGCTTTTTGCAGACGATATGATGCTAGTTAGAGAATCCTAGAGTTAGCTGAAAAACTATTTGAAACAACAGTTTTATCAAACTTGCAGATATTATTAGAATCAAAATCCAGATAAAGAAATTCTATTTAAAAAAACTACAGACAGTACAAAGTAATTGGGAATCTGCCTGCTAAGACACACACAGGAATTTTATGTACACAATTACAAACCCTTTTTTACCCAAATCAAGACAGATCTAAAAATTGGAGAAGTATTAATTGGGGGTTTTTTTAGATTTTTTTTTTTTAAGGCAATGGGTTTAAGTGGCTTGCCCAAGGCCACACGGCTTGGTAATTATTAAGTGTCTGAAGTTGGATTTGAACCCAGGTACTCCTGACTCCAAGGCCAGTGCTCTATTCACTGTGCCACCTAGCTGCCCCAAGAAGTATTAATTATTCATGGTTAGACTGTACTGTATAAAAACTGGTAATGCTACCCAGATTAATTACTCAGTGCCATAATAGTGAAACTACCAAAGTATTGCTTTATAGAGATAGAGAAAAATAACAATAAAATTCATCTAAAGGGAGTACAAGGTCAAGAAAGGAATTAATTAAAAAGTAGGAAGGAAAGGGAACCTAATGGTATCAGATCTTAAGCCTTACCACAAAGTTCTTAAGGCAGGTAGGTAGCACAGTTGATAAAGCACTAAGCCCGGAGTCAGGAAGATCAGAGTACAAATGTGACTTTGGGCAATTACTAATGATGTGTTCCTGAACAAGTCACTTAACCTTTGTTTTCCTCAATTTCCTCATTTGTAAAATGAACACTTGCTTCCCAGGGTTGTTGTGAATGGATCAAGTAAAGTAGTATTTATAAAGTGCTTAGCATAGTGCCTGACCTGTGTAGTACCTTACCCATAGTAGGTACTGTAAAAATACTATCCATTATTATTAAAACAATTTAGTACTTTTTTAGGAAATAAGAGAAGTTGAATAGGTATACAGTTTGCAGAAGCAAACAAGCCTAGTGTTTGATAAACCCAGAGATTCCAGTTACTATAGTAAAAATAAATTATTAGGAAAATTGGAAAAAAACTAAGTATAGACAAATATTTTATGTTACATGTGAAGTTAAGCTCCTAATGCATATATGACTTAGACATAGACTTTATTAACAGTCTAGGAGAAGCATGGAAGACCAACAATAAATAAATTCACAGGAAGACACATAAAATTAAAAAGTTTTTACATGAACAAAACCAGTACTTCTAAAATTAGAAGAGAAGCAAGAAATTGGGGAAAAGTGTTTGACTCAGGTTTCTCTGATAAAGATATCCTTTTTTTTTTTTAAAAGGCAATGAGGTTAAGTGACTTGCCCAAGTAGCCCATGTAGCAATTAAATGTCTGAGGCTAAATTGGAACTCACATCCTCCTGACTCCAGGGCTGGTGCTCCTGCACCACCTAGCTGCCCTAAACAGAACCGATTGAAATTTTTAAGAGCCATTCCCCAAGTGATAAATGGTCAAAGCATATGAAGAGGTGGTTTTCAGAGGAAGAAATCCAAGCTATTAATAGTTTTATAAAAAACCCCCACTAAATCACTAACAGAGAAATAAAAATTAAAACAATTCTTGAGGTACCATCTCACATCTGTTAGGTTGATTAAATTGATATAGAAAAAGAAAATGACAACAACTGGAAGAGGCTGTGAGAAAAATTACCTTAGTGCTCTAATGGTGGAATTGTGGACTTGTCCAGGCATACTAGAAAGCAGTTTGGAACTATGCCTCAAAAGCTTTTAAACTGCACATAGCTTTTGACCCAGCAATATCACTACTAGCGCTGTATCCCAATGAGATTATAGAAAGAAATTCTTTTTTGTGATAACAAAGAATTGGAAACTTAAGAAGGTGCCTAATGGTTGGGGAATCGTTTAATAGGTTGTGGTATAGGAGAATGATAGAATATTATTGTTACTGTAAGAAATGATAAAGTAGATGGTTACAGAGAAATCTGTGAAGACTTGTGAGCAGAACCAGGAGTAAAATTTGTACAGTAACAACAATATTGGAAATAGGAGAACTTTGAAAGAATTTCAGTAATTGAAAAATTGCAGTGGAATGTCTAATGGGGACTGAGGTTTGGTTGATGACCCACTGGACTTCAGAATTGTTATATAATCTGGTGGGAGTTTGTTAGTCATTAAATGAGAAATTCAGAGAGATTTTCAAAGTCAGTGGTATTATTTAGGTTTGTTTTTTTTTTTTCAAAGGCAAATGGGGTTAAGTGGCTTGCCCAAGGCCACACAGCTAGGTAATTATTAAGTGTCTGAGACTGGATTCGAACCCAAGTACTCCTGACTTGAGGGCCGGTGCTTTATCCACTGAGCTACCTAGCCACCCCCACTGCGCCACCTAGCCGCCTCAGTAGTATTATTTAGACTAGAAGACAAGAACTTGGTGCAGGAGTAATGGTACACTCCTACGTAAGAGACTAAGCTGGAAATTTGATGGAGTGGGGTTCTCTGTCTCCATTCTTCAGCTACAGAAAACCAGAAAGCTAGAAGGGCATGGAACTTACTTCTCCTCTTCCCATAGAAGGCTAGAGAAACAGGCAGGATTTGCATGGGAGGTACAATAAGTTTTCTGCCTCTCCTTCACAATCCCATGGGAAGCTGGAAATCAAGCAAGAGATGCATGGAGAAAGACAAAAGGTGCCTCACCTGTCCTTCTGGAGGCTACAGATCAGGAAAGTAACTTAAAGGAGTTTATATTTGATCTTAGAAGTGATAAGAGTCATCAAAGTTGTTATAGAGAAGAGACATGATCAGACCTGCACTTTAGAAAATTCACTTTGGAATCTGTGTAGAGTGGACGGGAGTAGTAGACCTGAGGCAGGAAGGTTAATTAAAGGACTTTTGCTTGCAGTAGTCCAGGTAAGGGATGACTATCTGATCTAAGATGTTGGTTGTATGAGTGGAGAGAAGAAACAGATGTGAGAGATGGAAAGATTTTGGCAACTGATGGATATATGGTGGTGGAGGGAGTGAGAAGTTAGGGATGAAACAGGCTTTAGTACTTTCTAATTCTGAAATTCTGAGTTTATTTTCTTATCTCAAGACTCTTTGATTTATTTTTATAAAACTTTGAATATGTGAATGTGAACCATGAATTTCCTTTTTTCTTTACATATTTGTGCATTTCTTTTTTCCTCCTTTTTTCCCTTTAAGAGCGTCCAGTTGCTGATAATGAGAGAATGTTTGATGTTCTACAGCGACTTGGAGTCCAGAAAAGTGAAGTTCGTTTCTTTCTTCGCCATGAACATCCCCCTAGCCGGGATTTGGGTATGTAATAGTTTGAAAAAAAAATCTATATCTGATAATTGGGGAGGAATTAAAAAATAACTGTAGTTTGATTTTTGGTCTTCTGGAGTTGTTAAGGTGAGTGTCTAAGAGAAGACTTTGGTAAAAATTTTTTTTATACATTAATAAAATATTCTTGTTTAAGAGTAAACAAAATACCCCTTCCCCCCAAATATAGACTCACTTGAGCGATAAAGGGGAGAGAAAAAAAATTAAAATAAATACAATAGTAATAATTGTAGGTATGGCCAGGTGGCACAGTGGACGGAGCACCAGCACTGGAGTCATGAGCATCCAAGCCCACATCCGGCCCCGTACACCCAACAATCACCCAGCCGTGTGACATGCAAGCCACCCAAACCCCACTGCCCTGCAAAAACCAGAAAAGGGAAAAAAAACCCAAAATAAAATAAAATAGTAATAATAGTAGGGGCGGCTAGGTGGCAGACAGTGCATTGGCCCTTGAGCCAGAAGCACCTGGGTCCAAATCCGGCCTCAGACACCCAACGATCACCCTACTATCCAGGTGGGCCACCCAGCCTCATTTACCCTGCACCCCCCCCAAATAATAATAATAATAATAATAATAATAATAATAATAATAATAATAATAAATGTGCTTGAGTCTTTGTTCCAACACCAACAACTCTGTCATGGGTGGATCACATTCTTTATTTGATAAGTCCATGGCAAAAGTTACTTTCATATTTTTCCACCGTTGCCATTGCTGATCGCAACTCCCTCCTTTTGTATATTTCTCCACTACCATATACTATATTTTTCTCTCTCCTTTCACTCTGACTCTGCTGTAGCTTAGCTGAGTGGCGCAGCAGACAGATGCCTGGCCCTGGGGCCAAGAGGCCCTTAGCCCCCATACCACCCCTTAGGCCCAGCATCCACCTGATGTTATATCTGACCACTCTCCCCCTGTGGTCCATCCTCTCCTTCATCACTCACATCCTCCACTTCCCCCTGTCCCCTCCTCTCCTTCTTACTCCATGCCTATACCCCATTGAGTATATATGCTGTTTCCTCTCCTAGCCACCTCTGATGAGAGCAAAGATTCCCTCATTCCCCCTTGCCTTCCCCCCTTCCATATCATTGCAATAGCTCATTGTAATAAAGAAAAATCTTATTATATGACATATCTTGGCCTTTTTTCCCCCCTCTCCTTTTTCTTTCTCCCATTACATTTCCCTTTTTTCTATTGACTCCATTTTTACACCATATTTTTATCTTCGAATTCAGCTTTCTCCTGTGCTTCAACTATAAAAGCTCTCTATCTGCTCTATTAATTGAGAAGGTTCATATGAAGTATTATCAGTATCATTTTTCTATGCAGGAATACATGCAGTTTATCCTCATTAAGTCCCTCATATTTTCCTCTTCTTCTCCAATCTCTATGCTTCACCTGAGTCCTGTATCTGAAGATCAAACTTTCTGTTCAGCTTTGGCCATTCCAACAGGAACATTTGAAATTCCCCTGGTTCTTTGAAAGCCCATCTTTTTTCCCTGGAAGAGGACATTCAGCCTTACTGGGTAGTTGATTCTTGGCTGCATTCTAAGCTCTTTTGCCTTCCGGTATATTATATTCCAAGCCCTACAAGCTTTTATTGTAGTTGCTTCTAAGTCCTGTGTGATCCTGACTGCAGCTCCACGATATCTGAACTGTGTCCTTCTGGCTGCTTGTAAAATTTTCTCTTTGACTTGGGAGTTCTGGAACTTGGCTATAATATTCTTAGGGGTTAGTTTTTTGGGATCTCTTTCTCGGGGGGATCGGTGGATTCTCTCCATTTCTATTTTGCCCTCTGCTTCTAGAATATCAGGGCAATTTTCCTGTAGTAATTCTTTGAAAATGATGTCAAGGCTCTTTTCCTGATCATGACTTTCAGGTATTCCAATAATTTTTAAATTAACATTCCTAAGTTCGTTTTCCATATCAGTTGTTTTTTCAATGAGATATTTCACATTTTCTTCTAATTTTTCATTTTTTTTTTGTTTTGAAGTATTGATTCCTGATTTCTGGTAAATTCATCAATCTCCCTGAATTCTATTCTTTGTCTGAAGGATTTGTTCTCCTCAGAGAGTTTTCTTATCTCTTTTTCCATCTGGCCAATTTTGCTTTTTAAAGCATTCTTCTCCTCAATAACTTTTTGAACTGTTTTATCTATTTGACCTAAGCTGGTTTTTAGCATGCTATTTTCTTCAGCATTTTTTTTTTGATTTCCTTGACTAAGCTGCTGACTTCATTTTCATGTTTTTCCTGCATCTCTCTCCTTTCTTTTCCCAGTTGTTCTTCTAACTCCCTCATTTCATTTTCAAAGTCTTTTTTTGAGCTCTGTCATAGCCTGATCCCAATTTCTGTTTTTCTTGGAGTCTTTAGATGCAGGAGCTTGTGCTTCCTCATCTTCAGACTGAGTATTTTGATCCTTCTTGGGCTCATAGCAAAATATTTCTCAATGGTCTTCCTCTTTTTTCTCTGCTTGCTTATTTTCCCAGCCTGAACGTGGTTTTGGGGTGCTTCCTGAGCTTTTGGGACACTCCCACAAGGGTCTCAGTGTGTGAGGCTCTGTCCTCCTTCCTGGTCTGTGAATGACCATAAGTGCCCCCCCCTCTGCCACAGGGCCGAGGTGGGGGGGGGCCCTGTTGTTCTATGGGGGGGCCTAGACTGCGATCAGGACCTGAATGTGGTCAGAGCCCCAGAGTCCTGTTCCAGGGGCAGAGGACAGAGCTCTGCAGTCTCTTCACTCCCCTCCCTCAGCTCAATGGGCTCATGCCCTGGGGGCTCCTGCTTACTGGCTCCACCTTCTTCTGTTTTCCTGGATCTGGAATGCAGTGGCCATGCTGCTGGCTGTGTGCCCTGAGGGCTGGGCTCCCCCCCTCCCCCGTTCCCCCAGTTTGTGCCAGTGCTCCCCCAGGCATAGCTCAGGAAACTCCCTCGCTGCTGTGAGCTACGGCTCCCAGCACTCTGGGGCTGCCTCCAGGAGGCTGAAGTTCTTTCACTCTGGCAAGCCACCCCTTTGGCGGGCCGCCCCTCCAACCCCAAGGAGCAGAGCCTTTCTGCTCTTTTCCAGGTTACCTTGAGTAGGAGAACTGCCTCTCTGGGTCCCTCTGTGGGTTCTGTCTCTGAAAGTTTAGTTTGAGTCCTTAGTTTATGAGTTTTATCAGAGAGTGCCTAAGACTGGATCCTTTCTTGGCTCCACCCCCTCTAAGAGAAGGCTTTGGAGCAGTCTTTTTTTTTTTTTGCAAGGCAAACAGGGTTAAGTGGCTTGCCCAAGTCCACACAGCTAGGTAATTATTAAGTGTCTGAGGCCGGATTTGAACCCAGGTACTCCTGACTCCAGGACTGGTGCTTATCCATTGCGCCACCTAGCTGCCCCTGGAGCAGTCTTAACTGCTTCATATTTTCTTGTACACCCTGAAATATTGGAAGATTTCATTTTGGATATTTGAAGGTAGAGTTAATTCAAGAACAAATTGTATTTTATATTATAACAGACAAGTTGTAAAGCTATTAATTTATACCTCTGTTGAGTTAAAAAAGTTTACCTGCCTTTGTATTTGTTTGGAAGGAAAACTAAAATTTCATTGTTGCTAAAAAACATAATTGGTATATTTGGGCAAGTGGTATATATGGAGGCAATTATTAGCAATTTGATACATAGCTAGGTGGCACAGTGGATAGAGCACTAGCCCTGGAGTCAGGAGTATCTGAGTTCAAATCCGGCCTCAGACACTTAATAATTACCTAGCTAGTGTGGCCTTGGGCAAGCCACTTAATAATTACCTAGCTGTGTGGCCTTGGGCAAACCACTTAACCTCCTTGCCTTGTAAAAACCTAAAAAAAAGGGGCGGCTAGGTGGCGCAGTGGATAAAGCATCCACCCTGGAGTCAGGAGTACCTGGGTTCAAACCTGGTCTCAGACACTTAATAATTACCTAGCTGTGTGGCCTTGGGCAAGCCACTTAACCCCATTTGCCTTGCAAAAACCTGAAAAAAAACCCCTACAAAAAATGTAACATGGTAACTATAATTATTTGATGAATTTTTAGTTTTTTAAAAATTAATATTTTTATTAATATAGGTTTTAAATAGTACATGCATTTTCATATATCTTTACCAGCAAATCTTAATGCATTACCTGAGCTATATTTGCTTTTTCTTTTTAAATTACTGCATAGATCGATCTTCTGATGAATGAGTTGAATTTTGCAAGTTAGTCTTCCCAAGTCAATATCTTCTTTCACTAGACTCTATATAAATTATTGATGAACCTTTCAGAAGAGTAATAGGTAGTTTCAGTGTGTGTTGAAGTGAAGCGTACTGTAATGTGAGAAATAAAATCTGGAAAGAAAACATCAGGGTGGCAAAGTATTCATAAGCTGGGATAAAAAAAGTTTTCCTTTTGTATGCAGTTTAAAGATTTAGTACTCTGGAAGTTGCAGCTTAGCTAGTTCCACTTAATATGATCAAGAATGTATAAAATTGGGACTTAGGTCTTCAAAAAAGGTCTTTGCTAATTAATACTCTCATGTAAATTAGCATAGAAAAGATAACAGAATCCCAGAGTTGCAAGGGACTTCAAATGTATGAGGAGTCTTTTCTATAACTGGACAGAAAGTGACTGGGTCTGTGATTTCCATTGGAATAGTAAGTCTGTGCTGTGAAAACTCTTTTCCACTGTAAGTAAGCATCTCCTCTGCAACATAAAGCCCTAGAGGATGGCCTAGAGCACTAAAGGGTAAAGAGAGTTGCCCAGAATCACACAATGTGGCTGTTTTAGAGGCAGGACTTGAATTCTGGCTTTCCACAAGGACTTATTGAATATAAAGACTTCTAGTAAGATAACCTACCTTGAGACTGCCTATTCTATCCTATTTTCTTTACTTTTTCAATTAATTAGTTTTTATTTTTGTACAAATGATTTTTTTATACATTACTAAAATATTCTTGTTTAAGAGTAAACAGAATACCCCCCCCCCAAAATATAGACCCTCATGAGAAATAAAGTAAAAGAAAGAGAAAAAAATATGCTTCAGTCTGTGTTCCAACACTACCAACTCTTTCTTGGGTAGATCACATTCTTTATGATAAGTCCATCACAAAAGCTGTAGGGTAGCTGAGTGGCACAGCAGACTGATCACCGGCCCTGGGGTCAAGAGGCCCCCAGCCCACAGACCCACCCCTAAGGCCCAGCAACCACCTGGCCCGTGTTCCCGGACAGGCCACCCAATCCTAGCCTCTTGTAAGAAGTAAAAAAAAGAAAATGTGTTATATCTGACCACTCTCCCCATGATCTACCCTCTCTTCCATCACTCACATCCCCTCCTTCCCTGATCCCCCTTCTCTCCTTTTTACTCTAGCTGTCTATATCCCCCATGAGTGTATATGCTGTTTCCTCTCCTAGTCACCTCTGATGAGAGCGAAGGTTCCTTCATTCCCCCTGCCTTCCCTCCTTCCATGTCATTGCAAAAGCTTATTGCAATAAAAAAAATCTTATGATATAAAATATCTTAGCCTATTCCACCTCCCCTTTCTCTTAGTCCCATTACATTTTCCTTTTAACCATTGACTCCATTTTTACAATATATTACTATCTTCAAATTCCGCTCTCTCCTGTGCTCCATATATAAAAGTTCCTATTACCTGCTCTATTAAATGAGAAGTTTCATATGAATATTATCAATATCATTTTTCTATGCAAGAATACATGTAGTTCATCATCAAGTCCCTCATATTTTCTCCTTCTCCTCCACTCTCTATGCTTCACCTGGGTCCTGTTTCTGTTCAGCTCTGGACATTTCAACAGGAACATTTGAAATTCCCCTGGTTCATTGGAAGTCCATCTTTTCCCCCTGGAAGAGGAAGTTCAGTTTTGCTGGGAAGTTGATTCTTGGTTGCATTCCAAGCTCTTTTGCCTTCTGGAATATTATATTTCAAGCCCTACAAACCCTTGATGTAGTTGGTGCTAAGTCCTTTGTGATCCTGACTGCAGCTCCATGATATTTGAATTGTGTCCTTCTGGCTTCTTGTGATATTTTCTTTTTGATTTGGGAGTTCTGGAACTTGACTACAATATTCCTGGGAGTTGTTTTTTTTTTTTTTAAACTCTTTCTGGGGGAGATCAGTGGATTCTCTCCATTTCTATTTTGCCCTCTGCTTCTAGGATATATCTGGACAATTTTCCTGTAGGAATTCTTCAAAAATGAGGTCAAGGTTCTTTCCTGATCATGACTTTCAGGTATCCCAATAATTTTTAAATTATCTTTCCCTGAATTTGTTTTCCAGATCTGTTGTTTTTTCAGTGAGATGTTTCACATTTTCTTCTAATTTTTCATTCTTTTGGTGTTGAAGTATTGTACGTTGACTTCTCATAAAGTCATCAGCTTCGTTTAGCTCCATTCTGCATCTGAAGAATTTGCTTTCCTCAGGGAGCTTTCTTATCTCTTTTTTCCATTTGGCCAATCCTGCCTTTTAAAGCATTCTTTTCCTCAATAACTTTTTGAACTATTTTATCCATTTGACCTATACCTATGCTGCTTTTTAACATGTTATTTTCTTAACCATTTTTTTGGATCTCCTTGACTAAGCTGCAGACTTCTTTTTCATGTTTTTTCTGCATCTCTCCCATTTCTTTCCCCAATTTTTCTTCTATCTCCTTTACTTGATTTTCAAAATCTTTTTTGAGCTCTGTCATAACCTGAGCCCAATTGCTGTTTTTCTTGTAGTCTTTAGATGCAGGAGCTTGTGTTTCCTCATCTTCACATTGAGTATTTTGATCCTTCTTGGGATGATAGACAATGTATTTCTCAATGGTGTTCCTCTTTTTTCTCTGTTTACTCATTTCTCCAGTCTGTGCCTGGTTTTGGGGGTGCTTCTTGAGCTTTTGAGTATTATTGGAACACCCCCCCCCCCACACACACAAGAATCTCAGTGTGTGAAGCTCTGACATCCCTCCTGGTCTGTGAATGACCAAAAGTGTCACCCCTCTGCCATGGGGCTGAGGTCGTGGGGGGGGGGCTATTCTATGGGGGGCCTAGACTGTGATCGGGATCTGAATGTGGTCAGAGCCCGAGTCCTGTTACAGGTACAGAGGACAGACCTCTGAAGTCTCTCTCTACTCCCCTACCTTCTGTGGGCTGAGCACTCAAGGCTCAGTTGCCTCAGTTGCCTCCTGCTTACTGGCTCCATGCCTGCTTCTGTTTCTTGGATCTGTGCTGCCCTGCGGCTGCTGCTGCTGAGGTGACTGCCACAACTGTCCTGAGGGCCTGGGCTTCAAGCCTAGCTCTGGCAGAGGTCCCCCACTAATTCTCAAATTTGTGCCCCATGCTCCCTAGGCTGTAGGTCAGGAAACTGCCCCTGCTGCAATGAGCCATGTCTGTCATGGTGCCCTGTGGCTGCCTCTGGGAGGCTGAAGTTTCTTCACTTTGTCAGGCCACCCCTCTAACCCCATGGTGTGGAGCCTTTCCACTATTTTCCAGGTTACCCTGGTCTGGAGAATTGCAACATTGGATCTTCTTTTTTTTGTTTGTTTGGGTTTTTTTTTTAGGTTTTTGCAAGGCAAATGGAGTTAAGTGGCTTGCCCAAGGCCTCACAGCTAGGTAATCACTGGATCTTTCTATGGGTTCTGTCTCTTGAAAATTTAGTTAAGAGTCATAATTTTAAGATTTTTGAAATATTATGGAGAGAACACCTAGGAGAGGCTCTTCTGTTGCCATCTTGGCTCTGCCCCCACCCATTCTATTTTCAAATAGTCCTAATTGTTTTAGTTTTTCTTTATCTCAAATCATAATTTGTCACCTTTTGGCAACTTTGTGGAATCATTAGGAGGAAGGGGGCATTAGAGGTTATTGAGTACAATCCTGAGTTTATTAAGAACCATAGATGTTAAGTGCCTTGACCAGGGTACCCACAAGCACCAAGCAGGACAGCCAGAAACTCTTGACTTCAGGTGCCTTTCCTCTATCATATTCTACCCATTGATCTTAGTTCCATCATCTGATACCTTTTACCTTTACTAAGGACAGCTGTTTTATTTTCTCTTTATATATCTTTCCCTCAGGATCAGCTTTTCAATTTCCTTCAACCCATACTCAAAAGTTGTGATCTCAAGGTCAGGTTATTCCCCTTTAGACTCTGTTCAGCTTACTAGTACTTCCTAAAAGCTGATTCAAAGGGAGGGTGGTAATGTGAGCAGAATGCTGGAGTCATGAAGACCTGTATTCATATCCGACTTCAGACACTTATGAGCTTGTGACCTGAGCAAGTTACTAACAACTTAACTATACCTCAGCTCCTATATTTTAAAATCAAGTGGGAAGGGCCTTCATGTTCCTTCCAGCTCTCAATCTTATTATTGTGATTCCATGAACCAAACTAGTCCAGATGTAGGCTAAATCAGGCAGACAACAGTGGGACCTTCACTTTCCTTTTTCTTGTGAATGAAGTGTAAGGAGCTTTTTAATTACCAGATCTTATTGTTCATGCACTGAATTTGCAGTCCTCTAAAATCCTTATATCTTTTTAAAAAATGAAACCTCTTGCCCATCTTATACTTATGAACTTAATATTTTTTGAGCCCAAGTAAACTTTATAGATTGTGTCCATTTGAGATAATTTTTGTTTTTTACCTTTGTCTAATGTATTAACTATCTCTCTAAGCTTTGTGTCATTTCTAAATCTGATAAAGAGTCCATCTATGCATTCATCTAAATATTTGATGGATTACACAGAACCAAATTTTTCTGGGACATTCCACTAGAGATTCCTATTATATTGGATTAGGTCTGTTAATACCTACTTTTTGAACCCTTCCTTTCTTTTATTTTTATTTTTATTTTTTTTACGTTTTTGCAAGGCAAATGGGGTTAAGTGGCTTGCCCAAGACCACACACAGCTGAGTAATTAAGTGTCTGAGGCCGGATTTGAACTCAAGTACTCCTGACTACAGGGCCGGTGCTCTATCCACTGTGCCACCTAGCCGCCCCCTGAATCCTTTCTTTCAAAGAATTGAGTCTACCTAATTTTTTACTGATCCATATTAGTCAACATAGCTGAGAAAGTAAATACACTTTCTATTCATTTGATTGGTTCTATAGTATGCAAGGTATTTTCCAGAAGTACATTGCATAGAATAGATGTACTGAAGAATAAGAAAGGTTAAATATTTAATCATATAAGATAGATTCAGTTTTGTAAAACTGAGAATTTAGTATTTTCACTGAGCTTCCATCACTTATTCTTTAGATGAGTACCAATGAATATAAGACTAGATGATTTAATTTTTGCTGATTTTTCATGTTCTTTTACAGAGCTCCTAATGAGTAGCTCAGTAAACAGCATCAACCCCATAAATAGTGGCTTTCCCAAGGCCACACAGCTAGGTAATTATTAAGTGTCTGAGGTCATATTTGAACCCAGGTACTCCTGACTCCAGGGCTGGTGCTTTATCCACTGCGCCACCTAGCTGCCCCAACTCCATAAATTTTAAGATGAAAGTTTGAGTCACTAGTTAATAAAGTATATCTATCTTATCTATCTATTGAGAACTAAGGCATTGTTTCTCTGTTAGGGTATAGATTTGTTTCTTCCTTTGAGATTTTTTTTTTTTAGGTTTTTGCAAGGCAAACAGGGTTAAGTGGCTTGCCCAAGGCCACACAGTTAGGTAATTATTAAATGTCTAAGACTGGATTTGACCCCAAGTACTCCTGACTCCAGGGCTGATGCTTTTATCCGCTATGCCACCTAGCCATCCGAGATATTTTTTATATATTTTTCCAAGGTAGTATTCTTTTTCTCCCAATTTTTTACCATTTACTCAGCACTGTCACACATAGATTCAAATAATTTGTTTGTAATTATAAGGACTTATTCAATGTTATTAGAAGTGTCATTTTATAATAAACATTCAATTGAAAATGGGGATGGTGGAAACATGCTTCATTTATATTTCTATCACTTAGTTTTAATGTATAGCTTTGAATTTTTTTTTTAGTGAGTGGACCAAGAATTCAGGATCCTATTTCAAAAAGGAATGGGGTTAAAATTCCTAATGACCGAAGAATTGAGAATGGTGTAAGTATTTATTTGAATGTTTTGTGATAATGGTACACATTTTCTAAATAGCAATATCAGAGGGATTACTTGTCAGGGCTACATTAAGTGGTAAGATTAGAACTCTAGACCTTCTGCCCTTTTCTGCTATTTTATACTAAGCTGCTTCTCACCTGATGCAAGTACACTGAACTCCTGTGGTGAATCTGAGTTGGGTGGTTTTTTTTTTGTTTGTTTGTAATGGTGTTAAGGAGTTAGTAAATGTAGCTTTTAACTTTCTTAGTTTAGAGCCTAAGCCAGTGATTCTTAAATTTTTCATGTCATGTACTCTTTTTGCAATATAATGAACCCTCATCAGAATAATGCATAAAATACATTTGATATCAAAGAAAACAGTTATAGTGAAATAATTATCAAAATAAAAACACCCAAGTTTTTGGACCCAAATTAAAAGCAACTACTTCTTTGAGAGGCAGAATGGTATAATGCATAAATCACTAGTCTTAGATTCACTTAGACCTGAGTTTGACTTTCACGATACTTAATAACTCAGAGATCTTGGGCAAACTACTTTGCTTCATCAAAACAGTTTTCTCCTCTGTAAAATGAGGTAATAGTACATTGTTGTAAGGCTCAAATGAAAGTCCTGCATTTAAGATATTTTAAAAAGCCTTGAAATGCAATGTAAAATATATCATTGTTAGTAATAATAGCAACATTACTTAAAACCTAGTATTTCTTGAATACAAGAGACTAAAGTAATTTGTTGACATTATATTCCAAATTGAAGACAGGTGACTGTTTCTAGGTTTGGTATTTTTGCCATCTTATGTTATGATTGATGCAATGGAAAAAATGGTTGTGACACAAACTACTACAAATAATTCCAAAGTTAATTGACTTTTATGTTAATTGATTTCAGAATTAATTTTAGTGTATAATTCAAAATTTTAAGTGTTAATTCTGTAGATTACCTTCTGAATTTCCATAAATATGTCTATTTTTTATAAACAGATGATTAAGTCATTTTGCCATAGTAGTAAATTTTCTTATGAAACTTTAAATTGTAGGCAAAATAAAGAGAACCCATGAGAAAGGAAACTAGATATATGGTACTTCTGTAATTAGTGGGGTTTGATTTTTCATTTGTAGATTAATAGTCCCAGGATAGATATGACTCTTGCTGAGCTCCAGGAGATGGCATCACGCCAACAGCAGCAGATCGAGGCTCAGCAGCAAATGTTGGCTACCAAGGTAATACATCTTGACTTCAGGATAGTTTTTAGTTGTGGAATGAACCTCTTGACTGAAAGTTATTACTTGACCTTAATATAATTTATGTATTATGCATGAACATTTGGACTTTATTTTCTAGGAAAATATTTGACTAAATTACTAACTCATAAATAACTTTTAATCTTTTGACTGGTTTCACTTAATCTTGATATTTCAATAGGAGTAACTTTATATATTGTTACATATAAGTTTTCTAGGAGAGATTTTTTAAAAATTTTACCTTTCAATAGATTTCTTTCTTGGTTTAATTTTGTCAGGGAAGAGGTAAAATCAATATTTTCTAAGTCTTACTATCTAATTAATATTTGTTCTATTCATTAACTGTGTGATATTTCTGTCTAAAGTAACATGTCTACTCATTGTTTCTTTCTTGAGGAACAACGCCTGAAGTTTTTAAAGCAGCAAGATCAGCGCCAGCAGCAACAAGCTGCAGAACAGGAAAAACTTAAGCGACTAAAGGAAATTGCTGAGAATCAGGAAGCCAAGTTGAAAAAAGTGAGAGCCCTCAAGGGTCATGTAGAACAGAAAAGACTCAGTAATGGAAAACTAGGTGAGTGTTTTGAGAGAGAATCCATATAAGTCCAGTTCAAAGTGAGATAATTTATAGCAACAGATACTGATTAAGTAATTGTTATGTGTAAGATGGAGAAAGAGTTTTGGAAACTAGCAGATCTGCAGAAAGCCTTGCCTCTGTTAACATTCCAGTTTTGTTACCATTAATATGTCGTGTAAGCTTTCTTATCCCAGGCAACATTCTTCATTTTTTATTTGAATTTCCACACTCAAGAGATTTTCAAATTGATGAAATCACAGTAATGAACAAATTAAGTATTAGTTAAGGTCCAGGAAAAAATAAAGCTTAATATATTTGCTTTTTGTCTAATTTGAAAGTGTGATATGCTTCCAAAGACTTAAACCTTTTTATCCTTCTTCTAAACATTTATGCAAACTGTAGGCAAATACAAGTAATGAAATATTTTTATATTCAGAAGATTAGTGCTAGAAGAGACAAGTTCTTTTACAAGTTGCTTTTTTGAAATTTTTTGTACGTTATTTTCTTAGACCTGCTTATGGATCTTTTTTGGCAAAGCTACTTTTTAGAAATCAAATGTTTTCATTGTTTCTTTTTTAGTTTGATTATATGCAGTAAAAGTCTTAAAGATTTCTCTGATTCTTGTGCCTTTTTTCAGTAATAATAATAATTTGATTTATCACCAATTATTATCAGATTTATTATCTGTTCTTAAAATTTTTTATAAATCTAGTTCTACAGAACCTGAACTTAGTTTTTATTGAGTAACATTTTCTAATATGGGCAAAAGTTGTCTTGTTGCACAAAAACAGCATTATAAGAAGAACAATAATTCATGGAAACTGATATAAATGAATGAGCAATTAAACAGCATTGCTGTAGGGTTTCACATTCGTTAGTGTATTAACCATTAGTATTATGAATTATGAATAATCCATTATTATGAATTAGCCAGTATTATGATAATGTCATTGAACAGTCTTATTTAGGGTATACCTATATCCAATCCAGTTTACAATACACACACACACACACACACACACACACACACACACACACACACACACAGAGTAATGATGGAAGATTTTCATGTTTCACTTGTCTTGGGAGTGTTGATTCTGAGACATTTCTGAAAAACTGCTTTTTGTGAGCAAACTTTCAGAGCCCTAAACTCCTTGGGAAGAAATCCATTCTTGTTTTTTGTTTCAATCATTACTACTTGTTCTCGTTCTCCTTCTAGTGGAGGAAATCGAACAGATGAATAGTTTGTTCCAGCAGAAACAAAGAGAGCTGGTTCTGGCTGTGGCAAAAGTTGAGGAACTCACCAGACAATTGGAGATGCTGAAGAATGGTAGAATTGATGGATACCATGACAACCAGTCTGCAGTAGCTGAGCTCGATCGACTATACAAGGAACTGCAGGTAACTTTTTAATTAAAAACAAATAGAACTATTATTTTTAGTAAAAAGCACAGTGGCAGGGGCATAGAGATTTATGGATTGTCACTGCCAGGAAATACTGGTTATTTGTGGTTTCTCTTTAAAAAAAAAAAGCCATACTTGAAACAAAGCACAAACACTCCTTTCAAAAGCAAAACAGCACCCCATGTGGGAAATTTGTTGTATTCCTCATGACCACAGCCAGAAGTGGAGCAGGTGTCAGTTAGCTGTCATCTCGAGGATGGGAAATGACAGGACTTAATTTAGTCATGGTTTAGGGAGTATTTTTGTGATCTTAAAGGCTTATTTTCCCTATTCTTTACCTTCTCTTCACTTCACTTTATTCAGTTAAGAAACAAATTGAATCAGGAACAAAATGCCAAGCTGCAGCAGCAGAGGGAATGTTTGAACAAACGCAATTCAGAAGTGGCAGTCATGGACAAGCGTGTGAATGAGTTGCGGGACCGTCTGTGGAAGAAGAAGGCAGCACTGCAGCAAAAGGAAAATGGACCAGTAAGGCTGGGGGCTTGAGACCCAAGCTGGGGGAGGAGTGAAAAAAGACAGTGAGCCCACTGAGCTCACCTCTTCACACATAACCTGTTGAAAAGCTGAGCTAAACTTGGCTGGAAGGAAGGCAGCTAGTGCTGGATACTTAAAAAAAAAAGCACAGAAACCAGTTTCTTTTGCTGTCTGGTGCTGCTAATTGTATAGTGCTGCTTCTAATTCTGATGTTTGTTAATGCTGTGGTTGAGTCAGTTACAAAGGCGCTTTCATTCTGTTCTGGATCCTTACTTTTATTGCATAATCAACATATAGTTGGAAACTGAAATTTGCAATCAAGAATCCTTCAACTTTAAATGACCTTTTCTAATATATTAAAAGGTGTGATATGTTCTGTATCACTGAAGAAAATATGTCAATGCTTTTGTTCAGATTTCATCTGATGGGAACCTTCCTCAGCCAGTGGTGTCAGCTCCAAGTAGAGTGGCAGCAGTAGGTCCTTATATCCAGTCCTCCACTATGCCACGGATTCCCTCACGGCCAGAACTTCTGGTAAAAGCACCCTTTCCAGATGGCTCTTTAACTACACAGGCACCAGAGAATCTGCTCAAAACACAAACGCTACCTAATATGAGAGCTGCGACTGTCTCACAAGCAAAAGGTAGAGAGACTAGTTTGTTTTCTGAATAAGTTGGTTCTTTGATTTAGACTAATTTTGTTCAATTTTTAAAAATCTTTATTTGATAGCATGCTTACAGTGTTTACAGGGGAGGGAGATATGAATCTTCTGTTGGTGGATAAAAATGCCAAATGTTGATGTAGCCATATTCTGCCTTTTATAGTTGAAATTGACTTTCTTTCCTTGGTATTTTCAGTATTTGGAAATTCTTATATTAGGGTTCATAATAATGTGGAAAGAAAGTGGAGAAGTTCCTGAGTTGTCTTTGTTGATAGGAAATGCATCAGGAATTTTCAGAGGTAGTCTCACTATTTATTTTTGGATGGAAGGAATGGTTTTAAATCAGGACTTTGGTGATGAGAGAACATTGAAAGAAGAATCTGCTTTAAGATCTTTTTACCCAAGGACCCTGGAAAGAATAGTAGGAGTCATAAAAGTCTGTAAAGTTTTTCTTATCTCTATCTATAATTAATAAAGCTAAAAATTTTTCATTATCCTGAAGTCTTTACTAGCTGTGAAGAAATTTTGTCATAGAACAGATATATAGTTTTTCATTTGGTCTATCATAATAGAGATTATATCTAGTTTGAATTAGAGGAAAAAGCAAAATTACTGTTTTTGAATAGAATAAAATCTCATCAGTTTATGAAGAATTTGTTATAGTAACATGGATTAAATCTGAGTTCTTTTTCACTATATGCTTTTGAGATGATATTCTTTTTCTAGCATAGACAAAATGTAGAAGGAGATCCCTTCAGGCCATTTTAGAGGGGGCAAATTTGAAAACAAATATTTTATGATGAAACATTAATTAGAGTATTTAAATTTTGGACTAATTTTTTAAAAGGAGAAAAATATTTTCTTTCTCTAACAGTTTTCGATGGTTCCTTCTGGAATGGAAAAGTTTTGTATCCTGAGTTTTTCCAGAACAGATATCTAATTTCAAAGTGCTCTATTACATCTAAAAATAATAATTAACTTTGAACCAGAACTGTTTGGATCTAATATGATCAATTTATGTATATTATAATGTAAATAACATATAACTTATGCACATATAATTGGTAGCTATATACATTTTGTTTGTGTTTTAATTGTGAAATTAGAAATGAAGAAGTCCTTATATTTTAAGAAAGTAAACTTCCAGTTTGTAAAATGGCCCTTTAAAAAGCATTCAGAGGGGTGGCTAGGTGGCGTAGTGGATAAAGCACAGGCCTTGGAGTCAGGAATACCTGGGTTCAAATCCTGTCTCAGACACTTAATAATTACCTAGCTGTGTGGCCTTGGGCAAGCCACTTAACCCCATTTGCCTTGCAAAAACCTAAATAAATAAATAAAAAGCATTCAGAATGTTAGGGTACTAATAGCACCTTTTATATACTTTTAGCCTCTAAAGCCCATCAAGCTGGCCATGATTGGAGTCATTCAAACACAGATCCTTTTCCTCTCCAGAGCTCAGCCTCTCTACCTAAAAACTCAACGAACTCTGCTGAGCAAGGTAAGTTCTTTTGCAGAAGTAGCCAGGACCTTGGGGGGTATGTGTGTATGTGGTTTGTTGTGTTTTTTTTTTTTATAGTCTCATAAGTATATTTAAAATAGTGACTATGTAATTTTTTTCCATGTTCTCATTCAATGGTAGAACTTGGATATTGCTTCTGAGGCATGATGATGATGGTATCCTTATATTAGGTTAAAAGCATTTAGGATAGGTCCTTTTAATAAGATGTTATAGAAATAATTCTAACGTGTATGGGTAAAAATATTTTATAAAATGTTAACAAGAATTCTTTGCTTTCTTGTTCAGTTGATGATGGGGAGATTCCACTGAGGGAGAAAGAAAAGAAAGTGCGCCCCTTTTCAATGTTTGACACAGTAGACCAAGCTGCTGCTCCACCATCTTTTGGTATGCTAAGGAAAAATCAGAGCAGTGAAGACATTTTACGAGATGCTCAGGTCCGTAAATACACATCTTTAAAAGTTTGTTGAAAATGAGAATGTCTTGACTCTGTACTAGGTACTGATTACAAGTGATGTAGAAATGGAAGATGAGGGAATGAGGCATAAAGAAAATACTTCTCAGTTGAGAAACTAATTCTGAATTGTTTAAAGAAGATTTGGGGAACAAAGACTTTGACCATTGTTGGCAACCTCATGAATTCTGGGCCTTGTAACAAAACCTTAATTGTTACTTTCTGTGGAACCAGTGGAATACAGGAAAATGGTTTGAGTGTATGACAGTCATCTTTCTTCTTGGAACTTTCTTCTATTTTTAGGACAACTTAGTCATCTGCTCTAAAACTTTTCTAATGTTCCTAGATGATAGATTGTTTTTGTAAAGCATTTCTGAACACTAGAAAATAACATTAGTAATCACTATTGACATTTTATAATATTTTAAAGTTTGGATAGCACTTTACATTCACTCTTTTGAATTTGTCATTTTTCTTCTTCTACTCTTATTTTCTTAATAATATAATTTTAAACTTTTTTAAAACTCACTTCCTTTCTTCTAGGAATTCTAGTTGAACTTGTGCCCAAGCTGTGAGTTTTTCTTTAAGGTTTTGCTTGTAGTTTTGAAATTATACTCCTCTTCCAGGTTTGTGATGTCAGGAATTCCTGACATCAAATAATTCTTTAATTTGTTGTCTTCTTGGCTGATCTTGTGGCCAGGTTGGGATTTTGTGTTAGGGTCAAGCTCTATGTCCTTCTATGTCTTTCTTGCAGGTCTTTTGTGACCTTATGTTTTTCTAGCCTGCCTTTTCTGACCTTCTATTGGACCCTCTGTAAGACAGATCAGGGAAATGATATAAAAACTGCTCTGGGATTTTTAGATTCCATCTTCAATTTGAATCTTGGGCACCATACCTGCACATCTGCCTTTGAGTGATAGTTGATAGACAGTAGTAGGCTCCAGACACTGTCATCTGTCTGGAAGGCTAAGAAATTTCAACAGTAACTGGGTTGCTTTTTTTGACCTTGTTCTGATCCTAGTATGATTCTGTCTTCTATTTTGGGGAATTCAAAATTTGTCTCTTCACTAGGTGCCTTATGGGCTGAATCCATGCTTTTGGATCCCTTTGGAAAGTGTGTTACTCTCCTTAAGACTTATTTTGAATCTGATGTGCATGCAATTTCCATTTATGATATCTTTAAAAATAGTTTTCAATTTTGATCTTTAAGACTGCCTCTTGGGTTATTATTGGGAGAGGTGTAATGCAAAGGAAAAGTGATAAGAATCATAAAATGTGAATATTAAGTGGCTTGCCTAAGGCCACACAGCTAGGTAATTTTTAAGTGTCTGAGGCCGCATTTCAACTTGGGTACTCCTGAATCCAGGGCTGGTGTTCTATCTACTGTGCCACCTAGCCATCCCAAAATGTGAATTTTTTAAAAGATATTTAAAGATTTTATTTATTTTGAGTTTTACAATTTTCTCCCCTAATGTTACTTCTGTCCCCCAGGCCCCACAGAAGGCAGTTTGTCAGTCTTTACATTGTTTCCATGGTAGACATTGATCCAAATTAAATGTGATGAGAGAGAAATCATATCCTTAAGGAAGAAACATAAAGTAAAAGAGATAGCAAGATCAGACAATAAGATACCAGTTTTTTTCTAAATTAAAGGTAATAGTCCTTGGACTTTGTTCAAACTCCACAGTTCTTTCTCTGGATACAGATGGTATTCTCCATTGCAGACAGCCCCAAAATGTCCCTGATTGTTGCACTGATGGAATGAGTGAGTCCATCAAGGTTGAACATCACCCCCATGTTGCTGTTAGGGTGTACAGTGTTTTTCTGGTTCTGCTCATCTCACTCAGCATCAGTTCATGCAAATCCCTCCAGGCTTCCCTGAAATCCCATCTCTCCTGGTTTCTAGTAGAACAGTAGTGTTCCATGACATACAAAATGTGAATTTTTGAAATATGGTTTAATTTAGAAATAAAAACATTTGGTTCTCTTTTTCCCCTCTATCAAATTGTCAAGTTGTATGTGGATTTTAGCAATAGTAGGATCCCTTTTTTATTAGCATTTCATACTATATTTTCAGTCACCTACCTTTTCTTTCCTATGTATTGTGTGCTATTTATTTTATTTTGTATAGGCAAAAGTAATTGTGAGGTATTTTAAATTTTAACACTGTTTACTGAGAATGATTGTATCTTATAGTATTAAATTTTCTATACAGGACCAAGTTGACTCCATAATTCTTCATTTTACCTGTCTTGTTTTGTAGACTGCCAGCAAAAGTGTGGCGAAAGTACCTCCACCCGTTCCAACAAAACCCAAACAGATTAATTTGCCTTCATTTGGACAAACCAGTCCACCAGGGTCAGATAGTAAGCCCGATGGAAATCTTCAGAAGTTGACATCAAATGTTATATCCTGGGGAAACAAACAGAAATTAGTAGAGCCACAGCAGCTCCACCAGAGAGTTGCCCTGGCTCCAAGTGCACCTCCAGTTGGCCAGGACCAGGCACTTTCTCCAAGTTTCAAGCAGGACAGTCCACCTGCTGCAGCAGTTCGACCTTTTACCCCACAGCCTTCCAAAGAGACCTCTCTCCCACCCTTCCGAAAACCACAGACTGTTGCAGCAAGCTCAATATATTCCATGTATACTCAGCAGCCAGCTCCTGGAAAGAACTTCCCACAGGCTGTGCAAAGTTCTTTGTCCAAGACACATACCCGAGGCACTCATTTTTCAAGTGGTAAGGTTCTAGAATCATTTCTGTTGGCAGAAAGGGTGCTGACATTTCTTGATAGTCTTAATTTTGTTCAGGGACTAGAAGTTGGTAGATTGTATTTATATTAATAGTTTGCTTAATTCATGATTCCTGTTTTAATATGGGACAGCATTTCACAGATCTATCTTATGTAGAATTCAAGGGACCTTAGGGAGGACTGTACTCTAATTCTCCTTTGTTTACTTGTTTCTTAGACTGAGTGATATATTTTATAATACACCTTTAATGTGCCTGAAATACTTACAGTGAAGAAAGCACCTGTTAGATAGTTTTAGCTTAAGGACTTAAATATCGGCTCCTAAAGTCTGAAATGATTTCTAAATGAAATAATCTCTAAAAGCATTTTGAAAACTTGTTAAGTATAAAATGGTATGTTAAGTATGAAATAAAATGTTAAGTATGAAATAAATAAACACATGTTCTGACTAAGACACAATAGTAATGCCCACCAAGTTTTGTCTGAATAATAATGCCTAATTGTATTATGAAAAGAAGCAACTTTTCTGAGCTTAACATAAATTAGGGTGAATCTAAGGGAAATTGGTCAGAGCATTTAAAAGAATCAGAATATATTCTACCTCTTTCTATTCACTTTGTATTTTATTTTATTTAAATTCATTGTATTTTTTTTTAATAAGAATCTTCTTTCTCAAGATTTGCAGTGTTAAGAATAATAATGAAATTATTTAATGAAGCACAGAATATATTCTGTCTCCTTATTACATCATTTTATTTTAATTGGAATCTTTTTTCTCCAGATTTACACAGTATTGAGAGAAATAACATAATTTTGTAGGGAAGAGCAGTATAAATAGGAAGCCACTTTGGTATATATTCTTGGTGCTCAGGAAAGTTTTTTGAGCCAAATGAGAATGCTTCTGACTGAATGATTTTGAAAAGTTTGCATCATGAAATATATATTGCTTAATTTAATCTGGGACATGAAAGTTGTATTTTCTGCTTTTATGAATTGGATGTAAGATAAAAGTGGGAGTCTTACGTAGTATTGGTGTACTTTTAAAAACTATTTGTTGAAGAAGATATTTTAAAAGTCAAGATTACTTTTAACCAGTGAATTCATTAGTCAAAGCATAAGACTAATTCAGACTTTAATCTGAATGTAATATACATATTATATATATATATATATATATAATAGCTATTTCCAGCTAATTTTTCAGATACTTATCACTTTTTGTACTGTTCAGTTAAAAATATTAACAAGATCTTTTCTCTTCTAATTAGTCTATGGCAAACCTGTGATTGCTAGTGTTCAAAACCAACAACAGTCAGAAAATATCTATTCCAGTAGTCAGGGAAAGCCTGGCAGTCCGGAACTGGAAACAGAACCTATATCTTCAGCTCAGGAGAATCATGAAAATGAACGAATTCCTCGCCCACTCAGTCCAACAAAACTACTCCCCTTCTTATCCAACCCTTACCGAAATCAGAGTGATGCTGACTTGGAAGCTCTGCGGAAGAAACTATCAAATGCACCAAGGCCTCTAAAGAAGCGAAGCTCGATTACTGAGCCAGAGGGTCCAAATGGACCAAATATTCAGAAACTCTTGTATCAGAGGACCACTCTAGCTGCCATGGAAACTATTTCTACTCCATCTTACTCTTCCAAGCCAACTGTTGTGGTTGCCAGCCCTGAAAGCCCGGCTGAAATCCAGAATCCATATTTAAGTGCAGAACCAGAAAAGGAAGTGGTCTCTCTCTCTCCTGAACCAGTTTCCATAGAAGAAGTAGAAAGTGCCATTACAGAGGAAAATGAAATATCAGTGCCTACTCCTGATCTTGATTGTGTGACTGAGGGAATGCCAGATAACAATAGTCTTACTCATGTAGAAGAACCGAATTTAGAGGTATCTGTTCCACTAGAAGTATATTTGGAGGAGTACCCACCATATCCACCCCCACCATACCCATCTGGAGAACCAGAGGGATTAGGAGAAGATTCTTTTAGCTTGCGCCCTCCCGAAATCACTGGGCAGTTTTCTTTGCCTCCTGTAAGTAATGATACCTATTAGTAGATGTGTAGTTAAAAAGTTTATAAAATATAAGTTAAGAGATAAGATGATACTAATGCATTATAGAATTTTAAATTCTTTTTTTTTAAAGGTTTTTTGCAAGGAAAACAGGGTTAAGTGGCTTGCCCAAGGTCACACAGCTAGGTAATTATTAAGTGTCTGAGGCCGGATTTGAACTCAGGTGCTCCTGACTCCAGGGCCGGTGCCCTGTCCACTGCGCCACCTAGCCACCCCTAAATTCTATCATTATGATGACTTTTATACTCACTTATTGCTCAAGTATCAGGAAATAAGAAAGGGAGCTTGAGCTATATTAACTGAAACCAGTCCAAATTCAGACTTAGTGATTCAATATTATGGGTACTGTTACTCCTATAACTCCATTTTTGATTAACTAAAATGAAATATTAACTAGACCTTACCTGCTTTTCTGGGCAAGCATGTGATTACTAGTGTCCCAAATCACAATAGTCAGAAACTTTTCCAGGGATCAAAGAAAACCTGGCAGTCTAAGGGGAAAACTAAAACTAAATGCCAGTGTCTAAAAGTAGCTTTTTTTTCCTTTTACAGATTTTAGTGTCCTTTTCTTGGTAAACAGTCATTGAAATTTTTCCTTCTCAGTCTCAAATAGAGTGGAAGCTACATGTTTTTCCATTTCTGACTTACATAGTTCCTGGGAAAATGCCTATTGTATATATAGCTATCAGTTTTCCTATTTGGGTTCCATAAATTTATATACCTGTGTAGCCCTTATGCCTTTTATATCTATAAAAAACATTTTCTTAAAGAAAAACAAGTTCTTAGCCATTGCATGTTATGTGAAATGGATATTAATTGCCATTAAAATTTTTTTTGCTCATTGACCTCCCTTGAGGCAGCATAAAAGAAATATGTGAGGGAACCAGTAATTTTAGTTGATGGTAATAGATGATGGAAAATTTTATTATTCCATGTATAAGAGATCAATTAGCCAATAAACATTTTTTAGATGACTACTATGTATGTCTGGCATTGTTCTAGGGGATGCAAAGACAAAAATGAAAATAGTTTTTTCTTTCAAAGAATAGGAACTTAAAAATAAGAATTGTCATTCAATTTGTAGGATTCTGTTGGGAAAAAAAATTTTTAAAAATAGTAAGCTGGGGCAGCTAGGTGGCACCGTGGACAGGGCACCGGCCCTGGAGTCAGGAGCACCTGAGTTCAAATCCGGCCTCAGACACTTAATAATTACCTAGCTGTGGCCTTGGGCAAGCCACTTAACCCCATTGCCTTGGGAAAAAAAATAGTAAACGGAAAAATATTTTTAGTTTAGTTAATATTTATACACATATCCACACACACTTACTTTTTCCCCCTTTTTAAAAAAATCATGATATTTTAGAATGTTGATAAGCTTGATCATGTTTAGAATATATTCTTTTTATCATTATCTGTAATTGTCAATCCTTTTCACACTGTGCCAGTGGCACACTCAGAGAACACTGGTACTCTATAGTAATATCATCAAAGAAATTCCAACAAAACTCTGTAGGGCAGTCCACCCAGATTCCATGGGAAATATTTAACAAAATAAAAATACAATACAGCGTAGTGAACTCAAGGTTTTCTAAGTCAGACTGTCAATTGGTAGGGAGCTTTCTGAATGTGACAGCATTGCTTTATACTATCATTAGCTAATTTGAGTATTTATTAGAAACTTCTTCAGTATTCCTGCCCAACTTAAAAAAAACCCCCATAGAATTTGCCTTGCTAAGTCAAGTAGATAATTCACTTATTTGCTTCAACTGTGGCTAATTTTTGATGCTTCACAGAAAATCAGCTTTCTGCCACATCAGATTACACACCTGGCTTATTATATATTAATTGTGTTTTTAATAGTTTTTGTCCCAGTTATATGTTATTCATTAGAATTTGTTTCTGATTTTTAATCCTTACTTCTCAGGATAAGCCTTAACTCTGTGTGTTCTCTTTTCTTTCAGGGCAAAAGGACAAATTTGAGAAAAATTGGCTCAGAGAGAATTGCTCATGGAATGAGAGTGAAATTCAATCCACTTGCTTTACTTTTAGATTCATCTTTAGAAGGAGAATTTGACCTCGTGCAGAGAATTATTTATGAAGTACGTTTACAATTGGCAAATTGCTTTTAGACATGGCTTTTGGACATTGAATTCATTTTGAAAAATTACTAATTAAAAAATAGTAGTCTTAAATTGTTACAGGCTGAGCTAGAGCTCTTGGAACTTCAAAAATTGATGATCAGTTCTTTGACAGTATGGAAATTGGACATGGGGTCCTCTTAAGTCCTTTCATGTATCTCATGGAATAATAATACTATTGAAAAAACATTTATTAAATGTTCATATGCATTGGGTTTTTTAATGATGTTAGCTAATTTGATATAGTCCCAGATCTAATTATAGATTGGTAGCTGATGATCTAGATTATTTTTTCTTTGCTTTTTTTCTCCCTTTCCTGTATTGTAGAGGTCCTAACTAGAAATCTGTTTGATGAAAATTGAGGAGGAAGGAGAAACAAAAAGGATGCTAAAGTAACTTCTTTAGAAAAATTGTCCCCTCCCCAGCATTTATTATTGACTTTATTGTATTGTGCCATCACTTGATGTGTTTTTCTTATTTGTGCAATTTATTTTGGCAAGTTTTGATAGATGTTAATTTTATTTTTCTGTTTTGCAAGGCATTGGGGTTAAATAATTTGCCCAAGGTCATACAACTAGGTAATTATTGTCTGAGGCTGGATTTGAACTCACGTCCTCCTAATTCCAGGGCCAGTGCTCTATTGACTACACCTCCTAGCTGCTCCACATGGCATAGAATTTGAATGATTTTTTACCCCTCTTTTTGTTTTAAAGGTTGATGATCCCAGTCTACCTAATGATGAGGGTATTACAGCACTTCATAATGCTGTTTGTGCTGGTCACACAGAAATTGTGAAATTCCTGGTGCAGTTTGGTGTGAATGTAAATGCTGCAGATAGTGATGGATGGTAAGGATTGCTTTTAACCTACTGAGATGCTTTTCAAATGAAGTAATCTAGATTCAGAAAATTAGTTATTCATTGTTAATTATGCATCTCCTGTGTGCAAGACAGTTTATCAACAGGCTACTGCCTTCATAGTCCTTTTATCCTAGTTGATATAACTTCATGAAAGTGTGAACAATAGTAAAAATAATTCAAGATAATGTAAGTGGCATTGGGCAATACATAATTATCAAATAATTGATAATAGACCTTAAATGAGTTCAAAGAAAAGGTGAAATTGTCATCCAGTGTTTTATTAAGAACAGTGTTAAGGACAGTGAAATGTACAGCAGCTTCTATTTGGTCCATCTTGTAATTTATTTTCAACTCCTTTACAGTGTTTTTCCTTTTACATTCGTAAAAGGAGTTATGTTTTCCTTTTGGGATATTTGCTTAATAAATAAATGTTATTGATAAAAGAAAATAGTAAACCTTTGAAACTTCTGAAATGAAAACAATTCCTTTTCACTTCTCTAGCTCACCAAAGTGACAGGAACTTAGGAACTCCATTATTATTGTAATGCATTTTATAATATGATATCAAAATAAGGATGGCAAAAAAGGTGACTATTCACAAAATATATTAGGGTTAAAAAGAGTTTTGATCTCTCTCTCTCTTTGATCCCATTAACTATCATCCACAAGTCACAAGCATTTATTAAGTGTTTGTATGTTGGACACTGTGCTAATCACTGAGGATAAAAAGAAAAATAGTCCGTGTTGTTAAGGAGGGTCATGCAAACAGCTATGTACAACCATGAGATGTAGGGCAATCTGAGGGTAATCTCAGAAGAGTACATTAGCATTAAGAGACATTGGGAAGGTCAGAAACCTTGAGCAGAGTAGAGAAGGAACAGCATGTTAGTAGGCAGGGGTACAGTGATTATTCACTGTGACATAGGAACCATGTTGACCTTAAACTCAGACCATAGCAAAGGTCTATGGATGGGACTTTTATAAGTTAAAGTTAAAATATATAAAGCACTCAATACCTATTTTACTAATTTGAGGAATCTTAGATTAAGGGAGACATAAAGGAAAAGTCAAAATTATCAGGGTGAATCTGTATTTAAATGTCATATCCTGAAGAACCAGAGAAATTTCTTCTATGTAACTCTTAGGCTAAGGTCTTTTGAGTTTGGATTAAAGAGAGGGAATCAAAATGACCCCTCCCACCTCCTTTTATAACATGTATTATTTTGCCTTTCTATTGCTTGTGGATCATTTTAGAACATTAAGTTGTATAAACAATATTCTTGAGATGCTTCTAGGAGTCCTCTTTTCAAAAAAAATCCATTTATTCACTCATTCATTTATTTATTTGCTCACTCACTCATTTATTTATCTATCTATCTATCTATCTATCTATTTATTTATTTATTTTGAGTTTTGCGACTCCCCCCCCCCGCAATCTCGCTCCCCCCCCCCCCGAAGGCAATTTGCTAGTCTTTACATTGTTTCCATGGTATACATTGATCTAATTTGAATGTGGTGAGAGAGTAATCATATCCTTAAGAAAGAAAAATAAAGTATGAGATATCAAAATCACAAAACTCCCCCCCCAATTAAAGGTAATAGTCTTTAGTCTTTGTTCAAATTCCACAGTTCTTTCTCTGGATACAGATGGTATTCTCCATTCCAGGTACCCCAAAATTGTGCCTGATTGTTGCACTGAGGGTATGAGCAAGTCCATTAAGATTGATCATAACCCCCATGTTGCTGTTAGGGTATACAGTGTTTTTCTGGTTCTGCTCATCTCACTCAACATCAGTTCATGCAAATCCTTCCAGCTTCTCTGAATTCCCATCCCTCCTGGTTTCTAATAGAACAGTAGTGTTCTATCACATACATATTCCACAGTTTATTTATTTTCATTTTTTTTTAGGTTTGTGTAAGGCAAATGGTGTTAAGTGACCAAAGCCACACAGTTAGGTAATTATTAAGTGTCTGAGGCCAGATTTGAACTGAAGTACTCCTGACTTCAGGGCCAGTGCTCTATCCACTGCGCCACCTAGCTGCCCCTACACCACAGTTTATTAAGCCATTCTCCAATTGATAACACTCGATTTCCAATTCTTTGCCACCACAAACAGGGCTGCTGTGAATATTTTGTACAAGTGATCTTTTTACCCTTTTTCATAATCTCTTCAAGGTATAGGCCCAATAGTGATAATAATAGCTGGATCAAAGGGTATGCATATTTTTGTTGTCCTTTGGGCGTAATTCCAAATTGCTCTCCAGAAAGGTTAGATGAATTCTCAGCTCCAACAACAATATTAGTGTCCCAGATTTCCCACATCCCTTCCAACATTGATCAATGCAGGAGCCCTCTTAAAAATCTGTCCAACAAGGGAATCCAGTCCAACAGGGCAACCATTTAAAAAAACCCAAGCCATTGGCTAGTCTTGTTCAAAGTGAAATAACTTGATTTTTTCCATTTGGTAGTCTTTAATAATTAATGGGTCAGGTGTCTTTGTTTTTAGCTGGTTGAAAATAGGATTTTCACATGAGTAGTTTAATGATTTAATCCCCAGTATCTTCTAGGCCAGTGATTCTGTCAGTATAGGGGATTCTTGCCTTTCCACCAATGCAGATAAACCATTCTTTTTTATTAGTCTTAGAGAGGTGAGTGGTATGCCCTGAGAGACACAGAAAATAGTGGTTTGGGAGCCTGAAAACATGAATTTTCATTTTGCCTCTGCCTTTTACTACTTTGTGACCTTATGTAAGTGCCTCTATCAGTTTGGTGCCTGGTTTCCTTAATCTTGAGAATGAAGATGAATTAAATAATCTTCAATCCCTTCTACTTTTTGTCTTGGTATGCCCAAAACCTAACAGATCAACAAACTACGTAGCAGACCCATAATAAATTCATTTTTCTTCCTTAAAATCCTATTCTCTTAGCTCATTGTGGTTTGGAAATTAATGAAGTTGGCTAATTAGATATAGTCCCTATATCTAATTATAGGATTCAATGGTTGATGACCTAGAATATTTTTCTTTGCTTTTTCTCCCTTTCTTGTATTATACAGATCTTACCTGATGATGAAAAGTGAGGAAGAAGGAGAAACAAAAAGGAATTGGAGGTTATTTAACAAAAAGAATGTTTAAGTAATTTCTTTAGAAAAAAGTTCTCTCCCACTCATTCATTTTTAAAAATTAATATTTAATTTTTTTCCGATTATATACATTAGTAGTTTCTACCCATCATTTTCTGTTAGGTTTTGAATTTTATGATCTTTCCTCCATCCTCCCTTCCCTCCCCCATCCCCCCCACAGAAGGCAGTCTTGTAATCTTTACATTGTGTCCATGCTATACATTGATCGAAATTGAATATGTTGTGAGAGAAATCATATCCTTGAGGAGAAAATAAAATATGAAAGATAGCAAAATTATGTAGTACATAAGACACTTTTTTTTTTAGGTTTTTGCAAAGCAAATGGGGTTAATTGGCTTGTCCAAGGCCACACAACTAGATAATTATTAAGTGTCTGAGGCTGGATTTGAACTCAGGTACTCCTGACTCTAGGGCCGGTGCTCTATCCACTGCGCCACCTAGCTGTCCCACTTTTTTTTAAATAAAAAAATTGAAGGTAATAGACTTTAATCTTTGTTTAAACTCTACAGTTCTTTCTCTGGGTACAGATGGTATTCTCTGTCGCTGGTGCACTAAAATTGTCCCTGATTGTTGCAGTGATGGAATGAGCAGGTCCAATAAGATTGATCATCACCCCCATGTTGACGTTACAGTGTTGTTGTGGTGGTGTACAGTGTTCTGGTTCTGCTCATCTAACTCATAATCAATTCATGCAAGTCTTTCCGGACTTCTCTGAATTCTATCACAATTTCCTCAGCCATTCCCCAATTGATGGACATTCACTTGATTTCCAATTCTTTGCCATCGCAAACAGGGCTGCTGTGAATATTTTTGTATAAGTGATATTTTTACCCTTTTTCATAATCTCTTCAGGGTGTAGACCCAGTAGTGGTATTGCTGGGCATAATTCCAGATTGCTCTCCATAAAGGTTGGATGAATTCATAACTCCACCAACAATTTATTATTGGTATCACATTCAATTTGGATCAGTGTATACCATGGAAACAATGTAAAGATTGGCAAATTGCCTTCTGTGGGGGGTGGGAAGTAAGATTGGGGGAAAAATTGTAAAACTCAAAAATCTTTAAAAAATAAACATTAGTGTATTATTGTACCAGATTTCCCACATCCTTTCTAATATTGAACGTAGTCCTTTCTGGTCATATTGGCCAATCTGATACCATCTATTTATTTTTTACTTTATTGCACTGTGCTGTCACTTCATGTGATGGGTTTTCTTATTTGTGCAATTAATTTTGGTAAAGTGTCACACATGAAGAATACATCAGAATTGGGGGCAGAACCTAGGTTGACTTACTCCTAAGCAGGCCACCTACACATTGTGTTACATCATCTTTAATCTCTAGAATTGGGCACAGGACAATTCCCTGTTGAATAAAATGTATTTCTGAACCCAGTTCTCTGTGTGTGTAAAGTCTTTCTTCCTTCCTTCCTTCTCCTTATTTGTGCAGATATCTACTTGTGTGCTTGGATTATTTGAGATGATTTTCCCCTAACCTTTCTTTCCCTTATCCTCTGTGTATTTCTCTTCCCCACTCTTTACAGTATTTTTTATAAGATCAATTCTGGGGTTTCTAATTAGATTTTCTCTATGAGCTATGATAATGATAGAGTTCACAGGGGATGTATATCGTCTCATATTTGAATGAAAGTAGTTAATCCTTTATCATTGTCTATTTGTGTTTTACTTTTTTTACATTTCTCTTTAATTCTTGTGTTAGAATTTCACAGTTCCTATGCAACTTGTCTTTTCATCAGAAATGCTTAGAAGGTTTTTATTTCATTAAATCCTGTTTTTCCTTTGTAATTATTAGTCAGTTTTGCTGAGTATGCTCTTGGAATGTAAGCCCATACCTTTTACCTTCTGGAATATATTACAAGTTCTTTGCTCCTTTAGGGGTTGGATTCATCATGTGTGATCCTGTGACTCCTTGGTATTTGAATTCTTGATTTCTGGTCACTTGCAGTTTTTTTTTCCTTTGACCTGACTAAGAAGCTCTGGATTTTGGCTTTGCTGTTCCTGCAAATTTTCATTTTGGTGTGGTGACTGGTGTGGTAGATTCTGTCTGTTTCTATTTTGCCTACTGATTCTAAGAAATCTGAGCAATTTTAAGATTTCTCTGAAGATGATTACTAAGCTTTTTTTTAGTCATGGCATTTTATAGTCCAGTGATAATGGAATTTTATTTCTCCTTGATCTGTTTTTGTGTTACGTTGGTCAATTGTTTTTGCTATGACATACTTTATATTTTTTTCTTTTTTTGTTATTTTGACTGTTTTGATCTTTCTTGTTGTTTCATAGAATCATTGATTACTATTTGGTCCATTTCTCTTTCACAGTGCTTGTTGCTTGGACAAGGTCTTGTGCCAAGCTTTTATTTCCTTTTTCAATTTTTTCTTCCATAATTGGTTTCTTTTCCAATTTTTTTTTCACTTGCTCTCATTTCATTAGGAGAAAAAAAACCCATTTTAAACCTATCTTTTCTAGGAATTCTAGGGGAGTTTGTACCCAATGTTTTTCTTTGAGGATTTGCTTGTAAAATTTTTTTTTTTTTAAGGCTTTTGCTAGGCAATGGGGTTAAGTGGCTTTCCGAAGGCCACACAGCTTAGGTAATTAAGTGTCTGAGGCTGGATTTGAACACAGGTACTCCTGACTCCAGGGCCGGTGCTCTATGCACTACACCACCTAGGCCGCCCCTTGTAGATGTTTTGGAATCATTCACTTCTGGGTTTGTCTTGAGTGCCTCCATAATAACTCTTTATGGTGGGATTCTTTCTGTTTGGTGGGATTCTTCCAGCCTCTTTTCTGATTTTTAGACTTGATGTTAAAAGCTGGGAAGGTCTGGGCAAGTCTCCTTGCAACTTTCTTGGGATATTGAATGTTGTATTATTTCCAGAATCGCAGAGAGTGACTGGGAATCTATGATTTTTCAGTGTTCCAAGAACCAGGGGCTAAATGTGATTACAGACCTGCTGGTCTGAGTTTTGCAAGTTCCTAACCTGGATTGAATCTAAACAACAGTAGATTAAGAAACTGCTATTTTTTACCCCATCAGATAATTGGGAAGCTCTGTTAGTTGAGTGTCAGAATTGTTAGTTCCCTTTTGATTGCAACTCATCATAATTATTCCTCAGTAGGCATTAGACTTGGTGAGAGGCTAAAACTGAGACCCTGCTTTGCTGGCATCTGAGCTTCCTCCTTTCTTCATGTACCATTCATTGCCTCTGGGAGTTCTCCTAAGTGAGGATCATTTTTCTCAATCCACCCTGTATCTGTGACCCAGACCTGGGCAATCAACAGCAAAGCTGCTGGTTGTTACCTGTTTTCATCTCCATGCTTGAATCTTAATGCTGGGGGGTGCCCTGGTTTAGGTCTGGGATGTCCTCTTGCCCTAGTTCACACACAGTCTCTCTTTTGGTACCCAGCAGTAGGGTTCTGCCTTTTCTTATATCCCATACTTCCCTTTTAAGATGATCTTTTATATACTTTGTATATATATTATAGTTACCTTTATCTGTTATTTCTACAATTAAAATGTAAACTCCTTGAAGAGAGTGATTATTTTCACTTTCTTTGCATTCCCAATACTTGGCATGGAGGAATAAATGCTTGTTGATTGATTTTAGGTCTATGTTTAATTGGTGCATATAAAATGTTTCTGCTGCTAAGTAAGGTGCTTTTGGGAAAGACTACCAATGCAGAAGATAGATTTAAACAAAGTTGCTTCTTCAAATATGTTTGTAGAACAGCTTTCATTGAAATTTGCAAAAGCACTTTTAATTTGCGTATGAATCTCCTTTCTCATAGGACTCCGTTGCACTGTGCTGCCTCTTGTAACAATGTGCAAGTGTGTAAGTTTCTGGTAGAATCAGGAGCTGCTGTTTTTGCTATGACTTACAGCGACATGCAGACTGCTGCAGATAAATGTGAGGAAATGGAAGAAGGCTATACTCAGTGCTCGCAGTTTCTGTATGGTATGTATTATTTCAGTCATTAGATTTATTGGTTTCAGCCTGAATTTCTGTTGTCCCTAGTCATCTGGATAATGAGTTAGGTTTTTAAATACTGATAATGTCTAATAAGTAAAGTAGCCTAGGTTTTTTCCAAACCTTAAATAGTTAACTTTTCCCATGCTCTAGCAAGAATGTCCCTATCCTGACTTTTCAGGCACAGAAAGTAGTGGTTTGGGAGCCTGGAGGCTTGAATTTTCATTTTGCTTCTGCCTCTTACTACTTTGTGTCCTTATATAAGTCCCTGTATCAGTTTGAGACTGAGTTTCATCTTCAAAATGAATATGAATTAGATAATCTCTGTAAAACCTTCTACTTTTTGTTTTGGTATGCCCAGCACCTAGCAGATCTTCTTGCATGTTAGTAGACCCATAAAAAAGTTCGTCTTCCCTAAAATCCCATTCTCTTACCTCATTGGGGTGTGAAAATGTGACCCTGGGTTCTCTTGGGCTGTTCTGGCAAGTCCTTATAAAGGTAGAAAAATTGTTTGAAGTTTTAATCACAGAGGAGCTATGATCTGTTTTTCTAGATAAGAGTACCTCCAACCAGTAAAATCATGAGACATTGAGTCATAGCTCTTGAAGTCATTGAGCTTAAGATTTAAATAAACACTTAAGAACTTAAAATAAATTTTGGTCTTAACAATGTGAGTTTCCCTCAAATGATTTTTAGTCAATAGCCAGTCATTAAGCATTTATTAAGCACTTTGGTATTCTATTAAACACCAGGGATACAAAGAGGTAGATCACAGATCTGTCCATTTCATACCCCAACCATTCTTCATACTGTGAGACTCCTGTTCTTTCCTCCCATTAATCTCTTTAGAAGAATTCTTTGTTCTGTGGGCTTTCTCCCATGACTTTTGACCATCATTGGTATGTCATCCTTTACTCTCAACCATACGTGGTCAATCTCTTTAATGTTCTCTTTGCACATTTCCTTGAATTTTGTTTGCAGTTCATTATTTGCAATATGCCGCAGAATATTTATACTCACAGTGCACACTTTCATTATTCCTTTGCAATTTGATTCAAAAGAGATTGCTGTAATCCATGGTTTGCAGCTATGTACCATTACTGGAATAATTTTGGTGCCAAAAAAATTAGAATTTTATTTCAGAGAACAATTTGGACTCTTTGAAAGCTCTGCACAAATTTCCAAATGCAAAATAGACTACTTTCTTCCTGTTCACTTCTAAATACACTACATCAGCTTATTAAAGAGTGGATTTGCGATCTAACTTTGTTAAAAGTAGTGATCGTGAATTAATTTGCCATATATACTATAGTATTCTGAAACTTGATGCAATCAGTACAATGTCATTTATAAAGCTGTAGCATCTTGCCATCTTTTTGAATTCCATTTGGACTCTGTAAAGATTATTTTCTGTTAAAAGTGGTAGATAGCTTTGGTAAACAATGCCTGTCCTCTATGCGTCTCTTGATTTTGATAGAAAAATATAAGTAAAGCTACTACTGTGGTTGCCTCTATTAGTTAATCTTGCATGATCTTAATATGCTTGGGTGGCAGTATTTTTATATGGTGCTTTAGAATGCTTTAGAAAATTGTCAAGTGAGTTTTTATTAATATCAGTAGGATGTTGTATTCTTTGCATTAAATTATGTGACTTGAAAGATTTCATCTGATGAATATTATTTGAAAAGCCTACCTATTTTCATGGAAGGTTTTACAGAACTTAAACAGGCTAATGAGTTACGAGTTATGATGACCTCCTCCCCTCCCCTCCCACTAGTTATCTTTCTCTTTTACAGATAGCTTAAACATCTCTTAATTTCAAAATTATTGTCTCTTGGTAATTTTTTTCCATGTGGACTTGTTTTGTTTACTTGTTCTGAGGTATTGAGTCCAAATGTGATTGTTTCACTGTCATAGATAAAATTTAATTGTTGTGTAAGTGCTGATATAAGTTCATTCCATTTTACATCTGTTTATTCCCTGGTTGGTTATCTAGTTTTGTTTTAAAATTCTTTTCTGGTCTCTTGCCAAACTTTCTGTACTTCAAGAAGATGGAAAGTTAGGATTGGACCACATTGGGAAGAATTTTAAAATGTCAGAATTCATATATAATTCCTAGAGCCAACAGGAAGCCACTAGAGTTTTCAGTGGGGACAGGACATGTGACATAATTTGGAGACCCTGTGAATAATCAAGTGGAAGCTTGAGGTAGGAAAATTGTTTTACCATGTGCCGTTGTTTTAATAAGAGGCTGTTTGTTATTGTTCAGTTTTTTTCATTCCTGTCCCCATTTGAGGTTTTTTTTGATTCAGAAAATGGAGTGATTTGCCATTTCCTTCTCCTGTTTGTTTTATATTTGAGGAAACTGAGGCAAACAGGGTTAAGTGACTTGCCCAGGTCACACAGCTAGTAAGTATCTGAAACTAATAACATAGTCCAAAGAATTCATATAGTGGTGATAACTTTTTTTTTATTTTTATGTAGCCAGACTTCTCCCTGGAACAGCAGATTTTCCTGCCATTTCCAGGACTATAAATAAACTTTCCAGGTTGGTAGAGTCTGTTCTCATATCCTTTGAGTAGCTCATACCACAGTGGGATAGTTTTCCCCCTCAGGTCTTTAGTAGATCACTGAAGTAATAGTATTTTTAAGTGACTGAAATTGGACAACAAAAGGTAAATCATTGTAAAATTGTGACCATAGTGGACATCCTTAGACTAAAGACAAAGCAACTGAGATGTAGAAGAGAAAGACATATACATACACATTCTATAAACCATATGTAGGAAATAGAGGCCAAAGTTATTTCTTTTTCTTTAAATTTAATTTTATTTTACAATTACATGCAAAAATAGTTTTCAATATTCATCCATTTGCAGATTTATGAGTTCCACACTTTTCTACCACTTCTTTTCTGTTCTGTTTCCCCATGGTGGTGAACGAGCTCATAAAAGTTGTAGTTTTACATGTTGTTAAAGTATACAATCTTCTCTCAGTTCTGTTTACTTTAAACAGCATTAGCTCATGCAAGTCTTCCCATGCTTTTCTAAAGTCTTGCCTCTCATGATTTCTTATAGAACAATAGTACTTCACTGCTATAAATATTTTTGTACATGTGGGACTTTTCCTGTTTTTTATGATTCTTTTTGGCTTATAGACCCAGTGGTGGGATTCAGCCATTTCACATCAGGTTTGGTAGACCTGATACCTAATTTTGTGTTGAGTTCAGCAAATTGGTTGTTAATTTATTTGAATCCTACCACTGTGTAGACCTACTAGTGAGATTACAGGGTCAAAAGGTATGCACAGTTTTATTGCCCTTTGGGTATAGTTCCAGAATGGTTGAATCAGTTCATAATTCCACAATACCATTTTCTCTCCAACATTGATCATTTTCCTTTTTTGTCATTTTAACAAATCTGATAGATGAGGTGGTTCCTCAGAATTGTTTTAATTTGCATTACTCTAATCAATGATGATTTGGAGCTGTTTTTATATTACTAAAATATATAGCTTTAATTTCTTCATCTGAAAATTGTCTGTTCATATCCTTTGACCGTGACTTGTAATCTTATAAATTTGATTCAGTTCTCTATATTAATTTTAGAAGTGCATCCTTTATCAGAAACACTAGCTGTGAAAATTGTTTCCCAGCTTTCTACATTCCTTCTATTCCTGACTGCATTGATTTTATTTGTGCAAAAACCTTAATTAATATGGTCAAAACCATCCCTTTTGCAGTTTATACTGTGTTCTATCTTTTGATTCATCAAAAACTTCTCCCTTCTCCATAGATCCAATAGAATGTTTCTTGTTCTCTTAATTTATCAGTGGTATCACCCTTTAAGTCTTAATCCTGCACCCATTGTGACCTTATTTTGTGTGTGTGTGTATGATTACCATAGTTATTTACTGCCGTTTCTTTTGTACCCAATTTAATCAGCTGATCCATTTTTCGATTTCTTTGCCGGTACCAGACAGTGTTGACGACTGCTGCATTATTTTTTATTTTTAGGTTTTTGCAAGGCAGTGGGGTTAAGTGGCTTGCCCAAGGCCACAGCAGCTAGGTAGTTATTTGAACTCAGGTACTCCAGACTCCAGGACCAGTGCTCCATCCACTGTACCACCTAGGCCCCCCCCCCCCCCCCCCCCCCCCCCCAATACCACCTAGCCGCCCTCTGACTGCTGCTTTATAATAATAGTTTTAGATCTGGTACAGTTACCGACTTGCAATCCCCCCCCCCCAATTTATTTATTTTTGAATTTTACAATTTTTTCTTTTGAGAAAACCAAGGCACAGAGAAGTTTGAGCGACTTGTCTGATGAAATAGCCCTCCCAAGAATCTTTTTTCCCCCCCCTCAGAAACAGTAGTCTGGCAAATGTAGAGTTAAATTATAATTTAGTCTAATTATACTTAACTGTCATGCTTTGATTGTTCTGTTCAGATGAGGTTTGAAACTCACTTTCCTCCATTAGGAGAAACTTGATCCCTCCAAGGAGGTAAATTGGCAGTGTCTTTTGTAAACCTTGGATTTCTAATTTCCTTGCTGTCTTGATGGCTAATGAAATGTCCTAGTACAACTTATTTGGTAATAATGCTGCGCTTGTGATAACTGACATAGGGAGTTATAAACATCTTGTTCAGCCTTCAGTTTAACTGAAGACTCATGTTTGCAGCACTTTTATTTTTTCCTTACACAGTGATGTGTTGGTCATTACAATTCTCAACTTACAGTGACTTACAAATTTTGATATTCTATTATTTGTATGGCTTACAAAATTTGGTATTCTACTGTCATGTGAGTCAACATGCAGAAATTTATTTAAATTACTTGATGCACAAATTTACAGACTGTAAATGCAAACTTTTTTTTTGCAATTCAAGGTTGAATAACTTAACCCAATGGTATTAGGGAAAACTGGGGTAAGAGGGGAAAAAAAAATCAGGTTCCTAATGCTTGGATTCAATTTGTATTCTTTGTAGGCTGGTGGCAAGATTTACTAAATCTTGCCAATCTTAGAAGAGAAATTCTGCAATTCAGCTCTTCTAGATGCTGGAACTCACTTTTAGACACTGTTCTTAAGCTTTATAGAACTAAATTGTAAAGCTGTTGAGTGTTAACCAGCCAGATACTATATTGCTATATTATCAGGTTAGTTATCTATAGATGTTATCCCTTAGCTTCAAGACTCAACTACGTATGAAAGAGAAAATGTTTGGATTTTGAAGATGCAGAGGTGGAAATAATAGTTTATTCTGACTTGCTCAGAATCTTATCAGATTGTAGATAATTAAGTTCTTCAGATCACATTTTTTTCCTTTTAAGTCTTCTGGCTCTTTAAAGCACTGCAACTAAAAAGTTGGAAAGCTTAAAGAGAAATATGGAAGTCAAAAGCAATTTGGATATTAATTTGATGCAGTAGAAAATGAGCTGATTTGCAGTCAAAGGCATTGGATCTGAATCTTGCTTTTTCTTTCTTCCTGTTTGACCTAGAATGAACGAATAAAAACATTTATTAAGTGTTGACTAGAATACAAGCTAAAATTCATAAAGCACTTTAATATTTGCAAAGCACTTTACATTGATTTTCTTATGTGATCCGCACAACACCCTTGGGGTACTATTGTCCTACCTTTTTACGGATGAGGAAAAGGCTGAAGGAAATGAAGTGATTTGCCTCAGTCAAATAGATAGAAGCAAGATTGGAGTTCAAATCTCCCTGTCTCTGTGTCTGTCCATTGTTCCACCTAGCTAACTCTTCAGTGCAAAACATTGGACTAAGGATAAAAATGAAAAGGAAATACAACCTCTGTTTTCAAGAGAGCTCAAGGGGAAACCACATTTAGAGAAAGTTTCAGCTGCAAGCAAAATAGAAAGCCTATTGGTCCATAGAGTGTATTGGTAAGACAGATGGTGTGGTGAGAAGATCCGACTACCTCTGCCCCCATGTAAGTTAATCTAGTATTTCCTTAAAATGTCCTGAAACTATTGTTGAGATTTGATTGCCTCAGCTGAGGGGCAAAAGGTAAGACTGTTGACATTATTTTCTGGTCAGTTGAACACAAAACCATAAATTATTGGTGCAAAAATAGTAACATTCCAGTATATACCCAGTCCCTGTTCCTTGGCTGTTATATAACTAGATAGTACCGAGACTTGAATTATGTAAAGGCAGGTTATAGCTTTTCTTTTCAATTCAACATCTCAGTAACTTTGTTCTTTTTTTGTTCCTAGGAGTTCAGGAGAAAATGGGCATAATGAATAAAGGTGTCATTTATGCTTTATGGGATTATGAACCTCAAAATGATGATGAACTGCCCATGAAAGAAGGAGACTGTATGACAATCATCCGAAGGGAAGATGAAGATGAAATTGAATGGTGGTGGGCACGACTCAATGACAAAGAAGGATACGTGCCTCGGAATTTGCTGGGGGTAAGTGACTTCTTTATTAAAGGATGTTTCTCATTAAGGTTTTGGAGCGAGGGGGCTTTGAAAAAGGTGCAGGATAATAGTATTCTCACATGATTCCCCTTGAGAGTAGGCTATTTGTAGCTTTGGAAAAGAGTGAAGTTATTCAGTCCAAGTGGGAATTGAGCCAGTGACTTTGACCTTATTAACATTATGCTCTGAATCTCTGAATATCCATTATAGATTGTCCTAGATTTATGGGCCTTATAAAGGGAACAGAAGGCAGTGGAGCTTAGATCAAATAATAGAAGGAGGCTGAATACAAGAAATCAAATGACGTAAGAGCCTTTTCTTTTTCTGGACCAGAGCTGTGATTTGATTATTGTAGGGAGCTCCTTAGGAGGTACTTTTATCAGTGCAGATCCTCTGCAGTTTGGGGTCTTGTTGAGCTTCACTGAAAGATTAAGGGACCCACCTGGGGATTACCCAGTCCATCTATGTGAGAGGTGGTACTGACTGTATCCACTTTACTACAGGAATAAGAACATAAGAAATTTATCATGGTTTCTTAGTATTGTGGACCTGCTGACTATAAGAGATTGGTTTAGCAGCATTTTTAGGAAGAGGGAGAGATGCAGTCTGGCAGAAGTATGGGAAAGTGCATTCAAAGTGAAAAAAATTATGTTACAAGCACAGCATGCCCATTTTAATTATTTGAAGTTTCTTTTAGTTTTGTTATACTATGACCTGGTACTTTGGGGAAAAAAATAAGTTGAGATTTGATAGACTGGGTAGCAATGCCAACTAATTCTATGATGGTTTCTTAAAATTAATGCTTGAGAAATCTAATATTGCATGTTAGTTTTGATTATAAAAAGTAATTAGCTAGGGGAGAAAAGGCAGAAGCAACTTTGATATCTCCTCAGGATCACACAGTTAGCAAATGTCAGAACCTGGATTTGAATTCAAGTCTTCTTGGCTCAAGGTCCTGAACTTCCATCCATTTAGACCATGAGGCAGTGAGGATGCCTAGATATTGTAGTCCAGGTAAAAAAGATTAGGGCAAGAATCAAGGTTGTACTTGTGGGAATGGTAAGGCCTTGCATTTAAAATTGCAGGACTGACTAATGAATTTGTACCAATAATAAAGAAAAGAGTAGGTGAAATTATTTTCTAATTTAGAAATCATTTTCGACTGTACTTTATCTTGTTCCTCTGTCCTTTATCCATCATGTGTATTAGGAATGCAACGTGCCTTCCTTGTCTAACAAAATTTTTAATTAAAACACTATGCTATTTCATGTAGGTTATGTATTGAAACAGACTCTAACTTTACCATAAAGTTAGGAATGAAAAGGTTATGCTGTAATCCACAAGTGTCTTTCAAATGTCAACTGAAAATGTGAAAAATGTCTTCAAAGAATTTTACTTTTTTTTTAGGCTTATGAAGGAAGGAAATTGGCATTAGTAGTAGAAGTGGTAATTGTACTTTTTTTCTGTAACACAATACAGTTTGAGTGTCCCATTTGTTCGCCCCCCCCAACTAATCCTGTGATTTATATACAGAAATTGAAGCTGAGTGGCTCAAATGTGTCCCAGTCTTGTAAATAGAAGCACTTGAACCCTCATGTCTTCGCATTCTACCTAAAGTCTCTTTTCTACTGCAACATGTTGCTTCCCATATTTACAGTATATTTTTGAAAGGTTGTACTTAGAACCACTTACTCCAGATTTCTATTTGATATACTTAGTGGTCATTTTCCAAAGAAGGGCAATATGCTTCCATGCAATAGAAGATTAGTCAGTGACTGAGTGTGTAAACAAATATTCAAATGCAGGAATTTTCTTCAATTATGTTGCATATATGTTGCAAGAAATAAACTCATGTTTTTAATCTCTTGCTCAATCTTTCTCTACTGAAATCTTTTTTGGAGATAAATTTCACATGCACATTTTCTTTTGCCTTCATTTGAGATTTAAAGTGATAGAAGAAGAAGCTTTATTCATTGACTTCATTATCCAGATTTAATCACCTTTATTTCCATCAGAAAAATGCTTGTGTGTTGCTGACACAGCAATTAGGTGTTTGAGTTTGTTCTTCCCTCTGTGTCTCTGAAACAACATTCCCTTGGTGGAGGAGTAGAGCCAGACTTGAGGTGAGCAGTTGAATTACTAGTTTAACTTGCTCATGGATTAAAGTATGGAAACCTTGCTGCCCTCATGTATAGTCCTTTAATAATTACTGTTTTTTGTACTTTCCTCCAATCTCCCTAGAGAGGGGATTTAAAATTTTTTGTGTTACTGTACTTCACTTTTGATATTTTCCTGAATAGTATCAGATCATAGTTACTTAATATGCAATTTAATATGGAAATTAATGCCAATTTGATTTTTTTTCCTAGCTGTACCCAAGAATTAAACCGAGACAAAGGAGCTTGGCATGAAAACTTATGGAATCTTTATGAAGTACTAAAATCTATATTAAAAAAAATGTGATTGGCGTGGGCACAATTTCAAGTCTTTATTTCATGTGACTGTAACTAACATGAAAGCAATGAAGAATGTGCTTTAGAAGCAAATGAAGGATTGACTTAATCCATTTGATAACCTTCAACACACTGGAATGGTGCTTATAAACAAATGGTATTTGCCCTTTGGGGTAAAGAAACTCCATACTTCAGCATGTGGCACTCATAAGGACAATGATACAGTGACATCTAAATGTTCTGTTTTTTTTTTTTTAAAAAGAAACCTTTTATCAGTAGGAAATTCACATTCTGCCTAAGTGACTTTATTTTGGAGCTTGCCTGATAATTTTTCGCACACCACGGTAGGCTAATGCCATCTCAGCCTGCCCAGAAGCACCCAAGAGCACCTTTTGATAAAGCAGATCATTTTCTCAAGTGACTCAGTTGAAGTTATGAAGAGATAGTACAATAGTACTTATTGACCTGAAGAACCATTATCTAGTCTTAATTGAGCAATAACTTTATATGAGTGCTATAGCATAAGATTTACACATATATTTTGGATATTATGCTATATTACATGTAATTTAGATTTAGAATCTTGTTTTTCACCTGAATTTCGAGTCTGTATTTATTGTCTTTTGTATTTTGGAATCTAAATGTAGAAACATTCTGTAGACTTAACATTAAAATTTGTCAGAATTTTATCGATTTTATTTTTTGTCAATTGTGATAAAATAAAACTTTTTGTCTCTTTAATTTCTTCCTCTGATTTAAGTTCTTGGTATCAAAAATAGACTTGGAATAAATGTAGGACTCCAAGCAATTAATTGAAGTTTTATAGAAATGTGACACATTAAATTTCATTCTTTCCCCAAAACAGTAATTGATAGTTCACACTTATTTAATATGCAAAGTATTGTGCACATGGCCCTGGGAGGAAGGGGCTGTTATTATCATCTCCATTTTATAGATGAGTGAATTGAGGCTGAGAGCTTAAGTTCCTTGCTTCCTGACTAATAATATGCATCTGAGGCAGGATTTGAACTCGGGTCTTCATGTATCACTTACCTGCCTAAACATACACTAGTTTGTTGATAGGATGAGTGATGAAATTCCAGCATGTTCATTGACATGAATTTTTAATTAATGTAAATATTTAAAGATTTTTTAAATAATTACTGTAAAGTCACAACTAAAAGATCTCCTGACTCCAGACCAAAGTTTTCACTCTACAATACCAGGTAAATGACAATGAAAGGGTATAAAAAGCTCAGAACATGAGGTCATATCATTTTGGTAATATGTATTCCTTAACTTTTCAAGAAGAGAGATGGAACTAACAAGATTTTTTTTAAAGGTCCTTTGGCATATGCTGGGGGATGGTGGTATGTAACTAATGGCACCTAAACAACTTTAGAATAAAATTCTTGTAAAAGATTCCTTAATATTGTGGGTCATATCTTCACTCCTGTGTATTACGCTTAGTTAATGTACATTGCATATCTCCTCTTAATACATTTTCCCTCAATAGCAATGTCAGACTAAGGTTGGTTTGTACAGTTTTTAATGTATTTCATAGGTGCTGTACCTTTTCCAAGGAACCCTCATATCCAAGCTTCTTGAGAGGAGAGAAAAATAGGCCATAGAAATCAAAGCTGCTCTTTATAACCAGATCATTCATCAGTATTGTGTAGTTCGGGGTTGTTTACAAAAAAATCATTGTATTAGGCAGCAAACTATATATGCTTTTGACCTGTTCCCATTGATGCCCCCAGCTAAGAAACAGTTATAATTTCTTCTAATCAATCATATTTGAAAGAAAGGGAAACAAGGCAGGTTTTTGTTGTAATATTGCTTATGTTTATTGGATGATAAAGTTAGGAAATAACCTGGAATTATCTCCAGATAAATGGCTATTGACTTTGCACAAACAAGCCAACTGATTTTTTTTTCTCAATTATTTTTTTTGCAAGGCAATAGGTTAAGTCCAAGGTCACACAGCTAGGTAATTAAGTGTCAGACTGGATTTGAACTCAAGTCCTCTTGACTCCAGGGCTGGTACTCTATCCATTGTACCACCTAGCTGCCCCCCTCAATTGAATTCTTGAACACAATAGCCAAAATACTGAGCTAGCAAGCAGCCTGGTGTCAATTTAAAAACATGATAATTTGGCTTTGGTGCAGTCTTCTGATTGGTCCAGAGCTGGAGTAATTAAAAAAATAAAATGCTTTACTGTAATAACACTAAGACCAGATTCATCCGCTCTAGCACTTAAGGGTGACAGGATTGCTTAGTCCAAAGGGCTTGAAGGGTAAAGGTAAAACTCATAGGATTCAGATCCATTAATGACCTTCAATATCACCTAAGCCAATCCCTTCATTTTACAGATGAGACCCAGATAAAGCTGTCCAAGATCATATATCTTGGAATAGATAGAACTTAAATCCAGATTTACTTTTTGTTTTTTGCAAGGCAACAGGGTTGACAAGCCTAGGTAATTACTAAGTGTCTGAGAGTGGTTTTGAACTCCTGACTCCAGGCCAGTGTTCTGTCACTGTGCCACCCAGCTGCCCCAATCCAGACTCTTTTCCAAGGATCCAGTACTCATTCCTTTACCCATGCTGCCTTTTTTTTTTTAATGTCAATTCTTTAAATGTTAGGTTATTATTTCATGGGATTTAGAGGAAGGGATTTTGATGCAATGTAATCTTAATTTAGGGAATTGAGTTAAATGATTTAACTTCAGAAGAGTTAAGTGATTTTCCCAAGGTAGGAATAGGAAGTCCAGGTCTTCAGATGTCAAAATTCCAGTGCTCTTTACACCACATGGACTTTTCTGATAGGTCTTATATTTTCCACCTTGGTTAAATGAAAGGGTGACCTCATCGTCGATGTAAATACATTAAGCACAACGACGGAGTGGTTCCTTTAAAAAGAGTAATGTTTGCATAGGAATCAAATTTACTGCATTTTTCTTGTTTTAATATTGTTATCTATAACAATGTTATATCTCTTTTATGTAAATATGTAAAAAAAAAGTATGTCCTATTTACAAAATTGAAGCTATCAAGGTTGCAAAGGACTAGATTGCATTTTTTTGCTTATAATGAAGTTAAAGATCTCTTGCTCTGGGTATCTGGAAATTTTGATCTTCACATACTTAATAATACTTTTGTCAATCCTAAATCAAGGACTGACAAAGTTCAAGCAGTTGCTATTCATTAACTCGAGGGGCAAATCAAACTAGGACATAGTGTTTTTTATGGAAGTCTTCAGGTGATAGTAATTTCATGAAAAATCTTCAGTAGAGTCAGTTATGACATCAAAGGACCGAAAAACACAGCCACTGCAAGAGAGGGAGAAAAAAACATTTTAATGACCCCCATTTCAGTTCAGGGATACAGGATAAACACTTTGTGTGTGTGTCTGTGTCTGTATACTGAGTAATAGTTACACATAAAAAAAATTTGTGTTCGTAAGATTTCTTTATGGGCTAAAAGAATATCATTGGACATTTTAGTCTGTATCCCCACTTTAAAAGACTGAAATTCTTGGCTCAAAGTAGATGATAATCTACACATTTTTTGAAACTGGTTGTCTGCCAAGAATCTTATTGCTACTGTTTACTTGGCACTGTGACTTTGTTGTCCTCTAATCCTGAAATGTACTCCCTTTCTACCTCTCAAAGAATCCTAGATTCACAGAATTCTGATTCTCATAAGCTGCAGATTGAAGTGGACAGAACCATAATTCCTATTAATACATCACTAAAACTGAATTACTTTGAAAGATTTAAGGACTCTGATCAATCGACCAACTATGCTTCAAGGCAACAGATGATGAAGTAGGTTGGACTCTTTGGCAAAGAAGGAGGATAGACTCAAGATAATATGTACTTGTTTCCCCCACTGGAATGCTGGCTCATTCCAAGTAGATTTTATTCACTTTTTTTTGTACTTATATCTTTAGGATCAGTCACACAGTAGGCACTTCATAAATACTTGTTGATTGATTTATGAACTATGGAGCTTAGCATTTTCACTTCCTTGGGGGCACATAAAAAGTATCTGAAGAGCAAGTATCCCCAGAAGGGAGATTTTAGTTGAGTATTCTTCATACTTGGAAACATCAGTGTGGGAAACAAGGGTGAGGTGATGGAAGGAGTAAGGGAAAGTTAGGGGTACCAGATGTTTTCATGACACTTGGTAGAAGGAGGGTGGGAAAATATTGGATAGAAGCAACAGTGAAACATTGACGGGAAAGTCAGGAGGAATGAAATCATGATAGATAAATGACAATATGGGTAGAGTTCTGACTTAACACACCGTGTTTTAGGCTTCAATGTATTGTGACCTTTAGATTGCGATCTTTGATATGCATATACCTACATACACATAAGTTGTTAAAGTTGATAAATCTCATCCGGCTGTCAAGTGTTCTAGGAAAATTGTTGGTCCATTAAATAAGACACCCTCATCTTTCCTCTTCAAAGTGTAGGGATGAAATTACTGTCTTTCCACCCAGTGCTCCCACTAGACCAGCCCTATTGCTCCTTTTATTTCAGCAAACTCAGCTTCCTCAGTCCCTGATGAGAACTTGAAGTTAAGTAATTGTGACACAATTCAAATTGGAGCCAGGCATTAAATGAAAAAGGATTTGATTTCACTTCTCCCTTACTCTTAGTACCCTCGATGAGACGAAAATGGATAATTTTGCTTATCTGCCTACAACTAGGTTGATGTATCTAGCAACCTAGAAAACACATTTAATTTGCATTGCTGATGGTTTCAGTAGAGGCCACTGTGGGGGCTCCAAGCATATAAGGATTGTTCTGTATCTTGAAAACCTATCCCCTATTATTAAGCTTATTCTCAAAGGCAAAAGGGAAAAAGCACCAAAAAAAATTTGCTTAATATGAAATTTGATCCTAAGGTGCTATCTTCACAAATGAGAAAAGGGAGAAAAATCACAGGATTTAGAGATGACAGTGAATAATGAATAAGTCACAAGGATGGAGATATTGATGGGCAAACAGGAAAATGTTCAGAGTTGGATTTACTGAATCTAAAGTTTATGCTGGGGGACAAACATTTAAGTCAATTTGTGTCTTCAGAAGTAGTGTATTTTTAAAAAGATCATCTGAGATGAAAATCAGTCCTCCATAGGGCATTCATGTTATTGAAAAAAGTAACCAACTACTATGTGTCAGTGTTGCCTTTATTTAGCTCTGACCCACAAAAAAAAAAAGACAAAGGCATCCTTTCAGCCTTGGTCTATACTTAAGCTAAAAGCCCTTGGATGTATTTCTTGGAGAGTGGAACCAATGTTTGGTTGTTCCACATCTCCCAAATAAAAGTACACTGGGGAAGTTTGGAGCCATAATAAAAGTAGTAACTATTTTCGAGATTCATTGCTTTTGGAGCTTTAAAAGGCAAGTCAAGAATACCTGGATCTTTGTGTCATCCCTTAAATAGAGATCTCCCTCTGAGGAGTGAGATACTGATAATAAACTTTGCAAGTTTCTGACTTACGGTGGTAAGATTGAGTTCTATTGTTCCGGTGTTCTCAGGGTCCAATTGCTTAAATACCTCTGTAAAAGAAGAGGTGAAAAAGGATTATTATGAACAAAGGTTGAAATATGAGTAATTTTGCCTAGTTCAAACCCACCAAGTCTTAGTGACAATTTTGCTGATGATGCATCTTTTTTTCCCTCCTGCCTCTAAGGAAGAAGGAATGTCACCCTTGCATTACTGAATAGGCATCTCTCTGGCTCAGATGCTTTCATCATCTGTGAAGGGCAGTCTGCTTCTGATACTAAGAAAATCAGTGGATCTTTTGCCCCAGATGTCCACTTACTGAACAGTGTTTCCAGTCGAATTAAGCACCGAACAAAGTTATCAAAGTCGATGATGAGCTCGTCATCTGCGAACCGAGCTACGATGATCTGATGGAGCTGATAGGGGAGCTTGAAACCTAAGGGTTACAACAAACAATCTTCGTCTTAGATTTTCTGTAATCTAGTGCTGGGCGGGGGGAGCCCATATTATGTTTACTTCGTGGCAGCATATGTGATGGGGTAACAAATAAAGACTGGGGTCTATGATTTTCTCCTGAATGTAGGGTTCAAGAACTTTGACTCTTTAAAATCAATTTCATTTTTCAGAAGTCATGTCAGCTGCTGTTTCTTTGGTTTCCAAACTGCTTTTCTGAGACAGTTTATCTTACTTCTGTCCAGTTCCTTTGTTTCAGTCAAATCTAGCCCCTTTGTTCCCATCCCCCATCCCCACCTCCATAATTTTTCTGTGTTGCTCCATATTTTTAGTAATGTTTTTAAAATTCTGCTTATATAACAACTTTTTTCATCTTTATCCTCCTCATCACTAAATTCTTTCAGGATACCAATTCTTTTCTACTTCGAGATCCCACGTGATCATTTTTGCCATGAATATTTTCAAATCTCTTTCACCACATTCGTTTTCTCTTAGTGACAGGGACTAACATTCTACAGTCAAGAAATTTAGCACTGCAAGGTATTTCAGAGATTACCTTGTATAATCCTTACTTGAAACTTCCATAACATCCCAAACAAGGTTCTAGTTAGAGATCTCCAGTAATGGCTAATTCCTTTCTAAAATATGGTTGCCAGAAAGGAACTTAACACTCTTGCTGTAGTAGAGGGAATGTTCAGAATGAAGCTGACCTCTGAGGCTCCTTTTAACTCTGTCATTCCACAGTATAGTCTGAACAGGCCAGAATATAGCAGGACTTCAACACCCTGTTCTAGATAATCTTAATTGAAGTTGTTTTTTTATGTTTTGTTTTGAGGCAATTGGAGCTAAAGTGACTTGCCCAGATTCACACAGTTAAATGTCTTGAGGTCACATTTGAACTCGGGTCTTCATTGTGCACCAAGCTGCCCCTCCTTGAAGTTAAAAAAAAACCCAAGAAGAAGCCCCCAGCTCTCCTAGGAAACTTGGCTAAATGGAACCCTTTGAGAAGTCGTATGTGGGAACATTTCTGGATCTCAAATTCTTTCTCTGTAAAATGCAAGGGTTGGACTAGATAGCCTATAAGAGGTTCCTTCTGGTTCTATATACATAGTCTATATACATAGGCTTCTGCCTATGATTTTTTTTTTAAAGCATGGTTGGTTTGCTAGAGTTTTCAGAGTCTTAAATTCAAAAAGAGGGAGGAGAGGGAGATTTTGTACTGTCACATCAGTTATTTTTTAAAGTGGGGGGGGGAAAGATGTAGTTTACTGGACTTTCATCAAAGGAAGATGATTTGCAGTGCTTCTGAAATAAATGAAAGTTGGATGCGTTACCTGCTTCTTCTAATGCTTTACGCATCTCGTAGGCATTCATGGTGCCAGATTTATCAACGTCCATCTCCTTGTAAATTTTCTGGAACAAGAAAAGTAGACATGAAGAACTTGACTTTTTAAAGGAAATTTTCTTCTGTGTTTTATGCAAAGTAGGAATAGTTCATTTTTTAAAAAAATAATTACAGACCTTTAATTTAGTGCTATCAATAATCTCAGGGAAATCAATCATTTTTCTGATTTAGTTGACTGAGAAAAACAACTTTGTAACCATCTATTCCAGCTGGATCGGTGTGCTACCCTGTGGGTATGAAGCCTACTCTGTATTCTATTGTCCTGAGAAAGCTTAAATTCTTAGGCTTGGGGGCCTGATGGTTTTATTAATCAGATACTTGGTGGTTTAATATTTGATTTATATTGTTATATAATATATTAATATAATGCAATATATAACATTATATATTTATCTAATTTCTTATGTCACCCTTCCCTCCTTTTGCCTTTCCCAAATCACCTCCCTTTACCCTTCCCAAACCATTCCTTGAAGGGTCTCTCTTGAGCCCCAGTTATTATTTATTAAAGTTTTTCCTCCACCAAGTTTCAACAGGGGTTCTAGCTCCTACATGAAGACTTCCTATTTTTGTCTCCTTTAACTCACTCAGTACTTTGCCTGGACCTTTCTTCACATCTATAATCTTCTGTTCTTTTTGTGCATGTTTAGTTCAGATGATAAACTTCTTGACAGCAGGGCTCTATTTCTGGATTGAGCTTTGTCTTCCCAAAGCCTTACACAGAGTAGATCCTTAATAGCTTGTTGAACTAAATTGGCCATTCTTTATCAACCAGTCAGAAGGTCATTTGACAACAGTGCATTATCACTGAGCCAAATGATGCCAACTCTCTTCTCTCGACAAGTTCTAGATGCCAAATTGGCAAAATATTGCAGTCATTTCAGAGTGCATTTAAAAAAAAACATGTTGGTTTTCATGAGACTCAAAATCTCTACTAGGTACAACTTGATTTTTTTAAAAGTACATAATAAATTTAACATATTGGTTCCCAAACTGCACTGTTCTTTGTCTCTTCCTGAATAATCCTTGTGCATTTTAAAATTGCTTCATTGATGTTCTTTTTTGCTGCTCTCTAAGACTTGAGCTGCAGAGAAAGTGCTGACCTGCCCTGCTGGTGGGAGTTGTAATCATCTAGCAATTCCTTACACCCAAGGTATCTTATCGCTGTCATTAAACCCTTTTCCTTTATAGAACCACTCCCATTCTCTGCCACCTAATCTCTCCTCCCCATCCTCCCACCCCCACCCAAACAACCAAGTAGAGTCAAAACAAATTTGGGTAGCATTTCTGAATTACTTCTAGTTGTTTATGTTCATAGTAGAGTTCCACAAATGAAGCATAGAAAAGACTTATTTAATCGAGAAAACCCCTGGTATTTGTAATGGTAATACCCAATCCTGTCCTCCACTTAGCCTTTTCCCTATTAAAGGTGAAATCATGCCATAAGGCAATGCTCCAATGCCCTCCCCCCCAAATGCCTTGTTTTCTAAAATTATGTAGCACAGAGATACATATATGCCTCCAATTTTTCCTTGCAATATAAATGTAATTAAAAAAATGTTTATAAATTATTTATAAATGCTCCCAAATTTTAAAGTATTAAACCACAACACTGATGGTGAGGTATCTTTCAATGCCCTCTCCCCCCCCACCCCCACCCCCTCACTGTGCCTGGAAATATACCTGATATTTTTGTATTTTTGACCAGAGAAGGTAGAACTCCTTCAGGCCCAGTTTGCCACTTCCATCAGCCTGCCTTTGGCTAAGGAAAGATATTTGTATGATGTGAAATTTTTTTCCTCAAGTAGGTTCAAATCAGAGTGCTCTTACGTGACATAGTCTATTTGGGAAAATCCTATATAAGGATTCATATTGTTTGGGTTGATGTTTGCTGGACCTAAACCTAACTTTGGAAGTTTGAGAGAGGACACAGAAATGGGGATAAGGACCCATACAGCCTTGGATTGCTCTTCTGATGTTACTTTTTCTTCTATCACTCAGTGAAGTGCTGATGTTTTACCTTGGATATTTCCTGGTGTATTTTAGTGGTTGACCCGCACTCTTCAAAAGTTATGCTAGGCCTTTCATAAAGGGATTTGCCAACCAATAGATAACTGATGCCCTGCAACAGGACTTTGTGTAAGTTGAGAAAATTTCTTGCCATACTTTAAGCCATTAGAGACCATGAGGAAAAGTTGCTAAGATACTTTATTTTAGCTAAGTGCCAGATAAAAGACTGGCAGAGGTGAGTGTGGATAATAAACAAGAAATTATTGGAGCAGGAAGAACCACATCATCCAAAAATTGAAAAAGAAATATTTAGAATACAGGATCAATAGGGTCATTTTTGAAAAAAAAACTCGGGGAATATTTTATCAAGGTGATTAGACTGATAGTTATTGGGGGATTCTATAAACATAATTTACTTAGATTTAAGAAAAGCATTGGAAAAATTTTGTCATCCTATTCTTGTGGACAAAAGAAAAGTATGAGTTGAAATCCTGTTGAATAACTGGACCTCAAGAGTAGGCATTAGTAATTTAACAGCAGGAACTTGAATGTTGATATCAAGAGAGCTGCCCTGGGGATCTGTCCTTGGTCCTATTGTATTTAACATTTTTATCAGTAGTTTGCCCTCAGCAGAAAGGACATACTTATCAAATCTGCAGATGTCAAAAACCTAGGAGGAATTATCCAAAAAGATCTTGACAGGCTTGGGTGCCTAGCCAAATCCAAGAAGATGAAATTTAACAAGAGTAAGTGTAAAAATCTTACTTAAGCATAAGGTTCCTAAAAGCTAACTTCACAAGTATAAGCTAGAAAAGGTATGTCTACATGGTCTTTCATTTGTAGGGACTTGTAGAGATTTTAATAGTTTGCAAATTCAAAAATGTTTATTGCACTGGAATGGCTGAGTTAATAATTTCATAATCTTAGGCTATATTAAGAAAGGAATAATCTTTAGGTCTAGGGATGTAATAAATAGTCCACGTACTTTGCCCTGGTTAGACTACAACTAGGCTTATTATCTTCAGTTCTCGGAACTACATTTTATGAAAGACTATGAAGACTAACAAGAAAATGACAACAAGGACAGTAGAGAACTCATATACCAATATGAGAACTGGTTAAAAGAATTGGGAGTATTTAGCTCTGACTAGAGGATCCTTAGGGAAGACCAGAATGATGCTAGTCTTCAAGAATTTGAAGGATTATCATATGGAAGAGTAATTAGACACATTCTGCTTGATCAGAGAAGGAAGAGTGAGAAGCAATGGCTGGAAGAGAGAGTAGGCTTGATTTAGGTTGTTTCCTAACAATTAATTTTGATAAATTTTTTTCTTAATTTTTTTAGGAAATGGTTATTCTTGGTCTCTTTGTCTCATCTCTTTTTCCTAACCTTAATCCTTGAATGGGTGTCACCTTAGTCAAATTGTGTGCTGCGAAAGACCTTATTTTAAAAGGTCTCCTTCTGCATCTAGACCCATCCCCTGGATGGGTCATCCTGACCCATGTATGGTTCCTGAACCCAGATGGCTCTGGAGGAGAAACTGTCCCCTTCTCCTCATATCCAATTCACTTGCATGTCATGACATCATCTCCTTGATGTTTTGTTCTTATTTGAGAAAGAAGTACAAATAACAGCAACAACAGGCTAAGCTTCCTAACGGAGCTATTTCAAAGTGGCATAGACCAACTGAAGAGATAATAGGTTCCCTCTCTAAACAGGTTTGCAAGCAAAGACTGCATGGCCACTGGTCTGCCATAGAGGAAGTTTTTGTTCAGGTGTGGGCTGGCCCAGAGGGCTCCTGAGGTATCTTTTCCCCCTGAGATTCAGTGAATAATAAAAACACATTCACTAAATAATCCAAACAAAACAAGGTGGCCACATGGGAATGGTTTAGATGACCCATGAGTCAGTTTCCTTAGAGGGAGTGGGCATTTTTCTTTTTTCTTCCTGAACCCATGTGTTTCCTGCTCTGGTGATAGCTCACCAACAGAAGTCACACCTGCCTATGATTCAGGCAGGAATAAGATGGACATTTTAAAGAGAAGAGCCTGCAGCATCTCTAATCACCTTTCAAATCCCACCCTCTTTCCTCCTCCTCACTCCTTCCTTGCTTCTCGCCTTCCTGTTTTTTTTAATTTTAAATTTTATTTTAACCCCAGAAGTTAACTAATAATTTATTTTATGAACTCTCCACACTCAAACTCATGGATAGACAGCTTCAGTGATTTGATGCCATTTCTCCAGTCACGGGCAGCATCTATATAAATTCCCAATTCTCAATTTCCTAAGCCGATTTTAAAGGATACATCTAGCATGTCAACCATGATCTTGCAAGTCTCGATGCTGAAGCCATCTGACTTGATATCTGGACCTAGAGGATACAGAGAGAAAGACATATCTTTAGTGTTTTGAGTGTGAACTCAAACTTTGTTCTGTATGGTGTCTGCTAAAGGCCAAGGGAAAGATGCATTAAATATATATTTTTTAAAATACAGGAATAAGAAGTAGTTGGATTATTTATATGGTATTAAATCCCAAAGAATATCTCTTGAGGGCATGATTCATGGGTGGGGATAAGCAGAGATTTGTATTCAATTAGGCTGTGCCCTCCTAACTTAGGAAACAGCTAGGTTAGAAACCAACCAAACTAATAAAAATAATTAAAAATTTTAAAATAGTATTAGCTGTGTGACCCTGGCTAAGTTGCTTAACTGGTCTATGCCTCAGTTTCTTCATCTGTAAAGTGAGGGAGGTAGACTTGATAATTTCTTTGGTTTCTTTTATTTAGTTCAACCTCAATGACATGATTTTATTAAATCATAGCTCTATGTACTCCATGAAGTTTTAGGATTGTTTGTGAAAAAACCACAGGAAACGGTGGTATTTTCTTTGTTCTATTATTTTTAAAAGAGGAAAAAAAAAACAGAAAATCTCCACGGAAATGTATTCACTATGCTTGAGACATGTGCAGTTAGTTTAGGACAGAGAGTTTCCTTGGAGCTGCCATCATGGTCACCCATGACCTTAGAATCAGGGAACCTTGATATGAGCCTGTTTATAGTCTGAGTATGGCTTTCCCAGAGTCTCATTTCTAGGGAAATGCATGCATTAGGTCTACAAGAGGCAACATGGGCAGGAGTTGAGTGTGGGTGTGGGGGGGGTGAAGAAGGAGGCTGCAGCATGAAATGGGGATGGGCCCACGGCCAGGCCCCTGGTGTCACCAGTCAGGAAAGGGAAGAGTATGCTGAGCTCAGAGATACATGTGGGCTAATTAATACACCATAGCAGAAAAGAGGTTTCCTTACCCTCCATTCCCCTTTTGTCCATCCATCTGTGAATTAACAATGAAGCTCTTGGTCTTCATGGACCCGTGATCACCACACATCTGAGATATTACTATGACCTCAGTGTTTCTGGTGGCCTTTGGGATAAACACTACCTCATTTTCTACATGGCAGGGAAGCCTTGTTGCATTGGCTTCACCACAACTTGAGATTATGAGTGTCTAAACTTTAGCTATTAAGGCCATTTTTAAACTTTCTTCCCTACTGTACATGGGAGTTTCAGGTTGGGCTAGATAGGCTGTAACTTGTATATTTCTTTGGTTCATAGAGGACCAGAGGGACCTTTATCTTTGTTTTTATGGGATTTTTGACACTGATATAGAGTCGACTAGGTGGCTCAGTGGATAGGGTTCTGGGCCTAGAATCTGAAAGAATTATTTTCCTGTGTTCAAATCTGGCTTTAGACACTTACTAACTATGACTCTGGGCAAGTTATTTAACCTTTATTTGCCTTAATCTGCTGAATCAGGAAATAGTAAATCACTCCAGGTCCTCTGCTAAGAAAATCTCATGGACAGTATGGTCCACAGTATCACAAAGAATTGGACACGACTGAATAACTGAGCAACAACAAGAAATGATACTGCTATATCCTGGAATGGTAGACTCAGCAAGGATGGGAAGGTCTTTGAATACTGTCTTCCTCTTGGGAATGTAAACTCCTTGAGGGCAGAAAATGTGATTTTTACCTTTCTTAACATCCCTAGAGCTTAACCCAGGACCTGATAAATGGTAGACATTTAATAAATGTTTTTTTTAAATTGAAATTGAAATTTCAACTTTTATTTATTTTTCTAACAACATGCAAAGATTTTGAGTTTTAGATTTTTCTCCCTTTCTCCCTTCCCTCCTCCCTCCCCTGACAGAAAGCAGTCTGATATAGGTTCTACATGTGCAATTATGCTAAAAATAGATCCATATTAATAGAGTTCTGAAAGAACAATCAAATTCAAATGGAAGGGAAAAAAAATTGGAGAGAAAAAAATGACATACTATGTAAGACTTTTAAAAATTGAAAATAGTAAGCTTTGGTCTACACTTAAAATCCACAGTTCCCATTCTGGATATGGATGGTATTTTCCATCACAAAAGTCTTTTAGAATTTTCCATCACAAGTTTTTGGGGTTTTTTTTGGGGGGGGTTGCAAGGCAATGTGTTTAAGTGACTTGCGCAAGGCCACACAGCTAGGTAATTAGTGTCTGAGGCCAGATTTGAACTCAGGACCTCCAGACTCCAGTGCCAGTGCTCTATCCAATGCACCACCTAGCCGCCCCACAAGTCTTTATTAATAAATGCTTTTTGACTGACTCTTCCAGGAATCTACTTCTGGTTAGAGAGGTAGAATAGAGGCAGTATTTGAACACAAGTCTTCCAGGCTCAAAGGCCAACTCTTGGACCTTGACTTCTGGAATTGGTTTCTATCCCAAATTGTTGGAATATTTTCAAATGGCACTATTTTTCTGAAGTATGGTATGGAAGCAGTCTTTTTAAAATTCATGGACTTGGTTCAATAAATGGAGATTGCTTTTCCAGGCATATTCCTAGTCAAAGATCTGGGGTCATTTTGTTACAGATGTAGGAAATGGAGATTTTAAAATGGCTACCAGTATTAGGATTATATGATTCATTTCTTCTTTTCCTTCTGGCTTATCAATGGATTCTCTTTACTTTATTCTTTTTTTTTTTTTTTTTTTTTAGTTTTTGCAAGGCAATGGACACAGCTAGGCAATTATCAAGCATCTGAGGCTGGATCTGAACTCAGGTACTCCTGACTCCAGGGCCAGTGCTCTATCTACTGCACCACCTAGCCACCCCTACTTTATTCTTTTTAAATACAGCTTTGAATTACTGGATATGACTTCTGGCTGGCATCAACAGAGTAATCTTAGCCTTTTGTCACCAAGAGAGGGCTATGATTGGCTGAAGGAGAAAGAGGGATCCTGTCCCAACCATCAATAATTATATAGAGATGGGGGGGGATACTCTACTTTTCCTTTATACCCCTAAAGGAAAAGAATAGGATTTGGGGAACTAAAAGAAAGTGATACTTACGTTTTGCTAGAACTCTTCTCAGGATAGTCTGCAGCTCAAAGGCAGAAATCTCTGCATCCTTTGGGAACATACAAGAAACAAAAACATACGATACACATATGGTCAGTTTTTATCTTGAATCAGAGTAATAAAAGGGCTGAAACATAGCCAAGGAAAGAGGAAAAAGTGAGACAAAACAAAATGTTGCAAGGAGCATCATCACACTTTGATGCCAGGGATCCAGACATCATCTTACTTCCCCCTTACTTCCCCACTTTGGTTCTTAATGAAGGCATGGTATGAGAAGGTACTAGTACAGGAGGGCTTTGGCAAACAGCACAAGGGAACTAAGTCCTAAGGGTCAAGCTGTTCCTGATCACTTCGAGTTCAAATACTGTTCTTTGTTGTTCTATTTTTTTCATTTTATTCTCCTGTTCCCACACCTAAAGTACCAGCTCTGTTGCTAATTGGACCAAATCCAGTTTTCTTATTATTGTCCCTGCCTGCTCTTTTCATGTTTCTTCACTGAGGAGTCTCCCCTTCCATCCAGGGCTGTTGCTTCTTCCGCCTGCTTGCTCCCAGTTCTGTGCCCACTTGGCACACCCTTCTCATTCTTTTGGAATGAATTCTTCTCCTTTTAAAACACTGCTTAACATGGTTAATATGGAAATGTTTTGCATGACTTCACATGTATAATGGAAATCATATTGCTTGCCTTCTCAATGTGTGGGGGAGGGATGGGAAGAAAGGAAAAAATCTGAGACTCAAAATTTTAGGTACTGTTAAAATATATTTAAAACACTATATTGTTCATCAAGGAGATTTCTAGGAACTGAGGCAGAATGAAGTAAGTAGATCATGGAAAGCAATATGCCCTATTTCACTTTTTTGGGAAGAAGAGTTGAGAAAATGCACCATCCTTTGCAGAAGTGGGAGGGAGACTGGGTGTCAAAAATGGCCAATGTGTAGATTTTACTGAATTCCTTCTTTCTCTCTCTCTCTCTCTCTCTCTCTCTCTCTCTCTCTCTTTCTTTCCCTCCTTCCCTTCTTCCTTCCTTCCTTTCTTCCTTTCTTTCTTTCTTTCTTTCTTTCTTTCTTTCTTTCTTTCTTTCTTTCTTTCTTTCTTCCTTCCTTCCTTCCTTCCTTCCTTCTCTTTCTTTCTTTCTTTCTTTCTTTCTTTCTTTCTTTCTTTCTTTCTTTCTTTCTTTCTTTCTTTCTTTCTTTCTTTCCTTCCTTTCTTTCTTTCTTTCTTTCTTTCTTTCTTTCTTTCTTTCTTTCTTTCTTTCTTTCTTCCTTCCTTCCTTCCTTCCTTCCTTCCTTCCTTTTTCTTTTCTTTCTTTCCTCCCTTCCCTCTTTCCTTCCTTCCTTCTTACCTCCCTTCCTCCCTCCCTTCTTCCTTTTTCTTATTTCCTCCCTTCCTCCCTTCCTTCTTTCCTTCCTCTAGGCTTAGCATTCTTACCTACCACACCATCTAGCTGTCCATATATAATTATACATGCACATATAAAAACATAAATATGTATCTTTATCTATATATATTCATAGATCTCTATATATGCTTACCTATGAACATGTTGTAACCCCTCTACCCTCACTAGAATTTTAATTCCTTAAGAGTAGAAACTGCATCATTTTTGCAATTTTATTGTTTCTGTCACAACAGCTGGCTCATGATGAATGCCTGTTAATCACCTGTATATTGTTAATATTCCCTGCACTTTACACACCCATTTCACTGATAACTCTAAGTTGTTAGAAAATTCTCCTTTACATATTGCTTTACAGAGAGGTAGGTGGTGTTTGTGGATATAGCACTAGACCTGGAATATGTAAGTACAGAGTTCAAATTCTATCTCAGATACTTCCTAGCTGTGCGACCCTGTGCAAGTCATTTCACCTCTGCCTGCCTCAGTTTTCTCATCAGTAAAATGAGAATAAAAATAGCACCTACCTCTCATGGTTGTTATGAGGCTCAAATGAGATATTTGTAAAGTATAAACCTTAATATGATATATATATATATATATGCGCTAGTTATTTCTATTTTAAGACTTTTTTATATAGTATGTCTTCTAGTAACTTTTTTGGCCCTAATATGTTCACTTCTAAGCATTCTTCGTTCTTTTTTTCTATTTGTATCTACCTTCCTCACTATAGTATAAGTTCTTTGAGGACTGATTGTGATTCTCTTTGTAACATCCTCCTGGTGCTTTCTTTGTCAAAAGCATTCATATATGTTGAATGCTGACAACTTACCTCCCCTGCCAGTTGAGCAAACAGTTTCCTGAAATTGTCCTCAATGTCATCTTCATCAACATCATTCTTGAAGCAATGGAGGAAAAGAAAAACAATGTAATCTATCTTCTAAGAAGCAAAGGAAGATGCAGGTGCCCGCACTCATCCCCCAACTCCTAGGAAATCTCTCTTCATCTATCCCATTCTAAGCACCCTCTTTCTCCACCTGTGGATCATGTGGAATGGCTCTAATCTCCTTGGACAAAATATCAAGATTATTCCTATTGTTTTAGTTTGATCTGACCAAGAATTGAATGAAGCCTACCTGGGCTTTCTAACTAAATTTGGAGATATAATTGGATCAAAAGAAAAAGAATATAAACTCTCTGGGAAGAAGTAATATCGTAATTTCTTGTCCTAAAATAACCACTTATGACCAATTCTGTTAAGTGAATGATGAATAGCTTAGAATTTCCCTGTGCTGCTTAAAAAGGATTTTGTCAATGGGCAATGAATATAAGACTTGGGGCCCAGTATCCAGGCCTTCTCTAGTCCTTCACTGTTGTAAACATATGACAACCACAGTGATATTCTAATAGATTGGTAGTGAAGAACTACCTAGCCAGCACAAAATTTTATCAGAATTGCTGTAGACTCTTAGTAAAGAGACAGAATAATAATAAATAATCCTGAAACTATTTCCCCAAGAGTAGAAAAGTGGGCTGGATTTGGAGTCATAGGACCAAGGTTTGAGTCTTGCCTCTGACCTATAAGACTTCAGGCAAATCATTTAATCTCTCTGGGACTCAGTTTTCTCATCTATAAAATGAAAGGGTTGGACTCAATGACTTCTGAAGTCCTTTTCAGCTTTTAAGTCTATGATCTAAAAGTCCATTTGTGGGGATCTTCCTTTTCTTAACTCTGAAATTTATAATTTATATAAAAATTAGACTAAAGCAAAATGTGTCTGTTTAATTAAATTCTGCTGCATTTGTCATAGGGTCATAATCATACAGCTGGAAGAATCTTTAGGAATCATTAAGTTCAAGGATTTCTACAATAATTGGATCTTGGAACACAGTGGGATGTAAAACATTGATGAAACTCAATAAATGTTACTCCATGGAGTTGAGGTATATAGATTACCCCTGAGATAAAGTGAGATTGTGGACATCTTAGAGGGAAAAAATAGATGATTTTTACCCTGAAGTACTGTTAGGATATAGACATAGTTTCATGTGTCTATTTTAGAGAGGAATAGGGGACTGATATCCATATTTCTTCATGGGATTCCCATCCAAAGAATCTCTGGGACACAGTTTTGGAAATACTAGCCCAAACAAGGTCTCAGCTCTGTAGCTTTATAGATGAGGAAGAAGAAGAAAAGGAAGAAGAAGAAAAGTAATATGCTCAAGGTTAGAGATCCAAGGGTAAAGGCAGCTGCAGAATAAGTGATAGAGAGCTAGCCTCTGAGCCAGAAGGTCCAACTGGAAAATGAAGATTTCAACTCCCTGGGCTTGGAGGACCTTCCCCACTCTCCATCTTTGATCCTACATCAGAGAAGGGAGAAGAATCAGAAAAAATACCTCATCCAGGTTGGCCTCAATTTCATCATCGACAACTCTGGAAATAGAAAGGAATTATCTATTAGTGGGTGGGAAGTTAAGATGTGGAAGGAAGTGTTTTAGCAGTCATTGCTTGAATTAAAGTGCAAAATTTGAAACCAATCTCACTTCAAAAACTCCACCCCCCCACAGTAAAACCAACTTCAGAGCCTTGGTGTGTGATAACACTTCCTCAAATAGAATATCAAGAGGGAAAAATCAAAAGAAGTCAAGGCTAAAAGGACTTCTAGAAAGTAGAGATTTTTTTTTTTTAAAGGGAGGAGTGGTTCCTTATGGAATGATGGGTCTACATCCAAGGCTTAGTTAGGAACTGTCAAAAGCTAAGTGTAGCACAGGCCATCAGGAAAGAGCTTCTCAGTCTCCCTTTTAATACAAATTACCTACAGTAAAATTTCTTCATGTTGCATTACATGATATAAAATTGTCACCTAAGCTATGCTTACTTGAATTGAGAAGAATAAATGAGTACCTAGGGGCTGTGGCTAACTTTAGTTCCTTCGACCCTTTTAAAAGGTGCATGATTTCCTCAATGTGCAAATCAAAACCTTTTCCTCACTTTAATAGATGGTTTAGTGAATTGTTATGGTAAAAAAAGAAAACCTCCCTTGGTGACTGTGGGCAAATTACTTCACCTCTTAGTATCTCCAGACAACACTGAAGAATTGCCTGTCAACAACAGTGGATCATCAAATTATAGACTGAGAGGTGGAAGAGATTTCAGAAGCCATCCAGTCCAATTCCTTCAATCTACAGATAAGGACTTAGAAACCTAGGGAGGGTAAATTAGTTGCTTATGTTCACATGGTAATAAACATCAAAAGTATTATTTGAAACCAGATCCTCTTGACTCATCAGTACCATGTTGCCTCCTGGAGAGCAAACTCTTGGACATATTTTACATACAATAATGAACTCATGAATGAATATATATATATATATATATATATATACATATACATATGTATGTGTGTATATATATATATAGAGAGAGAGACATATATATACATATATTTTTATATAGAAAATAAATACATTAAATCTAGCAAGTTGTACTTGAATTTTCAGTTTTAAGTACAATCATTTTGTACTCTACTATGCTATGGAAATGTTTGTTTTTATCCCATAAACTTAAAATAAACAAAGAAACAAACAAACAAATAATGTAAGGTCTTTTTTATGGGGACGGTTGGGGGCAGACACTAATTGGGGTTAAACAAGAAAGTTCTTATGTAGAAAGTTGGTGTTTTAATTGAGCTTTGAAATGAACTCCAGATTTTAGGAGGCTGAGTTAAGGAGAGGGCATGGGGGAGGTCAACTAGGGAAGAGTCTAGTGATAAGAAACAGGATGTTTTGAATGAGAAACAGCAAGGCCAGTCTAGCTGGACTAGGTCTAACTAAATAGTAATGTATAATAATACCACAAAAGTGGATTACTTATTGTTAAGTTAATTAATTCAATAACAAGCATTTGTAGAGATGGTGGACTCAGGGTTTAGAATTTTATATATATATATATATATATATATATATATATATATATGTATATATATATTCACACACACATACACATATATGTATATGTAAATATTTAATACATTTTTTTCAGTTGGACTATGTATATTTGTTACAATACAGGATTTTTTTACTTGGTCTATGCATATTTGTTACAAGAATTATATTCTTTTTTATTTTTCCCATGGAATGAGGAGGATATGGTTAGGAAAGATAATAGTTATCTACTAATTAAAAAATAAAATTTAATTTAAAAGCTGAAGCACTTATTAAGCATCTTCTATGTGCCATTTGAATCAGATTTATCTGTCTTCATATCTAGAAAGATACCCAGACAGAATCTACACAGCAAATATTCAATAAAGGTGTTATTGACTGATTTGAACACTTCCCACCAGATTTAATGAATCTTAGGACAAGGGCCAATAAGGTCCTTGACTGCTGTCAATGGAGTTACCAAGAGGTAAAGAATCAGCTGGGAGGAGGAGGAGGGGGAGGAGGGGAGGAAGAGGAGGGAAGAAAGTAGGGATAGGGCAAAGGAAGATTGGGAAGGGAGAGGAAATGAAAAAAGACCAAAAGTCTGATGGAAAGAAAGGATGCCCTCTGACTCTGAATGCTTACAAATAGCTTAGACCTGGCCTGGAAGGGGGGTTAGCCAAAGATACAATTACTCATTCTTAAAGCTAGAAGGGTCTTCCTCTAGGGCCTTCTAGGCTGTACATGCCTAGATAGAAAAAGGAAAGGAAATAGGAGAGATTCTTGCCAATCCTCTGTTCACTCCCTCCCTGGCCCCCATCTGCCCCACTTTCCGAATTCTTAACATACTGATAGTCGGTTTTCTTCTCTGAAAAGACTCGGAGGCAGAAATCCCCATTCTTGTGGGGTTCAAAAGTAGAAGGCACGATGATATATTCTCCAGCGGGCAGCTTGAAGCGGTTCAGCACTTCCCGGAGATTGATGAACGTATCTGACCTCTCCTTTGCTCTGGTTGTCAGAAAGAAGTTTTTGTTGAGGTGAATGTTGGTTCGACCAGAAAACTGATGGGAAAACACAAGACCAGAGTGAGAGAAAATCAGAGCCCTGACTGTCCCCCAGGCTAGGATGTTAGCTCTCATTTTCCTGGTTTTCTTCAAGACAGCTCAAAGCCCACCTTCTACAAGAGATTTGCCCCCCATAACACCCTTCACTACCTGCCACCAGCCCATGGCAATGTCTGCCTTCTAAGATTATTTCCCACTTACATTGGATAGATCTTATTTGTATGTAGTAAATTGTACTTTGTCTCTCCCAATCTGGAGTAAGTTCCTTGAGGGTATGGACCATGGTTTAGTTTTTTTTTTTGTATCCAAAGTATTTAACACTTTGCCTGATACATAGTAAGTACACTAGATTCTTGTTGACACACTGTTAAGTGTTTTTATAGCTTGTTGTTTCAGTTGTGCCATATTTTTTTGTGACTGCATTTAGGGTTTTCTTGGCAGATACTGGAGTGATTTGCCATTTTCTTCTCCAGCTCATTTTACAGATGAGGAAACTGCGGCAAACAAGGTAAAGTGATTTGCTTAGGGGTTACTCAAATAGCAGTATCCAAGACAGGATTTGAACTCAAGAAGTTGAGTCTTCTTGATTCCAAGCCCAGTGCTTCAAATAAATCTAACAGTCAATTAGCCTATAGCCAGTTCACTGTTAGGAAATAGATAAATTCTACAATAATATTACTCACTATTTAAGGACTTTATTGGGTTTTAGGAAGGGAAATCTGCTGGATGTGGGATCAGAGGACTAAGTTCAGCCTAACTGCCTCACATATCCATGTCACTAACCCTTCTTGGCTTCAGTTTCATCTTCCCAAATGAGGAGTTCAGACTAGATGACTTTTTTTTTAAGGTTTTTTGCAAGGCAAATGGGGTTAAGTGGCTTGCCCAAGGCCACACAGCTAGGTAATTATAAAGTGTCTGAGACCAGAATTGAACACAGGTAGTCCTGACTCCAGGGCCAGTGCTTTATCCACTGTGCCACCTAGCTGCCCCTAGACTAGATGACCTTTGAGGTCCCTTCCCACTGTAGCTTTACTGGGAGTACTTTGTACTCCCCCCAACATTGGTAGCCCACTCCCCACCCCATCCTTCCATGGGGAGCATCCTTAGCCTTCTCTGTGTTTATCTTGTCTTCCTAATGAAACTTTGAATCCACAGTGCTAGGATTTTGTGGAATTCTCTGGGTTATATGGTCACCAAAGTGATGTTAGCACTCAGCAGGCATTCATTACCAAACTGCAAATCCAGACTCAGAGCCCTGGAGGAGAGCACAAGAAGCCACTCATGTTTCTCTGCAGTTCTGCATCAGCTCCCATCTCATTCTTCTTGCTCTTGTATCATTAACTCTTGTATTCTGAGCTACTTAGGGTATCCTCTTGTGTCTTCACACACACACACACACACACACACACACACACACACACACACACGTTAGGATTTTTAAGGGACATCATTATACATAGTCATATCTGTTAACATGTTAAAAATCACATCACTATGTGAAATTGCACAATTAAAACCACAAAGTTTATGGGAAGAGGTCAGTGCACAATTTAAAAAAAAGAGAACCTAATAAAAATGGTAGTTTTATACATTTTAAATGGTTAATAAATATATAACTAGTCCAATAAATAGTGGTTGCATCTACTGCCTTGGACTATTACTTAAGCTATGTTCTAGTTCCCACAGGCCTTGGGTAGGCAAAAGTTGAGTGGAATTCTCAGGGGAATAGGGGACAAAGTGGAAGGTAGGGTAGTTGGAGGGTATGGGTGCAACCAGACCTCTTTCTACTCCTAACTCCACCTATCCCAAGGCATTTTACCTTGAAAAAGACCTGAAGTTTGCTTGTGGGAAGCTTGGCTGCTTGTGAGTGACTGAAGTGGTTATCTATAGCTTCAGTCTTTCTTTTGGATAAAATGGTGCATAAACAAGTGTGAAAGTTGTATTATGCACATATTGTTCTTTGATCTATTGATCATATTGGAACAAATTTGAGTTTACAAAAGAAGCGGTATGACAGAACTGTCTACAATTTGTTTCATTGAATCCCAGTTTAATGAGATTCAAGATGACTTTTTTCTTTCATGCTAAATGAACCTGGAATCTTAAATTCAAATGAACAAGCATTTATTAAGCACCTAATGTGTCCTAAGCACTGGAGCTACAAAGACAAAAAATGAAACAATCCCTGCCTATGTAATTTTAGAACCAGAAGAGATTTTAGCACATAGCAGGGGTTTTTAATTTCTTCTCTATCACTGGACCCTTTGGCAGTCTAGTAAAGTCTATGAATGGACCCTTTCTCAAAATAATGTTTTTAAATGTGTAAAATAAAATGTGTAAGATTATAAAGAAAACCAATTATATTAAACATAGTTATAAAATATTTTTTAAAAATTTGAAGACCACCTCAAATCTATTTATTGGTTCGTTGAGGGTCTGTGGATCTCAGGTCAGGAACCCCTGGCCTAAATGATGAGTTAGTCCAACCCTTTTGTTTTTAGAAATGAACCACAAGCTGGGCAGCTATCCTAGAAGTTGCCCTTCCAGGGACTCAGATGAGCTCTGGCATAGGAACAATTGCCCTCTCTTGTGTATTCTTGTGTAGTAGAGCTATGACTAACATTTCTGGTGCTCAAGACAAATACATGAAAGGTACCCTAAAATAAAGTTTTTGAACCAAATTCATTAAGGGTAAGGCAAATCTTGGGTCTCAGAATACACACTAAGTGAAGAAGAAACCCTAGAACATTGCCCTTAGAGGTGGGAAGAGAGTGAAAATGCAGACCCAGGAATAAATCTGAGGAGGAAGCAGCAAGGAACTCACTTGGGTTATGGCCTCAGTGGAGAGGAATTCCACCAGCCCCATTTGGTAACTTCTTATTAAAATTGTTTATTTAGCAGTTAAGCTCTGTTATGCCTATATAATGGCATATAAGTGCTGCCAATAGTCCTCTAAATGTTAGCACCCTAAGACAAAGTACCAGTCACATCACCCTAGTTAACAGCTCTGATGTTCAGAATTTGGAGAGGGCAGTTAGATGCTTGGGACACTTCAACTCAGGAAATACTTGGATCTTAGTAACCTCACTAGAGAAATAGTATTGATGAGAAGGTGCTCTTGAAATTCAGTATCAGTGCCCAGTCTTCGTATCACTTCTTTTGAGAGATACAGAAGACTAGGCTTCTTGGCTAAACTTGATTCCCATTATCCAAGGACAAAACATATCAGACGTACCTCCTCAGGAACCTGTAGAGAAACACAAGATACAAAGAACACTCAGAGTGAGGGAAAGCAGACATTCTATTAATTGAGATTATGTTGATGCTATTCCATTCCCTGATAATTTCAAAGAATAATAAAAATGATGGATGGCATTTATTTAAGACATTAAGGCTGACAGTACAGATATTAATTCATTTGATCCCTCACAAAATCCCCATGAGATAAGTACATAGGCACAAAAAAGTCCCATTTTAAAGATGAGAAGTCAAATGACCTGCAAAGAAAGTGTCCAAGGAAGGATTCAAACCCAGTTCCTCCTGACTCAAAGTTAATTGCTCTCTTCGCTATATCAGAACGTCAACCTTTTTAATCTGAATGATTCCAACATCTCTCTTAATGGGAGTCTATGAACTCAAAGCACTGTGCCTTTGATGAAGGGAATAGGAATTGTTGTTGTTATTATTCCATTTAAAATGAAGCCCTGAGATATTCAGTCAACAGAGTTCAGTTACAACAGAGCCAAGACTCCAAGTAGCAGCACTCTTTATCTACTATCTATGATAGACATCCTACCATTCTCTGCTACTCTACAGCTGAAATGTATCCCTGAGGGCTTTCCCTATTCCTCCTGATATAGTCTGTCTCTCATTCCCAACACTTACTCCCTACTCAGGCATTTTAAAATATAATTGGTGGATTTTTTGAATATTATAAAATTTAGCGCATTTTCAGTCCTAAGAGTTCATTCTCAGCCCACATTTATCTCTGCTCCATTTCTGATATGTGGTTTCACATCTCACTTTCCATATGGTAGTGTAGGACAGTCCTGAAAAGTGGTTTGTCATGGGTCATCTAGGCTGCCAGTAGCAAAGTAAGGAGACAATATAGCCTCTTGGCATCTTGTTTGAGGCAGTGTGGTGTGGTCATAAAAGTTTTGAATCAATAATGAGAACAAACTTTTTTTTTTTAACTTGAAGGTCTTCAAAGGATGAAGATTCTCCTTACTTGTTCTAAGATCCTAGTTAAATAATTTGACCTTTCTAGACTGCCAGTAGCAAGGGAAGCAGACAATACAGCCTCTTGGCATCTTGTCTGAGGTAGGATGGTGTAGTCAGAAAAGCTCTGGTCCAGTAATAAGAGCAAATGTTTTATTTTTTTTAACTTGAAGGTCTGCAAAGAATGAATACTCTCCTTACTTGCTCTGTGACCTTAGGCAAATAATTTGGCCTATCTAGACCTAATATGTAAATGCAGGAATGATGATTCTTCACTACCTCACAGTATTGTTTTTTGAGTAACAGGAACAACATAATACATTACACCTCTAAGTTATCAGCATCACCCAGACAGACTCAATTTCACTAAAAGCACTCTGGTCCCCTGTTGTTCCACTTCAATACTGCCTTGAGACATGGGAGGAAGGGAGGGGGAGAAGTGACTAGGCTAGTTCTCATTGCCCCATTCCTGTTTCCAGCCCAGCAATTTCAAAATTCCTTGTTAACCTCTTAAAGGAAGGTACAATCCTTAGAGCAAAGGCAGACAAGATGATGAAGCTATGTTGTTTTGCCTGTTACAGGCTTTGTTTTTAAAAAAGGAACAGGGCTGAAATATATACAAGGGCATGTCCTGGGAAAAAATGTTCAGAGCTGTGCAATTCTGGTGGGAGTATAATCACCCAATTGTTTCCCCCTTTCCTTCCAGTCTCCACCTCCTTGGCAACTGGGCTCTAACTAGCCATCCACATGGTTTCCACTGGCTCTGCTCCTGTTTTCTCATTATTCTTAGAGGTGGCCCCAGGACACTCCGTCCCCAGCTCAGATCTCTCTGGAATTCTTTTCATCCCAAATCGACAAAGACAAGAAATAAGGGGATGTCTTCTGAAGCCTGGCTATTAAACCCTCATAGAAGTGGAACTGGAGACTCTCATCAGAGCTTCCTTTGGTCCTCTGGTGAACCTTAGTCAACTGCTAGGGCTTCCATGTATGAGGTCATTCTAGGAAAAAAAAGAGTCCAGTCTAGCTCTGGCCTGTACGTTTGCCATTTCCTAGCAACAGTCCTTGTTCGTTGTTCCCAATGCTTGGGGTTGACCTTGCAAAAAAGTAGGGGGCTTGGGTAATGAGTGAAAGAAGAAAGGGAGGGAGGAAACTTCCAGGTTTGATTCCTCACCTCATAGATCCCAAAGCCGATTGTGTGCATATCTTCTCCCATTTTCCTTTGGCGTCTCCGGTGTTTCTGGATGAGACCCACCAGGAAGGTGCATCCTGGCTCAGAGCCATCAGAATCTTCATCCTCTTCCTCCAGCTTAATCAAGTATTGAGGGTTCATCCAGAAAGTGTCTGCCATTACACAGAAGGTCAATGGTTATCACTCACCTCGGAGCACAGGGGACCCTTTCCAGAAGATCCACGCCTAGTGCATAAGAGCAGGAGACACTGGCTAACTTGTGGCCAGAAGTGAGAGGGCCCTGTCATCTAACCAATTACTCCACCCAAAAGACCCTTGGGTCCTTGTCGGTGCACTTTCTTTTATGTGTGCTGCCCCCCTCACCCCAATTAGAATGGGAGTGCCTATTCAGGGCAAGGACTGTTTTGTCTTTTCTATTTCTATCCCCAACACTCAGCACCATAATTGGCACCCTGGAAAGTTCTTAAAAAAATGATTTTCATTCATTCACAGTTGTATAGATAAGAAAAACTAGTAGGAAGGAGAAAGGTCTACCTGTTGTGTTTAGGTTTGGGGGTAGTCATGGAAGGCAGAGGGAGTAAAGAAGGAGGATTTGGGGAATTGAAAGAAATTAACAGAAAATATCTACTAATTTGCAACCTTAATTTGGGTGAGCAGTAGCAGTGTGGAGAAAATGGTCTATACACTCATCTAAAATAGTCCTAAATCAAAAACTATTCCATATATTTTTTCTTCTTTTGTCCCAAATTTACTGAGTTGTTTGGAGTATTTTCTTCTTCTTCTTCTTTTTTTTTTTTTTTTTTGCTCTGGAAGGGAGAGAGGACTGTCTTGAAATGAAGCCTTTCCCTTGCTAAACTCTGGACTGTTGTGCCCCCTGGTGGTTTTCTCTCTTTATTCTCTCTGACTTTGAACAGAATGGAGTTAGGAAAAAACTGATCTGGCCATAGAAAAACTTGGGGGTTACTTTCTTTTGACTGGTGACCTGCCAATGATCTTCAAGGCAGGAACCAAAGAGGACTTTCTGAAGGTATCCTCTGCTATCCTATCCCCTCCCAACTCCCCAATCACCCCTGCACAAGTATAGAACTATAGAACCCCCTAAAGTATAGAACTAACCATGTTGCTCTTCTGCTCAGAAACCAAACCAAACCAGACCTTTAGGACAAATTATAAGTTCCTCAGTCCAGTACTAAAAACCATCTGCTATTCAGATTTAGGATATTTTGACCCTAATTTCATATTTTCATCAACTTTTCATGAACTCTATGTTCAATTTTTCTAAGTGAAACTAGCATCATCTTTCTCAAAATTGACATGACCCTAGGAGGAAAAGTGGAAAGAGGATTGGGCCTGGAGTCAGGAAGACCTGAGTTCCAATTTGACCTTAGATACTTAGCAATGAGACCCTGGGCAAAGTCACTTAACTCTGCCTCAGATTTCTCATTTATAAAATGAGTTGGAAAAGAAAATGGCAAACCACTCCAGTATCTTTGTCAAGAAAACCATAAATATGGACATGAAAAGTCAGACACGACTAAAAACAACTGAACATAGCAACAACTTCCTCCTTTGTGAAGAGACTAACTCCCAGATAACAGTCCTTCCTCCTTTCCATCTCTTGAGATCCTTATCATTTTTTCAAGCTTCATCTTAGATACCACCTGGAAATACAAAGCCTTCCCTATTCCTCACTTATCCCTCATCCCTAGCTGCCCAGTTAGTGCTTATTTCCTTCTCCAATTATCTTGTATTATATCTCCTTCCCCAAAGTAGATGATAAGCTACTTGAGGACAGGCATTTTCATTTCTGTCTTTCTATCCTTGGTGTGCAGTTCTGCCCTTTCATACCAATCTACAAACTAACAAGTATTTATTAAGTATTTACAAAATATGAGACGAAGAGGGAGTATGGTGAGGGCTATAGGGAAGACCTAGGCTTTGTGACCTAGGACAATTCCCTTAACCTCTCAGTGCTCTAAGCACTTTTTAAAAAACTACAAGTTTGAAGAGAAGGTACTGATTTGCCTTGGTTGGAGTTTCTTATCCTGTAGTCCACTATATCAGTGAAGTGACAGGTACTGTTATTGTTTTATTGCTGTTTGTCCTACGTTCTTGAAGACCATAACTTCAGGTGGACTGATGCCAGGACAAGCAAGTGAACTAGATTTGAGTGAGAGGCATCATGCTAGGTCAGCAGCCTCACTTTCTCCTCCAGAGTCATCTGGGTCCAGTGACCAGATATGGATCAGGATGACTGAAGATGGCTCAAGATGTGAGGCAATGGGAGTTAAGTGACTTGCCCAAGATCACACAGCTTGTAAATGTCTATGACATATACATACAGCTATTAAGTGTCTGAATACAGATTTGAACTCAGGTCCTCCTGATTACAGGATTAGTACTCTTCTCCTCTGCACCACTTAGCTTCCCCAAAAGGTTGATACCCTTTCCCTATTCCCATGTGCCAATAACTATTGAAGTCTCTAAGGATACAAAGATCAAAAAACAAACACAAACAAGAACCATAGCCCTTGCCTTCAGGGAACTTACCTTCTATGGGGGAAACAATATGAACACATACAAGTATACACAAACTAAAAACAAAGCAAATTGTGGGGGGAAGGCACTTATTAAATTATTTAACTAAATCAAATTGATTTGAAACTCATTTTTATTAAGGGGATGTAAATGGCAGGGATGTAAATATAGTATTAATATAGTAGAAATTAATTTGCATCAGGAATCAGGAGATCTGGATTATAACACCAACTTTGTCCTTAACTAGGGATATGACCTTGGCTAAGATGCATAATGTACATGGGCCACAATTTCTGTTATGTGGACTATGGTATGATACTTCAGTTTTAATTTCTTTAGGGTGCCTAGATAATAGAATGATTTTTTTAGGCTAGGAAATTATCATATAGTGTGATTTGAGGAAGGAGCAAAAATAAAGTACTGCTATATTTTTAAGTTGGCATTGCAGACAGAGTACAGGGTTCTGAAATCATAAAGACCTGAATTCAAATCCATCTTCAGATGCTTACTAGCTGTATGACCCTAGGCAAATCACTTAATCCTGTTTGCCTCAGTTTCCTCATCTATAAAATGAATTGGAGAAGGAAATGGTAAGCCACCCCAGCATCTTAGCCAAGATAATCCCAAATGGAATTACATGAATCTGGACATGACCGGAACATCTGAAAACAACAAGCTTATCAAAGAAAAGATTTTACAAAGGGAGGTTTGAGTGTATAAAAAACAATCCAGCCAGGATGATGAGGGTAACCTGTTCCTTGGCATTGTCTAGAACCATTTTTTATCTTTAAATATGGAAATGAATACCCAGCAAAACTGAACATTGTCTTTCAGGGGAAAAGATGGACTTTCAATGAAACAGGGGACCTTCAAACTTTCCTATTCAAACAACCAGAGCTGAACAGAAAGTTTGATCTCCAAGTGCAGGACTCTGGTGAATCATAGAGGGGGTGGACAAGAAGGACTAACTATAAGGAACTTAATGATATTGAACTGTTTGCATTCCTGCATGGGAAGAAGATATTGAAAACTCATATGAACTTGCTCATTTATAAGAGCTTTTAGAAGGAACATATATAGATGGTACAGGAATATAAGGGTATAAGACAGTAAAAAGATGGAGTCAATAGGTGACAAAGGGAAGTACTGGGAGGAAGAGAAAGGAGAGGAAAAAGGAGCTAAGATATTTCACCTAAGAGTCAAGAAAAAGCTTTTTCAATGGAGTGGAATAGGGGAAGGCAAGGGGGGGATGAATGACTTTCATTCTCATCAGAAATGGCTCAGAGAGGAAATAACACACACACACTTAATAGGGTATAGAAATCTATCTTACCCTAGAGAAAAATGAAAAGAAAGGGATGGGATAAGGGGGAATAAGGGAAGGGAAGGTGGGGAAGAGGTGATAGAAGAGAGAGAAGACTGTGGGAGAGGGTTCTCAGATACAACACACTTTTGGACAGGGACAGGATGAAGGGAGAGAGAGAGAGAATAGAATAAATACGAGTGTGATGATCAACTATGATAGACTTAAATCTTCTCAGCAGTGCAGTGATGGAAAATACCATCCACATCCAGAGAAAGAACTATGGAATCTGAATGCAAATCAAAGCATACTATTTTCGCCTTTTAAAATTTTTTTTTTTTGCTTTTTTCCTTCTTGTGGTTTTTCCTTTTTTGTTCTTATTCTTCTTTCATAGTGTGACTAATATGGAAATATGTGTAACATGATTGTATATGTATTATGTATATCAGATTACTTGCTATTCTAAAGTGGGGGGGAGGAAAGGGTGAGAAGGAGAAAGCTTTACAAAAATGAACATTGAAAATTATCTTTACATCTAATTCAAAAAATAAATAATTAAAAAGAAATTTTAAAAAAATCAGTAAATGTCTTTGGAATGAATCAAGGTGAAGACAACTAGTTGGTATTGAGATGAGATGCTAAAGGATGTGATTTCTTTTTTTTCTTTTGTGTCCCTTTGCCCTGTTCTTCTGTCTCTCCTCTTGACATTTCTTTTGGAAACAGTGCAAGGAGGGCCCACCTCACAACATTGATAGTGAGAACTTATTAACATTTTGATAACTTTGGATTGTTTATAAAATGCTCCCCTAACAATAAATCTGTAAAGTAAGTAGCATTCGTTTTATAGATGAGGAAAATTGTAATATATCAGTGCCCTACTCTCCTACCTCTGCTTTTTAGGGTTTTTTTTTCATGCTCTCTTCAAAGTTGGCAGAAGGTGAGAGCTATCTGGAGGTTGGAGTAACTGTGCCTTGAGTGCTCTCAAAGTGGAAGCCAGATCTCCCTGTGTCTGGTTTGAGTTCTAAATTTTTCTCTTACTTGGGTAGTTCCTGCAGCCCCCTGCAGTAGAACCCCGCCTCCAGGTCCCATCCATCTTGGTGAGCCTCCACTTCTTGTAGGTATCACTGGTTAGTGTATCTGGGGTTAGATTACAGATCTCCAGACGGGAATACTGTCTTAAGAAGTCTTCAAAAGACATCCTACAGGAGAAACAGGTTTGTTCAGTATGAGGAGAGAAAATACCTCAGACCTTTAAATCTCCCAGCATGGCCTTAGAATAACAATTGACATTTAAAAACTTTCAAAGTGCTTTACAAACATCATCTCATTTGAGACTCATAACTCATAATTCTGTGGCATTGGCACTACAGATAGTGGTTCCCTTATTTAATAGATGAGGAAACAGACTCAGAGGTTTAGTGAATATGTATCTAGGTAGGATTTCAATCTGGAGTTCCTGGCTTTCTGGTTTCTATCCAATATATCCAAGGTATATACTACCATTTCAGCTCCATATCTTGCAGATGCTTCTAGGACCTAACAGAGGGAGGCCCACTCAATCTTTACTGAGGAACCAAAAGCTCTTAGAGATGGTGGGCATTGTCATTGTGGAACTTGCCCACCATCTCGAAGAGCTTTTGGTTATTCTGTATTCTGTTGAGTTCTGAAAAGTAGTTCCTTTGCTTGTTCTCTGCAAAATACTCTTACTCCAATTTAACAATCAGATAGGGAGTAAGATATTTTCTTGTACAGGGCTATGCAGTGAAGTATTTGTGGGGATGAAAATACCACCCATGAGTTCAAAGCCCTCAGTCAATACTATTGCTGCTGAACTGTGCTTTGTCCTAAATAATTATACAGTCAAACAAATTAGAAAAGTGTACAATTCTCCTTGAAGCCCCAAGTAAGCTCACCAGAATTCTCCATCTTCAAATCGTCTGGTTAGTCTCTCCCTCTCATCAGGGTCTATGCTGTTCCAGTTAGGGCAGCTGAAAAATAAAGTGGATCAAAGTGCTATCAGTTGCTGTTGATGGTGGTGGGGGGCACAGAGGGAGCAAATTTGTTTCAAGATTTCCAAAAGCAAGAAAGTGTGATATCCACTCTTAACTCTGAATAAGTCTGAAGATATCAAAGGGTAAGAAATAAAACACAGACCAGAGGAGAGGAAGGAGGATAGTGGTTGGAAGGGAAATCTAAAAATCACCAATCAGGACCATGAATAGCAGCCACCAGAGGTCTTGGAGACAAGGGTGAGATAGGTGGGATAGACTATGACCTGAGTTTCAAATTCAAAGAAGACCTCAGCATAAATAGGTGAAAAAACCATCACTGTTCTGTTTATCATGAATTTCTATTACATGAAGGTGAAATTTTTCTTTATTAATCAGTGTATTGGAACTGAAAAAATATTAGAAAACCATTTATTCAATTAAAAAAAATTCTATCCTTTCTGGGGATGACCTGCTTTTCTTTCCTCTCTTCCTTCTTTTTTCCTTCTTTTTTCCTTTTGCCCTTCCTTCCTAAAATTAAAAAAATCCCCAAATACTTTGGTCTCTCCATATACTTCTCAAGGCTCCAAGCTATCAGGTAACTTTCATGATAGAAACAATTCTGAAGCATGTGCCAACTCTTTTTGGGGAGGAGGGAGAAAATCTTATAGAGGAATTTTATTTAAGTTCATTCTCTGTAACTGACCTGGAAGTAGGCCGTAATGTTAACAACCAGGTGTCCAAAGAAAGTGCAGGACACATTTTTAAGCTAAATCTGCATTATTAATGTTTTATCCTTTACTTTCTAAAGTCTAGATCATCCCCATAACAATAAATCAAGTCCTAATTGATAGAATTTTTTGATTGCCCAAATTTAAATGCTCACACAATGAAAATTTAACAATGTGCTGGAGTTGGAACTGGCCCCAGCAAGTCTGCAGTCCCTGCCAGCAAGCCTTCCAGGTAAAGGTCCCTGAATTGATTTGCATTAGTCATGGAGGGAGAGTAGCTCTGGGGCCAAGGGAATGGAAATGGAATTTTAATAGTTGGGTTGGAGGGAAGGGGTAAATAATTGAGGAGGAGAAAGTGGAGAATGAAGAGAATGTAGGAATTCCGGAGAAGCTAAAACTGATTTTCATTGCAAAAGAGCCTTGAACAAAAAAGAACCCCTAGCAGATGTCCACCAAAGGGCCAGCTGCCCCAGTTTCAGACAAAAAGTTAATATCTTCAGAACAGAGCAAGCATACTCAGTTGTAGTTTTGAGTCAAGTATAGGTTTCAGTTTCTTGGTGCCTAACAGAATGATGAGTTTGAGTTTGTCCTCTTCCTATTATTATTTATATTAATCGTGTTACTATATAACATTTATATAGCACTTATAGGTCAGGCATCATGTTAAGGGACTTATAATTATTATCTTATTTGATCTTACAACAATCCTGGGAAGCAAGTGCTTTGATGACTCCTATTAACAGAAAAGGAAACTAAGGCAAACAGAGGTTAAGTGACTTGCTCAGGATCACACAGAGAGTAAGTGTCTGAAGTTGGATTTAGACTCAGGTCTTCCTGACTCCAGGCCTGTGTGCAATATGATGCCACCTGGCTGATGCCCAGAGATAGAATATTCCTATTCTGTAAATCTTTTCAGAGGCTGCCTCATTCTTTAGTTCATTTTATCACAGTTCAAAAGATGCAATGTGGATATCCTGCTGGTGTATTCCCAGGCAAACTGTGTTCTGATGTTCTTTATCCTCACCCCTCCAGTTTTAAGTTTTAGCACAAACTCACTTGTCACTCCACTTTCCAGTCCATTCGACTTCTCCCCAGGGGTTTCGGATGCGAATCAGTTTCTGCAGGCTTCCTCTAAACTCCACCTGAACAAGTTAGATAGAGAAAGTTAGATGGAGAAGTAAGCCTAGTGTCACAAAGGTTCAAAGTTTTCCTCTTTCACTGCTCCTTCAGAGAAGACTGTCAAACTCTTTGGAATTTACCTCCTCCCTTTTTTCTTTCCAACAACTCTCTGGGTACAGGGACAGAATCACAGCAAAACTTAGAGAAAAAAATTGGCATTGGCCACAAATAATTTCTCATGTTTACATGGTGATTTAAGATTTACAAAGCATTTTTCTTTCTATAACCCTTTTTTTAAAAAAAATATTTTATTTAAGGCAATGGGGTTAAGTGACTTGTTCAAGGTCACACAGCTGGACAATTATTAAGTGTCTGAGGCCGATTTTGAACTCAGGTCCTCCTGACTCCAGGATCAGTACTCTATCCACTGTACCACCTAGCTGTCCCCTCTACAACCCTTTTAAGAGAGGTGGGATGAATATTATTATTTCTATTTTCTAGATGAAGAAACTGAGAAACAGAGGGGTTAAGTAACTTGCCTAGGGTCATATAGGTAAGAAATATCAGAGCAGGGGCTCATGTCCTCTATCATAACTTCTCCTTACTCCCTCCATAAAAGCCTTCCCTTGTCATAAACAAATATAGTAAGAAAAATGACCAAGTGAATACATTGGTAGTTGACTATATATCCATAACATCATTTCTCACCAAAATGGGGTAAAGAAGCTTTATAATTGGTTCCTTAAACTTGTGATTGGTCATTGCATTGATCAGATTTCTGAATGATCAGCAGGGTGCTACTGAAGCAAGTACCCACAAAATGCCTGCAGGTTGTTAGTATCCTCAGAGAGTGGGTTTTTGTAGTCACTGTTCAGTCATTTCAACTGTGTCTGACTCTCCATGACCCCATTTGGAGTTTTCTAGGCAAAGATGTTAGCGTATTTGCCATTTCCTTCTCCAGCTTATTTTAACTTATGAGAAAACTGAGGCAAACTGAGTTATGTGACTTGTCCAGGGTTATACAACTACAGAGTCACATTTGAACTCAGGTCTTCTTAACTCTAGGCCTGGTGCTCTATCCACTACTCTACCTAGGTGGCCCCAGGGGAAGGTATGATCACTGAATTTTTATCTCCTTCATCTATTGAGGGACTGAAAGTACAAACACACCAGTTCAATTCCTAGCTCTGACACTTTGGCTCCCTGACTCATGATAAAGTTTTGGCTTAATTGGTAATAATGAATGAGATATATTTCTTTGTCATGAACCTTCTGAGTTCTGAAATTGTGAAAAAATACTGGATACACAGGAGTCACTTAACTGTGTATACCCTTTGATCTAGCAATATTACAAGGGGCATATACTTCAAAAATGTCAAAGGTAGGAAAAGGATCCATATTTAATAAATATATGTAGATGCATATATATGTATATATAGTAACTTTGTTATTACTGTTGCAAAGAACAGGTGCCCAACAATTACAGAATGGCTGAACATTTAGTGGTATGTGAATGCAGAGGAATAGTATTTTGAGAAATGCTAACTATGAGGGATTCAGAGAATCATAGAAAGAATTGTATAAACTAATTCAGACTGAAGAATAGAACCAGGAGAAAAATTTACATAATAACCACCACTGAAGGACTTCAGCAAGCTGATTAATACAATGACCAATCACAAGTTTAAGGAACCAATTATAAAGCTTCTTTATCCCATTTTGGTGAGAGGTGATGTTATGGATATATAGTCAATTACCAATGTATTAACTTGGTCATTTTTCTTACTATATTTGTTTATGACAAGGGAAGGCTTTTATGGAGGGAGAGGAGAGTGTAGTGATAAAGATGCAAAAAAAGAAGAAAGTAATGTTAATGAAAAACAGAAAAATCAAAACATGAGAGAAGAAAGTACAGAAGGGGATACAGATAATAAAGGCAGTTTTGTTATTACTCTGTTAAATTTAAGATATCTCTTTAAAAATATGCTAAGACATACATTCATAGTATTATATACTATCTCCTTTTTATGATTCTTCTTTACATGCTAGAGTATTTGTTTGCTGATCATTGTTAAGTTCATGATAAAAAAGAGAAATATTAAAATAAAAAAAAGCAATGAACCAGAGGTCAAAAATCATAGGCTCAAATCTAAGCTCTGTCACTACTGATAATGTGGGACTGTGAACCAAACAAGCTCACTAGACTCAGTTTTCTCACCAATGAGTTGAAGGTAATAAATAACCTGCCCTCCCAACCCTCCAGGTTGTTGAATGAAGTTTCACTGAAATTATGTTCCAGGAGGGATAAAGCTTGCAATTTTTAAAAAATCATCCTTGTAATGAGAAAATGAGCCCACCAGAGGGCAAAGTACACCACACTTAAGAGACTGGCATGACTCAGGTTAGGAGAGTGTGATTCATGTTTGAGCGCCAGGAAATTATACGGGGCAGCCCTTTTTTAGAAGTGAAATCAGTACTAAAATCTGACTTCTGTCTGACTCGGGCCACACCCTGTGCTATCCCAGACTAAAGTGTAGTTTTAAGTTTGATGTTAGTGAATGTCTCTCTCCCTTAAAAATCCTCCCCAGTAAACAAAGAACCAAAACCCAAAACAAATCACTGTTCTCTCTATTCTGGGGCAACCCCTCTCCCCCAGTGCGTTACCTCTTCTGCTCCAGTGACTGAGTATGCATGTCCTTTCACCAGTTTCTGGAAAGTCACTGCTTCTGAATCTGCAGCACTTGTGATCTGGAAAGGCAAGGGAGGGTTAATGGTTAAGCCTGTCAGGACCTCCTGTGGAAGCAAAATAGATGACTGTCTAGCACTGTGGTTTTTAGGACATTAGGAAAGCCTTCCCTACCTGCCACCCTTTGCCCCAAAGTTTCACAAAAACCTGCAAATAACCAGTGAAGAGTTAATATAGCGACTGATCCATTATTCATACTAAGGTGAAAATGACTACACCAGCTCCTTTACTGAGAGCAGGACTCTACAGTGGAAGAGAGCATAGGATTATGGGCATCTACAGGGAGCGGGAGAGAGAGGGCACAGGAAAGGCTTGTTTGTTGAACATATTGTGATTTGTACCAGGGTCTGCTCTAGCCTAACTTAGAGTGATAGGCAGGTCTTGTGTTTTAGAGCAGAAGTCCTTCAAGTTTGATCTGAAGGCCAAGAGTGGTCCTAGAGAGTCTTCTAGGTCTCCCATGAGTTACTATTATTATATAAAATTGTATATATAATATTAATGTTCACAAACCTACATCTGTACTTTGGTTGACTCAATAATTTACTTGGAATCACAGAGTTATGGATCTCTATCATCTCATCTATTGCAGAACCATTCTCCTATCTTCTATAGGGGGTTAGGGTTTGTTATTTTTTTCTTTAGAAAAAGAATAGTTAGCCAGATTGTCCTTTTTGAACCCTTGAACTACAGGATTGTTAAAGAGATCTCTAGGGCCACAGAAGAGATGGTCATTTTCCTGTGACTGATCACTATAAATTGTGACTATGGTTCTGTCACCCACTTTGATTTGGGCCTCAGGCATTGCTGCAGAAGTCACTCTTTTCCTCATGAGCCACTGCTCAGGACATCCTGCACCTTGTTCCCTAATGAAGTTTTTGGCAGCAGTTGCTGCAGCTCAGGAAATAAACATTTTGTGCTTTCTGAAATCTCCCTGCAGGTCCATTAGGTCTGGAGCCTGCTTGGGAATAGATGTCTGCTGCAAGGGACAGAAGGTGCATGAATTGATGATTTTGCTGACCCAAAGGCTCTGCTAACATCAGATTTTAAACACTCTGGGATTTTTTTTTTTCCTCCACGGGGCAAAGGGAGACTTGGTCCCTAGGAGGGTGATCACTTTAGGCTTGATCTGGTCATATATGAATTTCAGAGACAGCACATGAACTAGGGATGTATGGGTCTTAGAAAAATTTAGGGGAGATTAAAAATATCTAAAGAGATTGGGAAGAATGAGAGAAACTGTTTCCTCCTTAGCTATATAGAAGTCAGACCTTAGAAGCCAGTAGAGATCAATAATGCCTAAAGAATACCTGAAGTGTACTTGGTAAACTGGGGGAGGGGGGTCTTCCAAGAGAGGAGAGAGAAGGATTTCACTGAGGGAGAAGGATAGAAGATGAGAAGGGGTTCTCCTAAGCACCAGTAACACTGACTTCAGTTGGGGGGGCATTCTGAGCTAAATGGAGGAGAATCAAAGAAGGGAGGAGTAGACTCACATCAATGGAGCAGCCAAGGAGAGAACCCTTCTGCAGGGCCCGCTGGATGATGGCAAACAAGTTGTTTGGGGCTTTCCTCAGCTCATACCACTCAGCTATCCCACCAGTGAAGTCCTCAAAGCCTTCTGTGGTAGACCCTCCTGAGAGAGCTTCATAACATCCATTGATCCTATAGAAAAGAAATAATGATCATTAATATTCATATAGGGCTTTTAAGATTTGCAAAACATTTTACAAATATTGTCTCATTTTTATCTCAAAACTAACTTGGCAGGGAGGTGCTATTACTATTCTCATTTTATAAATAAGGAAACTGAGGTAGTCAGAGATTGAGTGAAAAGCCCAGAGACATAAGTGCTAGTGTGTGAGGCTGTTTTTGAACTCAGGTCTTCCTGACTCTTGGTCCAGGATCAAATTCAGCACTCCACCTAAAAGCACTCTCATATCATCATGACCTCTTAAAGTGACATAGAAACATGAGGTATTGTTGTTACCTACTCTAAGACTTAGAGACTGATGCCTCAAATAGTGGGAAGAGCTAAAGTGAGTGAGTGATAAGAATAGGTCTTTTTGGTGAAAATCAAACTTGCCCCAATAAGAAGCTGATTCATAAAGATAGGTTCCATTCTTGGTGATCAGAGAAATGGGAAGTGGAACTGTGTGTGGAGAAATGGGAGACCTATTTCTAATCACTGATATGCTATGTGATTTTAGGCAGATTGCCTCAGTTTCCATATCTGTGAAATGAGACTAATGATGCTCACCAGATAACAGGAGAAAGATGGATTTGGAGTTGGAGGATTTGGTTTTTAATCCTGTCTCTATGGGAACTTACTATATGGGCAAGTAAATTAACCTTTCTCCACCTTAGTTTCTTCATCTGCAAAATGAGGGAATTGGCCTAACAATGAACCTAGGAGTCTTCTGATGTCCTTGGTTGAAAAAGAATCATGAAAAATCTAAATATTATTGTGCTTTCTGGTGTTTTAGTAGTAAAGGGGATTCCTCTTACATATGAACAAATATGTTATTTTCTATGCTGTCATAAGTTCTATTTCAATAGTAAATTTGGCAGTACCCATGTTTCCATCTTGGATCTTCCAAGCCCATGAGCAATGGGAGAGTTACTCACTTGGCATAGGCTTTCTCCAGGAGGGCACTCCAGAATTCACTTCCCTCTGCTGAGTGGACAAAGAGCAGCTCATCGTTCTTTGTGGGTAACCTGTCATCCACCACCACATCTACCCACTCGCCATACTGCCAGAACTGTTGAGGCAAGAGGTAGTTTGTTATTCCTAAACACAGAAGTTGCTAGGATGGCTGGGCTGGAACCAGGAAAGTGGTACTTGGGGTCTTGGCCCTTGTGATCCTTCCTCACAACCCTAGGGCTAGGGTCACAGAGAAGAATTGTCCTTGAAGTTCTGTGTCACCCCAAACACTTTACCTTCATCTTAATTTAAGGAGTTCCTCATTGGTCTGTACAGAAAGGAAGAAAGTGAAGAGAAGCTAAAAACTTCACAGTAAATTTTTTTTTTTAAATTTAGGAATTGATTCCTTTTAGCTCCTTTATTTCTCATCTTTTTTTTAAATAATATTTTATTTTTTCCCCAATTACACGTAAAAACATCTCCCACCTTTTTTATGGTCATTTCCACCTCTTTATAGGAAACTCTGGGGATTCATTTGATGACCAGATGTGTATCTCATGATAGTGATAGAAACTAGCCTTATAATTGCATTAGTATAAGGAGAACCAGGAAGAGAAAATCCCTCTTCCAATACAGATCAGCTCATTGCAATTTATAACCTGAGATAATCCTCTAGAGCAATAGGCATTCTTCAAAAAAACCATTTCCAAGTGCCTGGAACCAGGATAAATGTTGGGAAATATTTAACAAAATAAGTAAAAATACAAAAACACAGATAATGTCAGTATGTGGTTTTCTAAGAAATTATATGACCTACAAGGCTTTCTTAAATCTCTGTCTTTTAGTGGTCCCCATTTGTATTTGAGTTGGACACCACCACCACCACGTGCCAAAAGCAAGACTAGATTCTAAGAGAGTTTTGAGTTTCATTCTTCAAGGCAAGTATTGTATCCATTGAATTTCACTGGCCTCGGGCAGCTCGTGTTATGAAACCCAAGCATGAATACCCCCCTGCCCCCACCCCCAAAAGCCTTTCCAGAAGCATCAGGGTTCTGGATCTGGACTGGTAACACCACATAAAATGAATTCTGTTTTACCACCTTCCCCTTTAGGTGGCACATTCCTACTGATGAGAAACCTGGGGACTAATTCTGAAGTTACCTGAAAATGGAAGATCCCAGCATAGTTTTCTTGGAAGCTTTGGTTTTTAGGAACCACCCTGGCTAAGATTTCTTCATTCAGGGTAAGGGAAGCAATAGCTGCCAGCAACCAGCAGTCACCTGTGAACAAATTCCAAGGAATTCTTGTCAGTGTGATTATTCTGGACTGTCAAGTTATCTGACTATTTAATATTTATGGATCTCACACAGCAGGGCAAATTCATCATAGAGCTGCTGGTAACATTGCCTCAGCTCCTAGGTTTTTTAATTTGACAAGGAAATACTTTAATACTTTTTTATTTCAAGTATATTTGTTTTAGATAATTTTAGGGACTACTAAGGGAAAAAAATACTTTTTGTGGTATCTAGGGAAGGAATTTATTGACATTATTTCAGGCCAAACTTCTAAGGAAAGAATCTGAAGTGAATTCTCAGTAAGGCAAAGATTCAGATCTATAGTCAGAAAATATTAATTTAAGGTTTTTTTTGGCAAGGCAAATGGGGTTAAGTGGCTTGCCCAAGGCCACACAGCTAGGTAATTATCAAGTGTCTGAGGTCGGATTTGAACTCAGGTACTCCTGACTGGTGCTCTATCATCCTCTGCACTACCTAGCCACCCCTGAGAATATTAATTTGAACCCCCATCTTTGCCTCTTGGTTACTCTGTGATCCTGGGTGAGTTATTGCACCCCCCATGGGCCTCAATTTACTCATCTCTAAAATGAAGGGGTCTGAGCTAAATGATCTCTAAGGTCCTTTCCAGTTCTAGACAGCAAGCACCTATGAAAAACTGACATCAGATCAATCCCTGTTTTTTCTCTTTAATACCTGTGTGATCATGAACAAGCTATTGCTTTCCTCTGGATCTCAGTTTATCTTCTAGAGAAAGTGGTAGACTGAGTACCAAACTTGGAGTTAGAAAGACTTCTGTTAAAATTCTGCCTCAGATACTTACTATATTGGGTAAAATACTCAACCTCTGAGCCTCAGTTTCTTCATCTGAAAATGAGGGAGTTGGACTTGATGACTTTAAAGGTCCCCTCCAGCTGTAAATCTATGAGCCTTTGAGATTTTCCAAGTTCTTGAGGAGAAGACAATGCCTACCAGAAAAGTAGTGCCATCATGTAAAGCAATGATGAGCAGGAATGGACCATTATTTCCAACTCTTTCATTTGCAGATGAGAAAATTGAGGCAAGGAGTTCCAGTGACTTGCCCTAGATTACATAGGGAGTAAATGTTAGAAGTCAAATTTGAAGTCACTTCCTCTGATTCCAGAATCAACTTTCTTTCCATTGACCCCTGGTTTCTCTTAAATTACCAAGGAGAAAAACTATCAAACTAATAAGTTGAGGAAAAATTTGATTCACTACAAAACATCAAGCATCTACCACTACTTTGTGTTAGGTACTAGGGGTGAAATGACAAAAATGGCAGCCTTTGATCTTAAGTAACCAACATTCTTTTGGGAAAAGAGAAATCTTTTGGTGGGGGAGTAGATCAAGAAAGGATATATAGAAGAGGAAGTAACTGAGGTAAGTCTTGAAGGATAAGGATTTTGAAGGCAGAGATGACTCTAGACATTATTGTGAGAATTTCAAATGAGTTTAAGAAGTATTTTCAATTAACTTGAAGAGATTACAGGGTGTGGACCTTTTTCAGAAGAGGATGATTTTTAAAAAACTAAATTTTTTTATTCTAATATTCTCTTGTCCTTTCTTTATCCATTGAGAAGGCAAGAAATATATCAATTATACATATGAAATTATGCAAAACATGTCTCCATATTAGCCATGTTGCAAAAAAAGAACTCCAAAAACCACAACAATAGAAAGCAAGAAATGAAGAAAGTAAAAAAAATATGTTCACTCTGTACTCAGAGTTAATCATTTTTCTCTCTGGAGATAGAAAGTATTTTTCATCACATCCTTTCAATTATCTTGGATCATTTTACTGATCAGAGCAACTAAATCTTTCAGGATTGCTGGTTGTTACAATATTGATGCTATTGTGTATGATATTCTCACTTCATTTGCATCATTTCTATGAGGTTTCTCAGTTTTTCTTTTTTAAACCATCCCCTTCATCATTTCTTATATGAAAATAGTATTCCATTGCAATCAATTGCTACAAGTTATTTAGCTATTCCCCAAATGATGGCCATCCCCTCAATGTCTAATTCTTTGTCACCAGAAAAAGAGTTGCCTTCTTCCCTTGGAGCTGAAATCATTCTTCCTTCCCTTACAACTGAGACTTCTCTGTCTTCCTGAAGTCAACTCTGGGTATGCAGTTCTCAGGCCAGCCTCTTGTCTAGGAAGAGGAGGGGAAGACATCTGCCTCTTTGGGATCCTTCTCAGTTCAGCCTGCAGAGGACCAAGGCCTGGCCCAAGAATGGCCCCTGAGAGTTACAGACCCTCATCCCAGGTCAAGCATTTAGAAAGTGGTTACTCTTGGTCAGACACTGTTCAAAACTTCCATGGATACAAAGGAAGGAAAAACCAGTTCCTGCCTCCAGTTCAATGGGGGGAAACAACATGCTAGCAACTGTGTCCGAACAACCTCTATTCAATAGGGATGGGAAGCATCCTGAGATGAAAGGCTCCAGCAGTCTTGGGGACCCCAAAAACCTTGTTTTCAGATAAGATTTTTAGCTAACATTCCAAGCATGAGAGACTGCCTCTGGAAAGTCACAGGGTCAAGAGATGGAGGGTTTTGGTCAAGGACAAATTGGGAGGCCAATGTCCCTGGGACAGCAAGGAAGTGTAGGGGGGCGGGGAGTAAGGTTTGGAAAGGATTTGGAGCTGGTCATCTGGTGTCTACTATTTGCCATGGATCTTATAAATGTTTTCTCATCTAATCCTGTTGCCAGAATTGTTAGGGACCTTGCTAGCGAGAGCCTGAAGAAGGAAACATGGGATGCAGCCAGACCAGAGTACTACCCTTTTTTGTATGAGCTCCAGAGTGACCCATATCATCAGGGCAGGGACACCAGTGTCCTTCAGTTCCACAAATTATCTATTTACATGTCTATACATACAGATACTGTACAAATAGACACATAAATGTTTATATATACAGAGATGTATGACACACACACACACACACACACATATATATATATATATATATATATATATATTAATATGTGTGCATATATATGCTTGTGTCCCAGAAAGAGTAGAAAGTTGTGCAGGAAAAAGTAATAATAATGATGATGATGATGATGATAACTAACATTTATATTCTGATATATGTAACAGACTGTGCTAAGCACTTTACAATTATTATCTAATTTGATCCTTACAACAACCCTGGGAGGTAGAGATTATTGTTATCCCCATTTTAAGTAAATTGAGTCATAAAATAAAAATAAGCTGATCAATCAACATTTTTAAAAAAGAAAGTGGATACTTGAACTGTTTAAAGGATTTTAGCACAGTATTTGCACCAAACCAAAGATAATAGTTTCTTCTTTATCAGTCAGTCAGTTAATTAGTATGTATTAATTTCCTGCTATATGCCTTCTCTGATAGGATGAAAGTGAAGGGAGTGAATAATTTCTTTTGTAATGGGGGAAGGAAAGCCCTGAAGGAGACTTTCTGTGACAGTCAAATAGGCATCAGACTAAAAGACAAAGAAATGAAATAATGGACAAAATGAAGTGAATACATTTCCCCAAAATCCACTTTTGATAATTTTCACAACAATCCTATGAAATAGGTACCATTATTATCTTTATTTCCTAATTGAAGATATAGAGACAAACAATAATTAAGTGACTTACTCAGGACCATACAGCTACCAGCAAAAAGACTGTCTATATTTGAACCTTATTGACCCAAGGTCCAGGATTCTATGCACTAAGTCACCAGCTTCTTCTAACTAGGAATAATCTGCTCGCTCCACTCACCCCAAATCATTTGTTAAATTTCCCAGGAGGGAAGAGAAAAACTTTGGGAAAGATAAATGGGCAAACCAAATATTTTTGAAAGGACTGTGTTGGCAATGTTATTTATTATTAAAAAAGTTGACTATTAAAAAAATAATTGGACCATTCCACAGTTCTATCAACAGTATATTAATGTTTCTATTTTTCCATATCTCCTCCAGCATTTATCATTTTTCTATTCTGACACATTAGCCAATATGATAGGTGAGAGTGGTATCTCAGAACTGTTTTAATTTGCATTTCTCTAATCAATAGCACTTTTTCATGGGACTACTGATAGATTTGGTTTCTTTTTAAGAAAACTGCCTGTTTATACCTTTTGGTCATTTATCAACTACACAATGGCACATATACATACATACAAACATACATACATGCATACATATATACACAAACATATATACACATATATGAATAAGTTTGGTTCAGTTTCCTATATATTTGTGAAAAGAGGTCTTTATCAGAGATTGTGTTAATTTTCCCCCCTCAGTTTCCTGCTTTCCCAGAAGGGGATATTACTTATGGCATCTTTCTTAACCCTTTTTTAAAATAAAAATTTATTTCCCTCCTCCCTTTTGGAAAAGGAAAAACCCTCTGTAACAAACAGAATGGTCAAAACAAAACAAAATTCCTCATTGCCCACGTCTAAAAAAATTCTCATCTTGCCTCTGAATCCATCACCTTTTTGTCAGGTGATAGGTAGCATGTTTCACCATAAGTATAAATTGTTCTCCTTGTTCAGTTCATTCATTCATATGAATTCACACAGATATTTTTAGGTTTCTCTGAAAATACCCTGTTCCTTTTCTGAGAGTTGTGAGTCTTTCTAGGAAATGGGAATTTCTTCTGTTTGGTTCCAGTGGTTGGTGCTGCTTTTGAAGATTGGTTGACTGAAGCCCAGAAGGGTATACTCTTACACAAGGACATTTCATCTCTTTATATCCCCAGCACTTAGGACAGAACCCAGTGCATCATAAACACTTAGTAAATGTTTACTGATCGACTGGGAAGGGAACTCCCTTCACCTAATGAGACAGGCTCCCTGAGTGGCCATCTCTGATTATATTTCTTTCTTTCTTTCTTTTTTTTTTTGCATTAAACTGTTTTAATGGTCTCAAAATTCTGTGACAGATTTTTGGTCAAGTTGTTTTCATTTCAAATTACTGATTTTGAAAACTAATAACTTAAATCTGCCACAAAACAAAAGGTCCACAAAAACATTCCTTTCCTCCTGAAGCTTTTAAGATGCATTGTAATCATTAACCAGTCTCTTACTATTAATGGCCAATTGAGACAAACAGTTCTGAGACCTTTCTTCTACCACTGATTAAGACTGGGGTGGCAGGTGTTGTACAGAATATTCATTTAGCCTTCTGGGCCTTCTGGGCAGATTTTGTGACCTTGCCAGCTCCAGCAGCCTTCTTGTCAACCTCCTTGATGACACCAACTGCAGCAGTCTGCCTCATATCACAGACAGAAAAACGACCCAGAGGAGGATAATCAGAGAAGCTCTCAACACACATGGGCTTGCCTGGAATCATGTCAATGATGGCAGCATCATCGGATTTCAGAAATTTAGGGCCATCTTCCAGCTTCTTACCAGAATGATGATCAATCTTCTACTTCAATTCAGCAAACTTGCAAGCAATGTGAGCAGTGTAACAATCCAGAACAGATGCATAGCCAGCACTGATTTGGCCTGGATGGTTCAGGATAATGATCTGTGCAGTGAAGCCAGCAGCTTCCATAGGTGGGTCATTCTTGCTATCGCCAGTCACATTACCATAGCGTACATCTTTGACATGTTCCTGACATTGAAACCAATGTTATCCCCAGGCAGGGGATAAAGCTTCATGTTGTATTTCAACAGACTTCACTTCAGTTGTAACATTGACTGGGGCAAGGGTGACCACCATTCCTGGTTTTTAGAATGCCAGTTTCCACTTGGCCAACAGGTACAGTACCAGTATCACCAATCTTGTAGACATCTTAGAGGGGTAGACGAAAGGGCTTGTCAGTTGGATGAATTGGGGGCAGGTTGCAATCCAAGGCTTCAAGCAGTGTAGTTCCATTACTACTGCCATCCTTACAAGTGACTTTCCATCCCTGAACCAAGGCATATTAGAGCTTGGTTCCAGCATATTGTCACCATTCCAACCTGAAATTGGCACAAAAGCTCCTGTGTCGGGTTGGGGCCAATTTTCTTAAAATAGGTACTGACTTCCTTGACAATTTCTTCATATCTCTTCTATCTATAGGTTCAGTGGAATCCATTTTGCGTATACCAATAATCAGTGTTTTATATTTAGTGTGTAGGCCAGAAGGGCCTGCTCATGGGTCTGCCCATTCCTTGAGATACCAGCTTCAAATACACTAACACCAGCAGCAACAATCAGAATAGCACAGTCAGCTTGAGATGTGCGTGTAATTGTGTTCTTGATAAAGTCTCTGTGTCCTGGAGCATCAATAATGGTCACATAATACTTGCTGGTCTCAAATTTCCAGAGGGAGATATCAATAGTGATACCACACTCACATTTAGCCTTCAGCTTATCCAAGACCCAGACATATTTGAAGGAGCCCTTTTCCCATCTCAGCAGCCTCCTTCTCAAACTTCTCAATGGTTTTCTTATCTATTCCACCACACTTGTAGATGAGGTGGCCGGTAGTAGAGGACGTGCCAGAGTCTATGTGTCCAATGATGACAATGTTAATATGAGTCTTTCCCTTGCCCATTTTTGTGGAGCTTTAGGGGTGGTTTTGGCGGCAAACCCATTGAGAAAAAGCTTTTGATTATATATATTTTTTAGGTTTTTGCAAGGCAAATGGGGTTAAATGGCTTGCCCAAGGCCACACAGCTAGGTAATTATTAAGTGTCTGAGACCAAATTTGAACCCAGGTACTCCTGACTCCAGGGCCGGTGCTTTATCCACTGTGCCACCTAGCCGCCCCCTTTGATTATATTTCTTAAAAAAATTTAATTTTACTACCTTGATTGCAAAAGAAACTTAATGCACATGATGTAGCCAGAATATGTTGAAAATATTTCTCTTAGTAGAAATTGTTTGTTTTTAACTCTTAGCATGATTAGAATTTTTTTTTAGGTTTTTGCAAGGCAAATGGGGTTAAGTGGCTTGCCCAAGGCCACACAGCTCATGATTAGAATTTAATATTACCACCAGCACTTAAAAATTCTATTGAATTCTTGACCATTACATTTTTTTAAATTAAATTCATGTTACCACCATGTTGGAAGTACCATAATTTCTAGGACATTATATTGAAAATTTCCACAGTAGTATTATAGTTCCCCAGAAACTGCAGTTGCCTCCTAATGACTAGTTTACAAAAGTCCAAGAGGAAAGACTCTTATCAGAAGAATCATATCTTGTGGTTTCAGAGTGGGCTATTAAATAGTTCCAACTTAAAAAAAACAGACCCTCTTTTTCTCTTGAATGAAGCAATTTGGGGGAGAGAAAGGATTCCTCTCTTCATACCTCATCAAAAGAAAACAGCATCATAAAAGGAGAAATATATGGCAATAGCCAATGGACTGTGTTTGTCCATTTGAACCTAAGTCTGGAGTTTCTTGTCTTGGAGGTTAAATTGTAGATAATTTTAAATTCTAGAGATTAAAAGTTTCAGAGATTGGGAGTTCCTGAATTTCACAGTTGAGCTCTGGCCAACTAGGTGGGGATATTTTTCCTCTTACTTCTTAGGGAAAAGTCTCCAACAGCAAGAGTCTATAGCTACAGAATTAAAGCCATGCTAGGGGAAGGAGATCTGGCCTTTACCAGCCCTCCATAACATTGCTAGGAATTGCTCCTATGATACAGGTCTAAAGTCAATAGGAAGTATTTAGGTGAATGGAGAGTATTTTTACCTTTTGGATCAGTTTTAGGAAGGAAGGAAGGAAGGAAAGTATTTATTAAGTTCCTACTATATGCCAGACATCCTGTTAAATGCTTTGCCAATATCTCTTCGATCCTTACTGTAACTATGGGAGCTAGTTATCCTCATTGGGAGTAGTTCTGAGTTGCTGTAGGGTGCCCAAGCTAACTCTGGCATTAATATGGTGAGCTTCCAGGACTAGAGGGTCACCAAGTGACTTAAGATTGGTCAAGTGGTTCAGGTTAGAAAAAGGAATAGGTTAAAGCATCTACACCAATCAGTACTGGATCAGTCCCATGAATTATGGGTGCTTCAGCCCAGGTGAGAAAAAAGAGACATATTCTCAAAAAAAAAATGTTTGTGCATTGGAAGCAATAGGTGCTTGGTGGAAAGGGGAGGAAATGATAAACGTGCCAACTAAGGAGTGTTCAGAAATGTAGAGTGGAAATTGGGAAATGCCATGGAAACCAAAAGGGTCAACAGTGTAGAAAGCTGCTACATCTCTCCTGATTGCAAATACAACACTCTGTCTTGTTGGTGTAGAGAACATAGCATTATGATTATTTGTTTGACTCACAGACCTTTCTACACTGAGCTGGCACAGTTGGGCATCTATCTCTGAAGATATCATCCTACCTCAGATTACCAAACTGGTCCGCCTGCTGGTTTCACTACCCCTTAATTAGCCATGAGACATGATTGAAGGTTGTGTTTCCTGCTCAGAAGCATCACTCATGTCCACTCTTTTTTGTTAGGAGCCTTACTTTTTCTCAGTAATTCAGTTTAACTTGCTTAGGTATCCAATGATCATTCACAATTTTCTTTCCATCTATTGTTGTAGGCATCCTGGTGTTCTCTTGTCAGAACCAAGTTTCTTTTTATTTGTTTTTTGCAAGGCAATGGGGTTAAGTGACTTGCCCAAGGTCACACAGCTAAATAATTATTAAGTGTCTGAGGTTGGATTTGAACTCAGGTCCTCCTGACTCCAGGGCTGGTGCTCTATCTACCTACCTGCCCCCTAGACCCAAGAATTCTTGAAGGTCAGGGCTGGAAGGTACTTCAAAGAGCAGTCCAACTTGCTTGCTTTATGGGTGAGGAGACTGAGGCTCAGTGTAAGTGACTTCCTAGGTCACATAGCTAGGCAATGATTGAGCTGAGTCTAGAACCCAGCTCTTCCAATTCTCAATCTAGTGCTCATTCTATTATATTACAAAATGTTCCTTATGCTCACAGAATATTTCCTCCAAGAGAAGGAGAGCTAGTTGGCTACTTCCATATTGTTTCTTAACATGATACCTACTCTTTCATGAAAATTTTAAAATACATTAAATATTTAGAGTAATGTAAGTAATTCTTGCATTAAGAGAATCATCGTGCATTAAAACAATCAATTTAGCACTCAGAGACTCCTCCAACCACTGAGCAGGAGACTGGTTGTCAGTAGTTTTTACCAAAAAAAGTCACACTCAAGACTCTTCCAAAGGTTCCAACTTCTCAATATGTCTAATTATTTGTAATCTCATTTAAGGTGACTAAAAGTTTCGTTACAATCAGGCCCCTATTAGCGTGAACAAGGATTCCCTAGAAGTGGTCTGGTCTGTTCTATTATTTGAGTCTGCAAGGTATATTTCCACTGGTTTGGAACGAATGAATGACCACATTTTACACCATCCTAACTTTGAATAGTGTGAATTCCAGTTTGTGACACTGGTTCAAGAGACAGTTAGTTACACTAATTGGGACCTAGTTGTATTTCCCACCTCCTTATTTATCCTGAGCTCACTAAAACATTTGAAAATGTACTGGGGGCAGTGAGATGGTGCAATGGATAGAGCACCAGCCTCGGAGTCAGGCAGATCTGAGTTCAAATGTGGCCTCAGACACTGTGCCTCTGATTGCCAAGGAAAGAAAGAATGGAAGGGTTAGAAGGAGAGAGGGAGGGAGGAAGGGAGGTGTACACATTTCTTTGCTGAGACTGAGCATATCAGTTTGGGATATGCACGAGTGAGTTTTCATAGAAACCAGACCCTAAAGTTATTTAGTATTAGCTGATATTTATATATCACTTTTAAGTTTTACAAATAAATCCCTTTACATACATGTATTAGCTCATTTTTCTCTTAAAATAACCCTGTGAGGAAGGTACCAGACCACTGCTAGATGGTGCAGTGGATAGTGCATTGGACCTGGAGTGAGGAAGTGAGGAAGACTGAAATTCAAATTTCACCTCAGGCACTAATTTACTTGTTTGACCTTGGACAAGTCACTTAAACTCTGGCTAATTCAGTTTTCTCATCTATAAAGTGGAGATTAATCATAGCACTTCAGGATTGTTTTGAGGATCAAACAAATTATTTATAAAGTATTATGCAACCCTTAAAGCACTATGTAAATGCAACTTATTCTTTTTTATGGTACTATTATTCCCATTTTATAGATAATTAGATCATAGGTTTAGAACTGACAATGATCATAGAAGCTGCCAAGTTCAACTCCTTCATTTTACAATTATGGAAACAGTTCCATAAAGACAAAATGAGTTGCTTAAGGTCACAAGGCAAGTAAATATTAGAGGCAAGACTAGAATTCTGATCTTTCTGAAATTTTTTTTACATTAGGCCAAGCTTTCAGATATTTATACCTTTATTTACTGACCAGAGGACACCCCAGGCAGGATTCTGAATAGAGATCCAACATCTATCTTGTATCTTTTTTGGAGGCAATTGGGGTTGAATGACTTGCCCAGGGTCACACAGCTAGTGTCAATTGTTTGAGATCAAATTTGAACTCCAGTCCTCCTGAGTCCAGGGCCAATGCTCTATTCACTGTGCCACCTAACTGCCTCCTGTTCCTATTCTTCTTAAATACTAATATATTTGCTTGTGGTTTATGTCATCTTTCCCCTTCAATCATAAACTCTTTGAGACCAGAGACTATATCTTATATCTTTTATTTTATACAGGATATCACAAAGTTTTTTTTAAATTTTATTTATTTAAGGCAATGGGGTTAAGTGACTTGCCCAAGGTCATATCACAAAGTTTTACTAGCTCAAAATTACACCTAGACTTTGGACCATCCTATATATTTCTACAACAGGGTTTTACATAGTAAATACTAGCAGATGGTGAAAAGTAACAGCTTGGGTGATAGATATAGCACTGGCAGGCCTGGGACTCAGACAAATGGGATTCAAGCTCTGGTTCTGGTGCTTCCTGCCTCTTTGACCTTGTGAAAGTCACTGAACTATCCTGAGCCTTAGTTTCCTTGAAGGAAACAAAGGAAGATAGTAGAGAGAGATGAGGAAGGAAGGAAACCAGGCATGGTGGATAGCCACAAAGTCATGTCTGAAGAACAGGGAGGACAAAGTATCACTGGATTATAAAGTAGATAGAGGGGAGGTAAAAGAAGCCTAGAAAAGTATGAAAGGCTTTAAAAGTTAAAGAGAAGACTTTATAGTTGATTCTGAAGGTGATAGGAAGTCATTGGAATTTATGGAAGAGAAGCAAAGGAGAGGAAATATTAGAGAAAAATGTTACAGCAATTTGTGAGAAATTATTGAAGTAAGAGAATGCTGTTGGTTAGGATTTCACAGGTAACTGTGGGAATAATACATCACAAAGGCAGGGGTCTCTGGACTATTGACTCAGGCCAAAGGACACAAGCGTACATGCAGGAATGTGGAAGTAAGACAAAAGGAAAGGTGATAAAAGTTTTTATTTTTATTTATTAATAAAGTTAAATAAAGTTAAGTTTCATTATTAGGTGTCAGAGACCCCACTTTGGAAAAAGTGGATTATGGGGATTCATTTCTAACAAAGTGTTATTTCCGTCTGTGCTGGCCTTTCATATCATGTAGTGTCTGATTTCCATCCTATTGTTATCTAGATAAATTGGGCCACCTGGAAACTCATCTCAAGGACAAAACTAGCAGAAGGGTTACTGAGATCTAATTATCTCAATTCCTTTCCCAAACTCACTGCAAGGACTATCCCACCAAGAAAGAGTAGTAAATCTGCTGAGATGGTGGGAATTACCTCAATCTCTTTCCCCTAATTCCTCCCTTACTCCTTTCCCAACTCTGTATACCTGTCCTGCTCCCCTAAATAAACCTGTCCTTATTTCCTGTTGATAGCTGCTATTACTAGTCTAGTAACAAACATCTGCAACTGTTCCTAATTTCTCTTCTTTTTGCTTCTGTGAAAAATCACTTGAGTGGTTTCCACAAGATAAGAGAGTTTGCTGTTAGGATTCCACAGGTATCTGTCAGAACAATACAATACAAAGGTTATTTGGGCTATTCCTTGCAGGAATATGGAAATAAGACAAGAGGAAAAGAGAAAAAAATTGACCCTGACCAATCACCTAACTGTTAGAAGTCTTGTAGCCTGAGTAGAGATTAGACTCAAGCTGGTCTGGGTTGACATAAGGGCTCTCCTCACTAGAACTAATGCCTATTTCCTGCAGGGAATATTAAATAAATGGTCCTGTCACTCCAGGCTAAGTTTCATTATTAGGAGCTAGGTGATCCCACTTTGGGAAAAAAAAAGGGTTATAGGCTTAATTTCTAATACTGCTTTCCCTTTTTATGCTATTTATTCTTTATTAGTGGAGTGGGGATTAGACAATTTCAACTGCCTTTACTGTCTTTATTTATCTCTCCTTTAATTTCTACTAATCACAGTAACATTGATATAAGGAAATGATGTAGAGAATTATGTATGTAGCAGAAACAAAATCTGTAATCTTAAATGCTGCTAAATCTTGTTAAATGGGTGGAGGTTCCCTGCTCATAAGATATAAATTGACTTCTCCTGTTTCACCATTTAATATAAAATTTGTATCCTGATCTCCTTAGTCTTCAATACTTTACTGATTACCTGATTCTGGTCATGTAAGGGGGGGAGGGAATTCCCCTTTTGCCCTCAGTGCCCAGATAAGGGGCAAGACTATAAAACCTGAGGTGGACTTCTGCCCGAGGCTTGCTGCCCCTCTTTCTGGCCCAGTTAACTCTGTTTGACTGTTCTTTTATCTCTGTCTCTCTTTACCTATCTCCCTCTTTCTGTCTCTGCCTCACTCTCTACCTACTAGGTCTTTATTGTTCATTCTGTCTTAACTGTTTCTGACCCTTTGAGAGGCAAAAATTTTTAACCTGTTTACTTTGTTTTATTTTATAATAAAATCCTGAGCAGTTTTAACATCCCAGAGAGTGTGTGAATTCCTTTGCCTTCTGGTAGCCTTAAATCTTCTCTCTTCAATCTCTTCTTTTTTTTAAGGATGGGGGCGACAAATAGGGAGTAGGGTAGCAGCCCAAAGACAGCAAGAAACTGAAGATATGTGAGTATAGGGGAAATCTGTTGGAGAAGATAGGATGACATGGGATCCCATGGGCAGGTAGATAAGTCTGCCTTGGTAAGCAAAAGGGTCACTTGTTGTGAGATAGCAGTGAAAGAGGAGAGGTAGCTGGTGGCACAACGAATAGAGTGTTGGGACCTGGAGGCAGGAAGACTCAACTTCCTCAATTAGAATCTGGCCTCAAGTCACTAACTCTATGTTCCTGGGCAAGTCATTTCACTCAGTTTATCTCAGCTTCCTCATCTTAAAATGAACTGGAGAAAGAAATGGTAAACCAGTCTAGGATCTTTTGTCAAGAAAACTCCAAATGGGGTCATAAGGAGTCTGACAAGTGAAGGAGAAGATAATGTCAGAGGGTACTATGTGAGACAAGTTGGAAGAGGGGGGAAAAGAGAATGACCTCCATTTTTTTCAGTGCAATATGAGATAAAGTTCTCAGTTGATAGGGTGGACAGGAATGCCGTTTAAATACTAAAGATATCAATAAAACATTAAAAATAAAAATTCAAGAATAACACAGCCTTTCCATGACCCAAACCTAGGAGATGAAGCCAATTCTGCTGTGACTTTTATTACAGCAGCCAAGGCTGTAATTACTCCTTTTCCCTTTAGATTTGATAGTGGAGGAGCAGGTCTAGGCTTGGACACCTCGGTACCACCCTGGGCCAGGCTGTCCTCTCTCTTGTTGAGTTTTACTTTTTCAACTATGGAGCCTGTTCTCCATCACCAATGCTTTGGCACAAAGAGAGGTAGGAGAAGCCCAGGTTATCCAGCCATTCCAGGTTGCTTTGTGGTTCTCCCCTTTCCTTCTAGTTAATCATTGAAATGGCCCAAGGACTCAGTGGGGAATGTGGTGAATTTGGATTTGGGGGAACAGTTCTGGCCAGAACTGAGGTTAAGGAAGGACTGTGAACTTGGTAATTATCACACTTCCACCCTCTGCCATCACTTAAGACAAACAAGATCAGAGTTTTTAAGCTGGAAGAGATCTCAGAGTTCATCAAGGCTAAAGCCCTTACTTTAGAGATGAGGAACAAGACTCCCAGTGAAATGAAATACTCTTGCCCAGGGTCACTGAGCTAATGTCTAAGTCAGGATTCAAAATCTGGTTTGAGTCCAAGTCCAGAATTCTCTCTACCAAGCCACTTAAACCACTGACACACAACCCCTTAGGACAGGTGTGTCCAACCCTCTGCCCTCAAAGCCCATTCATGTGGCCAGCATAGCATAACCGGAAAATGCCACAGCAGAGACCAGTTTAACCCTTAACGTTGTGCAGTCTCACAGACAGCTGGAATTTTTTTTTGGTTTGTTTGTTTGTTTGACTTTTTTTTTTTTTTTTTACAAAAGATGCATGTAGGAATTAGAATCTTATTTTATGATGTTATAAGAGTCATCACAATGGTAACAGATAACTTTATTGTGTGAAGCATTAATTATTATTTTGGACTTGGACAATGGATTTCAAGATTTTAGAAAATACCAACTTCTTTTCAGTATATTTGCTTCTCCATTCTCAGTTGATATCAACATGTTACATAGATTGCAAACTTACAAATAGAATCTAGAGAATTGCAATCAGATCTGTAACTTAAAGAAAACTTTATTCAAGTGTCTTTATTGGACTTTTATAAGTTGTACCTGTCTAAAGAAAAATATTTGGCACATCATGAACATGACCTGTTTATGATATTTCTTTTGGGAGTATGTATAATTGTGAGCAACATTTCTTTTCCTGAATGAAGTATACAAAAAATAAAAAGGGAAAAAAATTCAGATGAGTATCTTTAAAATATTCTTTGCATTGCTACAATCACTATCAAATCAGATAAAGATGCCCTGGTATGGAAAAAGCAGGCTCAGTGTTCACATAAAAATTACATGTTCTTATTTTTTGTTTAAAAAGCAAATGCTTTATTATTATACTTTATGGAATGATTTCATTTAATTATGATATTTATTGCTAATATGGGTTATATTATAGTCATAAATATTAAATTCTATTTAATGGCCCTTGACAAGTTTTTGTTGGGCATTGAGGCATAGGAGAACTAAAAGGTTAAACACTCATGCCTTAGGAGATCAACTGTGAGACAATGTGAGCCAGTAGTGGTTATTTGGAGTCAGGAAGACCTAAATTTAATTCTTTCCTCTGACAATCTACTGGCTAAGTAAGCCTGGGCAGGTCATTTAATCTCTCAGTGCTTCAGGTAACTGTCCAATACTAAGCAGCAAAGAAAGGGCAGATCTAGATGGTCAATGAAATCAAAGATGTAGTGCAACCAACTTACTGTCTGTCCTCCATGCCATTCCTGCCAGGGCTCTGATTATGCCAGGGCCCTTGTCTTAGGACTCAAGCCCCTTCCTGAGCTTCTACATAACTCCTCAGACACTATTGAGGTGATATAAATACAGTCTGCATACTATAACTCTCATTAACTGTAAGCAGAATGTCAGTAACTATTTACAACTCCAGTCATTTTTAGAAGAAGGAAGGCTTGAGGCTTTTGGTTTTTTTGTGAGCTCCCTAAAATGAAGGGGCTTCATATGAGACCTGTCATCAGGATTAATAGGGGAAGTAAAGAAGTCCTGGGGAATCTGTCCCACTTTGAGAAGCGATAATATAATTTTTTTCCCCATTGGTCTTATGATGTTGAGAGGGTAGCTAGGTGGCACAGTGGAGAGCGGGCTGGGCCTGGAGTCAGGAAGACTCATATTCCTGAGTTCAAATGTGACCTCAGATACTTAATAGATGTGTGTCCCTGGTCCATTCAGTTAACCTTGTTTGCTTCAGTTTCCTCATCTGTAAAATGAACTGGAGAAAGAAATGATAAACCACTCTAATATCTCTGCTAAGAAAACTCCAAATAATGTCAGATAGTGGCAGACAGAGAAATGACTGAAAACAAATGAACAACAAAAATGATTTTGGAAAAGGTTTCACTGGTTTTAGGAAACAACTCTTCTGGGTTTGACTTTCCACAAGAGTTTTCACTCTCATTTTTTTCAATTCAATTCAGCAAGTGTTTATTCTGCCCTAGTTAGATGCTACTGATAAAGAAACAAGTCTTTGTTCCCCCTTTCTTTAACAAGATTTTACTAAGCTCTTACTATTTGTAAGAGACTTCTAGGACCTTCCCCTCCCTTCCCTCTCCTCTTCTTCCTTCCTCTTTTCTTTCCCTTTCTTTCTTTTTCCCGTTCCTCTCTTCTCCTCTGGTCTCCTTTCCTCCCCTCCCTTTCTCTTTCCTTTTTCTCACCTCTACTCTCCTCCCCTTTCTTCCTCTTCCTCTTCCCTTCCCTCCCATTTATTTTCCACTTCCCCTTCCCTTTCTTTCTCCTTGAGACAAACATGTGCACAGGTAAATAAATAAAAAGCAAAAAACAAACAAAAAACAACTTCAAGAGGGAAAAAGCACTAACTCCTGGGGAGCTTAGTAAAAGTCATCATAAGTTGGGTCTTAGAAGAAGTTAGGGATTCTAAGAAGTGACTGAGGAGGAAGTGCACTTCGGACATGGCAGGCAGCTTGTACAAAGGTGTAGCAGTGGGAAATGGTATATCAGATAATATGGAAACAAGTGGCAAGATAGTTTGCCTGGTTCAGAGATTGCAGATCTGTTGCAGAGGACTCATATGAGGTAAGACTTGGAAAGGCAAGTGGGAGCCAGATTGTAGAGGGCTGGGAATGTTGTATTTTCTATTGGAAGCAATAGGGAGCCATCAAAGGTTTTTGAGTTGAAAGCAAGGCAATGGTTAGATCATTATTTTAGAAATAACAGCTGGGTACCTTTCTCTTTCTGTTCCTAAGAAAACCACACCTGTTTACAGTAGCTGTGTACAAACTCTACAGACTCAGGTGTGATCTGGGCAGGAAAGAGGCACACCCAGGTATTCCTCTGAGGACAAATTGCAGCAAAACATATCTTATAAATGGGTCCCTTGACCTCCAACCTCAGGGAGATTTTCAGTAAATTTCCATAGAAGTGTCATTCCAACTGCTACCATCCTAGGATCTGGGAATGGAGGCAATGCTTGAAGGGAAGCACTGTGTCCACAAACCAGGATAGTTCCTGGCTCTGACTCTAATGGAAAGGAAAGGGTGGGTGGCCTAATACTTGCTGCCTCTGGAGGCTTTCCCAAAAGGAAAAATACATGTTATTCATTCTATGCATGTGTTTCTCCTCTTTCTTTTCCAACATTTACATAACACTTTGGGGGTTACAGAATACTTTACAGACATCTGTTTTGATCCCCACAACAGACCTAGAAGGGAGGCAGTTTGGGGATTTTCATTCCGATTTCATAGATAAGAAAACTGAGGCACAGAGTGGTTAAGAGATTTGTAAAAAGGTACATAGATATTATTCAGCAGAACTTGAATTGGAGCCCATATCATAGGATCATAGGAACGTGTTTCCCCCTTCTTTCCAATATTATTATATGCCTCTTTATTTTTTATAAATTATTTTTATAAACTGAATTTATACATTTTATATAAAATGCAGTCTTTGTTCTCAAATGAGGAAATGGATAAGAATAAATGAAATCAAAGGAAAAAAATGGTAATGCTTTGTAGGGGAAGTTAGGTGGTGCAGTGGATAGAGCACCGGCCCTGGAGTCAGGAGGACCTGGGTTCAAATATGGCCTCAGATACTACCTAGCTGTGTGGCCTTGGGCAAGTCACTTAACCCCATTGCCTTGCAAAAACTTAAAAAAAAAGCTTTGTAAACTAATGAGAGGAATCTTATTATTATTAATATTATCACTGATAGGCTTTAAATTATTAATTCAAATGATAAATATTAACTTTATTATTATTTTAAAAGGCAGTGATGGGTAATAGCTAGACAGCCAGTCTAAGAGTCAGACTCCATTTGCTTCAAGTCTTGCCTTTGATGTATCTGGGCAATGTGACTATGGACAGGACACTTAACCTGTTAACTTTCCAGATAACTCTAAAACTTCAGGGTATAGGAAAGGTAGCAGGTTTAGGCTGACAGAGGTAGTTTCCTTATTTGGAGTTACCTGTAACCCCCTATAGGCATATGAGATACAGCCCTGGACTTGGAATCAGGAAGACTTGAAATCAAATCTAACCTCAGGGTCCTTACTAACTATATGACCCTGGACAAGTCACTTTACTTCTATTATCTCCATTTTCTTATCTATAAATGGGGGATAATAATAATAATGCCAATCTTGTTGTTGTGAAGATCAAATGAAATTATTGTAAAGTGTTTTATCACAGACTTATAGAAATGTAATTTCCCTTCCCTTTCCCCATACCAATGAAATTGCAAATCCAATGAAAACATCTTGTTATCTCTTGTCAGAATAGGACAGAGATTCAGGCTAAGTCTAATACTCTTTAATATAGAATTAAATATTTCCAATCTAGATTTATTTTTTGGGGGGGTTGCAAGGCAATGGGGTTAAGTGACTTGCCCAAGGTCACACAGCTAAGTGTCTGAGGTTAGATCTGAACTCAGGTCCTCCTGACCCCAGGGCCGGTGCTCTATCCACTGCTCCACCTCTGATCTGTATTTCTGATCAAGAATTATTTTAATCAGCCTTTCAAATGAGATCTGTAAGTTTGTAATGTTAGTCTCTACCCTCCACAAGGTCTAGCACTGAACTTGGAATCAGGAGGATGGGAGTTCGAATCCTGCTTCAGACATTTGACTCTTGGGCAAGTCACTTAACCCTGATTGCCCTGCATCCAGGACCATCTCCAGTTAGCCTGATTCATATCTGGCCACTGGACCCAGATGGCTCTGGAGGAGAAAGTGAGGCTGGTGACATAGCACAACACCCCCTTACTCAAATGATGCTTGTCATTGGCATCACCTCCTGATGTTGTGTTCTTTGAAAATGAAGTACCAAAAAAAATGTCTCTCGAGTTATAAATCTGAAGGCAGGATCTGTCTGTGTGAAATAGCCTGTTTCCCCTCTAATTACATCTATAGTTTAGCTTCCACAGCTATATATACAACCAGAGTAACGAATATCCTGAGAAGACAGGAAGCTGTTCTGTTATCTAGATAAGAGATTGAATAAATTCTTATACTTAAGACATTTTAGAAAGGGAGAGATTTCGATGTTTTATGTCTATATCATATCTAATAACAACATCAAGTCAGAAGAGGAGACAGTAGTGCTATGCTAATTGGAACTTTGTCAATTCTGACATAGGAACAGACCTTATGGATGGGTCAGAAAATCATAAAGTAATTAATGACACCTTTATGGAGAAATGTGTAACCTGACTGGTTGGTTACCAAAATTTCATGATCTTTGTTAACATTCTATAAATATGGTTTATTCATTTAGTTCTGGGTTGATCTCTCTAATGAGATCATCCACCTATAGGTTTGGTAAGATCCTAGAAAATAAAATATCATTTATAAAATGAACTTTGATTATTTCATTTTTTGTCTTAGAAAATTATGGTTAACAGGGGCTTCCTTCTTTGTCTCTCTAATCTAGGCACATGTGATCTCTTCATGGGATAAAAAAGGGAAGGGCTTAAGCTTTCCTTTTTCTATGAATGGAGTTATAAATAGCCTTCATTGACAGGGCTCTGCTTAAGGGCAATGAAATTTAGAGGCACAGACAGCCCCTAGATTTGTTTAACAGTGTATGAACAACTAAGCTTTTCTCTTATTCAGCAAGAATATCTAATTAAAAAGAGAACCAGCATGGCTGTGGAAGATAAAGAGCCTGTCCTGACATCAAGAAGACTTGGGTTTAGGGGCAGCTAGGTGGCACAGTGGATAGAGCACTGGCCCTGGAGTCAGGAGTACCTGAGTTCAAATCTGACCTCTGACACTTAAGGATTACCTAGTTGTGTGGCTTTGGGCAAGCCACTTAACCCCATTGCCTAGCTAGAAAAAAAAAGACTTGGATTTAAGCCTGTCTGGGCTAGAAAAGTCACTTCATGTCTGATGGCTCTCAGTACCTTCTCTTTTTTTGTACTTCAGTCAGTTGTCTCAGAAGCTGCCTGACCCTAGGGCCTCCCTCAGTACTTGTTGACTCATCACACTGGAAACACCAGTTGCCCTGCTGTCTTCTCACCCTCTAAGGTCCATCCCTCCACCAGCACCAACTTCCTTCTCCCCTTGGTGAAGTCCTAGGATAGCCTAATGACATTCCCACCCTGGTTCTGTTTCTAACTGACCAGATTTCTATGTCATGTCCCTGTGGGAGTAATCCCCCTTTCCCCCCACCTTCCATTTTCAGTTCCTTCTTGTGTATGATCTTTCCCAATAGAATGAAAGCTCCTTGAGGACAGGAACTGTCTCACTTTTTGCTAATAATTGACACATAGGTACTTAATAAATTCTTGTCACCTTATTAAACATTTGTCACCTTAAATATTGTGGTATTGATCTTTGACACTGGAAGGAGTTTCCTTATTAAAATGTGAGCTCCTTGGTGACAGGGATCATTTTTTTTTCTTGATCATATTCATTTCACCATCACCTAGCACAGTCCCTGATACATTTATAAAGATATGTAAAATATATAAATATATATGAATATATTTATATAAATATATTCATATAAATATATGAATATATTTATATAAATATATATTTATATAAATATATTTCTAATCTATCCAGGATTAGACTAAGAAAAAAATTGCATTATTTTAAAAAAGGAATCTATCAGATGGTTTGCATATTCTAGCTCTTAGTTCTGAACTCTACCAAAGGATCTTGTTTATTGGCATCTTTGCCTCCTACAATAGAATTTATTTTTAAAAAAGTGATGAGGACCTATTTCAAACCATAAAATGAGGGGCTTGGCCAATATGATGACCATTATTATCTGCCAGCTAAGCACTTTCCAAATTTTTCTCATTTGATCTTTATAACAACTTTGAAGGTCCAGGGGCTATTGCCATCAGGATTTTGTTGTTGTTCAGTTGAGTCATGTATAACTCTTTATGCCCCTGTTTGGAGTTTTTTTGGTAAAAATGCTGAAGTGGTTTGACATTTGCTTCATCAGCTCATTTTATAGATAAAGAAATTGAAGCAATAGGGTTAAATGATTTGCCAAGGGTCACTAGTGAAGTGTCTGAGGTAAAATTTGATTTTAGGGTCTTCCTGACTCTGGGCTGAGCCCTCTATCTACCGTGTCAGTTAATTGCTCCTTCCCCATTGTACAGATTAAGAAATTAAGGCAGATAAAAGTCAAGTGCTCAAAGTCACACAACTAGTGTCTGAGGCTGTATTTGATTGAGGTCAGGTTTTTCTAACTCCTAGCCTATAGGCTGTATCCAACACTGTATCCAGACCATCACCATAAGTCCTAATTCCTATCAAACAAGGTCATGGGGTATAAATGGTTCTGGAAAAAGCATTGAGAAGGATGTCTTTGCAAACATTCCCCTCACTATAATAAACATTGTGCAAGTCATGTCATCATTCATTTGATGTCATGGTTTTCTTCAATTATGAAGGACAACAACAGAAACAAAGACAAAACAAACAGAAACTCCCAGTCTAGTGTTCTATCCACTTTGTTACCTAACTGCCTAGGAGAGGTTAAGGATTGTCTGATATAAAAGTATTAAGGGGCTGATATTTCTACCCAGGTCTTTTGAATTCAAATCCAGTGTTTTTCCTCACTGTACCACACTGCTTCCTGAGGTGACAGCACTCTATAGCCTCTATTTATAGCCTTATTACTGTAAATACAGGTGTGAAGAGGCAAGTAGCCCTTTTAATGTGGGCTAGGGTATTAGAGAACAAAGGAAAGAAAAAAGAAGAAAGGGTCATTGTTATGCAATTAACAAAAAGTGAGACTTTTCTGAGCTATTTGTTGGATAGTCCCAAATTCAACACTATAGACTTGTAAAGTACTAAAGTTATAAAATAAAGCTATGAAAAGGCTATAAAATACTAAAGCCATGATGGCTATTTTTCATTTGAAGGAGGTGGGGGTCTTTTATCTTTAAATCAAATCCCAGGGAGGGTGGGAAAGAACAGTGCATAGAGAGCTACCAAAGTCAAGATGCTTTATTACCAGGAAGTTTTACTGAGCTCTCCTATTACAAGGATTTGGCAAGCAGGCCGTCCTCTACAACACTACTGAGATGAGCTCTAGGTCCCTGGCAAGATGCCTGCTTCAAAAAACTCATCACCCAGATAACTGTTCCAATGCTGTCAGGCACTTACAGTCTCTTCCAAGAAGTATTCTCCTTTACTGCAGATCCTCACATGGCTGGTGGGAGGTTGTTTATCCCTACCCACACCAACAAAAATCTGGAAAATGCTGCAGTCTCAGTTCAACATTGTTTTCTCCTCTCCTCTTTTTTGACTGCTTACTCAGAGTTGAGATGTCCTCTCAGTCACCAGGAACCAGGTCAACCCTTAGCAAAACTGTGAAGGAGGTGAAGCTGGTGTGTGACATCCTTCTGCCTCCTTTATCTCTCCTTCTCCTACACCATGTTGTTGCCAACCCCTGGCCCAGATCCCCTATTATCTCATTCAAAGTCATCAAGAGACATTTATTCCTTAGAATACAAGCCCAAGCAGGAAAAGAGATAGTCTCTAAGCCCAAGAAGTTTATATTCTTTTTTCTTTCTTTTAAACTCCACAGTGATCTTTTTTTAAAAAAATATTTATTTTTCCAACCTCATGCAAGGTTTTGACTTTTACATTTTCTTCCCTCTCTCCCTCTCCCCATCCAAGCAATCTAATATAAACAATACTTGTATAACAAAGCTAAACATAGTTCCACATTAATCATGTTGTGAAAGAAGAATCAAATCCAAACTGAGGGGAAAAAAAAGACAATTCTTAAAGAAAGAAAACTTTGGTCTGCATTTAAATTTCACAGTTCCTTCTTTGGATATGGATGGTATTTTCCATTGCAAGTCTTTTAGATTTGTCTTTGATTATTATACTAAAAAGTTTATATTCTAATGGAGGAAGAGCAACAGAAAAGGAAGTGAAAAGGAGGGCTGGAGAGAAAAAGTACTAAGAAGCCAGGAGGAAAGGGAGAAAAAGAAATCAAAAGTCTCCAGAAGAGGAAGGAAGCCTTGTTTGGTCCAGGTGTCTTTCTTAAAATGGAGGTTCTTGGAAGAACCAGGCAATTAGAAGAAGGGAGCATAGAAGACGGTGTGAACTTCTGGAGTGAGAAGGCTGTTGGGTCTGCAATGGAGAAAACCAGAGAAAGAACTGTGGAGTTTGAACAAAGACCGAGGACCATAATACCTTTAATTTAGAAAAAAAAACCCTGATATCTTATTGTCTGATCTTGCTGTCTCCTATACTTTGTTTCTCCTTTAAGGTTATGATTTCTCTCTCATCACATTCAGTTTAGATCAATGTATACTATGGAAACAATGTAAAGACTGGCAAATTGCCTTCTGTGGGGAGTGGGGGGAGGGAAGTAAGATTAGGGGAAAAATTGTAAAACTCAAAATAAATAAAATCTTTTAAAAAATAAATAAATTCAAATCACAAAAAGGTTGGGTTATGGTGAAGAAAGACCAGAGAATCAGCAGTAGAGCCCAGAGCAGAATTAATTCTTTACATCCTCTTTCCAAGGTTGTGAGGTGTTGGGAGCTCTGAACTTGGAGTCAGGAAAGACTCCCTTCTCATCCTCAATGTGCCCATGGTCAAGCTATGCCTCAGTTTCCTCATCTATGAAATGGGGAAAATAACTGCACTGACTTCCTGTTATGAGGATCACTTCAGATGAAAAGAGATTTATAATCCTCCCCCCCCCAAAAAAAGGTTGCAGAGATGTCAATTTTCATTTTCTTCATAAATTTGGGTTAGTAAGTTACTTAATGTCTCTGTATCACGGGGCTTGTATTAGATGGTATCTAGGGTCCTCTCTAGATCCAGCCTCAGGCACTATGTCAGAGCAGCAAGGGAGATGTGTTGGGGTTTGGCAGAGATTGCTTTCCCCATGAACCTCAAACCACATTCATAAACAGCTTTGAGTCTCCTACTTGAAACAGGAAGGGAGGATCATTTGCAGGGACTCCCCTGTAAATAGGTCCTCTTGATCAGTCAGAGCTCAGAACAGGAGGCCCCTTGGAATGAGTTAGACTAGAGGAAGTCCACACCCTACATTTGAGTAAAGCCTGTACACTTATTACTCAGATGTGGGCAAATATGCCACCTCCCTCATTCTGTCATTTGTAAGAGAAACACTAAAAGAGGAAATCTCTACTACCCCATTTAATCAGTGATGATGAAGATGTGACAAAGAGATCCCTGAGGGGAGAAATCCAAAGATGACTCCCAAACTTCATTAAAACAATACCTTGTCTTCCTTTAAACAAATGTTTGGTTAGCTGAGCTACTAACAAGTTAGCAAACTGTTCAAATTGATTCCTTTTCCCTGTTCATTTTTTTGGGCCTCATTTCTAAAGGGCACTGAAAGCCTAAAGGTGGAGCCAGAAGTACAAAAAGTAGCCAGGGGCTACTTAAAAATAATAATTATTATTCACTTCAACTAGGGGTTGGTGACACACATGCACTCTTAGGTAGTAGGCTTTTGGTTATATTTTTGTACAAATAATTAAGCTTCATTCTCTCTAATCCTAGCTTCCTAATCCCAGGAATTGGCAATTTTAAACACAAACTTAATTTTGGAGCCGAGGACTAAGAAATTATGGTATTTATCCTAGCCCCCCTTAAGAGTTCCAAATTTGTCCCCTTTGACCCCTTCTCTCTCTACCAAAGGAAGGGGGTTATTAGAATCTAAACTTTGTTTTAAATTTATTTTTGATTTTTTTAAAATTTAAGGCAATGGGGTTAAGTGACTTGCCCAAGGTCATACAGCCAGGCAACTATTAAGTGCCTGAGTCTGCATTTGAACTCAGGTCCTCTTGACTCCAGAGTCGGTGCACTACCCACTGTGCCACTTAGCTGCCCCAGAATCTAAACTTTTAATGAGAATCTTGACTTTTTTTGGGGATTGAGATTTTTGGGATTGGGAGACAGGCAATTTGGCAATTGGGAGACAGATTACTTGCTTTGAGAGAAATAGGCATTAAATTGCACTTAGAGAAACTGAGTTCAAATCCCAGGTCTACCACTTAATAACTGATGGCCTTGAATGATTCAAATTTTCTGGACTTCAGTATTCTCATTTTTAAAATAAGTAGACTGGATGAATTCTAACATTCATTTTATTTATAAAGTATGAGAAAATGCCAAGGGATTATTGCTACCAGAGCTCTAGAGATATAGAGAAACCAAAAGAGCAGTTATGATAAATAATCATTTACAAATAACCAGCACCATGCTGGGAATACAAATACCAAACCCCCCCCCAAAAAAAACAATAATTCTACTCTCCAGTAGATTAAATTCCAGTGAGAATTATGGCTTTTTGTTGCAATTTACAGATACAAGGTCTCAAGATCCTTTCTCTCTTTGGGAAAGAAGGGAAACAATTGTGTTCTCATCAGTTCCATTTTATAGATGGGCAAATTGAATCCCAGAGCTGTGGGATTAATTTTATGGTTGAGGTCTGAGCTCCTGGAGGTAGAAAGAACTGAGTTCAAATATATGTATATGGGGATGGGATACTATCTAGAGTTCTCTTAAAATTAAAGTGTTTCTGGATTGCTGTGGAGGTTTGATCATAGAGCAGGAAACAAATATTTGTAATTGGTTAGAAACATAATTACCCCTTTTTACAGAAATTGAGACCCACAAGAGTGAAGTGATTACCAAAGGATTTGAACCCAGAACATCTGATGCTAGAGCTAAAGGCCTTTTCATTGCTGTTGGCTATCTCTCTAGAGATAGGCAGGCAGGCACTAGGGACAGTGACACTCCCCGCGCCCCCACCCCCCATGGTGTATCATTTCCTGCTACTATTTCCTGCTGATAAGGAACTAGAAATTGGGGCAGAAAGATTAGACTCTTTTTAAGTCTCAGTTTTGATCATGTCATTTTCCTTCTCAAAACCTTTTCTAGTTTCTATGTAGGATGAAGGTCAGGTTCCTTCCCAAGTCCTCCATAATTTTCCCATTTTGGCTATCACAAATCCCCTAGGCTAATTCTACATTCCTGTCAAACTGTCTACTCACTATGCTGATCATCTTCCATTTTTTTCTTAATCCTTACTAGCTGTGTGAACCTCTACCAGCCTCAGTTTCCTCATCTGTAAACTAGGCATAATGGCAGCACCTACTTTCCATGCAAGGTTGGTGTGAGAATCAAATGAGATAATAACATGATCTCAAAGGTCCTTCCTAGCTCTAGATTTATGAGCCCCTGACTTGTTCAGGCTCTTAGTTAATAAGTCTGAAGCAGGATTCAAACCCAAAAGGCCAAGCAAACAGTAAGTGCTTAATAAATGCTTGGTGATTGATAATAAGAGCAGCATACAATTCATTTTGTAATCATATCAGATCTTTACCAGATGGAAAGTGTGTTTTATGTGTTCTCACTCAGGCTCTATTTATATCACTTATATGCAAATGGGCAGCTGGGTGACACAGTAAATAGAGTGTTGAGCCTAGAGTCAGGAGGACATCTTCCTGAGTTCAAATCTGGTCTCAGACACTAGCTGTGTTATGTGAACCTGGACAAGTCACTTCTTTTCTGCCTCAGTTTTCTCATCTATAAAATGAGCTGGAGAAAGAAATGGCAAACCACCAGTATTTTTGCCAGGAAAACCCCAAATGAGATCACAGAGAGTAAGACATAAACTGAAAAACCACTTGAACAACAAAACTACCAGTGATGCTATTTCCCTGCCTCTCCTTCAGAAACACCAGAATATTCCAGTCACATGCTTGGTTCCTTTCTGAAGTCTCCAAAAATTGAAAAGCTATCCCTCCAGACTTCTCTTTTGATTAGAATCCTGTTGTGACACATTTTTTTTTTTTTTGTCATTCTCATTGAGGAGACTACCTATCCTTGATCATAGTTACAGCTAGGGAAACAATGGAGCAGAGATATAGCTGTTTACATACTCAAAAAGAACAAGTGTGATGGTGGCTAGGTGGCTCAGTGGATAGAGCACTGGCCCTGGAGTCAGGAGTACCTGGGTTCAAATCCGGCCTCAGACATTAAATAATTACTTAGCTGTGTGGCCTTGGGCAAGTCACTTAACCCCATTGCCTTGCAAAAACCTAAAAAAAAAAGAACAAGTGTGGCAAATTAATTTAATAATATAACACTAAAATGGAGTTCAATTCTCTGCTATGAGTTAGAGACTGGAGGAGATATCCGTAGATTTATAGAAAGAAGGTTTTTTAAAAAACTATGTCAGACACTGTATTAAAAGCTTTATCTTCTTTGCTTATTTTTTAAAAGCTTACTTATCTTATTTGTCTCATGACAACTTTGGGAGATAGATAAGTAGGTTCAATTTTTATTTTCCTTTTATACTTGAAGAAACTGAAGCAGACAGATTAAATGACTTGTCCAGTGTCACACAATAAGTATCTGATCCTTGATTTGAACTCAGTTCTTTCTACCTCCAGGCATAGCATTTTAGCCACTGTGCCTCCTAGTTGCCTTTAGTCCATAGTCCATAAACTGAGGTTTAGGCAATGTAAGTGATTTGCCCAAGGTCACACATATACCAGGATTCAAAGCAAGGCTTAAACCCCTATCAGATTGGGGGTTGCGGGAAGATTTGCTTCTTTTCCAACTTTAAGGGAACAGGGTCAACCAAAGAATGTCTCTGAAAACCACCTGCTGAATTGGAGTGGAAGAAGCAAGTGGTTGATGTTGACATCAATGCTGAATATTTACAGCTCTCTACTCCATCAAGGGGCCTTCCCTCCTCTCCCTCTCTGATGGATGCTAGTCAACTGATCAATCATTTATTAAGGATTTACTGTGGGCCAGGCTTTGTGCTGGCATGAGAAGAAGCACTAGGGACCCACAAGATGGATTAGAGGACCCACTGTGCTAAATGCTTTATAAATATCACCTCTTTTGATCCTCACAAAACTGGGAGGAAGTTATATTAAGATCCCGATGTTATAGCTGAGGAAGTGAACTCAGGTCTTCCTGTCTCCAAGCCCAGATTTCTATCCATTTGCACCACCCAGTTGCCTTAAGTGTCTGAGGTAGAATTTAAATCTAGGTTTTCCTGATTCCAAAGCACAGTATCCTATACACCTTGCCATGTTGGGGTCTATGAAGTGAATCAGAAATAAACTGGTGACACAAATATATCTTACTTCCTTCTATTCTGAGACATTTTCTGCCTTATCTCTGAATTGTTGCCTGGCACCACTGTTTATGTGGTTTTATTCTTAATAAAGCGTAAAAGACTGCTATTATTCACTACATCAGCGGAAGACACACTTCCTAAATCTTTCTGCTTTATGAGGCCTTCTTCAAAAGAAGAACCTACCTTTTAAATATTAAAAAATGTTTTAAGTGGCTATGATATTTTCTCTTCATCTATAAAAATGAGAATGGCACCTACCTTACAAAGGATGAATGACATCTGGAGAGAAAAGTGTTTTTTAAACCTTGAAAGAACCATCATTATCTATGGAATTCTTGTTATATCCCCAATATTTACAACCTTGACTCCTACGCATATCTTTGTATGTCTGATGCTATTTTCCCATATAAATCCTAGGTTCTCTTCTTCAGATTGACTGTAAGCTCAGAGGAAAGACCCAGTTTCTAAAGGTGCTATCCCTTATTCTCTGCTCAGGTTCAGAAGTAGGAAGAATTTCAGAATCTAAATTGAAGTTCCAGCTCTGATGCTTTCACCTTGTGAAGTAACTTAACTTCCCTGGGTCTTAATTTCCTCATCTGTAAGATGGTCTGTGGGGTATCTGACTAGATCACTTTTAAGGTCCCTATTATCCTCTACTTGATTCTTATCTTCTTCATTCCATGCCTCCTGACCCTTTCAAGTACATTTTCTACCAGTCAAGGCATCTTGAAGATACCCTTGATTAATAACAAAGTGGTCAAATAGTTAGAACACTGGATATTGGAGTCAGGTAATGCTGAATTCAAATCTAGCCTCAGAATCTCCCAATCTATGGAAGCGGTCTACCTCAGTTTCCTTAGTTGTAAAATAGGTATGTTTACTTTTTACTTAGCACCTACTGCCAGGGGTTATTGAAAGGATAAAATGAGACAACACATATAAAATGCTTTGTAAACCTCAAAGTGCTATGTAAGTAATAGCTATTATTATATTAAGATAGTTCTTTGCCATTTTTTTATTGGAGGGTGAAGGTGCTGAGACTTATAACAAAGAGAGGCAGGAGGATAACTGGTGCTATGTGTATTTAAGCCAGAATACCAGGTCTGAGTTCTGATCCTGATAACCTTGACATGTGGAATCTGGCCAGGCACAAACCTATTTTAGCCTTAGTTTTCTCAGTTCTAAGATGAAATGATATTTATTGGTCCTCTTTACTCCACAGAATCGCTGTGAGTAAAGACCTTTGTAATTTGTAAACCATAAATCATTACCAAAAATCTGCCTTATGATGATCAATTTTGCATATATGTCTCTAGGGCTTGAGAAAAATTTAATTCAGAAACTATTTTGATTCCCTGGTTTTTCCCTTTCCAGTAATATTAGGAATCCCTCTTCTGTTTGGTTCCAGTTCTAACTAGGTCATTTGATTTGTTTTTTCTTTTTTTGAAAAAATAAAATCAAACAATATAAGCAACCTTCACTTGGTTTAACCTCAATCTTGATTCAAGCTTCAAAATATAAGCTGGGCAGTTAGCAAATGAGTATACTTGCTTCTCATTTTAACTCATGATTTGTATCAAGATCTTGGTAAAACATATGAAGCCCAAATGCTTTGTGTGATATTCAGTAACAGTGAAATAGCTTAGCAAATGGAACTAAACTTGTAGACAGAAAGTCCTGGGTTCACATCCTTCCTTCTATGGCTTAATTGCTGGGCAACTAAGTCACCTTTTATTGGTCTCCCTTTTCTCACTTGTAAAATGAGAATAAAAATATCTCTGGCATTCATCCCACATTATAAGGATCAACTGAAATAACATATGTGAATTAGAAATCTTAGAACATCATGCTATGTTTATAATTATTATTATTATCGATCTCTTATGTTTTTGGTTTTTTTTGGCAGGAGATGGAAGTAGAGAATCTGAGTAGTTGGTATCTAGAAGTGCCAGGAAATAATTGCCTGCTCAGGGTGAAATATCAATATCCCTCTTCACTAATAATAACAGCTAATTCATATAGAAAATACTTTTACAGATAGCAAAGCAATTAATACACATTATCTCACTGTAGGCTTTCAATACCCCTGTGAATTAAATAGGATATATCTTATCATTTCCATTTTAAAGACTAGTAAACAGAGACATAAGTAAAACCTAAAGTAATTTGTCCAAGATCATACAGGCAGGCTTTAATTTCAATTCAATCTAACCTGTACCTAACTGCAGTACTCTATAGTACTATACTCGCTATTCAATTCCTAGGTCAGAAAAAAAATTTACAGAATCATAGATGAAAAATCTGGAAGAAATCTCAGAGGGACCCTAGTCATTAGGTCATAGGTTTAGGACTGGGAAGAGCTTTAAGGGCAATTTGAGTAACTCAATTTTTACATATGAGGAAAATGAGGTCTGGAGAGGCTCATTAGTGACCTTCCTAGAGTCATGCAGGTAGTAAGAGAAACCAGGTCTTTGAGTTTCATATCCAGTACTCTCATCATTATTAAATGGAAGTGAATATTTTAGCATCTTTCAACACTGAAGAGGTGACTTCAATCAATGTGAGCAGTAGCAGAGAAATATGGAAATAGCCAGCATGAACTGGTATCCAACTTAGGGCTCTATTTTGCCCTTCATTATTGTTTTCATGTGGAAATTACCCTTAAGAATATGGTTAGTGATATGTAATTATCCCAAAGCCCTATTTGACAGGGGGCATGGTACTGTCAGGTGAATACACCCAACAAATGAGTCAGGACAGGCTGTAAGAGTAAGGTTTGGTTTCTAACTTCCCTAATGGAAACAACAGTTATTCCCTGCTGAGCTGATTGTATGCAATAACCATTTGTTGATCTGCGTATGTAGCCCATAGACAGCTCACTTCTGTAACCTGAATTCATCTGGAGAAATGCCAAAGTGTAAACTTCTGGGAAAGCAGCAGATAGTTCATTTTTGGATTAACTATTACCTTGCTGTAGGGAGACTCCCAGCTCAATCCTAGAAAATTAAACTAACTCTAAGTTATAGGAGGACTCAGAAAAACCACTGACCTGAGAGGTCATCTAAACCTCTAACTGATCTGAAAGGAATCTCCCAATATGTTGTCATCAACCATGCTTAAAAACTTCCAAAAAAGGGGAATCCACCACTTCTCTCTGCATATGTAGCCCATGATACTGTTGTAAAGAAATTTTCTAATAGAAAGTCTCAATTTTTCCTTTTCAACTTTTGCCCATGACTCCTAATTCTGTCCAGAGAGAAGTGAATCCTTCAAACAGGCCTTCAAATACTTGAAAACATTCACCATGTTCCTCTTCTCTCTACCTTACAGGTCTTTTCTTCTGCTTAAATATTTCCAGTGTCATTAGATGACATAGGCTTAAGACCCTTCACCATGTTGGTTGCCCTCCCTGGCCTATACCATTTCACTTTGTGACCATAATTCTCTCTTGAGTCTCAGTTCACTTGTCTAGAAAAGGAGGGATTTGGATGAGGAGTCTTTGGAGGCCTACAGTTGTTGAACCTCATGCTGACTGATGACAGACAGTTCTCTGTGTCTGCAGCTGCCCAAAGCAGCAGAAAAAATGACCCATGAGCTGGCAAAAATAATCCCCTTTAGTAGGCCTGGTCTAGATAAGAGTCATGCCAGGTGTGTGTGTGTGTGTGTGTGTGTGTGTGTGTGTGTGTGTGTATATATGTATATATATATATATATATACATATGTGTATATGTGTGTGTTTGTTCTCATTAGCCCTCAGATTTCATTCATTCATTTATTTATTCATTCTATTTCTGGCAGAAGGGAAAGGAGAGGAAGTATGCCTTATACATTAGCTCTTTTGATCTTCACAACAGATCTGGGAAATAGGTAATGCATGGATTTTTTTAAATATGCATTTTACATGTAAGGAAATTAGGGTTTCAGGGAGATTAAGTGACTCACAGACAAAAAAGTATCAGAGCTGGGAATTGAACTTATATTGTTTGGCTCCCATGTAGAGTTCATTCCTCCATGCCAAGCTGACTTTTTACTATCCTTTAGTATTCAGTATGCAAAGCACTATCATGGGCATGGTCAGGGTGTTCATAAAGTCTTTGGTGTAGTTTTAAGCTTCTCAAGGTTAAAGACTTTAAAGCAAGAAGACTCCACCACCTCTTTGGGTAGGCTATGGTACTTCTTGACAACTGATTGTTAGAAAATTTTCTGATTGAAAGCCTAAATTTTTCCCTTTGTAACTTTTGCCCAGACTCCTAATTCTACCCTCTGGGATCAAAGAGCAAATCAAATTCAGATCTACAAATCAATAACAAGGCCAACTCAAACTTAAAATTGCACAAATACTTTAGGAGTAACCTGTATAGACAGAAGATAAGGCAACCTCTGTTCTCTAGGAGCTTATGATCTAAGGAGAAAGATCACAAACACCCCCCCCCACACACACACACCTTTAGCAGTGGAAATATTTTAAGACTTTTAGGAAGAAATAAAAAAAAAAAAACAAATTCCAGCAGGGGCCTTTCTCATGGCTAGGCCATAGTTCTTCCTTCAGTATGATTGATACCAGGTTCCCCAGGAACACACAGAGGGTTGGCATCAGGGCAAAGTGATGGAGGCAAGTTTGTCTTTGATTCTCCCTGCATCCTCTCCTTTACCTTCTTTTCAATCCCATTTCTCCCTTGGCCTCAGACTTCTACTTCTTCCTTTTCCTCTATCAGCCATTTAACCAATAAGATCTCTGCCTTTTCCATGTGAAAAATGGAGACAATAATAGCACTTTCCATCATAGGATTACGATGAGCTCACAAGGATCGCAGAACCATAGCCGGGAAAGGACCATCTAGCCCAATCCCCTTATTTTACAGATGAGAAAATGAGGACCAGAGAGGTACAGCAACTTGTCAAATTCTTACAACTAGTGGTGGGATTTGGACCCATTAGTTCTTCAAATATTTAAAAACGGCTATCACATTTCAGCTTAGTCTTCCTTTCTCCAGGTGTATATCCCCTGTTCCTTCAAATATATTCATGTTCATGGAATGAACTAAGGATGCAAAAAAGTAAGTATAAATGGTAAATAGCTGAACAAAGTATGATAAGCATATTGTAATGACATATTATAATACTGTCATATGCAACAACTAGATGCCACAGTGGACAGAGCACTGGTCCTGGAATCAGTAGGATTTGAGTTCAAACCTACTACCTATGTGACCCTGGTCAAGTCACTTATTCCCGAATGCCTTGCCAAAAAAATGAAAAACAAAATGACGTATGAGGAATTAGAGAAATATGGGAAAACTTAAATGAAATGATAAATAATGAAATAGGGGTGGCTAGGTGACGCAGTGGATAGAGCATCAGGCCTGGAGTCAGGAGTACCTGGGTTCAAATCCAGCCTCAGACACTTAATAATTACCTAGCCGTGTGGCCTTGGACAAGCCACTTAACACCATTGCCTTGCAAAAACTAAAACTAAAAAAAAAAAGAATGAAATATAGGGACCAGGAGAAAAATATACATGATAGCTAATGATAGCACTAATATAAAGCCAAAAACTGAATAATTATGGCCCCAGAGGAGAGAAGTGGGAGTATCTTCCTTCATAACAGAAGTGGAAATGGAGTGAAGAGTGTAAAATATGACCTACTCTGTCAGATATGGTTAGTTTTTCTGACAGCTTTGCTTAACTATTTTTCCTTGTTACAGGGGAGGCTCAAAGAGAGGACCAGAATATCCAACAATTCATATGTGTAAAAAAAAAAAAACTCCAAAAGATATCAATAAAATTTTTTTTTAAAAATGTAAAAAAAGGCTCATAGAGCAAAAAGTCAATCTGTATCAAGAAGTTCATTTTACCTTTACTATTTTATATCCTTTTTCAAGTGAGGGTTCAGTGGTCCTCATTGCTGCATTTTTAGAGGGCACAAGGAAACACTGGGTTGTGCTTCATAATTTACAAAGTGTTTTCTTTTCTTCCATTAATGTCCAAAATCAGATTCATTATTGTAACAGGAAAATCACTTTAGATTCTCAAGTCCTCTGTCTACCAAGAGAAAAAGGTTTTGGACGTTTCTACCAAGGTAGAAAGCTTTTGAATATGGGCCTGGTGACAGATTTTGTGACTTTTATCTGAGAGACAGTGAACCAATTTTGGAGAGAATCATCAATACCTTAGCTGCAAGGTGATGAATTTTTGAGCCATCATAAATTCTTGAAAACCATTTTACCAAGTCATTTAGGGAACACAAGATCATAAATATCAAGCATAAATATTTAAATAAACATGAATCAAATAAATAAATATAAATATTCAGAGGTCATTTATTCCAACTCCTTCGTTTTACAGATGAGGTAAATAAAATCTAGAGAGATGAAAGGACATGTCCAAGTTCATGCAGATTGTGTGGAATGAATCTGAACCCATATCCTCTATTTCCAGAATTTCGATCTGAATTATTGGAGAGAGAAAGCCTACATCACTCAAATCATGGATGCTTGATTTATTTCCTCTGTAAAGTCTGTGATGAAAGTGTTATTTCCCCCATTTTACAGAAAGGAAAACACTCAGAAAAAGATTAAAGGATGATCAACTATCACATAGCAAGGTGGAAGAACTAGGCCTTGGACCCAGATTCTGACTCAAAGTTTTAATGTCTTTCCACGACTATACACGGAGATGACTTAGGACCTCTGAGGTCCATTCAGGGTCTAAATCTCTGACCCCCATTTTTGTCAACTTGCTGATATTCACAGAACACTTCATTTGCAAGTTGATATACTGAGAATTCAAGAATGTGTAGAGTTTCTTTTCTTTTGCTCAAAATGAACTTTGGAATTTCAGGCCTCCAAACATAAGGTAACAAAACAATGGTTTTCAACCATTGAATCTGTGGCCCCAAACCAGTTCTGTTTGTTTTTTTGCATAGTTTTCCAATTTGCCCCTCCCATCAGATATTTTATTTCTTCATACTCAGCATATTCATCTTAATAACAAAAATATCTGGGCCGAAATGATTATTCAGGAATTATCAGTTTGTGACTTGGCCAGACCCTTTTCTTTTCCTCTTTCCCCCATGCTGTTCTCTGTTTTAGTGACACCTAGACATGGTGTGCTGAAAAAAGCACCTTGGAACCAAAAGTTCAGCAGATCAATTTACTCAAGTCTCAGTTTTCTTGTTTGTAAAATGGGCATCATAATCCTTATACCTAAGCAGCATGAGAGAATGGATGGTATCATGGTTAGAGAATTGACCTTGAAGCCAGAGACCTAGCTTCTTGTCCTTCCTCTGAGCCATATTAATTATGTGACTAACCCTGAGCAAGTCACTTTGTTTTTCAAGGCTCTAGGCAAAAATTCAGGACTACTGTAAAGGAAGTGCTGACCTGCATTGCTGAAGGGAGTTTCCTCTGCTAAGAATTCCCTATACTAAAGAAAGCATAGGTCTAGTCCAGCACCTACTTCACAGGGCTGTTAATAAGATCAAATGAAAAGAATGTATTTGAAACACTCTATCCATCTGAGTCTTAATATCCTCATCATGAAAATGGGGACAATAAAACATGCACTATCTACCTTGAAGGATCAAGGAAAAAAGTACTTGTAGTCCTTAAAGTATCATAGAAACATGAGCCAATGTTATTGTTAACATCTCCAGTATCAAGGAAAGGAAATAAAAATTTCTTTATTGACTTTTTCCACAGAATTTTAGAGTTAGAAGGGACAAAGGGAGCCTTCTAAACCTTCATTCATTCATTCATTCATTCATTTACTCAACAAGCAGTTGAAAGGACTTACTTATGCAACAGAAATTGTGCTGGATTCTGGGGATTTCAAAGTCATAAATTAGACTAGTTCTCAAGGGGCTTATATTTTCCTAGAGGGAAACAATATCTACATAGAAAATTAAATATAAAATAATTTCCAGGAGGAAGGCATTAACAGCACTTGGAATCACAATAGGCTTCCTGTAGGAGCAAGCATTTGAGTTGAGCTTTCAATGAAGCCAGTGATTTTGAGGAGGAAGTAAAGACAGGTTATATTCTAGGCAAGGTGCACACGGCCTCTACAAAGGTGGGATTGAATGTCCTGTACCAAGAAATCCAGGGGAACTGTAAAAGGTTTTAAAAGCCAAATGGATAAAGCACTGGCCTTGGAGTCAGGAGTACCTGGGTTCAAATCTGGGCTCAGATACTTAATAATTACCTAGCTGTGTGGCCTTGGGCAAGCCACTTAACCCCATTTGCCTTGCAAAAACAAAACAAAACAAAACAAAAAGTCAAATGGAAGAGTTTATATTTGATCCTAAAGGCAAGAGGGAACCAATAGAGCTTCTTTATAAAAAAATTTTTTAAATGAAGATTTTAATGGAATGAGAAGCACATTTAAAACACAGGAAATTTAACAAGGACATTCAAATATTTACATTATATATTTACATTCATGTGAAATATATGAAGTCATAAATCTGTGTCTGTTTTATATTTGGTACTTTTCTATAACTAACACTATGCTTGTTTTCTAAACATCATGTCATATTAGTAGTTTGTCCTGTGAAACAGATTAAATTCTGTTCCTACTAAGAGTACTCAATAAAAATTAATTATTCTTAATGTTTATTTTAAATTAATGTTCTACCAAGAGAAGTTACACAATTTATAATACATGGATTTCTCGGTATCAGATTGTCTTGTTTGGATTATAGTCTTAAATGGCTCATAATAAATAAGGAAGTAAAAAGAGAGAAAGAATGAGAATTCTGAAGACTTACTTCTTCATGCCATAGATGAAATCATAGTCTTGAGCAGGAAGGGCTTCCTGAATGAGGGACCTATATGGTCAGACTGATGCTTCAGGAAAAAATTTCTTTGGCAGCTATGTGTGAAAATTAGATTGGAGAAGGGAGAGCCTGAAGTTTGAGAACTAACTAGAGGTTATTTCAAGAAACTAGATAAGATGTAATGAAATTCAAATCAGGATGGTAGGCTTGGAGAAGAGAACACAGCCTAGTGAGCAGTCATTCTATCATATGGTGGTAAAAATCAACATGAATTTGCAATTCATTATATACTGTATCTCAAAAAAAATTCTTTTTAATGTATTGGGTAATAGTGATCATTTCCTGTTGTTGCTATGATGGTTACTTAGACTTTGTGTGAAGATACCTAGGCTGAATAATGACAGAGACCACTAAGGTAGCTCATTCTAATTTCAGACAGTTCTAATTGTAAGGAAGTGCAGCTAGGTGATACAATGGTTAGAGTTTCTGGCTTGGAGTCAACTTGAGTTAAAATCTGGTGTCAGAACCCTATTTACCTCAGTTTTTTCATCTGAAAAATGAATGGCAGAAGGAAATGGCAAATCACTCCAATATATTTGTAAACAAAATTCCCAGAAAAGGATCTCAAAAAATCAGAAATGATCCAACAACAAAAACTTGTGAGGCAGCTCTTCAAGTTTCAAGCCTAAATTTGCCTCTTGCAACTCCATTCATTGCTGTTAGTTTTGTTCTTTACAGTCAAACATAACAAGTCTAATTTCTCTTTTGTGAGATAGTCCTTCAAATACTTGAAGATAAGTATCCTATCTTCCCCTTAATCTTCTTTTCTCAAGGCTAAACATTCCCAATTTCTTTAATTGATCTTCATATGGCATGGACTAAAGACTTTTCATGACTCTCATTTGGTTTTTTCTCACTTCATCAATGCCTTCCTAAGATGTGGGACCCAAAATTTAACAAAAACCTATAATCTGAGCAGAATAAAAGTTCTGATAAAGTATTTGGTTGAAGAGGTTAAAACTAATGGATAATTCCCCAGCAGAGTAGTCAAAGGAAATGGACAAATAGTTCTTTCATTTACAAATTATTAATAACTAGGGGGCTAGGTGGTACAGTGGATAGTGCACCAGCCCTGGAGTCAGGACGACCTGATGTCAAATCTAGCCTCAGACATTTAATAATTACCTAGCTGTGTGGCCCTGGGCAAGCCACTTAACCCCATTGCCTTGCAAAAAGTCAAAAATTTATTAATAACTAAAAAAAAGAATGCTCCAATTCACTAATAAGATAAATGTGAATCAAAATAATCCCTAGATTCCATCATACACTTAGCAAATGAGCACTGATGAAAGACAAAATAGTCAATATTGGAGGCAGGCACATTAATACATTGCTGGTGGATCTGTGATATATATATATATATATATATATATATGTATATACACACACACATATGTATCTATATGTACATATTTATAGTTATAATTATTCTGAAAAGCAATTTGGAATTATACAAAGGAAATTACTAAAATGTACATGCCTTTGACCCAAGATTTCATTGCAAAGCCTATGTCCCAAAGAGAGCATTGGCAAAAAGAAGTATTTCATATGTAACAAAATATTTATGGCAGTACTTTTACAATAACAAAGAACTAGAAGCAAAATAGGTGCCCATCGACATGTGAATGTCTAAAGAAGTCCATGAATGTAAGTAACAGAATATTATTATGCTGTAAGAAATGATGAGTGTGAAGAATACAGAGAAGGGTGGAGAAACTTCTGTGAAATGATCAAAGTATACAGACCAGGAAAACAATATACAAAATGATTAACATAAAAATAAAAAAACTACAAAAGAATTAAAACTGAATGCTATGAAATTATAAAATACAAGATTGATCCCCCAAAAAAGGATATGAGAAGAAACTTTCCCCTGCTGCTTTGCAGAGGCTGGAGTCCAAGGCTGGGAAGGAACATTACAAATAATATCAGATCTTTTTTTTTAATGGGTTTTGACAATTTTTTTTCTTTTCCTCTTTTTCTTTAAAAATGCCTTCATTGGGGCAGCTAGGTGGTGCAGCAAATAGAGCACTGGCCTTGAAGTCAGGAGGACCTGAGTTCAAATCTAGTCTCTGGGCAAGTCACTTAACCCCATTGCCATAAATTTAAAAAAAATGCCTTTGTTAAAAGGGTTGACTCTCTAGAAAGGGGTAGAGGAGGAACATGGGGGTAAATCTGGGTGATATAAAAAAGATTAATTTAAAATTAATAGCTAAAAATGAATCTCTTGTTATTAATTTACTTCATTCATCCACACCATTGTAGTCCCCTGTTGCCAAAAATAGACTCCATGTGTGGTCTGAACATTGGCCACCCGAAGTCACAGCTGAGTCCTAGTGGGCTCATAGCTCCAAACAGAGAAGAGCTTTTATCAGAAAAAGCTCTGGCAACAGCTTAGTCTTCAGGTCCTTTATAGATTAAAATTAAAACATGAATTATATTCAGAAACAAATCAAACAAGAGCTGGGTTTAGATGTGCTTTTTGAGTCAACTATTATATGGAATTTGTTTTTCTCAAATATAACATCTGCCCTTAGATCAATAAAGGTTTCCCCGCTGTTATGATACCATGGTGATCTTGTCGAGTAAAGGCCACAATCTACTGGTGCACTAACTTCCTTTCATCACACAGTTTCCTCTTCTACTACAGTGAATCATTTTCTCCTGGGGTGGGGGGTAGAGGGGATTGATAATCCAGAGAGTGAAGGGATGGCAGTGGTGATGTTAAGAATGGGCTGAGCTCTTTTTGAGTATAGGATACCCTATAACAACAGCATCTCAGATTCTTCCACTGCTGTGTTCCATTGTTCTGCTCCCTAATTTTGGTGGTTTTATGGCCCCTAGAAATAATTTCTTACAGTAAAGTGCAGATTATATTGGCTTCACACATTCAAGTCAAATTAAGTCAAAAGCATTTATTAAACATTTACTATATATCAAGCAAATTTGATACTCAGAGATCTTTTCCAGTTCCTGGTCAACTCCATATCATGCTATTTCCCTATATCATGCCATATCCCCACCTCCCCCTACTGGAACCTTAAACTCAATCTCTGGCACCAACCTAGGCTCTGATAGGTCAGCTTTGACCAATCTTGTTTGGATTTTGACCAACTCCATGCCATGCCCAGCATATGTACCCTTCTCTCCTCTTTAACTATTATCTTTGCCAATTAGAATGTAAGCTTCCTGAAGGCAAGGTCTATCTTGCTTGATTATACCTGTATTCCCAAGACTTAACAGTGCCCAGCACTAGAGGCAGCTGGGTATCTCAGTGGATAGAGCATTGGACCTGGAGTCAGGAAGAACTAAGTTCAAATCTGGTCTGAGACACTGACTATTTTTGTGACCCTGGGTACTTAAATCCTGTTTGTCTCAGTTTCCTCATCTCTAAAATGAGTTAGAGAAGGAAACAGAATCTTTAACAAGAAAATCCCATGGACGGTATTGATGTGCTATGGACCACAGAGTCACAAAGAGTGGAATAAGACTGAATAACATGGTACCTAATAAATGCTTTAGTTTTCTTCTCCATGCTAATAGAAGGCAAAGTCTGGCAAGGCCAATCAAGCTGGAAAAATTTAAGAATATGGACCTGCTACTGGACTATGTGAGAACCAGGCTAGCAAAACTTGATGAGGGCTATCTCCAGAGAGTTGGTCACCAGAGGATGAACTATTGGGAACACAGAAGCTCATGAAGACTGTATACTAAGATATTAGTAAGGGATGAATATCTGCTTCATTGGAATGACTGATCAAATCACAGCTCTTTTTGAGCAATAAAATTGTTAGGATACAAAAAGTATTAGGATAGAAAAGCTCTTGGAAATCAAAATGCTAGATGTAAAGGTTGTAAGAACAACAAGAAAAGAGAACCCACCACTATTAGGACTATGTGAAGGTCTTCCTCTCAGTCACTTACCTAGGGCTCCTTGACAGATGTCTGTGCGAGTGGCTCCTTCAACAATAAACTGAGGATCAGAGCAGATCTCCTGAGAATGAGACCCATAAAGTACAGTTAGTGCCAGTATTCTCCCCACCAAGGTCCAATTATCATCCTAATTGTCTAATTTGATTTTCCCTCTTTAGAGGAAATCTTCCCTTGGGTTAAGAGGCCTACAGAACTTTTAGGCATTATCTTGTATAGTTTAGTCAAACAACAATTGGTCAAGAATATGACATTATATTTAGGTGAGTCTTGGTTTTTGCCCTCCTGGAGCTTTATTCCTTTTCTGGAGGATATGATCCAGGCACAAATGGCTAGCATTTATATAATTTAGATTACTTCACATATGCTATCTCATTTGATCCTCACAGTTCATGTGCTATTATTATTCCCATTTTATAGATGAGAAAACTGAGGCTGAGAAATTCAAGATGATACAGCTAATATGTGTTTGAGGCAATGCAGAAAAACTGTTCTATAAGGACATAGGGAAAAAATATAATTCATTGAAGGGACTAGGAAAGGCTTTATGGAGGAGGTAGCATTGGAGTTGAGGAAGTCACTAATGTCATTTCAATATTATACTGAGAAAAGAATAAATAGATAATAGAATACGATTGTCAGCATTTTTATAATGCATTCTCATGACTGTTGACAAGGGAACTATCACTTTTGGACTCAACAGCTCAGTAATCAGTGTGCTAAGATGAAAAAATGGCACTTAAGAAAATGAATTTGGACCAGACTAAATATAAACAGAAGTTTGTGTTGCAGCAATACAATTTTGAAAGCTTTAAGGAAACATATTTCAAGATCTCTCAGAGAGTAAGACATCAAACCAGTGCAAGGGGAAAAAAATCACAGATAGAAGGTGATGGAGAAGATATCAGCAACTTTTGAACTATATATATATATATATATATATATATATATATATATCTCCTTTCTCATTAATAAACTGATCAACAAACATTTAAGTGGCTGTTACCAATGGCAGATAGATGACAAAGGCATTAGGGCACTGGGGCTGGAATCAGGAAGACTAATCTTACTGAGTTCAAATCTGGTCTCTGACACTTATAGATGGACAAGTCACCTCATTCTGTATGCCTCAGCTTCCTCAACCGTAAAATGAGCTGGAGAAGGAAACGGCAAACTATACCAGTATCTTTGCCAAAGAAACCCCAAATGGGGTAACAAAGAATTGGACACAACTGAAATGACTGAACAACAAGCACTGTGCTAGCTATCAGTGAAACAAACAAAAAATGAAATGGTTCCTGCCTTCAAAGAATCCACATTCTTTTAAGAGAAACAAATCTTTATGAAAATGATAATGAATCAAGGAAAGACCAAACAAGGAAGTTAAAACAAGTCTTTTTAACTTGTTGCCTTTATATTTGTATTAATTTCAAGTTGCTACAAAATAATGGTAAAGTGGCATGAGAGAATGAGAATCATGATTCCCCCCCTGCCTCCCCACAAAGCTACAAAATACTAATGTAGGAAGAACAATGGAAACTTTCATCATAATAGTTAACTGAGGTGCAATTCAAGCTATCATGATGAACATGATTAAATTCATTTGTCATTCTTAAAATGTAGATCATCTCATGAGATAATCTGCAATCCCTTCTCAATGTGATTCAGTTTTACCTCACTACACTTGTTTCATATCCTTATTCTTCACCCTGTGTTCTAACCAGACCAACCTACTGAACTTTCACAAAGACTACCTTCCCTGCCTACCAGGCACTCACATCTTTTTGTTTTATTTTATTTTTAAAAATTTAAATATTTAGTTTATTTATTTTTTCCAACTACATGCAATGGTTGTTTTCAACAATCATTTTTTTTGCAAGGTTTTGCATTTTACATTCTTCTTCCTCCCTCTCTTCTCTCGCCCCTCCCGATAGAAATCAATTTAGTATAGGCTCTACATGGATAACCATGCCAAACATAGACCTATTATCAGTCATGTTGCGAAAAGAAAAATCAAATCCAAACAGAAGAAAAAGAACATTAGAGAGAAAAAAATGACAATACTTAAGACAACTTTTAAAAATTGAAGATTAGTAAGCTTTGGTCTGTATTTAAACTTCACAGTTCCTTCTCTGCATACGGATGGTTTTTACCATCACAAGTCTTTTTAGAATTGCCTTTGATTACTGTACTGCTGAAATGAGCAAGTCCACCATAGTTGATTATCACCCTATGTTGCTGTTAGTGGGTATAATGTTATTCTGGTTCTTCACTTCATTCAGCATTAGTTAATGAAAGTCTTTGCAGGCTATTCTGAAGTCCCATTTCTCATGATTTCTTATAGTATTCCACCATAGTCATATACCATAATTTGGTCAGTCATTCCCAATTGATGGGCATCCTCTCAATTTCCAATTCTTTGAATGAAAGAATTTATAGCAGACTATCTCTTCATTCATAAAATTGTCTGAAGGGTGCTGAGAATAGAAGATATTGTTTTTTAAAAATGCTTTTCATTTGGTAGAACACTAAAAATTCTCTGATAACAAAGCATTTTAGCAATCATTTAAGTATTTATTAAGCACCTACTATGTAACAGGAATTATATTAAACACATGGAGATAGAGAAGAAAGGCAAAGAACAAGATGTTAAGATAATAAAATCATAGCTGGAAGGTACCTCAGAAGTCATTTAGCTTAATCCTCTCAATTTACAGATGAGGAAACATCTGGCCTAAGTTATGCAAGTTCACTTGAGTAATAAGCAGAAGTAGGATTTGAACCCATTTCCTGTGACTCCAAAACCAGCACTCTTCATGCTGTATCCAAAGTTTCAAGAAAGAATTTTTTCTTATGTTCATCTGATTACCAGTACCAAAACACAAAAGAGGGAGATGTATTGAGCCAGAGGTGTTTACCATTATCATGAAGGAAATCCTTCAGGGTCCAAATGTAGCATGACTACTTTATACACTGTAAGGTCTTTCAGATATCACTGGTTGCAGATGATAGCATCTAGATTGCATCAAGTCACAGAATGAATACCACAGGGGTCCTTTAATGATCTCCATGACTATTCAAAATAGATCATTCTAACAACACATACAATAAAAGTCAAATTTAGGGGAAAACATCATTATCCATACTATGACATGCACCTAGATGGACAATCCATTGAATTAGGCCATTAGTACATAGATAGCAGTAGTAAGGATAGCCCCCAAAGATTGCTGGTGAGCTTGATCTAGAATTGTTCAGTCATTTCATTCATGTCCCACTCTTCATGGTTCCATTTGGGATTTTCTTGGCAAAGACAATGAAGTGTTTTGCCATTTCCTTATCCAACTCATCTTACAGATGAGTAACTGAGGCAAATAGGATTAAGTGACTTGCCCTGGTTTACACAGCTAGTGTTTAAAGCTCAATATGAACTCAAGAAGATGAGGCTTTCTGAGCCCAAGCCTGGCATTCTAGTTACTGTGAGCTCTAATTGTCATGGCTTAGAATTAAACTGGAGGAAAAATAAACAGCTAGATTGTCTTTGGGAAACTGTTTTGTGCATTCAAAATGATCTCAAGTTGCCTCTTGAAGTCCATTTTTCTTAACACCAATACTATTTCAATGATGCTATATGACTCTAAATCATGGAACATCATGATCTCCAAAGAATCTAAACTATGGGCTATAGAGAGATGCATGGTAGGCAGGAATAGGATTAGAATATTACTAATCATGATTTACACACAAGAAGCCACTAAAGACACAATTAAGGATAGTCACTTTATCTATGATCAGAGAAAGAGGTAAGAAAGAACAAAAGAAAGCAAAGAGATACCCCAAGTGCTGCCCTCATGAGATACTGAAAGACCTGGAGGTCTTTCTAGACTCTAGAATGTTGAACTTCTCTATGGGGGAGTCATGAAGAAATGGACAGCTATCGCAGGATGAAAAGGCATGAACAAGGTTAATAAGAACACAAATTAGGGCTAGAAGGGACCTGAGAGAGTCAGTCCAATCTTCTCATTTTACAGTTGAGGAAATAAATGGAAGGACAGAGAGGGTAAATGAGTTGTTTGGAATTATTCAGCTCATAATGTCTAAAGTAGGATTCCTGACTCCAAGGCCAGAGGTCGGTCCACATTGATGAGATCATATATCCAGCTAAAGACTTAGTTGAAAACCTCTTTACATTCAAGTATTGAAGGATACATGTGATGATAATGTTTATAGAAGGGGTAACTAAGTGATACAGTGGATAGAGTACCAGCTCTGGAGTCAGGAGGATAATGTTGAAAGAAATTTTTATTTTTCTATTATATTAATAACCCCTTATTAATTAGTATACAGGCTTATTTCCTTACTTAGGGCTCAGACAGGGTAGGTCAGTAAGCCTCTGAAGAACATGGCTGATTAATGAGATGTTCCTAATCCTGGGCAAACATGCTCCTTGAGTTGGGTTCAGACCCCATCCAACCAGAATGAAAAGGGTACTGTAAACAGAATCCAGACTGGGCCAGTTCTTGACCAAAATTTAGAATTTAGAGTGACCCATCTCATAAAGGGAAAACTAACTAGAATGGTCTGAATGGAAATGGATTCCTCTGTCCAGTTTGTAGGGAGGCAGCTAATTCTCATGATCAAGCCCTGGCCTCAGCAAGAGGAGCTGAAGACTTCTAGTCCACCTCCTCATTAAATGTTCACCAATCAGGATTTATTTTCACTTGCTGGAGCATCCCCTCTTACAAAAGTATTTAAAGTGATATCACTGGGGGTCTTTGGTTACTGGGAGAAACTAATCACCATCAATTTATTGCTTATTAGCTAGTCTAATTAATATATTGATAACTGATTGCCCAGAAACTCTGTCTCTTGTTTTTTTTTTTTTTTTTTTAACACATCACAATATATGACTGGCTACTTTATAACTAGAAACATGTAAGTAAGAAAAATTCTTATTCACAGAAATTTTAGCACTACTTTATTTGAGCTGGAGCTTGTCCTGGGAGGCATGGCAAGGGGTATGTCCATTTCTATGCAAGTTTCTTACCATGAATCTCCCATAGAGAAGTTTCCCATGCAGGAGTCTGAGGAACTGTGCAAAGTCAGGATGTTCCAAAAAGGCAGGGGTTGAGGTGGAGAGGCTTACTGTGAGTCAGGTCACAAATTACTAGGCAAGAGGGAGAATGACTTAGAGGTCCACAGAGATAGCAACAAAGACTTTGGAGACAATGGAGTGAACTTGAAAGGACAAAAGAGTGACTGCTGGGTGAGGCTGGCAAACAGAGGATCTGAAAGTCACAGTGGGGATGACAGCAAGGGTCACCCCTCTTCCTGGTCTGGTGTGCCAGATTTCAGGATGATGAGATAGTTAGGATTCAGTGAAACTCAGAAAAGTGGAAGTAATCTGAAAAAAGATCTAGAATTCTAGAGTTAGCTAGGGAAGAGGACTTGGAGATCATCTCACTCAACCCTTTCATTTTTCTTTTTTCCTTCCTTCTTTTCTTCCTTCCTTTCTTTTCTTCTTTTTTTCTTTCTTTGTTCAGGTGTGGTTGATGCTTTGTTGAATGCATTTGGAGCTTTCTTGGCAAAGATATTGTAGTGATTTGCTATTTATTTCTCCAGTTTATTTTACAAATGAGGAAATGGAGGCAATCAGGGTTTGTAATCTTCCTGACTCCAGGTCCAGTGCTCTATCCAGTGTGCCACCTAATCTTTTTTTTTTTAAACAGATTAATAATATGACTCACACTAGGTCATAGAGGTAAAAAAGTAACAGAAGCAGATCACTGATTCTACTCACTATTAGACCACTATGGAGAAAGGTCTTCAAAGGGTGCAGCAAAGAGTAATGGAAGAGGAAAATATTGATTAGGGATGTATTAGGGTTGAGTTTACTATGTGACACAATCTATAGTCATTGGTACAGTCAGTGGCAACTACTTTGTGACTGATCCTTCAATGATCTCCAGGACTGTGATACATTAGGCAACTAAATGAAGATCTAGAGCTTGGGTGGGGAGCAGCCCCCCAGAGAGGCAGAAAGAACATGATGAACCCCATGGGAATGGGTGGCTGTCTTCAGTTCAAGGGGGGGAAGCCAAATGGTTGAATAGTTAAAAGCTGGAATCTTCCTAAAGTAGATAGAGAAATCATCCCCTCTCCCTACCCACTCTATCTCTCTATCTCACCATTAGGTACAGCCCAATTGCTCCATGACTCCTCTTGTTAAAGATTATTCCATGTATTTTCTGAAAATTTTTTCATGTCTTTGGCTTCCTTTCTGAAGGATGACAAAGTCTATAATGTAGCTCAGAGAAGCCTAATTGCAACGACTGAATTAGCTTCGGGTGAGTTTGTCTATGGTAATCAGAATAAAGAGCTAATCTTTGTTTCATCCATAAGAGGACCTGGAGTAAGGTTACCATGGCTATGTTTTAGGTGAAAGAATGTAGGGTGGCAATCATTTTTTTCACTCATTCGAAAGATCTCAGAGAAGAATTTCTCCAAATCCCTCAGTCAGGTCTGGAAAATAGAATGCTAATGAACAATTCAAAAGTTGGACCAGTAGGTTGGTCCCTTCCCAGAAGCAACTGTTTAATATGCATAGACATTTTCACTAGGAAGGCAGAAAATGCCCAAGAACCAACTTGTCCATCTTCTTGAAGTTGATGGGTGTGCCTTAGCAAATGAGGCAATAGTAGAGGGAAACCTCAAACATGGGAGTCTGGGGAAGTGAGAATGACCAAAAACATGTTCACTGGAATATCTCTTCTCAAATTTTACCTCCAATTAAAGTACTGCCACATTGAAGAAACAAAAAAGAAACAAATGAATTTTACAGACGAGGAAACAGAGACTCAGAGAGATTAACTGGTGTAGCCAATTAGTTAAGGGTAGAGATAGGACTACAGATTCAGCATCTCCCCAGTCCTCACACCAAGTTCTTTCTACAATGCACCAGGCTACATCACTCCTCAAACATTTGCTTTTTTTAACTTCTTTTCCCTTCAGTTCATTCTTCCTTTATCTTCAAACTTTAACCCACAACAGGGCATCGCAAGTCTCTGAGGAGCTAGCTACTCCCTGTTTTTGTCAACTTTCTGCTGATTAATGTTGACTGCAGATGCTGAGTTGTGATAGCCAGGCCTGCCCTGGAAAATCTTACTCTCTATTGTGTGTGTGTGTGGGAGATTCCATGTGTCCCATTTCTCCTGGAATCCAGGCTCCCCCAAGGGATCCTCCTCCAAGTCCTTTGTACAGAGTAACTAACTCCAGTTCCTTCAGTAGAGGCCAGATGTTCGGAAAAGCTGAATTCTGGTTGGCAGCTCTTTACAAGGGAGCAGCTGATGCTTTCCTGAGGGATCCCCATCTCCTTCCGCCTGGCCATATTAAAGCCTACACCAAGTCAAACCACCCTTTCTGCCTTTCTCATTCCCCAAAGCAGCTAACAGTGTTTTAGTGGATTGTGTGAGCGCACAGTTAGGGCTGGGACTAGCCCCAGTACGGATGATTCAATTCCATTCGTTTCAGTTAATAACTACTTAATAAATATTTACTCTATGCAGAGTGCTGGACTGAAAATAGGGGGAAAACCAAATGGAGACCTCTTGGTCTTTCTTCACTCTCTAATTCGGACTACTCTGGGGGGAAGGGAGGGACGGAGTCCCCCCCAATCCCCCCCACCCTCTGGCTGCTGAGACAGCCCTCCCACCCCACCCCACCCCGGGGCACCACTCACCGTGGGTCTCTTCCAGACGACGCCTTGCGTTTTGCTCGAGTAGGGCCCCAGTTCCTTGTACCCCAGGGAAGACCCAATGGCCGGGAAGGAGGGGTCCTGGAAGAGTTTGCCTTCCTCCAGGCATTCGCTGAGCAGCGCGTCGTAGTCTTGGTTGAGGTATTTGACCGCTAGCTCGTGAGAGCCCAGGCCGGCCGCCACCTCGCGATCCTTTGCTATTTTAGCTGCCATGCCTGTCATGGCCCTGGTCCTGGGCTGTTGCCGCGGCCTGGGAAGCGCCCGGGAGGAGCGGGGAGGAGCGGGGAGGATGCGGCGGGGAGGCCTGGGGCGGCTGCCGCGAGCTCGCGAGCCGTGGGGATGAGTCACCGGGGCAGGGCTGGCGGCCCGGGCTCCCCGCTCCGAGGCCGGGCGGGGCTTTGTCCGCACTGGGAGCCGCAGCGGGCCGGACTCCGGGCCGGGCCTTGGGGCGGGGCGGAGCCGGGCCCCACCGCCCCTTCCCAGGGAGGATGCTGCCCTCTGCGGGCGCTGTGCGCAGGCGCCTCCGCTCCCCCTCCCACCCCAAGGAGACCCCTCCCCGCCGGCGGCCCCGGGCTGCGGCTCCGGATCGCCCCAGGACCCGAGAGCCGGCCCCGCTGGCTCCGCCTCCCGGGGCAAGTTACTTTGTATCAGTTCCTCCTTCTGGAAAATGGGGATATAATGATGCTCACTTCTGGGGAATCTTGCACGGATCAAGGAGACAATATTTGTTGTGTTTTGCACAACTTGAAATGATTTGTAAATTTCTGTTATAATTGTTATTAAGATAACAATGCGTTCTTCACTTGGGATCCATGAGCTTGAGGGTGTGCAGACACGGGCACACAAAAATAGAAATTCATAAAATGTATCTAGCGTATGACTATGTTACATAGACAATATATAGATAACATATATATGTAATAAGAAAATATATTTCTGTCAACATAATGGTTTTCCTTTGTAATCTTACCTATTTTATTTTAGGCATCGAAAAACTTTATTCTGAGAAATGAATCCAGAGCATGCAACGGTATGCTGGAGCCAGCTCCAACCAGATTAAAAAAAAATTTTTTTTTTTAGGTTTTTGCAAGGCAATGAAGTTAAGTGACTTGCCGGAGGCCATACAGCTAGGTAATTATTAAGTGTCTGAGGCTGGATTTGAACCCAGGTATTCCTGACTCTAGGGCCAGTGCTTTATCCACTGCGCCACCTAGCTGCCCCAATCAGATTAAAATTGTCAGTTTGAGCATTTATGTTTCGGAGAAACGTGGGCATAGGGGGTGATGAGATCAATTGGAGACAAACTTTGCATTGTTAAGGGAATCTTTCTTCTTCCTTTATCAACTAATTTAGGTCACACCTGAGGGCCTGACCTTCAACCTGATTTAGATTGGATGGTCTTCCAGAACAGGTGCTGGAAACACTCAAGACCACCCAAAAGAGACCCCTCTCCAAAAGGCAAAATCTCCAGTGTGGGACTTGGGTCACTCCCAGGTCACCATCCCTCCCCTGGATTCTGGGGGAGAATTTAAGGAGATTGAGGAAAGGACTCTGTCTCTTTTTACCTTCCAGCTTCCTGTTGGAGTCCTGCCCAACCAGTTCAATCAGCAGTTCATATGGTCTTCTCTTTAAATTCTTCTTAACTTTTCTATGGCTCTCTTAATGTGTTGTAACTTCTTTTAATAAATCTCTATTTCCTTCCTGAGTCTGAGTTGTGATTCATCACAAGGCAGAACCAAATTCAAGAAACAAGTCACCGACTACAATTAGACTTCAGAAATGGGGAAAAACCTTGCCAAAAAAATGATTGGTGAAAACTATTGTTGCATGTTGTTGGAAAAACAAATAAATAAAAATATTTTTAAAAAAGAAATGGGGGAAATGTACAAATCATATTGTTAATTTCTGGACTTAAGAAAGTAATAGAGAAAATATTAATGTAGATTAAAATTATGCTGAGAGTTCATTATTAAATATTTATCAGGTCTTGACACAAAATGAGATTTAAAACTTCTGTTTTGAGGTTCGCAAAGTACTTTGAATGTATGTTCTCCTTGATGAGTAAGTACTGGATTTGGAGGGAAGAAGACCTAGGTTTCCATCCTTACAGACAATATACTACTTGGTCTTTCATTTGAGAAACAATTATTTTGGAAGAGGATAAGGTTGATTTACAAATGAGGACAGCAAAATTCCAGAGGTGAAATGACTTTGTCCAAGGTAACACAGCTAATAACCAAGCAAGGGAAAAATCTTGAATCTCTTTCCTTCCATGTGCTGAACTGTCTACTCTGTGTGTGTGTTTGTGTGTGTGTGTGTGTGTGTGTGTGTGTGTGTGTGCTTGGCAAACATTTGCTATGAGGCATCAGTATTGTGGATAAAGGCCTGGACATGGTATGGAGCTGACCTGCATACAGGAAACTAACTTGTGTGACTTGAGGCAAATCACTTAATCTTTCTCAGTCTCAGTTTCCTTACCTGTAAAATGAGCTTCTAAGATCCCTCCCATCTCTAAATCTAGAGATCTATTTCTGAGTCTTACAATGATCCTGTAAAGAAGGTGCCATGTTTATCCCTATTTTACAGATGAGGAAACTGAGCACAAAGAAGTTTAATGACTTGCCTAGGATCACATAGTCTATAAAGGTCTGAGGTGGGATTTCAATCCAGCTTTTTCTGATTCCAAGTCCAGGCCTAGATCAATTCTTAGAGTCAGAAATTCTTACTATCTATGTCTTAGGATCACAGATTTAGATGTGGGAAGAAACTTTGAGATCATCTAGTTTGGATGCATTAATCACTACTTGAATCATATTAAAATTTAATTGGGAATTATTTAACAGGATAAATTATAGTACAATAAACCATAGTCTTACATTTTAAAACGGGGTTAATGTGCAACTTAAAAGTATATTTAGACTGCTTGAATCATATTAAAATTTAATTGGGGAAATATTTAACAAAGTAAATTAAAATATAATAAAATAAACACCCTTTAAAATTTTTAAACTAGGTTAATATACAGCCAATAAATTTATTTGTGTATGGTTAATAGTCTTTTATTTTTGACTGAAGTAGTCCAATCTCTTCATGTTATAGATGAGGAACGTGAGGCTCAAGAAGATGAATGACATGACCTGACCACCCAGCTAACATATTGGATATAAGATTTGAACTCAAGTCTTCCTAGCTCTAAGATCAATATTCTCTCTGCTTCATCAATGATTTCTGGCTTTCTTTGGGCTTCCTATTTCAACAACAAAAATAAGTTGTATTGTGAACCTCCAGGGTAATAGTAATATAATATCCTGTTCATAATATTCTTTTAGACTTCATTAAAGGCTTATAATAAATACAATAATAACTTTGCTCAAGAAAGCTCATGATATGCCCAAAATGCTACAGAAACAAACTTAAAATTCTTCAGACATATACATGTTCGTTGTTGTAGAGGAAAATTTCATTTGAATATAATTGATCAATTATTTATTGCTTAAGGTATGAATCTTGGGGTCAAGTTTGGGAGTCACTAAATACTGTGTTAAGCTCAAATATTCTTTTCAACTGACCTTGAGGAAGCCAGCTCACCATTTTTGAAGCATAAGATTCTTTATCCTAACTCTGACATTCTTTCAATTCATATTTCTAATCAAAGATTGGTTTCTCAGCCTGTTATTGATGGTTATAAATCTGAATGTTGTCTGTGTAAAAATGTCATTCTGCTATGTCATGGCCCATCTCCTGCATCTAAATATTGACTTGGCCCGTGTCAATACTACCTGCCAGCTTAGTAATAGCACCAAATAATTCCTTTACCTGTGTCAACAAACTGCAAGAAAAGAGACATTTTGGATGAAGAGGGAGCAATCCTCTGTTATTTGTAAACATTCCCTCTCCAACTTAAGTGGGATTCTTATTAATAGGAATTTGAAGCAAATACTATAATTTATGAGAGGATCATAATGTAGAACTATGTCATCTATATGAAATCTCATTTGTTACCTAACTCAGCTTTATGATTCTTTGTCCTTTCTGTATAAAATACCCCGCCCCCCCAATTTTGTATCAGGGTTGGTATCTGAAAGGATACCATCTACCTATGGATTCTTAGTAAGATCCTAGAGAATAATACTTCATTTATAAAACTAACCTTTGTAATTTCATTTTTTAAGGTTTTTTTTTTTTTGCAAGGCAATGGTGTTAAATGGCTTGCCCAAGGCCACACAGCTAGGTAATTATTAAGTGTCTGAGACCGGATTTGAACCCAGGTACTCCTGACTCCAGGGCTGGTGCTTTATCCACTGCACCACCTAGCTGGCCATGTAATTTCATTTTTAACCTAAGAAAATTATGGTCAACAATCTGTAATAAAGTGATATATATATATATAATTTTTTTTTTGCAAGGCAGTGGGGTTAAGTGATTTGCCCCAGATCACATAACTGGATAATAAATAAGTGTCTGACGTCAGATTTGAAATCAGGTCCCCCAACTCCAGGGTGGGTGCTCTATCCACTGTACCTCCTAGCTATCCCTATGACTTCTGATATTAAATAGACTTGGTGTACTGAACACAAATTGTCCTCTTTCCTCCTGTCCTTTTCCTCCAATGAACATCCTCCTCATTTCAGGGATCCAAAAGTTACCTGTTTACTATTCTTGCCTGTAGCTAAAAGAAGGTATCTATTTTTAAAGGGGTGTGGAAAAAAAAACTAAACAAACAGAAAATACCAGTCAGCTATAAACAAATCAAAATTGGAGTCTTCACTCAAAATCCTTTCAGAAGAGCTCATCCTCTGATGAGAATGACTTGTACCATGTCAGTGACTCCCAAATTGGGATAATCTTTTAAAGTTCCTTCCAACCCTCCACTCAAATATGATCTTACTTGTCTCAGAATATTCATAGTACTTTGTACTTGTCTTACGCCCTGATCAGACAAGTTATTGTTAGACTAGCTATTACAGACTATTTAGTAGTTTGAATGCATATTTGTGAATTTTCTTTCTTCTTTAGATCATAAGTTCCACAAAGTTATGGACTTGGTTTTAATCATATTTTATTTGACCATTTGTTGAATGGATGAGTGGGTGAATGAAGTGGTAGAATCTGCTCAAAGTATTTCTGGCTTTTCCCTTAATTCTGTTTGATGTGGGTAGCATCCACTTGCATCCTGGTCATCGTGTCAGTAGCATTCTCAAGCATTGCTGAATGGTACAGATGATATGAAGGGAGTACGGATGAAGTACAGTTGGAAGTATTCTGGATTGAGAGAGGATTCAAATTCTGACTCTGCCATTTGTTACCCTTATAACTTTGGGCAAGTCACTTAACCTTAGTGGGCTTCACTTTCCTCATTCATAAAATGAAGGAGGGATGAGAATTAGAGAGAGAGGTAGAAGAAAGGGAAAGATACATTGATTACTTCTAATTAGGATGCCTCTTCTCTAATTCCCTACTTAATAATGTTCTTCCCTCCCTTCTTTCCTCTATGTTTCCCTCTCTCCTTCCTTCCTTCCTGTCCTCTTTTCTTCCCTTCTCTTCCCTTCCCTCCTTCCTCATCTGAGTAGGAGGTCACTTACTATAGTTGAAAGCACTCTGGATTAGGAATGGATTCAAAGGCTAACTCTACCACTTATTACTTCTATAATTTTAGGCAAGTCACTTAAACAATTGGGTCTCAATTTCCTCATCCATCATAAAATGATCCATCCATTCAATCATAAAATGAAGGGAGGTTAGATTAGATGACCTCTGAAATCCCTTCACCTCTAAAATCTATGATTCTATTCACAAACTCTGGAACACAAAATCATGAATGATTTGGAGAACTTGGACAAAATTAGAGACATAAAATTGAACAGTAATGAATGTAAAATCTTGATTTAAAAAAAAGATAATCAAATTCAGCGTAAGGTTGGAAAAGTAGGGAGACCTGGCTTAGTAATACATTCATGTGGAAAGACTGACCATGAGCTTAATATGAGTCAGTAGTTTGATATGACTGATCAAAAAAGCTAATACAATGGAAGGAGGCATTAATAGAAGTATAGCACTCATAATCTAGGCATTTATAGTATTTCTGTTACCAAACTATACTCTATATTGTGTTCAGTTTGGGGTACCACATTTTAATAAACAGATTGAGAAACGAGAAAGTATCTTGGGGAGGATGTTCAGAATGGTATTAAATTTGGAAACCATTTCACATGAAATAAATGCAGATGTTTACCCTGGAGAAGGGAACACAGAAGGGGAGAAAGCATATTTGTTTTCAAGGTCTGTCACATGGAAGAGGGAGGCAATTTTTTCCATGGTTTGCCCTTGGAGCCCTAACTAAGACAGCATGACTCAAGGGTGCTGTGCCTCCAAGCACCAAAAGATAAGAAACATTTAGAGTATTTCTACTACTCTTTCAGTGTGGAAACAATCTAGTTTAGGACCTAATTAACCAGAAGAATTAGTTAAAATAAGAAGCTGCCAGATGGCATTCACTACAGCTACTGTTCAGATGAACTTTTTTCCTGACTTAACCCTACCCTGACCTCTTTCCTCCAGCAATGCCCCTGTCTTAGTGGTTTACCATTTTAGGTTGAGGTTTCTCTTAACTATCCACCTTGGAAAGTGACTGGGGTCTCTCTCTCTTTACCCTGTACTGAATTTGTCTTTGAAAGTTGATTTGAAATTTTGTTCAGGGCCTTTACTCTGATTGAATTCCATGAAATGTACCCCCAGGGCAAAAATTGCAAGTTATGACTAGCACATTAATTTACTGATATTTATATAATAACACTAAAGTTTTCAATATGATTTATGTTTATGATTTCATAGATATAACCCTACTTGGAAGGTAATACAGATATTATATTCTCTTTACAGGTGATGAAATTAAATGCTTAAAAATGGTAAGTGACTTACCAGTCATATAGCTAGAACAAATTGCATTTGAAGTTAGATCTCTTTTGAATCCTTGTACAACACACTTTCCGCTGTGCAGAATTCAAATAGAATACTAGCTGGTTAGCTATCAGGATGCTGAAATGGAATTGTGCTTTCAGTAGGGATTGGTAATCTTTGACATTCCATTTAACTGCAAGATTTTATGATTCTACAAAATGTCCTTGAATTTGTTCCAAAATGGAATTTTAATACCAGCTCTCCAAAGATATTTAAAAAATTCGTAAGTCCACAAATAAGATAGTTATAGAACCTGCATTAACCTACTTCTTGGGTCACCTCATATGGTAAGTATAAGGAAGTTGGTTTTTGTTACTCCTTTTTCATTCCTTTAAGGATAGAAAACCCAGAGTATAAACATAAAATGTCCAATTTATAATTTTAAATTTACTGTAAAAATGTGGTTATATCAGATGATCCCTTTATGTAGTGGGAATGCTTTTCCCTGACACACCCCAGAGGCCTTTAAATAACCAAGTTCAGGAAAGCTGGAGACAATACAAGCTGGGATCTGCCTGTGGAGTAGAACCCTGCAGGGGAGGAGGAAGGAATTTCTCTGGCTTTTCCATATGTTACTTCAATTGGAGGTGCTGCGTCCAATGGAAAATAGACACATATAGACATAGACAACAAAAAGTCACTTCAGGAAGGAGATCCCTGGAGCAAAAAAGAAAGAAAACTAAGTAGAGGAGTAGACCCTGAGAATCCAGCTGAGCTGCCTGCAAAGCAAAGGAGAAAAAGGATTTCCAGGTCCTACAGCACCAGGAATTATAAATTTTCCTTACAATATTGTGTGCCCCTCTCTGTCTCTTTGTCTCTCTCTATCTAAATACACATATACATATAATAGACATGCATCTATTTAGATACATAAATAGCTCTCTCTCTCTCTCTCTCTCTATATATATATATATATATATATATATATATTCACATTCATATCATCTAGATGGTGCAATGAAAAAGAGTGCTGGGACTGGCATCAGCAAGATACATCTGTGGGACCCTGGGCAAGTCACTTAACCCTCAATTCCTTATATGTAAAATGTACTGGAGGAAGAAATGGCAAACCCCTCCAGTACCTCTGCCAAGAAAACCCCAATGGGGTCACAAAGAATTGTATACAACTAACTGAAATAACTCAGCAACAATAAATATTTCATTACCATTGGACTCTGAAATTTGAGTCCATGCACACAGACTCTATGGACTCTGGGGTGTATTTGTGGGAGAATGTACCTAAGTTTTATGAAAGAAATGTTTTATTGTTCTTACTAGGTCATCAGAGGTAATGTCTTTGCTAATTGCAAATGGAAAGTACACTGGAAAAGCATACTAGTGGAGTCTAACCTCACAGAGATACCTCTAGAACCTGAGACAGTAACTGCCCTATTAAGACCAAACTGATGAGTAAAAGTTGGAGGATTATTGCAGAGGGAGTGCTCTATAAGGATTTGTCCCCATTTTTAAAGGAAAGATTCTTATGTCCCCAGAAAGCTTTTGGGAATACTTTATTCTAAACCTCCAAAAATTCTATACCTTTTCCCCCATGTTAGAGCAGGAAAAAACAACATCATCTGGGGTAGGGGGTCAGCAAACTATTGCTTGAGGATCAAATTCAGCCTTCTATTTGTTTTTGTGTGGTCCAAACTATGAAAGGTTTTTACATATTAAATAGAATTTTGTTTGTGAAAACTGGAAAACATTTTTGGTTCACTGGTCATAGGAAAACAGGGAGAGGGTCAGATTTGGCACTTTGAGTCATGGCTTTTTTGGTTTGTTTTTTGTTTTTAATATTTTATTTATTTGTTTTTCCAACTACATGCTATGGCAGTTTTTACCAATCTTTTTTTGGCAAGGTTTTAAGTTTTACATTTTTCTCCCTCCCTCCTCCCATTGAGAGAAAGCAATCTGATACAGACTCTATATTTATAACCATGTCAAATATAAATCCATATTGATCGTGTTATGAGAGAAGAAACAGATTCAAACAGAACAAAGGAAAAAGAGAGGAAAATGATGTAATACATAAGACAACTTTTAAAAATTGAAGCTATGGGGAGGCTAGGTGGCACAGTGGATAGAGCACTGGCCCTGGAGTCAGGACTACCTGAGTTCAAATGTGGCCTCAGACACTTAATAATTACCTAGCTGTGTGACCTTGGGCAAGCCACTTAACCCCATTGCCTTGCAAAAACCTAAAAAAAAATTGAAGATAATAAACTCTGGTCTTCATTTAGACTCTACAGTTCCTTCTCTGGATATGGATGGTATTTTCCAATACAAGTCTTTGAAAATTGTCTTTGATTATTGCACTACCGAAATGAGCAAGTCAGTCATGGTTGAGCATTACCCCATGTTATTGTAGGTGTGTAAAATTGTCTTCTGGTGCTTTTGAGCCATGTTTTGCTGACTCCATGCCCAATACTCTTTCCAGTGCATAATTTTCAAATAGAATATTGGCTAACTTTCTATTAGAATGCTGGAATGGAATTGTGCCTTGAATTAAATTAAATTAAATTCCATTTAGCTGCAAGATGTGTAACTTCCATCTAGCCCCTGTTTATATAGGTTTAAACCAGTTTCCTTTGCACAAACTTGCTTCAATGATCAGACATCCCAATCAATGGAAACGACTGATGGAACAGCTCTGTTTTTTCATATGCATTTCTTTCAATCTCACCAAAAGTTCTCTAATGTATTCTTCTGGAAGGTAAGCTGACTGTGCCTTCTTGAAAGTCCTGCTAACAGAGCACAGACTTCTCAGGGTGGAAATGTTTCATATATGGATTGAGTGATAGACTGAACATCCAAGGACCAGCCTAGCTGAGGTCAGAGAGGTTCATCACCAGAGTCACTAGGTGATAGATTTTTTTTTAAGACAGCAATAATTCACACACCTAAAATTTACATAATACCTTAAGATTTACAATGCACTTTACAAATATGACTTCATTTAATTCTCACAACAACTCTGTGAGGTAGGTCTGATTATTGTCCCCATTTGATGAATGATGAAACCAAAGCAAATAGAGATTAAGTAATTTTCCCAGAGCCACACAGCTAATAAGTGTGAAAAATTGGATTCAAAAGCAACCCTTTTCTTACTCCAAGTTTAGAATTCCTTTCTGCTATATCATATTATCTCCCAGAGATGTTTTGTGATCTTCCTCTGATGAACTCATAGATCTATGAAATACTGAAGCTTTTTTCAAATTTAAGTACTTTTCATGATCTAGCTCTAATTTCCCCCCGGAGCAATATTATGTCTCCTTTCTCCATTTTATACACTGTCTGATCCACTCTGTCATTCCTTCTTTATCAGCTTCAACAAACCCACTTGAGTAATTTAGTTATGAGAACATACTTTAGGCACTGACATTTTGAATATAGTTTTCCAGCTATAGATTCTTGTAACTACCAGGGAATAAAAAAGTCAGGGTATGTAGAATTTCTTTTGTTCTGTCCATTTGATTAGGCTCATCCTGATTTTTTTTTTGAGCTCTGGACACATAGAAAATGTGTATTTACTTGTTCATTCACTTTTCAAACACTTCTTGAATGCTTATTTATGAGAGGCACTGAGCACCATGGTATGGTAGAAAATAATTCTGAATTTGGAGTTGGTTGGCCTTCATTCCAGAGATGTTACTAATGGGGAGCTGGAGGTTGTTCTTAGGGCAATGAATTTATAGGGTTGTTGTCTGTACTTGCAATTCTTTAGCAGCTTAGAGAGAACAGAACTTAGAGCTTAGGTAGCAAGAATAATTAGTTAAAATAGGAAGATATCAGATACACAATTAGTTGTAATAGAGAGTTATCAAAACATATGTTTTTACAATTCCAAGTGAGTACTGACCCAACCCAGCCCTATTTTGTTCTGTCTTCCATTCCCTATCACATATGGGGATAGCCTCTTTTTTAATTGACTCCAATGTAAGAACCACTAGTTTTGTTTTGCCAGGTTTATATCTTGGTTTTGCAACTTATTAACTGTGTGACTTCAGACAACCCTTTTTCACTCTGGGCCTCAGTTTCTTCAAATATTAGGCATCTAGCCATGTGGACTGATTTGAATTTCCTCTTTGTTCCTGTGACACTGCATCCTTCCAGATGGAGGCTAAATCAATCAATTAGATTCAACAACAAACATTTGTAAAAGAAAGGGTGTTGGGTAATATCCTGCCCCAAACTTTCTGCTGACCTCCAATCTCATTTTTTTAAATTTTCAAACAGCTCCAGCTGAATTTCCAATAGACATATTAAACACAATATTTCCAAAATTGGTTTTCCCTCCAAACTTTCACCCCCCCCCCCTTAACCTTCATTATTTCTTTTGGGTGGAATGCAATCTTCCCAGTCCCTCAAGCTTGCAACCTAGGGGTCTCTATGGATTCCTCACTGTCTCTCTTACCCTCCTCCCCCATCCAATCTGTTGACAAGACCTATGGATTTCACCTTTGAGACACTTAACCCTTGTGGTTATGCCTTCTTCCCTCCTCTACCACTCTAGGGTAGCCCTTTATCACCTACATCTGAATTATTGCTATAGCCTGCTGGTGAATCTGCCTGCTTCAACTCACTTCTCAATCTAATCCCTCTTCCAGTTCAAGTGCAGGCTCAATAACACCAACCCCCCCCCCCCTCCATACTCCAAAACTCAGTAAACTCCAGTGGCTCCCTATGGCCTCCAGGATCAAATATAAAATGCTTTGTTTGGCATTCAAAGCCCTTTTTTAACCAAGCCCCCTCCTGCCTTTCTAATCTTTTTATGCCTTATTCCCAAACACATACATATAAATCTAGTGATGGTGGTGTCTGGCTGTTCCACAAACAAGACACTCTTGTCTCTTGACTCTGGAAAATTTCTTGGACTGTCCCCTAGGCCTGGAAGGCTCTCCCTTGTCCATTCCACCTTCTGACATCCCTAACTTCCTTGAAGTTCCATCTAAAATCCTTCTTACTGGAAGCCCCTCCAGATCCCTCTTAATTCTAGTACTTTCCTTCTGTTAATTATTTCCCATTTATTCTGTATATTCCTGGCTTTGAATCTGTTAGCATGTTTTCTTTTCCATTAAGCTGTAAGCTCTTTGAGGACAGAGACTAGCTTTTGCCTCTTTTTTTTTAATTCTTTGCAGTTATTAAAGTGCTTCCACAAAGTAGAAACTTAATAAATGTGTATTGATTGATTGATTGCTAGGAATGCTAGGATCCCTCTACCTTAAAAGTTTCTCCTAAATGAGAGATTGCCATAGTCAGGCCTAGCTCTGTTTCTGTGGTGTAATTTATTTCTTCTTAGATTTTGGGTTGTTTTGGGTTGTCTTTGGGTTGTCTACTATTCAAGAGAGTTGTTGTCTGTCCTTCCTTCTCGAAGAAGACCATGACATCAGGGAAGTGATGCCATGACCAGCACATAAAATGACTTTGAGTGAGGGGGTGCTGTACTAAGTCCCCAGCTTCACTTTCTCCTCCAGAGCCATCTAGGTCCAGGGGCCAGATATAGATGTCTGCCAGATATGAATGTCTAACCAGGACAACTGGAGATGGTCCTGGATACAGTGGAAGACCTTGGTCTTTTTTTTTTTTTTGTAAAGCAATGGGGTTAAGTGATTTGCCCAAGATCACATAGCTAGGCACCACCTAGTTGCCCCCAAGACCTTGGTCTTTTTTAAGCTAAGGTCTTTCCCAGGTCTCAGTTTTGAGGTTAGGTAAGAGAAGGATAAGGTAAAAAGGCCAACAATAACCATTTTTACCTGGTCTCCCCCACCAAAAAAAAAAAATCAAACTGTGAGGGCAAAACTCCCAAGGTTTTCAGTGATTAAGCAGGTAAGAGAAAAATAAAGCAAAGAATAACCTCTTTTTTTGGTCACACCTCAAGGAAGCTGTTCCGTTCTAGCAACCTGGTATGTTTTTCTCTTCTTGTTAACGGAACAATTGAGCAGATTTCATTTGACTGGGGCAGATCAGATCAGATCAGATCCAGTCAGATCAAGGGCTTGCCTTGAACATTTGACCCAAGAGCCTCCAGATAGAACAACCTGGACTTCCTCTTTTTATTCAATAAAGTCCTTCCCACAGTTATTGAAAATGATACAGGCAACTCTTCTGAAGCACCCATGGTCCAACTGGATACCTTCTGGGACCACAGTACTTTCCTCTCTTCCCTCCACATACACACAGAATTCATGCTTGTGGTGAACACATTTGATTTTACCGCACTGTATTTGTATAGTAAATGTTTTCCTGTATCTTAATTTGCTTTCAGCAAGTCTCATTTATTTGGACTTTATTACCTCTGCTGGAGGCAGTTAGGTGGCTGCATGGATAGAGTGCTGGGCCTGGAAACAGAAAAACTTGAGTTCAAATTTGACTTCAGATATGTGAACCTTGGCCAAGTCACTTAACTTCTGTTTGCCTTATCCACTGTAGAAGGACATGGCAAACCATTCCAGTATCTTTGCTAAGAAAATCCTATATGGAGTTATGAAGAGTTGGACACAACTGAACAACAATAACAAAATCCATGTATGGTAACTCAGAAAGGATAAGAGACCCAGGCAAGCCATTTAGCCTTTCCATATTTCAGTTTCCTCTTGTATAAAATGAGAAAGTTTGATTAGATAGGAATGTTCTGGTAAATGCTTAATAACCAACTTGGGGTGGTGGTAGAAGAGGAGGAATATATGCATAACATACTTTTAAGTTTAATCTCCATTACTCACATTTTGTCTATCACTTTAATTCTAGACAACCAGTAAAACAATGAATCAAGCCCTGACATGAAGATCTGCTACTTTCTGAAGTGTGAATGTTCACATCGAAAATTTAGCAATCAGCTCACCACAGCCAGCTCTAGTTCTCTGATCCGTTGATCCAAAATGCCAGTCAGCCAAAAAATAGCTACTATATACCTGTGCTAAGTCCTGAGGACATAAAGAAATGAAAAAAAATCAGTTCAAGTTGTCAAGGTGTTCATAATCAAATGGGGGAGGACAACATGTAAACAAATACGTACAGAAGCAAGAGACTTGGCAGCCTTTGTCTCTGCTAATAGGTATATACTTTGGACTCTCCATTGTTTGCATACAAGCCATACATATATGCTTATGTTTCACAAACACATACACTTCTGCATGATTTTTCCACTTTGAACATGTACAACAGATACCTGTAATTTTTCAGAGAAAATTTTCACATATCTTCTTTGTCCTCAGAAAGTCTCACTGATCTGAATACATAGGTTTCATCTTATGAATGTCTAACCAGTACACACCCTGCTGATATCCTCAAGAACAGTTTTCCTGGAATGACACATAAGCCTCCAAGGCAGTGAGTCAGACACAATTGTGATTCCCTAAACAGTCACCAACGGCCAAGTCTAAAGTATGAGTTGTCAGCAAGGGGCACAGAAGGGGAAGTTAGATTTGTAGCAGTGCTTCTCTCTCTCAGTGTTCACTATGTCTCTCTGTCACTGCCTCCCCCCTCTCCCCCCCTCTCCTTCCCTCACTTTCTCTCTCTCTCTCTTTCTCCCCTTCCCTCCTTGTTTGTTTTTCTCTCTCCTCTCTTTGTCTCTGTCTCTCCTTCCCTCACTTTCTCTCTTAGTCTCTCCCTTTCTCTTCCTCCCCTACTCCTCTTACCCCCTCTCTTGTCTTTGCCCCCTCTCCCTCTCTCCCACTCCCTCTTTTCTTACCCCTTATCCCTTGTCCTTCTTCTCCATCCCTCTCTCCCCTCCTCTCCTTCTCCCTTGTTCCCCACCCAGTTCTCTCTGCCTTTCCTCACTGTTTTTGTCTGTCTCTCATCACCTCTGTCTCTTTTTTCTTCCTACTCTCCCTCCTCCCCTCTCTTCTTTATTTTCTTTGCCTTGTAAGAGCTCAATAAAATAAGACCACTGGGCAAAGCTAGTACAACATCCACTGTAGTATGCACTCTCACTGTGTTGGGTCTTGGAACCTTTAGAATCCTTGCTCTAATGGAAACTGGCTATATGATTTGGGCTATCTCTTTACTAGAAGGATGGGCAGAAGCTTCAGAGGCATATTTAAATCCAATATAAAATAAAACTTCCCATTAGAGCTATCCAAAAGACAAATAAGCTACCTTGGGAAGGCATAGACTCATAGCCTGAGAGTTGGAAGGAACTTCAGAGACATCTAGTCCTGCTCCCTCTTTTGACAAATGAGGAAACTGAGGCCCAGGGAATTTAAATGATTTGTCCAAGGTCACATAGGGAATAGCATCAGAGATAAGATTTGAGTCCTTGTCTTCAGAGTCAGGAACTAATGTTCTTTCCACTATACTAATTAGTTTGAGAGAGAAAGCAGGGGGTCTGTGAATTTGCATGAAAAAAATTACACCTTTATTTTCTCTAATTTCTAATTAGAATTTAGAATTGGAATTTAGTATTTCCTTTACTTATTCAAAATATTATTCTGAGAAGGGGTCTACAGGGAGATCCATGGCTCAGTAAAAGCAAACAATTCTTGGTGTAGCTATTTCCTTCTTATTGAGGCTATTTAATCAGAGGCTGAATGACCACTTGTCAGAGTGTTCTAGGGGGATTTCTGTTTAGGTATTAGTCAGGCTAGATGGTCTGTGAGATCTCATTGAGCTTTGTGATTCTATGGTGCTTGTTAACCTCTGGACATATAAAATCTGAGCTTTAGCTTCCTCATGATCAACTACTGGCAATGCTGAGGTTTCAGGCTGAGATGGAATAGTCAAACATTTTGCATCTCACTATGGACCTTTCCAGCCAAAAGGAGCAACTTCAAAGGAAGCTCCACTTCTTCCTTCCTCTCTAGTTTCAGTCATTGAGGAGCCTTCCTCCAGTCATTGTGGAGCCAGGGAGGGACATGAATTCCAAAGCTGTTGTTTTAGTGAATTTTTAAAAAGTTTTTCTGGAGAGGTTACAAGATTCATTCTTTCCACATGACTATATTGTGGTTGGTTGGCTAGCAGGGGAGCCTATCAGAGATCTCTACTTAGTCAGGATTTGGTGCTGTGTGAAAAGGGAAGACAAAGGTATTGTCCTTAAACTGGTTTTTCAAAGCTGGGGACATACTGGGTGGAGGTGGGGGGGGAAGATAAATAAAAAGATTCTGGGAAATAAAGGTATGACTGGTCCAGGCAGGTCCTGGTTCTTTTCTGTACTGGGAACAGTTCAATTAAAATACTGAGAGAATGAACTGTTCCTCAGGTACCCAGTGCCCATCACAGAAGGGCCTTGATGAAGATGTCAGGAACGATTCAACATTTTTTTTTTGGTTTATTTGTTTCCCCTTGAAGGCCAGAACTGCTTAACATGTAGCATTTCCTTTATTCTCACAACCTCAAATGAGGTCTATCGGAATGTCCTAGCAGATGGTATTCATTTGCTTTCCCATCTGTATAACACTTTATAGATGTAAAAGACTATCTATCCATAGACCAATTCCCCATTGCATATATATTATCTTGTTTGATCCTCAAAACAACCCTGGAAAGTAGGTGCCATTATCCCCATTTGACTAATGAAGAAACTAAGGCTGAGATAGGTTCAATGACATATCCAGGGTCACACAGCCACTAAGTATCTAAGTCCAGATTTTAAAAGACATTCTGACTGCAAGTCTAGAACTCTATCCTCTTGTATCCCTTAGAAGTGTTTGTTCCCATTTTATAGATGGGAAGTTTGAGGCATGGGGAAGGGAAATGATGGGCTCAAAGCCATGTAAAGATAGATAGATGATCAAACAGGAGGTAGATAGATATATTAGACACATAATAGATAGACAGATCAAACAGGTGGTAGATAGATATATTAAACAGGTGATAAATAAATAATAGATAAATAGTTCAGACAGATAAGTGAAAGATATAGAGAACAGATAGATCGATGACAGGCAGGTGATAGACAGATAGATAGATAGTGCTTTTCAATCTCCTGAAGGACATCTTGTAAAGACATCAACTTTTTATACCTGAATCAATTACAAGAATAACAACATTAACTGGTCTTAATGAGAAAATGCCATAACCTAGCTCCTTTGAATCGAATTATTTGTTAAGACATCACAAATTGTTTTCTGACTTTAAAAAGAAGATATACAACAATCTTTCTTTCTTCTCTCCACACTCAATAGTAGAATGTCATGGATAAGGTAAGAAACACTGAAATGAAAATAAGATATCCCTGAGGTTGGAAACCAGCACTACAAATCTTACAGACATCTGTTGTTATTGTTCAGTGGTGTTCAAGTATTCATGACTCCATTTGGACTTTTCGTTTTAAAAATTTTATTTATTTGAATGTGGTTAAGTGACTCATCCAAGGTCATACAACTAGGCAATTATTAAGTATCTGAGGTCGAATTTGAACTCAGGTCCTTCTGACTCCAAGACTGGTGCTCTATCCACTGTACCAACTAGCTGCCCCATTTGGACTTCTCTTGGCAGAGATACTGAAGTGGTTTGTCATTTCCTTCTCCAGCTCATTTCACAGATGAGGAAACTGAGGCAAAAAAGAGTTAAGTGATTTCTCTAGGGTCACACAACTAGTAAGTGTCTGAGTTCAGATTTAAACTCAGGATTCATCTTGTTGGCTACTGATTCATCCCAGGGCAGAAGGGGAGCAAATGAATTCATGGAATCTTTGTAGAGTTGCAAAACTCAAAGAGAAGTCATATTGGCAATGTTGAATGAACAAACCATGTTAGTGCCATTTTTGAACACATGTCTAATGGATGCTTCAGTTAAATATCTATTATTGGGGTGGCTAGGTGGTGCAGTGGATGGAGCATTGGCCCTGGAGTCAGGAGTACCTGGGTTCAAATCTGGTCTCAGACACTTATGTGTGGCCTTGGGCAAGCCACTTAATCCCATTTGCCTTGCAAAAATAAAACCCTAAAAAAACCCCTAAAATCTACTATTTCTAACTAGTTAATGTAGAAGGGGGAGCAGCAGCAGTGTGACATGTCATAATGGGTTGTCTTGTTAGAATTCAGAGTATAGTGATGTAATCTTGACTGGAGATTTCTTGTTGGCACACAGGACATAAAAGATTGTTTCACTGGTCCAGAATTTGATTTCAAGACCTTGTTCTGGGATCTCCAAGGAAGCATCAAAGATAGGCAGCCAGATAAATGAGGATGTGCAATCCATAATGCAGATAAGGGACTTTGAAAGAAGACAAGAGATCATAGGAGTCCATGTCACTGATGCAACAGAAGAGAGCTAAGTCTACCAGAGACCTGAGAAGAGGCTTGTTTATATACTTGTATGTTGTCACACCTTTTCAGTTCTGTAGTGACCATGCTGGGCAGGGGATGTCTAATGTCACAAAGACTTTTTATTTTTAAAGAAAGATTTTGCTTACTTTGAGTTTTACAATTTCCTCCCCTATTCTTGCTTCCCCCCCAGAAGGCATTCTGTTAGTCTTTAATTGTTCCCATGGTATACATTGATCTAAGTTGAATGTGATGAGAGAGAAATTGTATCCTTAAGGAAGAAAAATAAAGCATAAGAGATAGCAAAATTACATAATAAGATAACATTTTTTTTTCTAAATTAAAGGTAATAGTCCTTGGTCTTTCTTTGGATACAGATGCTATTCTCCATTTTGGACAGCCCCAAATTGTCCCTCATTGTTGCACTGATGGAATGAGCAAGTCCATCAAGGTTGATCATCACCGTACTGTTGCTGTTAGGGTATACAGTGTTTTTCTGGTTCTGTTCATCTCGCTCACCATCAGTTCATGCAAATTTTTCCATGCTTCCCTGAATTACCATCCTCACTGAGATATATTGATGAATGGCTTCACAAATGTCCAGACAGGACAGAGTTCAAAGCTTTGAACATGACTGTGCCATTTTTGGTAAGTACCTTCTGGGAAAACTACATGGCAAGGCTCACACCAATACCCAGAGAATGGCAAGCTGATCAAGTATCTGACCCAGAAAACACAATATTGCCTGGAAGTAAACTGATTCAAATTCCAAAAACAATAAGTAGTGCCCATATTAAATATGCTATTGTTGAAGCATGCTGCATATTGGCATAATAAGCACATGCAGATGGGTGGTAAAATTAAAAGTGACATTACTGATCATGCTGTAGAACTAGCTGGCATGTTGGTGTAGTTATCCCTTGGAGGTACTAGTGTACTTCCAAACTGCCAGCCTGCAGTCTCAAAAATTCTGGGCCCTCATGTTGCTAGCTGCTGATTATATAGCTATTTGCTTGCTGGAGGCATGGCCTGAGATGTTTCCTCTCCTCTATTCGATTTTATCGTTGAGCTGAGCATCTGGCTGCTCCCTACCAAAGTCTGACTCCACTACTAGGAGCAAACCACTACTGACCCTCAAGATCCAATATCAAGTTAATTTAGAATTCAGATTGGGCCCTAGCCTCTTGTTAGGTATACTTGTCACTAGTCACAGTCACAGACGCACGAGCATTATAAGTGAATGATGCCGTGAATAATGAAGACATGGAGCCTGGAGGTTCCAGTGACTGAGTGGATCAAGTGAAGTTCCTTACTCTTTTTGTTCTTCAGTTTATCTGTGAAACATAGATAATAACAACCAGTGCCAGGTGCTTTGATGTTCACAAATGGAAGGAATTCTCTAATAACTGAATTATTGCTTATTGAAAGATCAGGTTAATTATTGATAGTTCAGTAAAATTATTGATAAGATCAAGTTAATTTGTGGATCTTTCCTTCTAGAGAGGGGAATATCTGAGTTAAGAAAACAGGAGATAATGCATTATTATGCTGTCATATTTGAAGCCTCCTATTAAGTCTTTCTGCCTCCCTCCCCACTACCCCACCATGCCTTCTACCTTCAGTCTCTCATTTTCATACCTACTGCTGGTATGAAACAAAATTGATCTTGTTTTTTCTGCACAGACTTGGACTTAATATTAATTTGTTGCTTCCTGAGTCAAATTTAGACTCTTTGTCTGGACTCCAAGCCCCCCCCCCCCAACTTTTCCTGCCTTTTCTCATATTATACCTTTCTCCAAGGGAATTGAAGGGATTAGGATAGCAAGTGGTTAATTGTGAGAATTGGGTGAACCATAGTAACTCTATCTTGTGACTCAGTTCTGGAGCTAGCTCAGTTCCCTTTCTATTCAGTTATGGTTCTAGTCCAATTTCTGTCTTGTGAGAAAACTATTCAATTCTGGGAAAAAATGTTATGGCATTGTTTGAACCTAGCTAGCCCTGTGTTGCTGGGAAACTATACCATCTCTCCTTGCTGCTTAGAAACCCTTAACTAAGGACCTAGAGTATGCTGACCAGAAACAAAATCAGAGCCAAAGATTGATGGAAGGAGTTTACTTACAATTGTACATCTCAAGCAACCCATATACATCTTATCTGAAAATTGACTCCACACTGATCCTTGCTTCCATGTTCTCTTTTTTTTTCTCCTTTTTTTCCCCATGTTCTCTTTATTGCTTACAGATACTTAAGGAGTGGGATACCTCTTTTCTAAATTCAGGGAATTGTATCTATTTATTCTTCCTTTCCCAACTTGGAAAAAATCTCTAAACTTTTATCCAATTAGAAATCAGATTACCTAATGTCTTATTGTTTTCTTTTAATTAATAGACCTCAAACGATTAATTGCTTTTAATGTATGAAAACTCTCTCCCCCTGTATTTAGGGTCCAGTCTTAAACTGAGGATGGATCCTGGTCCCACTTTGTTGGGCAATTGGCATCCATTGCTTAATAAATTGGTAAGTTTGCAAGATCAGACTTTTGTTTTTTCAGTCATTTCATCTTTCATCTATGTTCTTTGTTCTAGCCAAATTGTAATACAAACCTCTGTCCTCTGAATATTCTCGGGACTTCCATACCGCTCATGCTATTTTCTATGCTTGGAATGTCCTATCTCTTTTCATCTATATAATTCCTATTTTTCCTTTAATGCTTAATTCTCTCCTGTGCTTCCAAGAAACCACAGTTAAATTGTCTCAGAAGACCCTCTAAACTAGGTTGAGTGTAATTGAGACCTCAAACTTAACAGTGAAATAGGGGAGTGTCTATCCCAAGCATCTGAAGACTTACTTGTCCCATCCACCTTGGAATGGACAAATGAGTATATTTTGTTCCAATGACTGTGAGGGTGGCTGAAGAAGACAATATGGAGTACTTAGAGCTAGTTCAGTCATCAACAATACCAGAATCTTCCACTGTATTCCCAGCCATCACCAGTCGTCTTGACTTTGTCTTCCCATTGGACTTCAGTGACTTTAGAAGAAAGACTGAGACTGATAACTTTGTGCAGTTTTGCCTTACTTAAATACAATTCACATGCAAGACACTGGTCTTCTTTGAAAACTAAGGATTTTACCATCTCTCCTCCATGAGGTCTTTCTAGAGTCTTCAGTTACCTTTAGCTTTGGACCTCACATAGAAATTTGTTTAACATCTTTTTAATACACTTACTTTGTGGGGGGGATGAAATCTTTGTTTTTTTTCTTATGTGAAGTCATGTAAAATATATTTCCATATTAGCCATGTTGTAAAAAACTGATAAAAAAACACAAGAAACATAAAGAAAGTGAAAAAATATGCTTCACTTTGCATTCAGAGTTCACTGGATTTCTCTTAGGAGGTGGAAGGATAGCATTTTTCATTATGTGCCCTTAGGAATTAATTTGGATCATTGTATTGATGGAGTAGAGATAGAGATCACAGGCTATATTCATTATAGTATTGCTGCTAATGAATACCCGTGCTTAGAAAACCATATTATTAGGGGGCAATTATTAATTTTACTTTCCTTGGCCTATGATAAATATAAAGAAGGATATAGCTTCCTTTCCCTCTGTTTCTGGCATTACTGAGTAACTTGACTATGCTTCCTGGCAGCTGCTCCAGGAGGCATGGAAGGACTGTAAGATAATTGGGGATGGATTATAATACTCTTCCTTTTGGTAGGTATCAATGTGTGAAGTGCCAGTCTGGTGCTGGAAAAGAGAACATCATTAACTCTGAGTCAAGTGGGCACTGGAAAAGGCTATCTGTTTATGAAGTTTGAGGGGAGATGCTACTGATCCCTAAGAAAGGCCTCTTCTTGTATGTGGAATCATTAGCTGGGTAGAGGGGGCTGGGCTGGGGGAGTGAAGATTACAGTCCTGGAGGGGCATGTTTCAATTCAATATTTGGGCATGATGGGGTAATCCCAGGGTGATGATAAGATCCCTTGTGACTTTGGTAAAGGAATCTAGGCTGAAACAGCTGAGATGCCGTTTACAAAATGATATTTTTGTACCAACAGTAACAGCTGTCAATGACACAAGGGGTCCTGCAAGGGAGAGGCTCAGGGACTCTGCTGGGTGTTGAATACAATGAAGAATTATTCAGGTCTAGGGTGAGGATCAAGAAAAGTCACATGATTCTTTGGTTGAGGTACCCATCTATATTCTTGGTCACCAATATACCTTGCTACCCTTTTGGGGTCATAGTACTTTCTAAGGGGTTCTTCGGCACCTTTATCCATAGTATGGTGACCAATCCTCATCCTTTTCTGGATGCAAACAGCCTGGTTTCTTATCCTCACAATATATCTTAACTTTTACTTACTCTGACTCCTGTAGAGTAGGGCGTAGCTCCATAGCTAGAGAACTGGATTTGGAATCAAGACCCTTATTAAAGTCTTGCCTCGGACACTTAGATGCTGTGTGATCCTGGACAAGATCTTGTGTGATCCTAACCTCTCAGTGCTCTCAGCATCTCTTTGAGACTATAAACTTCAGAGGAGGTACTGACTTGCATTGGTCAGGGAGGGTCCACTCTCTGAATTCCTGAGATCAATTAAATTCCAATTTCCATTTCTATCTTTGCTGATTTCTAGACAGATTGCCTTTAATCCCTACAGTAGCATACACTGTTGTTTGCCTTAGGGTCAGAATCCTATAAAACTGGAACTGAGCACCAGGTATAAATCTGACTTTAGTAAGGTGTCAGCAGAGTCTGGTGATTCTGTCTTAGAATGGGATTGGGGCTCATATCTAATTGCCTGGCTGTGTGTGGACTTTTAAAATTTTTCTTCCAACTTCTGAGTTCATAAGTTTATAGAACTCATAATAGGAATTCCCTTGATCAAAGCAGATAGATCCCTTTGCTGAAGTTTATAGTTTTATAGAGCTGCCTACACTTTAGCACCCTGAGAAGTTGACTTGCCCAGGGTCTCTCAGTTGTGTTAGAGGTAAGACTTGAACTCAGGGTTTTCTGACTTTAAGGCCAACCTTTTCTCCCTGTGCCATCCTGCCTTTTTGGAGTCTCTCTTCAGGCAATTCATCAACATTTAGGGAATGGCACTATTTGAACATTTAGTGACTGGTTTCTACTGTTTGAGCAGAAAGATTTGTCTAAGCATTTATTAAGCACCTACTACTCTGCTCAATTGTTTTACAATTTTATTTAATTTCACAACAACTCTCTGGTGAGGATGATGGGTGCTACCATCATCCCATTTTACAGCTGAGGTAACTCAGGCAGTCAGAAATTTAAGAGACTTACCTAAGGTCCCACAGCTGGTCAGAACCTGAGGCAGGATTCCAACTCAGGTTTTCTTGATTCTCTTAATTCACTGCACCTCCTAGTTTTGTTATTATCCTTCACCTGGGACTCAGTGAGTGTAGTAAAGATGCTACATCCAATCTACTCTCTGTCTCCTAGAACCAGGATCCAGGCTATTCCCCACTTTCTCAATTAGATCAAGGAAATTAGAATTGTAAAAGATCTTTGGTGCTTCTTAGTTCAAAATATACCAGGACAAGAATGATCTCTCCAATTTCCTAGACACATGTTCAACTAGTCTTCCCTTGAGGGCTTCTGGGCCCATTTTCACTGGCTGTCCCCCTATGACTGGAGGACTCTCCTTCTCTACCTCCTGGATTTCCTGACTTCTTTCAGGTTCCAACTAGGACAAATAGGTAATACAGGGGATAGATTACTGACCTTGAAGTTAGGAGGACCTGAGTTCCAACCCAACCTCAACTGTTTGTGAGACCTTAGGCAAGTTAAATGACTTGATTGTTTTGCACTCAGGGCCATTTCTAGTTGTTTTGATTCATATCTGGCTACTGGACTTAGAAGGCTCTGAAAAAGAAAGTGAAATTGGTGACTTTAGCATAGCACCCCCTCACTCAAATCCAATTCAAGTGTTTGTCATGGCAACACCTCCCTGAGGTCAGGGTCTTCTTTGAGAATGAAAAAAAAACATCATCACCAATATGCCACCCCCTAGAGCAGGGGTGGGAATCCTCCTACTTGGGCAATCTCAATTGGGGCTTGAAATTCAATAAATCTAGAACTTTTTTTAGGGTGAACTAATTAAATTTTTGCCCAAATATAGGCTGTGAATGATATAAATATCCAAATGCCCTTGGCATTCTTATTCTATTCAATAGGAAGCTTTTCCTAAACTCATCATTCTAGCACCTTCCCTCAGAGATTATCACCAATCTATCCTATATATATATCTTGTTTGTTTATAGTCATTTGCATGTTGTCTTGAAATGTGAGATAGAAATGTGAGCTCCTTAAGGGAAGGACTGCTTTTAACCTTTCTTGTTATCCCTGCTGCTTAGTTCTGTGGCTGGCAGATATAAAATTGGTGCTCAATAAATGCTTATTGACTGACAACCTGCCTAGACAGCCTGCTCTTCTTTGGGACAGATCAATGGTTAGAAGCTCAAGTATATCTCTACAATCTCTACCCATTTACTCCTAGTTCTGCTTAAAGAATTCTTCAAATCCTTGAAGACAACACTGTTTGTGGTATGATTCGAAGCCAAAAACCATAAATGGGAAAATTTAGCTCTGTCAACTCTGAAAGCAAATGATCAAAGAGTCACAGAGGTTAATTCACAATTGGTAACTCTGAAAAAGCCCAAAGAGCTCACATAGATTGTCACAACCACAGTTATGCTTAAAAATAAATAAAATGAATGAAATAAAACAAAATAAAAGCAATCAGTAGTTATAAGCAAAAACAAAACCAAACCAAACCAAACCAAACCCTTATTTTATTCTGTTGAAGGAAGGAAACTAGACACATGTGCCCAACTTCCTCTAGGAGGAGATCCAACCATAATGAGACCAAGCCTTGACAGGTATAGTAGTGGCTTCTCAGTGATCTGTAGCCGTAACAATGAGGGGTTAACATCAATATGAGAAAAGTTTGATTCATAGACCGGCTTCATGACCAGAACATGGTTCCTGCAGTGTTTGTCTAAGATCATGGACCACCTGGGTTGATGTGGAAACAACTCTGGAATTTTACTATTGGAGAATTCACCCAGGGGATGAATGCAAACTATTGTTGCTATGCCAGCTTGCTTGCTGGACCCTAGCTGGAAAACATAGTATTTCCTAATTGCAAAAAGAGGAGAGTAATCTTGACATGGGGGGACCTGACAGTTTATATGCTGGAAGAATACTCGTGTTTTAAAACTAGATAGTTTTTGTTCAGGGACCAGCCTGGGATTTTGAAATACATAGTGTAATTTTGCAGCCTATCCTCTTTATTCTGGGCTAGTTCATTGTACATTTGCAATGTCTTTTCCAGATACATAATAATAATAATAACACTGTGATCAGGAAGAGTTCAAATGTGACCTTGGACACTAATTGTGTGATCCTGGGCAAGTCACTCAACTCTGTTTACTTTAGTTTCTCATCTGTAAAAAAAAAAAAAGCTGGAGAAGGAATTACCGAACTACTCCAGTATCTTTGCCAAGGAAACCCCATGGACAAAATTGATGTACTGTAATTCACAGGGTCACAAATTGGACAAAACTAAATGTAGTGCCTTAATATTTTCAGAGCTTTTTATATCTGTTATGTTATTTCAGTCTTATACTAACCCTGTGTGATAGGTGCTGTTATTGTTCCCCATTTTACAAATGAGATTTATACACACACACACACACACACACACACACACACACACACAGACACACAGAGCCTGGGCTGTCTTTCCAACTGTATGTCATAATCCGGACAATTGTCATTCTTTGTCCATTTATTTTTTCTTATGTGGGTGGCAAAACTGAACTCTTACACAAATATGCCCTTCTCCCAGTTCTTCTTCTGGACTCAGTAATAAAGGATATATTAACTGACTCTTGTTTAGATCAACTCACCTTAAGGATGACTGCATAGATGACTGCTCTGGCCCTAATTAGAACATAAGCTCTTTGAGGACACAAGGACACAAGGACTACACCTACATCTGTATCTCCAATGTTTAGTATACTTCCTGATACATAGTAAATGCTGTGTAAATTCTTTTTCATTCATTAATTTCCTTACCTTTCCCCATACTGGGTCCACAAAGACTGAATTCATATTTGTTGCTTTACTCACAGGGGATATCAATGACTGACCTGGGCTGAATTCAGGGAGATGTACCTACCCCCAACTTGGTGTTGTAATAGAGCTGAAACTGGAGTCAGGAAGACTTGAGTTCAAATTCAGTCTCAGATACCAACTGAGTGACCCTAGACAAGTCACTTAATTTCTGTCTATGTCAACTGTAAAATGCCCATAATGATAATGGCACTTCCCTTCCAGGGCTATTGTGAGAATCAAATAAGGTGATAGTCTGTAAAACACTTGGAGCTTTTCCTACCCCCTCTCTTGAGTATATATGGATCTCATTTAGGGGTATTCCTAAATTCCTATGCTGTAATCAGCATAATGTCATCTGCCAATGGGAACATCTGAAAGATCTCCCTCTAGGGAATAACTCTTCTATTCCCTTTGCTGGCCATCCTTCATGACAGTGGCAGATTTTTTTGCTTTGCCTCAGATTCATCATCTAAGAATTGTCAAAATCATTGCTGATGTTGCATTGATGAAAATATTTTGCAGAATCTTTACATATACCTGGGGTATGCCTTGGTGGAGGAGAGCCTTTAAGACTGTTCTGCTTTGCCTAATCAAATGATTTCTAAAAAATAATCATCAAACTGTAAGCACATGAAAATTCTAAAATAATAGTTGCTAACATCTCTATTCAAATGAGGTAAATGCTATCATTTTTATCATATTCCAGATGAGGAAGCTGAAATTGAGAAGGGGCTAATCATACAATGTCTGTGCAGGATTTGTACAGTAGATAAATAAGGATCTATAAAATGAATTGCAGAAGGAAATGGCAAATCATTCCAGTATCTCTGACAGAAATGGAATAATAGAGATTTGGACACAGTGGTAAAAAAGAGAACTGAACAAGAACACCAAAAATGTTCCAGGCATTGTCTGATCATTGTTCATACAAAGAAAGGTAAAGGAGATCCTCTTTTGCCTCTTTGTAACCCCAATACTTAGCATATAGTGCCTGATATACTATAAGAGCTCAATAAATGTTTATTTATTGCGATTGATCCAATGGAGGAGCAAACTATATATGTATATATATATATATATATATATATATATATATATATATATATATATATATATATATATACAAGCAAACTATACCTAGGACAAATAGGAAAGAACCAATAGAGGAAAGACACTAGAATTAAAAAGGGATGGGGAAAAGTCTTCCTGATTCCAAGGCTCATATTCTATATGCTGTCACTAACCTACCTTAAGAATACCATAGAATCTTCAAAGAACAAAATCACAGGCAACCTCAAGGGCAATGAAAAATTATATTATAGACTTAAGTAGATCATAGTGTGGTGTAGTGTATTACCAAAGACTCATTGTACTGCATTGCCAATGAGGGTTTGCTTGTGAGATGATGTAAAAGCATCCAGTAGATATGGATGGATAGATATGAATGGAAAAGGCAGTAGGCCGATTACATGCTGATAGCAATGGTAACAAGTAGGTAATGACTGTATTGCACTGTTACAGAATTTTAAAAAGATTTAGAAGAAGGCCTCCAGGGCTTTGGGTGGATCCAATAAGCAAGATTTCTAGGAGTTCTTTGTCAGGAGTGATTGGTTTATGAGCTATACTTTTAGAGATGCTATTTTGATCATTGAGGTTATCAATGTATTAATAATGAATTGAAATAAATTCAATACTGGTACAATTCTTAGACAAGATGAGAAATGATTGGTTTATGAGCTGTACCTTTAGAGATGCTTCTAGATTACTGAGGTCATCAATGTATTAAATGAGTGGCATATTTTGAATTGAATTGAATACTGGTCCCATTTTTTAGATTAGGTAGTGCTTGAGGACAGAATGACAGTGCTTTTCCCAATTGCTCAAAGTTTACTTTCATATCAATTTGAAAAGAAATCAGCAAGCTTTTATTAGACCCTATTATGCTCAAGGGCAGTTAGGTGGTCTAACAGATAGAGTATCAGGTCTGAAGTCTGGAAGACTTCCTGAGTTCAAATTTGGCCTCAGACCACTGTGTGACCCTGGTTAAGTCATATACTATATTTCTCCATGTATAAGTCTCTCTCATGTATAAGACACACCTTAATTTGGGGGCCTGAAATTTGAAAAAAAATGTATTACATAAAGTTATTGAACTGAAGTTTTATTTATCTTGAAATTCAAAGACCTTCTGCTCATAGCTTTCAGGCATCTTTTGGGCAAGTCTGGTGTGTGGATGCATGCTTAATCCATTCTGTTTCATGAACCTGAAGCACTAGGCGTGTCCTCCTTTGAAATCAGTCACTTCTTTTTCATCAGCAATTCTTCTGGCTTCATGTTGAACCATCTTTGTGGACACAAGAATTACAAAGGTCCTTTGCTCTTCCATCCATCTCTTCAATTCCCTCTCTAACTCAGGACATTTTGCTGACTTGCCTCTCATAGCCTTCTTCTGATGTGGCATTTTCAGTAGGGTTTCTTCTTTCCGTAACCAGGTTCAGATTGTTTTATCAGTTGGAGGAGGACTAAACTGATGATCAGCAGCATGATTTCCATTCATTTTTGCAAACTGGATCTCTCTGAATTTGAATTAAATATTGGACAAAAATCTTTTCTGACACATTTTTGGGCAGAATGTGGCAAAAGCTAACTTAATATACTGGTAACAAATGTGAAACACTGAGTGCAAAGACAAGTGTGGAAAAAACAGGAAATGCAAGTAAAAAAAATCTACAGCCACAGTATAAGATGCTCCCAGTTTTTAGACCTTTTTTGGAAAAGGGTTTATCTTATACATGGGGAAATACAGTATCCCTGTTTGCTTGAGTTTCCTCATCTGTAAAAAGTCAAATTCCCAATGGCACCATGAAGAGTTGGATATGATTGAAGTGACTAAATATCAACAACAGCATCATCATCATCATCATCAGTGGGAAGAACAGAAGATATTAAAGGACTTTTTCTTCTAACCCATGTGTGTGCATGTGTGTGCAGGTAAACTCAAAACACATATAAAGATACAAGGTAATCTAGGAGAGGAAGATACTATGGGGTTGGGCATTTGGGAAGTGCTTCCTTGATAAGCTGAATGTCAAATGAAACCTGAGATTCCACAAGGCAGAGATGATTCTAGATTCATAATATTGAAGAATGGAAGGAACCTCTGGGATAAGCTATTTCAACCCTCTCATTTTTCTTTAGATTTGAGATCCCTCCAATATAAGGAACATCTTACGGAAGGCACACCAAACAGAAACTGAACTGGCCATATCACTCACAATCCTAGGAAGAAATTCTTTAGTCACAGTCCCTTCCATGTATGACTCAAAGAGAAAGGAAATTCACCCAAGAATGACAGAATCCGAAACAGTGAAATTTGGGCACTGTAGCCTTTTCTGACTCTCTGCTTTTTGGGGCAGGGGCAGGCTCTGTCCAGTAACTGTCTAGTAACTCTGTAGATATTACCTGGGCCTGAATAAGGAAGTGATTACAAAATACCCATCAGATCTATGGGCTAAGAGGCCACGATTCTGTATTTTGGTCATGTCTTAATATAGCCTTCTTGCTTCTGACTCATCCTGAGGGCACAGATTCCCTTGGGATCCTTTGGAAAGGAAAGGAATTTTCAGACTGTGCCACACTGTACTTCTTAGTGCCCTGGTGGCTTGGGAGGGATTTCTAGGTGGTTCATAAGCTGATCCAAATTCCTAACCACACAAAAACATGTTTATGTGTTTTTAAAGTGTTTCCTTCCACATTTCCCTCCACTCTTTGTGGATTTAAATCTAAACTGGAAAACATAAAAATAAGCTTTTAAAATTAAGACAGCCAGGGGAGGCTAGGTGGTGATAGGGGCAGCTAGGTGGTGCAGTGGACAGAGCATTGACCCTGGAGTCAGGAGTACCTGAGTTCAAATCCGGCCTCAGACACTTAATGATTACCTAGCTGTGTGGCCTTGGGCAAACCACTTAACCCCATTGTCTTGCAAAATAAAAACTAAAAAAAAAATTAAGACAGCCACAACCCTTGACCAAGTAACATCTCAAGATGACCTAAGTGTTTCAAGCATTCCACCCTAGGTCTTGTGGTACCCTCGCTCTTGTCAAAGGAGTTCCTGGATTTAAATGTTACTTCTGGTATCTACTAGGATTTTCAAAGTCATTGTTAAGAATGAGATGGAATGTATTATCCCTCTTCTTTGAATGGATTGATGAACTCATGAACTTTTAAAACTTACTATATGCTAGAACAAAGTATTGTAGATACAAACATAAAAGCAAGACAGTCCCTATACCCAAAGAGCTCATATTCTTATAGTGTGAACCAGTTTAGGGGAGTGGTGGTCTAGAAAGAGTATTTTGGTCAGACTAAGACACAAGTATGCTAATTGAAGCCATAGGGAAGTTAATTGATCCAGAAAGAATGATAGTGTTGGCTTGATTATTGTTCCCTGGGCAAAAGGTAGAAGGGAGTGGCAGGGAAATGAACCATGCCTTCTCCTTAAGAGGGACTAAAAGTAGCTAATTGACTCATTGGATAAAATGCTGAGCCTGGAGTCTGGAAGACTCATTAGATCTGACCTTACTAACTGTGTGATCTTGAGCAAGTCACTTAATCCTTTTTGCCTCAGTATCCTCATCTGTAAAACGAGCCTGAGAAAGAAATAGCAAACCATTCCAGTGTTGTTAGGGACTATTTTGTGTGTGTGTGTGTATACTGTAAACTATCATTACCTGGTATTCTTGAGTGCCAGAATGTTGTTTTACTAAGTGCCAAGGGAGTGGGAGTGGACCAGGGACTGGAGAGGATATTTAAGCACTTGTATTTTGGTAAATAAATGGGGATCTTGGTATACAGGGAGAACTGTCTCTTGTCTCCTGCCCCTTCAATGATTGCCTGGGGATAGGTTAAGTGAGTCCGGAAAGGGACTCAACACAGTGTCTTTGTCAAGAAAACCCCAAATGGGGTCATGAGGAATGCGACATAACTGAAAAATGACTCAATAACCATAAAAGTGTCTTACATTCTAAAGGACTGTGCTATGAAACAAGTCTCCACCTAGTGAGGCACTTTTTTTTTTTAACATATAAGAGGGAAAATGTTATAGGATGCTGGGCTAGGAGTTAAGAAAAAGAGATGGTAAATCTATCCCGACCCCAATTTCAGTCCAGCTCTCTGGCCATGGTTCATCTCTCTGAGATTGGGTTTCCTCATAAACTGTCATAGCAACAGTAGAACATGACTTCCCATGGTTGTAGAAGTCAAGTGAGACCCTTATTACTAAAACTTTCAGCAAACTTTAAAATGTAAATGTTACTTATGATCATTCCTAGGTAAATCCAGGACTAACTTGGAGGTTCTGCCCTCAGAGTCCTTCAAATATTTGAGGCAACTGAAAAATGTTCAAAATTTGGGTGATTCTGGGGATTGCTGATGACCTGGAATGGGATCAAACATCCCAGGCAGCTCAGATTTGTATGGATTACCTGAAGAGTTCAGAGAGATATGATGAGACTGGCACATTCCTCATCTCTGGGGATCAGGGGATCCACGCTGGAGTTTCCCTGCATATTCTCCTTCGTTTTGCCTGGAATATTATTCCTATGCTTGAAATTCTTTCCCTTCTCATCTCTCCCTCCTTCCTTCCTTCCATTCTCAGCAAAAGTTCCACCTTCTGCAAGAAACGTGTCATTAGAACTAGTGCCTTCACTCTTGAATTTATTCTGTTTATATCTTGTTTGTACATTGTTGTTTGCATGTTCTTTCCCTCATCAGACTGTGAGTTTCTGTGGAGGTCTGTTCCATTCACAATAGTATCATTGATCTGAACTGGACCTTGGAATAATCTGGTCTAAACATGTCATTTTGCTGATGAAAAACAGACTGAGAGAAGTTACCTGACTTGTCCAAGTTCATCTGAATTTGAACCCAAGCATTTCAACTCTAGACCCATTCTTCTTTTTACTGCATTAATTAGGGCTCACTGTTTGCTCTGAGGGAGGCAGAACCTGATAAATACATTTGAGATCTTTTTTAAACCCAATTTGCTATTTGTAGCTTTTCATTGCCCTTTCTTTTTACCATATAGAAACAGCAAATGCTCCACCTCTCTGAAGCAGCCTCCTACATGGAAAATAAGTCTGAAGTTTTGCATGACTTCTTTGTGTCTCAGAAAAATTGTTAAGATAAACAAATGGTATTCCTTAAAAATTAACTTTTTTTTTGTTTTTGTAAGGCAATAGGGTTAAGTGGCTTGCCCCAAGACCACACAGCTAGGTAATTATTAAGTGTCTGAGGCTGGATTTGAACTCAGGTACTCCTGACTTCAGGGATGGTACTCCACTGTGCAACCTAGCTGCCCCAAAAATTAACTTTTAAAAAATTAATAAATTTATTTTTCCAACTACATGCAAAGATAGTTTTCAACATCCATTTTTAATTTCTTTTTTTGTTCTATATGTATATTTACAAATTACACAATTTTCTACTACCCTCTCTTACTTCCTCCCTCCCCTCTAGAACAGTCTGTTAATATTTATATAAGGACATCTGTGTTTAATATATTTACATATTAACCATTTGTGTAACAGGAACTAGGACTAAAGGACAAGAAAGAAAACCATGAGATGGAAAGGAAAAACATGAGAGAAGTTTTAAAAAAGTGTACATAATATACATTCAGATTCTGTAGTTCCCCACCCCCCCCATGTAGATGGCATTGTCCATAACAGGTCTCCCAGGTCAACATTCATTTTTGGTAAGATTTTAAGCTCCACATTTTTTCCCCCTCCCTTTCTTCCCTACCCCCATCCCTTGACCTGATATAAGTTATACATGTTTAACTAGATTAAACAAAACATAAGTTTTAATGATGTAATGAAATATGTTCATGGCCAAAAATGAATTCAATTTTACTCAGATCTTGCCCCTCTTTCTCTTCCTCACCTTCCCCCAAGAACTAGGGGAAAGAGTAGGGCTGGGGTCCACATCTTGCAGCTGATGATGTCAACATTTTCACAAAGATAGGATTTTGCTATTGCTTTGGCTCCACCAAGTGGCATAAAGAAAGGTTGTTGCTCCCAACCCAGATAATGCCATTTTCCCAATAAAAGTACAGGACTGAATGGAGTTGGACATTTCTTATTTCGAAATTACTACTGCTCTTTCCAGTGTGGTTCCCTCAGAGTCTCTGTGGTAGGTGCTGTGTAACTAGAATATCTTCTTTTACCTTAAAATCCTTTTTTGTTCTTCGAGTTGTTTACAAATCTTAAGTACTCTATGTTCAAGAGACTAGTCTGGTTCACTACAAAAGGAGACATGCCATTTCTTTCTCCTGGCTCTGCATTGGCTGCTCCCCATGCTCGGAATGAAATGAGCAGAACCAAGAGAACAAGTTATACAATAACATTACCATTGCAAAGACAAACAACTTTGAGTGACTTAAGAGCTCTGAATCATGAAATGATCAACTATGATTTCAGTGACTGATAATGATGTATAATAATCACTTCCTGACAGAGGTAATGGATTCAAAATGCAAAATGAGATAGACATGTTTAGACATGGTCAATGTGGGAATCTGTAACTGTTTGTATTTTTTTTTACAGGTTTTTAGTATTTTATTTTTTATTTCCATGTTTTAAATTTAAATTTAAAAGCTTTTATTTTTTAAAAAATTCTAAATTGGAGTGATACACAGATAAAGATAGAAAGACAGAAAATTTAAAACAAAAGAGAATGAACAGGTTATATAGAGGTAGGTAGATGGCACAATAACTTTGAGCCTGGAATCAGATAGACCTGAGGTCAAATTCAGCCCCAGAGTCTTCTTACTGTGTGACCCTAGGTTAGTCATGTAGCTGCTGTCTGCCTCAGTTTCCTCAACTGTAAAATGGCAATAATAATAGGAATTATCTCTCAGGGTTATTGTGAGAATTAAGTGAGATAATATTTGTAAAGTTTGTAGTATAATACTTAGCATATAATAAATTCTTAATAAATCCTTCCTTCCTTCCTTCTTTCCTTTTCTTCCTTTCCTTTCCTTTCCTTTTCTTCCTTCCTTCCTCCCTCCCTCCCTCCCTCCCTTCCTTCCTTCCTTCCTTCCTTCCTTCCTTCCTTCCTTCCTTCCTTCCTTCCTTCCTTCCTTCCTTCCTTCCTTCCTTCCTTCCTTCCTTCCTTCCTTCCTTCCTTCCTTCCTTCCTTCCTTCCTTCCTATTATATCCTTTATTTTAGGACCTAGATTACCTCAAACTTCCTTCAAAATGTGGGCATTCAATTCCATTTGTAACTCACTTATCATGGGCAAAAGTGATGGAGGTCAGATGAGGATAGAAAAGGTGCATTTAGGATAGTTCTGCCTCTATTTAAGGGCAATTAGGTGGTGCAGTAGACAGTCTATTGGGTCTGGAATCAGGAAGAGTCACCTTCTTGAGTTCAAATCGGGCCTCAGACACTGGATAGCTATATGAACTTGGGCAAGTCACTTAACCCTGTTTGCCTTCTCTACAAAATGAGTTGGAGAAGGAAAATGACAAATTATTGCTGTTTCTTTGCCATGAAAACCCCAAATGGGTTCATGAAGAGTTGGACATGACTGAACGACAATGTGCTCTTTTTAAATAAATAGAGTTGGTGTGATGGCAAAGGAAAGTGAGGAGAGGACCTGTTTTTAAAATCTGTCTTTGATAATTCTGATCTTCCCTTGGGCATATGACTTGAGTTTCCTGGACCCATGCGCTTTCAGAGATCTTTTCTAGATATCTGAGATATCTTCTTTTCTGGTGAAAGTTCCTTGAACTAAAACCAAGTAACTATTAAGTATTAGGAACTGTTTAGTTAGTAAGCTGTTTTAGTTTAGTTAGTAACTGTAAGACTGGCTTGTAAATAAATTCACTCACTCACAGAGTCCCCAGGGAATCTACCAGACTGGATTGTAGATTGATCTTTTCTACCAACCTTGAGAAGAACTACACCCTAGTATATGTTAATTAACTCTAAAGAGCCATCTCTGTTACCTTTGGGGAAAGTCGTTTTCCTCTAGAGGATCCAGATATTAAAAGGCACATCCATTTCTCTGGTAGTTTTGCTTCTCAAATTCAGCTTTTTAAAGAGATTTAATGGATTTTTTTTGTGTTTAATTTTAAACATCACATCTATATTTTTATAGGGATTAGGGGATTTTAAAAAATTACTCATTTAAATAAAATATCTTAATTTTCCATTATGAATTTCTATTATGTATTGTTTGGGATGTACTTTGTTGGGATTGGTGCCCAGGACAAGATTCTAGCCAAAACCAGTCCTAGGAAAAATTGTGAGGTAGGTAAAATTCTGGGTGTCCAGCCTCATGATTCTCTGTCCTTTTTCATCTCAATGATGTAGCAAACTTTCCCTTTTGGATACCAAGTATTCTTTTGTTTTGTACTTGTTCTCACTTTGCAAACTCTAGCAAGAAAGGATAGACAATTCATTTATTCTAAGGTATAAATAACTTATAATGGTTTAAGGTATAACCCTTATTGAACATATTGGCATTTTAAATTTGTGGTTGTTGTTCAGCCATTTCAGTCATGTATGACTCTGGGTTTTGTTTGTTTTTTTTTGGCAAGGCAATGGGGTTAAGTGACTTACCCTTGATCACACAGCTAGGTAGTTATTAAGTGTCTGAGATTGGATTTGAACTCAAGTCCTCCTGACTCCAGGGCTGGTGCTCTATCCACTGTGCCACCTACCTGCCCCTATGTCTGACTGTGATTTCATTTGGGGTTTTTTTGGGCAAAGATACTGGAGTTGTTTGTCATTTCCTTCTCTAACTCATTTTACAGATGAGAACACTGAAGCAAACAGGATAAAGTGATTTGCCCAGGGTCACACAGCTAGTAACTGTCTTAGGTCAGATTTGAATTTAGGAAGTTGAGTCTTCCTGACTCCAGGTCTGGCACTGTATCCACAGACCTATGTGAAATTTTAAACTTCAAGGAATAAAGATTTGGATAGATTTGGAGTATCTTTTAACAAGGGAGGGATTTTTCAAGTAATGGATTTTCATAGTGGCTCTGTGTAGTGCAGGAGAGACCAGATAAAAAGCATTATCCCACACAGAGATAGCTTTAATAAACTTTATCTTTATTCACAAGAGGAAGAGAAAGCAGCTGCTAGCAGGACAGCCTTGGCATGTGATCTGTAAGATCAAAAAGTGGGCTGAACAGAGCAGTTGGGTGATGGGGTAGTCACACTCCAGTTGAAAACTTTGAGTCCCACAAGGCTTGACTTTATGTAGCATTTTAGGCAAAGAGTCACTATGATACCATTGTGAGACTGCCTGTCCAGTTCTCAGTAGGACCAGTAAAATGAAAGTACTTTTTAAATTACCTTATAAGGAGATTGGAATGCAGAGCAGGGGAAAAAGGAATGAAGAACGGGAAATCAGGGAAGTTAAGTCTAAAGATACCATTCTATGCTTCTCACTTGCAAACTCTAACATTACAGCAGAAGCTGTAATGGAAGATTGGGGCTGTACCAGTCAGACTAGCTTTTATTGGCCTCACCTTGAAATAGCACTAATCTATCATCTATTACTGGACAGCTAGATGGTACAGATGATAAAATGCCTGGCCCGGAGTCAGAAAGACTCATCTTGAGTTCAAATCCAACCTCAGATATTTACTAGTTGTGTGACCCTAGACAAGACTCTTAACCCTGTGTCCCTGAGTTTCTTTCTGTAAAATGAGCTGGAGAAAGAAATAGTGAACTACTCCAGTATCTTTGCCAAAAAAACTCCAAATGGGGTCATGAAGAGTCAGGAATGACTGAAAAATCAACTATTATAGCTAGCCTTGGTTCTAGTTATGCTTTAAAGTTGTTTAATCCTTTTAATTCCTTTTGGTGATATTTTAACATCCCATTTTACTAGGAGATGTTATGATTGCTTTGGTAGATTGGTAGATATTTATATAACAATGAAAAGTTTTACTGATGTAGGTTGGCACTCTACTGGAGCAGACTTCATTTCTTTTCATCCTTTGTAATTCTTGTTCCCCTTCTTCTGTAGATTCTCCATAGAGATTTTGCCATATTAGAAGGGTAGACATGCTGGAAATCTTGCTTTATGATGACAATAATAACAGCTAGCAATTTTATAGTATTTTATGGTTTATGAAGCACTCTATCTTGGCATATTTATATTCCTGAGAGGTTGGTGCTATTGCTATTCTCATTTTATAGATGAGGCAACTGGGGCAGCTAGAGCTTATGTGACTTGCCCAGGATCACACAATTAGGGTATGAGGCTAAATTTGAACTTAGGCTTTCTTCAGTCCAAGTCTAGCACTCTCTTCACAGCACCATCTAGCTACTTTCAATCCCTCTTTAAAAAAATATACATTTTCTAAAATGGGTAGCTCTAGAGCTAAATGACTGACCCTCTCTTCTCTCGATCAACCATTTCCTGAATGATCTCTCTAATGCTACTTCTTGCCTGCCAGTCATCATCAGAAATATAGTACAGCCCCCATATTTCTCTCCATTGATCTTTGTCTCACCAGTAGTCTGTAGAGATAACGATATTCCAAAAGATATCTAATCTTAGAGAATCATTGGGAAATCATTTGTGCTAAAAAAGATGGATTTTTCTGTCAGTAATCATAGACTCATAAATTTAGACCTGGAAGAGACCTTAGAGGTTAGTAAATTCAATCTCCTCATTCTATGTATGAGGAACCTGAGTTCAATAGAAGGTAAAGTGATTTGCCCAGGGTCACCCACCTAGTAAATGTCTGAGATGAGACTTGAATTCATGTCTTTCTGATGCCATCTACTATCTAATATACCAAATGATTAAAAATATTGAACTATTTTCCCACCTGCAATTCTATCCTCTGGCTTTCTCCTATTCAGTGCTGGGCCCAACTCTGAATATTTTCAGGTTCTGTCCAGAATATATGTGCTGAGATATTAACTCAATGGAATGAATTTCCTAGGATACATGATAATAAGTCAAAAAACATTTATCAAGAGTATATCATGAGTCAGACACTGTCCTAAGGTATATGTCCTGAGGTATATGGGTATATGAAGAAATGTAAAAGACAGTTTCTGCTTTCAAGGAGCTAAAAGTCTAATGGGAGAAGCAATATGAAAAAATAATGTACTAACAAGATATGTAGGTTAAATTAGAACTAATCCATAAAAGGAAGATGCTAGCATTAAGGGACAGTGGGAAAGACTTCCTGTGGAAGGTAAGATTTTACCAGGGACTTGAAGGAAGCCACAAAAACTCAGATGCAAACATGAAGAAGGAGGGAATTCTAGTCGTGAAAGACAACAGGTGAAAATGTTTAGTCAGAAGATGGAGTATCTTATTTGAGGAATTTTTCATCCATTTTTCATCCATTTAGTATTTCTTATATGAATTAGCTTTTTTTGTAATTAGTTCTTATTGTGAATAATCTGTAATGTTCTGGACTTTCATGCACTCTAACAGTGAATCATTCTTTCATTTGAACACTTTTCAGAACATCAGGAACAATTATGATAAACACCCTTGGCAAGTGGATTTTTCTTTGTTTTGTGTCTTCTTATTAGAAGTGAGTACCCAGGGGATTAGTAAAAGAGCATCTCAATAGTTAAATTTATCCATAATTCTTAACTATATTGATTTAGACCTGGAAGGAATCTGAGAAGTCATTGAGCCTAATTTCTTCATTCTACAGATGAGGCAACTGAGGTACAGAGAAATTTCATGATCTATCTAAGGAAATATAGCTAGTATGTGATTGAGGCAGGATTCAATGCTTTCTGCCTATTTTCAGATCCAGTGGTCTATCCACTACATTGTATGCTTTTGTTTTTGTTTTTAGTTTTTTCAAGGCAATGGGGTTAAATGATTTACCCAAGGCCACACAGCTAGGTAATTATTAAGTGTCTGAGAGGCTGGATTTGAACTCAGGTACTCCTGACTCCAGGGCTGGTGCTTTATTCACTGCCACCTAGCTGCCCCTACAGTGTATGTTAATGGGGCACCCTGTTAAATTAATTAGGAACGATATAATGGCTCCTAAGGGTTGTGTGCTTCCTTTCCTTGAAGCTTCTATGAGTTTATTTTAGATTAAAAATTATGAATTTCATTACAATCTCTAAACTTCTGGTTAGGAGAATATTTAACATTTAGGCAGAGGTTGGACTCTTTGCCTTAATTTGCATTTATATGTATAAAAATGTGTGTGTAAACACTATATATATATATATATATATAGTTTTATATATATACACTACATATGTTTATGTTTTTATATATATACACTACATATGTTTATGTTTTTATATATATACACTACATATGTTTATGTTTATATATATATATATATATATATATATATATATATATATATATACAGTTCACCTCTGGCCTCTTTCTCCTTGTGCAAGTTGTCCTTAAGCTGTTTTTTTTCCAGTTCAGCTCCGGATGGGTCCACAAATTCCTCTCTATTTGCATACCATTACAATCTCTATGGACCCCCAAGATTCCATCTATTTTTATATAAGTTCCTTAGCAGATAGCCAAATCTCTCATACAATGGCTTTGATTGACTCAAAGAGATTTAGAGACTATTCACACACAGTTCAGGTTGATTGATTCAAACATGGTTTTTACCTAATCAAGACAATCCTTTTAATTGGTGGTGGTGGGGGGATTAATAAGTGGAAGGGTAACTTTGTGGTTCAATGGATAGAATTTCCAGCCCAGTCAGAAACTCATCTTCCTGAGTTCAAATCTGGTCTTAGGAACTTTATAAACTGTGTGATTCCAGGCCTCAGTTTCTTCATCTGCAAACTAATCTGAAATAGGAAATGTCAAAACCACTCCAGTAACTTTGCCGAGAAATCCCAAGTGGGGTCATGAGGAGTAGAACAACAACAATAAACACTAATATAGGCACAAGCAATTGATTGCTGGAGGAGAGCCTATAAGATTAAATTTTGTTCTACAGGGTCAAAATTTGTTTGTAATCAACAGAAGAGGGTGATATCTTTGTCCTCTATGCTTTTTAGTCAATTGCATAAATGCAAAAGTGTGGAAAAATCATTTTGAGGAAGTTTGTTTTCTTCACACATTTTCATGAAGGATAGTCTTGACATGTATATAGGTCAATTTCTCAAAAAAACTCATTTAAAAAATTCTATTACTGCCTTCTTTTTCTTTGAAAATCAGCAGGATGTGGTACAGATGTGTCAAATCTGAGGCCTGAGGGGAGTGTGTATCTCACAACCTTCCTGAGTGAGGCTGAACCAGTTTAAAATGTATTTCTTACCTGATTTGAATGTGTTGTTATAGTAATACAAAAATAAATATATAAATGAGTTGTTTTCTAAGTCAAAATGTGGCCTGCAGGGATCCTTATATTTGATTTAGTGACCATTGTTTCTATTGAGCTTAAAACCACTGGTGTAGTAGATTGAGGTTTTGGGACTAGGAAGACCTGAGGTTAATTTCTAGCCAAGACTCTGCTAGTAAATGTTAAAATCTATTAAAACTTAAATCTTTAATAAGTTGTATTAACATTTTTTCCTGTCACTTTCTTAAGTCTAGAGAATCAATAAAACAATAAAACAAGCCCTGATCTGTAGTGTCTATTTATTTTTGAGATATAAATGCTCACATTGAAAATTAAACAAGTTTCATTACTGACACCAGCTGCTTCTGGTCCACTTCTGGCCAAGTTACTTAACTTCTCAGTGTTTGTTCTAGGAAACTCTCTAAGACTAACATGTAGGAAAGGTGCCAGGCTACATTGATAGAAGGTATTGTCTCATCCAGGAATTCTTTCTTCTAATGAAATTACAAATCTAGTTCCTGTTTTTTGGTCTTTGTGATTTTAATCCTCTTCCTCTAACTCTCCCTTGTGACAAAAACAAACAATTGAGCAAAATTATCCTACACATATATGCAATTATCTATTAGTAGACTTTTTTCCTATGCCTTAAAAATAGACATGCTTCATTAATCTGTTCTCCAAGGCATTGCTTTTTCAGTTATTAAGGGTTTAACTTCTTTTTAGTGATTTTTAAAAAAATCTTGTTTCAATCATTTTCATAAAAATACGTAAAAGATAAGAAAGAAAGGAATATACATTTATATAGCACCTACAATGTATAAATAGGACCATTTCTTATTATTAACCAATTATTACATTCTTATACATTTGTTATTTACTAATTATTACATTATTATTATTATTATTTTAAAATTATTATCTATTTGATCCTCATAACTCTTTTCAAGGTTGTGTTGTTGTCCTTTGGTAGTATGTAACTTAATATAACCCCTTGGACCATAGCACATCAATATTGTTCATGGGGGTTTCTTGTCGAAGATACTAGGGTGGTTTGCTGTGTTCTTCTGAAGTGGATTAAGGCAAATAGAGGTTACCTGACTTACCCAGGGTCACACAGTTAGCAAATATCTGAGACCAGATTTAAAGTCAGGTTTTGTTGACTCTAGACCTGATGCTCCATCCACTAGGTTAGTTACTATTATTCCTGCTTATTATTGGGGAAACCAAAGCAAACTCAGGTTGTGACTTGCCTAGAGTTATAAAGCTAAGAAATTTTTGATATTAGATTTGTCTTTAGGTGTCTGGAATTTCAGGCCTAGTACTCTATCTGCTGCACTGTCACCTGTCTGCTAAGGCTTCCCGAGTCCATTTTGAATAATGATTACCTCTTGTATAGTAATATTTTCTATTCTTTTGGATTTTTTCACCTCCTGAGCTACTTTTCACAGTAGTTGATGAGGTTTTCAAAGTCATGGTACTTTTAGCATCTGTTCTTATGGTCTAGTCTGGTTGCTTTTGCTGACTTTGCTTAAGGAATTTTGATTTTCTTGTATACTGCATAAGTACTAAAATGCTAAGGCCCAAATGTGCTTGCTCCTCTATCACTGATAATGAAAAAGATTGCTATTGAAAAAAAACTGGCAAGTATGTTCTATTTTCCATCTATTTGTTATCATTCTGCCAGCTTTACCTATGAGTACTCTTGGGATCATATAGCATTCAAAACATTTTTAAAAGCTTTATCTACTCCCTATTGCCTCTAGGCTAAAATACAAATTCCTCTGTTTTATATTTAAAATCCTTCATGGTCTAGCTCTAGCCTGCCTTTCCATTTATTTATTTATTCATTCATTTATTTATTTATTCATTCATTCATTTATTTATTTATCTATTTATATATCTAGCTATTTATTTATTCTATTGTTTATAATAAATTTATTATCCTTTACTTAGGAAAGACAAATATTTCTTTTATTTATCTGTATAATAATGATGATGATGTTGATTATGCTTATCAAATTTAAGGTTTGAAAAATACTTTACAAGAATACTCGTTGGTACAGAAGATGAAATGTCAGGGGCCTGAAGTCAGAAAGAATCATTTGTTTATGAGTTTAAATCTGACTTCAGATTCTTACTAGCCATGTGACCATTTGGTCCTTTTTGAGGACAAAAATAACAACAAAATTTGCAATGACCCTGGGACGGTTACTTGTATTTGCCTCAATTTCCTCATCTGTAGAATGAATTGGAAAAGGAAATGGCAAATTACTCCAGTATCTTTGCTAAGAAAGCTAGAAATGGGGTCATGGAGAATTAGACATGACTGAAATGACTTAAACACAACAAAATGCTTTACAAATGTTATTTCCTTTGATCCTCACAACAACCCTGGGAGATAGGTGCTATGATTATCTTTATTTTAGAAATGAGGAAACTGAGGCTGAAAGAGTTTAAATGACTTGCCTAAGGTCACACAGCAAGTAAATGTCTGAGGCAGTTCTTCCAGAGCTGAGTTATTCACCTGTCTTTTCATATTCACTTCAAAGAATCCATAGCAGCCTTGAAAACCCATGAAGCTTTTCATGATTTCAGTACCTCCCCATCAAAACATTACTTTATTTACTTTGCATATATTATGTATTTACTTATTTGTGCATCTACTGTTTCTCACAATGCTACATAAGCTCTTTGAGGTAAGGAATTGTTTCATTTTTTTTGTCCTTATATCCCCAACTTCTAACAAATAGGAAAATAGGAAGTTTTTAATAAACGTATGTTCATCAGTTGATTACTGAACCACTACTTTTCTACAAGGACTGATTAATGATCTCAGTGTTTAGGAGCTTCTAAAGAGTTCTGCTGATGCAGTTCTCCAAGTGGAAGAGGTTGGGGAATCTACTTCTGGGAGAGCTGTGATGAGGAAGTCACTTGGAGAATGCTTAGACATTCTATAATAGGTTCTGAGCTACCAATTGAATTAGCAGCCTCTTTGACTGTGGTTGCCAAACTAGAAGTGGGGGGGGGGGGTGTATTGAGAACATTAGTCAGCCTTGGCCTTTCTTGGTTTGGTCTCTTTTGCTGATGGCATCTAGTAAGAGACAATGCTATAAAAGGAAAGATCTTATTCTATCTTCTCATCTGAGGTTGATATAGCCTCATGAATGTCGACATCAAGTCTTTCTTTATTTACCTTCATGTGTGTTTTTTCATTTTAGCTTTGAGACAGTTGAAGGTTATGACCCTATGAATTTTTAAAGACTGGGAGAATGAGCTATCTGGAAGTTCCAGTGTCCAGAATCCTGGAGCACAATCCACACTAGATTTGGCAGTCCACTATTGATACCCCAAGGAGTGTGGAGTGATCTTTAGGACCCAGCCAATCTGTATCTCAGATTAGGATTCACCTGGCAGTGATGCTTAATTTGGATGTATATTTGATAGGATCAATGCTATGTTGACACTGTGTTAATTCTATGCCCACTCTCTCCAAAGACACAAGTGATATAAGGAAAAAATAATTTTCCTAAGTGATGGGGAGAATTGTTTGCTCTTCTATTACTGATATAACTTCAAAGTAAATACTCCTTTATAAAAGACAGTTAGTTAATTGATGTTAAATGAAAGTGAAACACTATTCACTGGTGGATAATGATGGGGAAGAACACACCCAGAATGGGGACTTGAGCCAATGGCATTGAAGGGGAATCATAAACTCTGAGACAGAGATATAGCAGCTTGTTCTGGGATAGAGCCCAGAGAGATAATAACTACATTATATTTAATCAGATGATATTGCTCATAGTCTTCTGCCATCATCCTCTATACAAACAAGTCTCCATTCTTAGCTGCTCTTGCCTTTGGTTTCCAAGAGTAAGTGTATACTGGTTAAAGCAGCTCTTAAGTTCTTTTTTTTTCTTCTTGTGATGACTGCATTAAGGAAATAATTCAAGATCAACATCTTTGCTTTTCCCCATTTTCTATTTTGACTGTTTATTTGAATAGGTCAGGTTGAGTTTGTCGCAATTATATGCATGGTCATCTCCTCATTATTATGCTATATGGATTTTGACCTTTGTTCCAACAAGTGAATGATATGAGGGTACATGGGCTGTTCATTCTGATATGATTCTAATATCAGTAACTAGGCATTTTGTGTTCATTTTTTGTTCTGTTATTTCAATGATGAATGATATTTTTCATATCTAACATCTTTCAACTATTTCTTTTTTTTTTGTCAAGGCAGTGGGGTTAAGTGATTTGCCCAGGGTCACACAGCTAGGCAATTATTATGTGTCTGAGGCTGCATTTGAACTCAGATCCTCCTGACTCCAGGGCCATGCTCTATCTACTGCACCACCTAGCTGACCCTCAACTATTTTCTTAAAGGAAATATTTGTTGATAGACAGGTATGTAACATTATATATAGACTTGAGGACTCTAATTTCTTAAAACTGAACTCTATTGCCTAATGTATCTTTTCTTCTCCCAATTCTTCCTTATGTCCTTGTGCTCTTCATTTCTCACTAGGCTGCACACAGAAATTCTTTATCATGATCCTATATGAACACCATCCTTCCTTTCCTCCCCCTCCCCCCTTCAATTTCCTTTTAAGCATATTCTTCCCCTATTTTAATGGAAGGGTGGTTAGGTGGTGCAGTGATGGTACTTGGGACCTGGAATCAGAAAGAATAGAATTCAAATTCAGATACTTACTAGCAGTGTGACCTTGGATTTGCCCTGATTTCTCTTCTGTAAAATGAGTTAGAGAAGAAAATAGTACATCACTCCTGTATCTTTGCCAAGAAAACTAATGAAGTCAGGAAGAGTTTGACATGAATGAACAACTGAATGTAACCTCCAAAAGGGCAGGGACTATCTTTTTGCTTGTATTTGTATTTCCAGTGTTTAGTGCAGTCCCAGACACATAACAAGTGATGCCTGAAGGTATGCATATCTTTGCAATAAAATAAAAAAATATCAAATCATGCAAAGACTTGGTCTGAAGAATCTTGCCAAATTTTTCATAGACATTTCTTACCTCTTCAACTTTTGCAGGAGAGTGAATAAACTGTAATTATCTTGATGGTTCTATTTTTATTTATATTCATCAAGAGCACTGTAAGATAGAATGATCAAACATTCCATGAAATGATGTCAGTCTTGTTGGTTTCATTGAACAGCAGCCTGGTTGACTCCAAAGAAAAAAAATTTGTGAGCTATCCTTCCATTAAGTTGCTATCTCCTTTTGCCTTCCAATTTCATTTATATCAAGAACATCAATATTGATGTAGTTGAATTCTTCCAAGAACATATTGATCATTAGTTGAATATCTCACATTTAAGGACAGTCCATCACCTGTGTGATTTTTTTAGCCTACTTTGTCCTCTTTCCAATCTTCCACCACAACTATGGATAAAACAGAAATAGACTGATATAGTTGGAGGAAATTTCATTTTTCCTTGTTTCATAGATTGTCACAGTCAAAGAATTCATTCCCTGGTAGTTCTGGTGATGAACCTTTCTGGACTTAGTTTGATGCTTCTTTGCATAGTAGTTTCAGTGTGTTGTCAGCACCATATTGGAATCTTATCTACCATGGAAGAGATCAACAGAATATGTAGTCTGTTGGCATAGCTTTTGAGAATCTAAGGCCACTTCCACACTATAATGAAATACCGGAGTACAGTTTTGTGAATTATGAAATCAGACTTAAAAAAATTAGAAATCAGGCTTTTTGAAAAACCTTTATACTACGCAAATCTTTTTTACAATTTTTATGACAAATGGTCATTTAGTATCTGGTCGGATATCACTAGTTTTCAGGAACTCATTACTTCATAGGGCATTTCTTTCATTGTTGATTCTCTCAAATTGTTAGAAAATTTTTCTGTAGTGAACTTGAATGCAAAGAATAGTGTATCCAATAGTGTATATATATACAAAAATACTTCTAGTAGCAATTTTAGTGGTGGCAAAGAATGGAAACTGAGAGGATGTTCATCATTTGGGGATTGGCTGAACAAGTTTGTATATGATTGTGATAAATACCATTGTACTTTAAGAAATGATGAGCAAGATGCTCTCAGAAAAACATGGAAAAACTTATATGAAATAATGCAAAGTGAATTGAGCAGAACTAGGAGACCATTATATATGGTGATAGGAATACTGTATGATGATCTACTTTGAATAACATGTCTATTCTCAGCAATATAATGATTCAAGACAATTCTGTAGGACTTATGATAAAAGGTCCTCTCTATCTCCAGAGAAAGAACTAGGAGATTCTGAATTCAGATCAAAGATACTTTTTTCTTGTCTTTATTTTTCTTATTTTCCTGTGTTTTCTTTCACAGAATGACTCACATGGAGGTGTATTTTGTATGACCATATATGTATAATCTATATCAAATTCTTTCCTTTCTTGATTAGAAAAGGAGGAAGGAGAGAGAGGATTTGGAATTAAAAATTTGAAAAAAAGAATGTTAAAATTATTTCTACACGTAATTGGGGAAAAATAAAATATTAAATAATGTAAAAAAGAATAGTATCTCCACAGAGACTATCAAGTCTGGAACAATTTCTGTTTGCTTTGCTGTCAGCAAAAGTTCAGATAGATTAAAATGGACTTCAGATGAGAAGTTGGTCATAAATGTGGATTGTTAGATTTTTATAGGGAAGGAGAAAAAGAGGGATGGTAGCTGGGATCAATCACAGTCCTATCTTTTCCCCTGCCAATGTCAGTGTTAGATTTGTGATAGTCAATAAGCACATTGTTGGGCACTTGAATAGTGCCCTTTTGGAATTCCGGGGTTAGATACAAAGCAAAGGAAGGGAAAAGGAGAGTGCTAGGGATTCACAAATTTTATCTTATTTAATCCTGTTAACTCAGAATGCAGAGAAGTCCATGGAGGGTCAAAAAACAGAAAAGTTTTATTAGAAGGAAAATCTGACAATGTCTTATTTTATGAAAAAGTAGCCAGTGTTTTGATTTTGCTACATTTTCCATATCTAATCTAATCTTCCCACAAAGGGGAGATTCAGGAAGAAATTGGGAACAAAGAATAGACACTCTTTCCCAGGAACAAGGGGACATAGAAGCAGGATGTTTTTCCAGGAACAGTTGATTGCAAGACTGGTTTGGGCTAGTTTTTGAGCGGCACAGCTCAGCAAGGTCAGACAGTGAATATCAGCAAAGGTGTGTGGTTTACTGCAGACTCTGTTTGGCAAACTGGCTTACTCTGTGTTAAGTGCCTCTGCCTGGGAAGGTAACTCATAGAAAACAGACATACAAAACACAGTAATTTTAGGGGAACTTCCACAATCCTCACATCCAGCCATTCAAGGTAGTTACAATAATAACAAGTAAAACAGCAATAATAGCTAGAATTAATATATCACTTTAAGGTTTGAAAAGCACTTAACAAAAATATCTCTTCAGTCCTCACAAAAACCTTGGAAGCTTGGCATTATCATTATTCTCTTTTTTCTAGATGAAGAAACTGAAACTGATGGATGTTAAGTTACTTGCTCAGGGTCACATAGCTAGTGTCTGAGGCCAGGTCTTCCCCTACTTGAGGTCCACTGCACCACATAGCCCCTGGAATAGAACAGAAGTCCCTAGAATAAACAATAATCTCAGTTTAGAAACCCAGTACCAGTCCAGTATTTATCCATTGACAATACGACTACAATCAATCCTTGTACGAGCTCTTCCTTAGCAAGAATCATGTATGGCAGCTATCACATTTCTGTGTTATGCAGGAGATGAGGTGAATAGGTGTACTTTGGTTTCTTCTCCTTACAGGTTGGATGGCTGAAAGGTGTGGAACAAAACTCATCTGAATGAGGGTTTTGTTTTGTTTTGCTTATTCTGCTTTTGAGATTTGGAGCTGGAAAGTGTTCGTAATGTCTTATTTTATGAAAAAGTAGCCAATGTTTTGATTTTGCTACATTTCCCATATCTGATTAAGCTATTTGTTAACCATTGTTCACGATGTTTCAAACTACACTGGATCTGGAAGGAATGGGAGCAGCTTTTTAACCTGATTGACAATGCTTTTTTTTTTCCTAGACAGAGGACCCTAGGATGGAACAGCAAGGATGGAATGCTGGTTGATTGACAGTCATATTTTGAATGGTGATGATTATTGAAGTAACCAATCTGTTACATTATTCATTCATTCATTCATCCATTTATTTATTTATTTATCTATCCAGTCATTTATTCATTCATTCATCCATCCATTTATTTATTTACTTATTTATTTATTCATTCATTCATTTATTTATTTATGTGTTTATGTATTTATTTATTTAGTTTTTTGCAAGGCAATGGGGTCAAGTGGCTTGCCCAAGGCCACACAGCTAGGTAATTATTAAGTGTCTGAGGTTGGATTTGAACTCAGGTACTACTGACTCCAGGGCCGGTGCTCTATCTACTGCGCCACCTAGCCACCCCCATTATTTATTTATTTTGAGGTGGGGTAGATTGAGACTTGTGATTTCAGTAGTGTTGGTAATCCAGGGACATGTGGTGAGAGGCTGGCAGGTGAGGCAGACCTGAGTCTCACCTCTGATTGTGAAGTGTTAAATGGGGCCTCACCTGCTGACCCCACCTCATCCCATGTCCCTGCTTGAATTCTTGTTAAAAAAACAACAACAACTCTCTCTACTGAAGCAGATTGTCAGCCTTTCTAGATTTAAGGAGAGTGGCCTAAGGGTACCGAGGAGGTAAATGCCTTGCCCTAGATCATGTATCCAGAATGAGTCAGAAGTGGCATTTGAACCCATGTCTGTAGCCAGCAGGCTATCACTAGACCAGGCTTCCTCTTATACTCATTATGTTTTACCATAATATAACTCTCTGCAAACTCCATTTATTAATTCCAGTTTTCCTTTCTGGAGCTATGCAGAATAGGTCTATTCCCTTTCTTCATACTGTCTCTTCAAATATTTGGAGACAGCTATCTTGTTCTTTAATGCTGCCTTACTCCCCTGCTATATCTTTCCTAACTCTGTTTGTAGATGAATTCAGTCTCAGAAAGAGCAAATTTATCCCTTGATTTATTAATATTTGGACAGGTCAGGAGCTTCCTGATACTAGAACTATTGACCAGATTAAGCAGATGCATGCAGAAGCAGGAGAGATGTGGGGTTGGACCAGATTCTTGTATTTATGGTTCAGTACCAGCCTATACTACAGCAGAATGTAAAAGGGAAATTTAATAAGGTCTCTTGAGGGGTTAGTACATGAAATTGTTCCCAGATAAGTAACTAAGAAAAAGACCCTTATAGTTGCTTCCCCTTCAAAGGCTTCAAGGGGCAGTTAGATTGGTGCAATGGATAGAGCATGGTCTTGAAATCAGAACAGGAGTTTGAGTCCAACCTCAGACACTTGACACTAGGTGTGTGACCTTGGACAAATCACTTAACCCTGCTTGCCTCCTTTTATCCAGGGCCATCTCCAGTTGTCCTGATTCCTATCTGACCACTGGACCCAAATGACTCTGGAGGAGAAAGTGAGGCTGGTGACTTTAGCACAGCCCCTCTCACTCAACTCCAATTCATGTGCTTGTCACAGCATCACCTCCCTAATGTCCTTCAGAAATGAAAGACAAACATTCATCCAAGGGATTTAGGAGAGCTAAGGATTTGAGGATCATAGATTTAGAGCAGGAAGGGATGCTCAAGTTCGCTTAGCAGAATAATTCATTTTACAGATAAAGAAACTGAGGTCAAGAGAGATGAAATGGTCAAGGCTTAGAATCTTGAGGGGAGAGTGAAGACTTCTCAGAGGGAGGTGGAGGAGGGTCTGAATCTCAAAATCAGTTTTAAATTAAGTCAAGAACTATCTTTATTGGAATTTAGGATCAGAGCATATGACTAACCTTATTGTACAAAATTTTCTCTTGACATATTGCACTAGAGGAGTGATTGGGGCATTATGGGCAGAGTGTTAGTCTTCTAGTCAAAAAGACTTGAGGTGAAGCCATTCTTTGACATATATTGTGTGACCCTGGACAGGCCACTTAACTACTTGGTTCTCTTGGGGAACATTTTAAAAGAAATTCAGATTTATATTTCTCTTTTTATTTGTGACCTGTTCTTTCATGTATCTTATCTTCCTCAAAAAAATAAAAGCAATTATGGTAAACCTAGATCTATGGAAGTAGCTTAGGACTCTCTGGACCTGCTCCTGGCCCTTCATTATTGAAGAAGACTAAAATGACAACATTATATTTAAGACAAATTATAGTATGTTCGACTGACTATCAGATCAATACTGCTTGGGCACAAATGGTCCATGTTGGTCTAGATAGAGTACTGGACTTGGAATCAGGAAGATCTGAGTTCAAATCCTGTTTCATGAACTTACTAGCTTTGTAAACCTACCTCTGATAGCTTTTGGGGAAGAGTGGAGATTTATGAAGCAGAGATTAGGAAGTAATGCATTTTAGACATGGATCAAGGCCTTGTCTTAAAGTCTTTTGGATGTTCACACTAAGTCTGGCACCAATATGGTAAGCTCCAGGGAGCAGAAGGTCACCAGGTGATATGAGGAGGGACAAACTGGCCCAGGTAAGAAGATCAGAGCAAGTTAAAAGTTATGTGTTCATAAGCATTGGAATGGGGCCCAGAGTGACTATTGCATTTCTGGCTTGAGCAAGATTAAGAGATACAGTTTCAAAAAACAATAATAAAAACCAACCAACCAATCTGCTCCCATCATTGCCAACAGGAGGGCAGCTAGGTGATGTGGTGAACAGAGCACTGGCCTTGCATTCAGGAGGTCAGGAGTTCGAATCTGGCCTCAGGCACTAGCCATTTACTAGCTGTGTGACCTTGGGCAAGTCACTTAAATCTGATTGGCCCAAATCCAGGGTCATCTCTAGTCATCTTGATTCATATCTGGCCATTGGACCTAGGTGACCTTGGAGGAGGAAGTGAGGCTGGTGACCTAGCACAGCATCATCTTTATTCAAATCCAGTTCATGTGCTTGTCATGGCATCACCTCCCTGATGTCATGGTTTTCTTTGGAAATGAAGGCATAAAACCAAAATGGGATAGGGATTGAACGTGTGATTTAATTCCAGGTGAGGAACTTCCCTCTACCAACAGAAGTTGGCATTGTCTTTGCACCTAGAGTCTTAGAGATCTACCTGTGACCCCAGGAAATAGTCTTTATGACTTTGAGATCAACTCTCTATCACTAGACCATGTTGCTTCTCACCAAACTGAAAAAGCATTCAGTAATTGCCCTTAGAACCCTGCTAGAGAGAGAGAATAGACTTCATCCCTTTCCTGGGATTTCTGTCTAAAATAGACTATGTCATCAAATTAATCCATCAGTTAAAAAAGTAATTAAGTGCCTGCTATTGGCCAGACAGTATACTAAGCACCAGGAACACAGATATGAGGAATGAAACAATTTCTCCTTAAATTGAGGTTATATTCTAATGGGAGAGACAAAAAACATGTAAAACAATATAAACAGCATAAAGATATTGTGAATAAGTACAAATATCTATCTATTTATCATCCATCTATCTATCATCTATCTATCTATCTATCTATCTATCTATCTATCTATCTATAGTTGTTAAATATAAGATAACTTGGAAGGAAGGGAATTAACAGTTGGGGGAGATCAGGTAAAGGTTTCATGAAGTCAGAAGATGGTGCTTGAGGGGAGTCTTAAAGGGAAGACATTGAATTTATGAAGCAGAGATTAGGAAATAGGCCAGTTCAGGCATGGGCCACAGCCGCTTTAAACAGACATGGAGATGAGAGATGTAGTATCATGTATAGGGAATAAAAAGGAGGTCTGTTTGGTTGAGTCACTGGGGCAGGGTGCTGAATGATGCCCAAAGAAGCTGGAAAAATAGGTTGGGACCAGGTTGTGAAGGGATTTAAAGAAAGAAGGAAATAAGGTCTTATAAAACACTTATTATAATAAAAATTGTATTATGTGCCTTGTAAATAGCTTACTAATCCTCAAAACATCCCTATGAAGTAAGTGTTGTTATTACCCCTATTTAAAATGGAAGAAACTGAAGCAGGTAGAAGTTATGTGACTTATCCAGGGTCACAAAGCTAGTAAATGACTGAGGCTGGACTTGAACTCAGGCCTTTCAGAAGCCTGGTTCAGTTATTACCCTACCAAGATGCCTTTAAAAACGAAACAGTAATTAGGGAGCCATCGGAGTTGATTGATAGGGGAATCAAGATTAAACTTGAATTCTTTTTACACTTTAGGAAGATTGGAATGGTCAGGATCATTTGCAGCAGCAGCAGCAGTCCATTCTAGTTATCTCCTTTAGAAATTGGCCTTCTTTCAGAGGAAAGCAATAATTATCCTGCATTACTCAACCAATTGAAATGGAGCTCTTGGTATATGGGAAGGATGGACAATTTTTTCATCTACTGCATACAGGCATATCATATAGTTCCAGGCAAGGTATGGCTTATTCCTCCCTTCTTATCCCTAGCTGGCTATTATGGACTGTATGGAGCAAACAAACAAAGAATTTCTTTCTTTGGGCTAGATCGCCTTTTTTAGGACTAGGTTGGGCTGGAGCTGTAGGATCTAGTTTTGACCACTAGAGGGAGAAATTATGCTGTGTGATGGCTATAGCTACGTGCTGGATTACAGGGTTGCATGAGGAGAATGATGAGTATTAGGCACACACCAAGCTGAAATGAGGCTCCCTAGGTCAGCTTTGTTACTTTTCTTTAGTAAAGCTGAAGTTGCTGGCTTGGGAAAAATAATAACCAGAATTTTCAGGGAGCAAGGTTTGCAAAATTCTTTGCATAAACTGTCTCAGTTGATCCACGAAGCCCTGGGACGTAGGTGGCATTACCCCCATTTTACAGATGAGAAACTGAGGCTTAGAGAGATTAAGTGATTTAACAAGATCACAGAATCCGAAAAAGAGACTTCTGCTTTCTATTTTCTTTTTGTTGCTGTCACAGAATGTAATGAGCTTTGCAAAATTGCATTTTTTGAAAATTTAATGTGGGATTTCAGAGATGACCAAGTCAAGTATAGTGGAATAAATATGGGTTTGGGGCCAAAAATCTGGGTTTGAGGGCAGCTAGGTGGTGCAGTGGATAGAGCACTGGCCTTGGAGTCAGGAGTACCTGAGTTCAAATCTGGCCTCAGACACTTAATAATTTCCTAGCTGTGTGGCCTTGGGCAAGCCACTTAACCCCCATTGCCTTGTAAAAAAAAATATGGGTTTGAGTTCCAGAATGTATCACAACTCAAACTGAGTTCTGGAATTCTAGCTCTAGAATGTGTCTCCTGTGACACTGTAGCCTAGTCATTAAACTTAACAAATATATCTCATTTTCTCTTCACACCTATCCTGAGAAATAGGTGGTATTATTATTTTCATTTTACAGACAAGGAAACTGAAGCAAGCAGGCAGGTTAAGTGATTTGCCCAGGATCACACACACACACACACACACACACACACACACACACACACACACACACACAAAATATCTGAGGCTCTTTTTGAACTCAGCTTGTTCTGATTCCAGAAATCTATTTACTTTACCTAGTTACCTGGCACTGCTCTAGATCAGGCATGGGGAACCTTTTATTCTGCCAAAGGCCACTTGGATGTTTATAATATCATTCACCTGCTATGTTTGGTCAAACATTTAATTAATGCACCCTTAAAAGTTCCTAGATTTATTGAGTTTCAAGTCCTGCCTGTGGTTTCCATGACATTGCCAAGGGTTTCCCACCCCTGCTCTAGATGCTGAAGATACAAAGACAGAAAAGAAACAATTCCTCTACTCCATATGTTCCTTGAGGGCAGGGATTGTTTGATTTTTGACTTTTATTCAAAGCAACTAACATATATATTCCTTGGAATATAGTAGGCATTTAATAAATGTTTGTTGGGTGATTGATTCATAGTTTATTTCAGACTCAGGCTTATACTCTCCAAAACTACTAGAAGAGTGGCTACTGCTCTTTTCCACCAGGATTTTAGAGGCAACCTGAGGGGGTTGTAGTTGTCTAATACTATTACTTATAAGCCCCCATTTTGTATGTTCTTCACCAGTATTTTTCATCTCCATATGAATTAAGAAATTATATTTTACAAACGGATATTTATTGAGAAGATATAGTTATAACCAGGAGCCAAAAGCCAATAACATTCTCTTATACCAGGTCTCACTCTCCCCTCTAGACTCACTTGGTCCCTTGGGAGAGCAGGTTCCAACTTAAAGGGGTTGTTGACGTTTTTACTTGTTGGTTCAGCTATGGGCAAACTCTAGGTATTGGACTCGAGGTATTGGAACTTGGATGATTTCTCCAAACTTTTAAAGCTCACAAAGTCATAAATTTGTCTGTTTTTTTCCTCTCTGATAGCTACCTTAGTTCAGGAAATAAGAAGTACAACAGAGACAAGATATAAAGGTATAAATGGTAGCTCTTACAGGAAGCTCTCAGCAGTTGAAAGAGTTCATTCGAGTCTTTTTTGTATGTAACATCTGGTTCTGGCTCAGCAGTCAATTAAAAAGGACTTTTTGTCATCATTCTGAAAGGAGGATGGAATCTCTTATTCTTGACTAGGAAGGAGCAGGCTTACCAAACAGCCACAATATATTGCCCATGCTGACATTCACTGGCCAGTCCCTTTCATAGCAATAGGACAATAGGATTTTAAATTTAAACCTAGAAGACATATTTAGAGGCCATTTATTTAGAATCTCTTATTTTACAGATGAGGAAACATTGTCCTTGAAAAGTTAAGTGATTGTCCAGGGTCACACAAGTAAATAGTGGAGTCAGAATTCTAACTATGTCCTTTGACTCCATACACTCAGACCTGAGGAGCAACTAGGTGGGGCAGTGGAGTTAGAAAGATCTGAATTCAAATCTTGTCACACTTTTTAACTGTGTGGCCCTGAACTAGTCACTTAAACTTTACCTCAATTTTCTCAACTGTAAAATGCCTATGATGAAACCCTCCTAGGGTTTTTAAGTCATTTATGATATAAGTCATTTAATAAATGCTCATTTCCTTCTATCTTCTATTAGAGTGAAACTATACATACACACAATTAAATACAAAAGATATTCAAGATAAATACAAATAAATTTGGTGAAAAGAGAGCATTAATAGGGAGGATCATGAAAGACCAAATTTAGGAGGTGGCATGTGAGCTTGGAAAGCTAGGGACTTTTGGAGGTGAAGGTCTAGGCATGAAGAATATATCCTTGGAATCAGTAAATGGAATATCATCTATGACAAATAGCAATTAGTCATTTAGACTGGAAAACAGAGCTCCTGAAGGGAGTAATATCCAATAACTCCAGAAAGGTAGGTCAGGGTCAGGTTATAAATGGCAAGAAGGTTTGGATCAGATGGTTTCTTTTTATTTGGTTGGTTGTTTGTTTTTCTTGTGGGGCAATTGAGATTAAGTGACTAGCCCAAGTTCACACATTTAGTAAGTGTTAAGCATCTGAGGTAAGATTTGAACTCAGGTCCCCTTGACTCCAGGGCTCATGCACCTATCTATTGCTTCCTCCCCCTCCCAAATCTATGATTTTATGATTTATCTTTGCTGCTGCAATGATAAGAGGGCACTAATGGAATTAGAATTTGCTGGAAGCATTGTTGCTGATGAAATTCTAAATCCCCCAAAAGCCTGGAGCTGAAATGATGGTGCAGAATTCTGGCCAGGAGGAGCTACCCTGGGCATAACAATGGTCAGAAATGACACAGAGGGCAGCTCACATCTCTGACTTGACTTTTGAGGAAAAAGGAGGGCACTTCATTAAAGTTTCCCATTAAGGAAGTCTTGCCAGCCAGGAGACAGAACTGAGAATTGCATATAATCTCCCGAGCTCCTGTAATGGGTTTTTGAGACTTCCTCTCTTTTAGAGAGCTGGCATTGACTATTCCTTGTGTTATTGTTGGTAAAAAGAACCTATCCAGGCTGACAGTGGCAGTGAGATGCAGACTATTTCACCCCGGGCATCTGCCTGCAGAGATGGGGACTCTGTTGTCTACCTGTAAATAGTAAGCTTCTCTAGAGCAGGAAACTCTTTAAAATCTTCTGAATTTTTTTTCTTTCCTGCTTGAGTAAATGAGTTTTATTTGCTGAGTCTGCCCCCAGCCTAGATAGATAAGAGCTTTATCTATCCAAGAAACTGGGTGGGTGACTGTGTGAAGTAAATTTAGTCAGCAGGTGGGGTGGGAAAAGATAGCTACAAGGGAGACACTTTATTAATAACTGACCAACTGTTTCTCCTCATCCAGAGAGAGAGAGAGAGAGAGAGAGAGTGAAAGGGTTTTGAGATCTTCAACCCTTCCATGATAGTCTAAAGGTGAATGCAATTGGGAGCAGTGGGGTAATGTGGAGTCAGGGAAAACATTGTAATAGTTCGTCTTTCTATAGTGCTTTAGGGTAGCTAGACGAATACTGTGGGTGGAGTGTCAGTAATGGAGTCAAGAAGACTCATTTTCCTGAGTTCAAATATGACCTCAGATGCTTATTAGTTGTGTGACTTTAGGCAAGTTACTTGACCTTGTTTGCTTCAGTTACTTAATCTATAAAATGAGTTGGAGAAGGGAAAGGCAAATTGTTCTATCATCTTTGCCAAGAAAACTCCAAATCGAATTGTGAACTGTTGGGACAGGACTGAAAAAAAAAAACCTGAAAAAGGATTACAATGGCTTTCTGTCTTTCAATCATTTCAATTCTATGGGGTAGGAAACATAAGAATTATTTATCCCCATTTTACACAAGGGGAAACAGAAGTTCCAAGAGGCTAATTGATTACTCAAGATCATTCAGCTAATAAATGGTGGTGATGGTGAGGATTCCACTGGTCATCTGAGTGCTCTTTTCACCATCTCTTCATTTTCTACCAGACTGGCTCATAGTAGGCCTTAGTAAATGTTTATTGACAATTCCTACAATCATTTCCTGTTACTCAATGTAGGGAACTGGATTGTATCAGTATGGTCCATGGCAACCTATCTGTATAAAATTAGCTTGCATATGCTGTAGGTAGAAAATGAGAAAAATTAGTATGGGAACCCCCAAATCAGACACATAGTCTAAAAAAATCCAAGCAGCAGACCTAAAATAAATGAAACTCTTCATTTTCCTTTGTATAGTTTTATATTTACTGAAAAATTAGCATATCAGGTGGGGGGAGGCAGTAAATCCACTGCCTGCAGGTTTTTGTGTTCTCTCAGTCTAGTTTTGTGGTAATAATACATATGATAATCATTAATAACAATAACAATTCAAGCTTATGCTGTGCCTTAAGATTTATGTAACACCTTTCTTATAATAACTCTGTGAAACTGTTAGTTTAATAATGATTAGCCTTATTTTTACAAATGAGGAAACTGAGACTCAGAAAGACCAAATGACCTACCTATTTATGGTCACATACAAAGAAATTGTGTCATGGAAACCTAGAGAGAAGGAATATATAGAAAAGCATCATCAGCAATATCAAAAGCTGCAGAGAAAGGATGAGAGAAGACCATTGAAGTCTTGGTGATTATGACATCTTTGGAAAGAATCATTGCCATTGAATCTGGAGGCTAAATCTGGGAGAATTAAGAAAAGGTTGAGAAGAAAGGAAGTATAGCTGACAATCCTTCTCATGGAATTAGGGTAGAAAAAGGGACTGGACCATCGCCAGTCTTTTTGACTTATATCCTGCCACTGGACTCCAATGGCTTTGTAGAATAGAGGTTGATGACTTGGCACCTCACTTAAATCTAAATCATTTGCAAGCCAAGATGTTACCCTCCTGAATTCATTGGTCCACTTCAAGAACAAAGAATGAACAACCACAACAACAGAAAAAGAAGAGAACAGAGAGGATGATGGTTCTCAGGGATAGATGGATAGATGGATCAAGGGGAAGTTTTTGGAGGCTGGGAGAGAGACCTGAGTATGTGTGTAAATGTAGGTGAGAAGACAATTGTGGTGTTTATGTGGCCTGAGACAATGCCCGTGGAAGAGGGCACATGCAAGAGGCGAGCATCAGAGAAGTAGAACAAAAATTATATCAACATCGTTAAAGCATTGTCTCTTTTTATGTAAAAGAAAAAAGCCCTCTTGAAGTCAGATTCCACTGTGCTTATATTACTGCTTCAGGCTTTTAGAAAGAGAAGAAGGCCAGGGAATGGTCTCAGTGGCTCTTGTAAACAGTGGGGGGAAACTTCCTGAATTTTGGAAGTAGGCAAATGCTTGGGGCTATTTTGCTAATGTTTGGAGTCAGCACTTTCCCTTTTCTGTTTCCTGCAGGGAGAAAATGACTTTTCTTTTGTTTCCCCCAACTAGACTTCTGTGATTTCTTTTTACTTTCCATCTTCATGGGGGGAGGGGGAGAGAAGGGAAGAAGTGTGGATGGAAATTTTAGAATAGCAGAATTTACCTGAAGGCTTCATTAAGGTAGCCCTCAAGCCCATGTCTGCCTCTTTGAAAGTTCCACCTTGCTCCCATTTCTGCCCTCTGCGACCAAATGGAGCAAATCTAATTCCCTTTAAAGCAGGAGAGTTCCGATAGTGAAGGGCAGCTAAATGGTGGGTGAATGGAGCCCTTGAACTCATTTTCATGAGTTCAGATCTGGTCTCAGGGCAGCTAGGTGGTGCAGTGGATAGAGTACTGGCCTTGGAGTCAGGAGGACTTGAATTCAAATCCGACCTCAGACACCTAATAATTGCCTAGCTGTGTAACTTTGGGCAAGTCACTTAATCCCATTGCCTTAAATAAATAAAATTTAAAAAAAATCTGGTCTCGGACTAGCTATGGGACCCTGAACAAATCACTTAACCCAATTTACCTTGGTTTTCTCAGCTGTAAAATAAGCTGGAGAAGGAAAAGGCAAACTGCTTCAGCATCTTTGCCAAGAAAACTCTAAATGGGGTCTTGGAGAGTCAGACATGATTGGAAAATGACTGGACAACAAAGATAAATTTTTTTTTTTTTAAAAATGTCTACTTTCAGGAAAGTTACAATCTTCTTTATTTAAACAGAAGCTTATGCATGATCATCTGAGGAAAGTACACTAACAATGAAGGGGATCAGAAAAACTCACAGAACATTGCAATGCTAGATTAATAATACTACGATATATTTTGAGTCCAGTACTGTCTCTCCCAGAGCACAGAGATGCCTTCAATTCCAGCTTCCTGAAGAAGGATGGAATGAGAAGAGGTTAGAGATGGCTGCTCTTCCTCCCATTGAGTCACACAAAATTACAATCCTCTATATGTGGGTCCCACTCTCTTTGTGGGACTTTCTTTCCTTTACAACAATAATACACAAAATTACAAGATAAGCACAAGATAAGACAAGTTCTATAAAGTATTTATTAAGTTTATTAAGAGCATTGTGCTAATTGGTGGAGCTACAAAGAAGGGCAAAAATAGACCCTGCCTTCAAGGAGCTGGCATTCTAACATGGATTAGAATTTTATTTTTAATAGATACATTTATCAAGCACCTACTAAGCACCAAACACTGTGATAAACTAGGTGGAATAAAGAATAGAAGAGAAAAAAGACAGTCCCTGCCCCCAAGGAACTTTACTATCTAAATGGGAGAGATGATAAACAAACACACACATGTATAATAATAATAATGTTTGTCGTTCATTTTCGAAGAAGACCCCAACATCAGGGAGGTGATGCTATGACAAGCACATGAATTGGATTTGAGTGAGGGGGTTCAGTGCTAAGTCACCAGCCTCACTTTCTCCTCCAGAGCCATCTGGGTCCAGTGACCAGATATGAATCAGGATGATTGGAGATGGCACTGGAGGCTAGGCATTCAGGGTTAAGCGACTTGCCCAAGTCACTTGGGCTGGACCTTGGGTAGTCCATCTAGTAGAAGTCAAGTGATTGAGACTGGAGTTGAACTCTTGTCCTCCTGACTCCAAGACCAGTGCTCTATCCTCTGTATCACCTAGCTGCTGTACTTGTACAAAGAAGTTATTTGTAGGATAAACAGGAAGCAAATAAGAGACAGAAGCTCCTTGAGTTAAGAGAGTTTGGAAAAGGCTTCTTGGAAAAGATTGGACTTAGGAATCCAGGGAAGCCAGGAGATGGGGATGAGGCAGAAGAACATTTCAGTTAGGAGAGATAGTAAAAAAAAAAAAGGCCAGAACTTAGAGATGGAGTATCTGGTTCAGGTTTCTTCTTCAGTTCATTGTACAGGTGAGGAAACTGAGGCAAACAGGGATATGTGACTTGCCCAGTGTCCCATAGCTTGTAAGTATCTGAGACCAGATTTGAACTCAGAAAGATAAATCTTCCTGACTCTAAGCCCAGTGTTCCATTCAACAGGCTTATTTCTTTTTAATAAGGGCCAGGATGGTTTAGTGGCAAATACTCTGATGAGGTAACCTGAGTTTATATTCTGGCTCTTCTACTTACTACTTGTGCTACCTTGGGCAAGTCTGAACCTCTGTTTCATTATCTGTAGAATGAAGGTCTTGGACTAAATATTAACTACAATCTCTGGCAACTCTAATTGCTGTGAATAAAAATAATAACATACTTATAATAGTGATTATTTGGAATTTGAAGCATCTTTCTTGGAATAACTCCAGCAGGAGGAATATATTCAAGTATTTATTCTTTTTTTTTGAATTAGGAAACTGAGGTTCTGAGAAGTTTATTGCCTTGCTCAAGCTATTATAGTAACTGAGAGACCTGGGACTTGAAGCTCTGATGACTCAAAATTTAGTACTCTTTGTATAGATGAAAATTAAAGGAAAGTGTCTACCTTACTGTATTTGCTTTGCTGAATTCATTGGAACATCCCTTCCCTGAGTTTGCCCCCATAATGGTTTACGATGAGTCCATCTTTAGAAAAATGAGTTCAATTTCCTCCTGAAAACCTGTCTCTCCCTGCTATTTTTCTTGTCAGACAATGGGGAAACTGCTGGTGGTGCAAGGTTGTCTTCCAAGGAGAAGGAAGTGGTCCTGGAGAGCTTTTATTTAATAGAATAAACAAGAGTCCTAAAAGTCTTCTAATTAGTAGGATAGAGACCCTGGAAAATAGAACTGGTATATTCATTCGCAGCATGTCTCTCTTTTTCTTCTTCCTCTTGCCTTAGGTACATATTTGCTCTAGAGATGCCTGAGCCTTTGACTCACTCCTCCCCAGATTGGTTGCCAAAGAATAATTGCTCCACCTCTACCTGGGTATTACTTTATAACATCCTCTTGGTTCCTAGAGGGGACAGATCTTGGCCACATAGCAACCTCCTCTCTCCACCCCTCTCACTCTGCCTCTGAGTCAAACCATGGCAGCTATGGCAGGAAGACTGTCAAAACAGCAACGCTCAGTGGTGGAAGGCCTGGGTTCCAGTCAGAATGCCGTGAAGTACCTGGGTCAGGACTATGAGACCTTAAGGAAACAATGCATGGAGACAGGAACTCTATTTAAGGATCCAGAATTTCCAGCTTGTCCGTCAGCTTTGGGGTACAAGGATCTAGGGCCATACTCTCCTCAAACCCAAGGGATTGTCTGGAAAAGGCCCACGGTAAGGATATGGATTCATGGGAAAGGATCTAGTTCAACAAAATAGGGGTGGGAAGATCACAGCTTTGGCTAGGAAGTCAATGCATTGTACTGCTATGGACATGTGGGGGTCATGACTACACATTTTAAGATGTCTCCATTCTTCCTCCCTCCCTCTTTCCTTCTCTTCTTCCCTTCTTTTCCCTTCCTTCCTTTCCTTTCCTCTTCCTTCCCTCCCTCCTTCCCTCCTTCTTTGCTTCCTTCCCTCAGTGTCATACAATGGGAAACATATTGGCTTTAGAGTCTTGGGTTCAGATCTTAACTTTGATGGTTAGCCCTCATGTGATCTTGGACAGATCCCTTAATCTTCTTGGGCATCAGTTTCCTCATCTGTACAATGAAGGGCTTGGACACTGAATGGTCTGTTCTAAATCTGGTGAAACCCACCAGATAAAGGTCTCATTGAACAAATCAAACCAAGATCACCAGGGGAAATGATCTTTAGCCTTTCTAGTATGTGGAAATCTTCAGGGCATGATTAAATATGCAAATTATTATTATAATCCTGGACATATGGGGATAGATCATTGACTATGGCCTTAAAGGAATAGCTTTTATTGTGTTATTTGGATTTTTTTCTTCTCTTTCTCTCCCCTCCTTCCCCACCTCTGCCTCCATGTAATTAAGAGATGGAGAAGAGGGGAGGAGATAACCACCAGGGCCTGGGCATTTTCATTTGGCTGAATAATACATTTGTTGCTTCTGGCAACATAATAATAATAATAGTTGACATTTATAGAACACTTTACAACCATCTTCTCATTTGATCTTCACAACAATGTGTGAGGTAAGCACTTCTGCTATTTTTTTCCCTCATTTTACAGTTGAGGAGATGGAGGCTATGGGGAGTTAATTGACTAGTCATACATCTAATAAGTGTCAAAGATAAGATCTAAATTCAGTCCTTTCCTGACTGGGAATACTTTTTCAACTACACCAAATTGCTTCTTTGGGGCATATTGCATAAGGAACACAAAACTGGAACTTACAGCATCTTCTCAATCTAATGGTGGGAGGCTGAAGTCACCATCACCATTTTCTTGGTAACCACCTAAGTGAGAAGGGAGAATGAGAAAAATAGCTCAGTGTAAACTATCTCTTTCCCCTCTTCCTTCATTTTATCAGCAACAAACACTTATTGTCATCTTTTTATTAATTTCATGGCACCCTGGAAATTTTTAGAGACATTCAAGATGTGAGTATAGCTCACAGATTTACGTTAGGAACCACAGATTTACATCAAGGGGCCTGAGAGAAAACTTGCCCAGATGAAGACCAGTTCATCAAGAATTAGGAGTTAAATCTCTTAAAAGGATTAAGAAATAGATCCCTCTTCCTTCTTTCGCAGTTCTGAAGATTTTATGAATTCAGTCATGTTGCCCATTCTATCTAAATTATTTCTTCATTTAGTGTGAATGTTTTTGAATAACCATGATAGCTATAAGACAATGTGGTAATTATTGTTGTATTTTGGGGGGAGGTGGAAGACTGCACCTATGGTTTCATGGGTGTTGGAAAATCCCTGTGAGGAAATTCCATCCACTCTTGCAGATGAATGACTGTTCCACAATTTATATTCTAGAGTCGCATGGGGATCATTCAGAGGTTAAGTGACTTTCCCAACCAGTATCTGTCAGAGAAGGGACTTGATCCCAGGTTTTCCTGACTCTGAGACCAATTCTCTTTTCTTTAAGCCAAAAAGCATTTATTAAATGCCTACTCTGGGCAGTAAAAAGACAAAGACAAACTAGTCCTTGACTTCAGGAGTTTATATTCTACGTAGCAATTCAACACATCTATAGCTAAGTAAATATAAATGAGATAGAAAGTTATATGAAGTAATTTCAATAGAGAGAGAGAAAACTTTAACAACCTGAAGAATTATGAAAGATCTCCTGGAGAAAGAGTATTTGACCAAAGGCTTTGACCTGAAGGAAGTTTTCAATAAAACCAGGGGATAAATTCAGCCATTCAGTGAATAAACATTTATTAAGCACCTATTATATACTAGACACTGTGCTAAGCTCTGGGCATAGAAAAAGGCAGAAGGCAAAAAAAAATAGGCAAAAGATAACCCTTGTCAAGGAGCTCACAATCTAATGGGGAAGACATTATATAAACAATTATGGAAAAACAAGCAAGAAATGGGATAAATAGGAGGCAGCAGTGAAGAGGGCATTTCAGATACTGGGGATCAGATGTACAAAGGCATAGAAATGATATGTGGGGAATGGTCAATAGACCAAATGACTTCCAGTTCAGAAATTTTGTGTTCTCTACTCCAATGTTTACCAAAATCCACAGGATAGGACAATGGAGCCATGCAGCCAAGTTAGGGACAACTGAAGAGGTCATTGATTCTTGGAGGTGGCAAATGTTCACTGAAAAAATAAAACCTTAACCACCTCCTCATCAATCTTCAATAAATAATTATTGAATATTTGCTATAGGCAAGGCTTTTTCTGGGTATTGTATAAACCTCATTTTAAATAATATAGGTGTTGCTACACCAAAATTATTAATAGCTAATGTAGATGAATTGATGAGACCAGGAAGAATCAGAAATTATTCCTTTTATATTCTTTATTAATCTTATTAATATGCTATGTGATCTTGGTTAAGTCTTAGCCTATTCTTCTATGCCTTAGCATCTTTATCTTTATTCCAGCTCTTTTATCTAATAAAATGACTAGGAAGAGGGGAAGGGCCTGTCACAACATGTATCTCATAACCTAGGGTGGCAGAAGGATGAAAGAGTTTGGGAATAATCATGAACTTTTTGGAAACGAGGGATCTGCAGTATATGTTTGTTGTTCTCTAGTTCATTCTTACCCTTTTGGCCTCCTAGGGTTTCAGGACTGCAGCCCAAATGTGGCTCTTCATCCTGGTTCACACAGAGATGTTTATTTTCATCTACCTTAGGGGGAAAGGAGATGAGACAGACCGAATGAATATGTTTTTGCCCTCTCAGCAGATAAATAAAGCATAATGCTCGGATGAAGTCATATTTTCTCTGAAATAGTGAAATTTGGTTTCCCAGCCCTTGCTGCTTGTTTTTGCTTGTCTTAAGTTTGGGGTTAGAGGAGGGGAAGGAAGGCTATGCTTGTTCTCTAGTTCCCAACAAAAAGTTATTTTGTCCAAACTAAGATCCCTATATTTTTCCAGTCCAGGGGCTCTTAACCTTTTGTTGATTCATAGATCCTTTTGGCAGACTGTTGAACACTATTAGACCTTATTTAGAATAATGGCTTGTTGCCTATATTCATAATGGAAGAAAATATTAAATTTTAGTTAGAGGTTAATGAAAATAAAGCTATATTCCCCCCCCCCCCCATCCAAGTACACTGATTTCCTGAAGTTCATCCATGGACTCACGGTGGGGGGGGTAAGGCAGGCAGGAGGGGGACAATTCAAGTTAAGAACTCTTGCTCTAGGGGAATCTCAAAGGTATAGATGCCCAGAATAGAAAAGAGAGGGTTGGTTTTTGTTTTGTTGTTGTTTTGACCAGGGTTCTTTAGATATATACCTTGCATCCTTGTAGAGAAGATTGAATCTTCTTTGTTCTCTATTTCACGGATTGCTGATTGTAGGAAAAAATCCTGCCCCAAGGATACTGTAGACCCCTTCAGAGGCAGAGGAGTATTTTCTGAATCCTTTCCCCAAATCTTTAATTCACCTGCCTTTCTGGAAGCTCTACAGAATTAGCACACAGTCTAATGCTTTTGGAATCTGAGTAATGCACAGCATGAGTGGGTATCTGTCCAGACTCAATCAATGGGGCTCAACCAGTGTCCATTTTTTGGTGATTAGACATCCTATTGATTTCAAGAAGAGATGCAGAGAGTCAGGAGGGAGGACATGACTATAGAATAATGGAGATCATTGGACCTGCCTGCTGGAGTCAGAAGGGTGGGGGTGGGGTAGGACCTGGCTTGGGGAGTTAGAAGGAAAGAAAGGGAGAAATAGCTCTTTACCTCTCTAACTCACTGAACAAGTCCCTGAACCCAAGGGCTGTTAAATGTAACCTAGGTGTGTGTGTGTGTGTGTGTGTGTGTGTGTGTGTGTGTGTGTGTGTGTGTGGCAGGGGAGGGGCAGTGTTGGAAAAAGAATCTCAGACTTTTCAGGTTGGAAGCATTCATGGAGATCATTTGGTGCTATTGTCTTCATTGTACAGATAGGAGAACTAAGATCTAATGAGAAATGACTTGCCCAAAGTAACAGAAAATTAGAGGCACAGGTGGGATTAAGACTCAGGTCCTTCTGACTTATGATACCTTGACTATCTTCTGTATTCCTCTTTGGGATATGTTGGAAAGAACAAATGAAGAGGCAGAATAAACTGAGTAAAAACTTAATATTTGCCAATATTGACACCTGGGAGTGGTTAGCAATCTTAACTAGTATTATAAGTCATTATAATGGCCTTATCTTTTTTATCAACCACACCACATAACTGACTCACATGGAGCCCATGGTCAATGAAAACCTTAGACTTTGTCACATGGACTGCTGCCAAGTCTGGGTTCTCCAATCCTGTGTTTGTATAATAATTTTTTTCTTGAATGAATGAATGTAAAAGCATTTATCAAGTGCTTACAATATGAGTAGGTAAGTGGAGCAGTAGATAGAGTGCTTAGCCTGAAGTTAGACAGATTCATCTTCCTGAATTAAAATCTGGTCTCAGACACTAGTTGTGTGACCCTGGGCAAGTCACTTTACCCTATTTGCTTTGCTTTCCTTATCTGTAAAAGGAGCTGGAAAAAGAAACAGCAAATCATTCTAGCATCTTTGCCCAAAAAACTGAAAGTGAGTCATGAAGAATCAGACACTTCTGAAATGATTGAACAATACCACAACAAATGCAATATGAAAAATCATGGAGCTAAGGGCTCGGTATACAAAAGCAGAGACAGTCCTTATATGCAAATCTTTAAATTTTTAAATAAAATTTAATTAGATCTATGATTTCATTCATATAGCTGGTGGCACAGTGGATAGATTTCTGTACCTAGAGTCAGGAAGAACTGAATTTAAATCTGGCTTCAGATTCTTACTAGCTGTGAAACCTGAGAGAATCACTTATCCTATGCTTCTGTTTCCTTCTCTGTAAACTGGACATAATGATAGCACCTACCCCCCAGGGTTGTCATGAGAAAAAAATGCAATGATATTTGAAAAGCTCTTTGTAAATCTTAATTCTCTGTATAAATTCTAGATACTATATTGAGAACGCTGGGTAAGGATTTCCTCTTCTGGTGCACATTGGCACCTTTCTTACAACTTATAGTCTCAGCATTGCCTGACCACTCAGAGGTCAAAGACTTGCCTGAAGTCATATAGTCAGTATATAGGTGAGATCTGAATTCAAATCTTTTAGATTCTGAGTCCAATTATGCCATTCTGTTGGTTTTTGTCCTTCATTACTAAATTTCATTCTTTTGGTTTCAGACTGAGATGCTAGCCCATTGAGTTCATTTTGAAATTTCAGTTTTTCATCTATTACATTAGTTAGTTGTTCATCCTTCCCAGTTTTGTGCCATCCAGAAAGATGATAAGCATGTTTCCCATGCCATTACATACCCTTTGATAAAAAATGTTGAGTCGAAGAGAGCCCAGTGATATACCATTAGAGACTTTCCAATCCTCTAAACAATCCTTTTTGAATATAGTTGTTTAACCAGTTATAAGGTCACTTAATTATTTAATCATCCAAGTCAAATTTGTCTATCTTTTCAGAAAAAATTCATGAGACTTTGTCAAATACCTCTCTGAAATCAAGATCTCTTATTACTATGTCTATAATCAACTCTAATCTTCTAGTGTAGAGATGCAATTTAAGAAGGAAATAAAGTTCCTTTTATAGGACTACTCAGTCAATTGAGTGATCACTTTTCCTAAGTGTTGACAAATCATCTGTATAAGTCATCCCCAGTCCTTATCTGACCATGGGACCCAGATGGTTCACTTAAATCCAATTCACTTGCATGTCATGGCATCAACTCCCTGCTCTTCTTCCTGTTCTTCTTTGAGAGTTAAAGATAAAAAACAACATAATTCATGAATTAGCCTTCACAATCTGGCTCCTAACTGTCTTTCCAGCCATATCTCATGGTTCTCTTAAGCCAATATATCACAATCAAACTGTTCCTCTATGAGGTTATATGATGTTTCTTCAGCACAAAGCCAGTATGTATTGGAGAGGCAAGTTTGGAACTTGACTCAGAGGCTAAGTCTCTCTCTCTATCCAAAACAAACTGTACCTTAGGAGAAGCTCACTGTTCCTGGCTCTTCCTTGCCTCCATCCTAGAAAAGGTCTTTCTCTCTCTCTCTCTCTCTCTCTCTCTCTCTCTCTCTCTCTCTCTCTCTCTCTCTCTCTCTCTCTCTCTCTCTCTCTCTCTCTCCCCTCCAACTCAACTTATTGACATCTTCCTTCATCTTTGAATCAGATGCCTTCAAGTAATCTTTTCTTATCCTCTTGGCTAGAGATGAACTTGTCTTTCTTGAATCTCTCAGGGTACTGTTTGACTTCTTTTCTTTTTTTAGTCTTTTTGCAAGGCAAAGGGGTTAAGTGACTTGCCCAAGGTCACACAGCTAGGTGATTATTAAGTGTCTCAGGCTAGATTTGAACTCAGGTACCCCTGCCTCCAGGGCCAGTGCTTTATCCACTGCACCACCTAGCCGCCCCTTACATAATCATTTTCAAAGAGGATTGTTTAGAGAATTTATGTTAACTTGTGAAGATCTGCCCATAAGTTTTGCATCCCATCCCACATTAGCTTCCTCTAGATTGTAACTCCTTGAGGGCAACCACTCTTTGTTCATTTCCAAATATTTGACAGCAGCTATCATTTCTTACCCGAGTTTTCTCTAGGGTGAATACCTTCAATTGCTTCAACCAATCCTTATATGAGAAGAACTCAAGGTCCTTCACTATTCGGATTGCCCTCCTCTGGAAATTCTCCAACTTATCAGTTCTCTAAGGACAATGTCATGTATCAAGGTAGAATAGAGGAAGGAAACAGTTCATCTTACTATGTCACTTTAGAAGTGGATGATGTTTGTCCTTCATTCTCAAAAACCATGAAGTCATGTAGATAATGCTATGATATGCATGTGAATTGAATTTGAGTGAGGGGTTGCTGTGCCAAGTCACCAGCCTCACTTTCTCCTCTAGAGCTATCTGGGTTCAGTGGCCAGCAATCAGGGTTAAATGATTTGTTCACGGTCGCAGAACTAGTGGGTGTCTAAAGTTAGATTTAAACTTAGGTCCTCCTTACCTTCAGGACTGGCTTTCTACTCACTATGCCATCTAAGCTGCCTTTAAAAGTGATAATTTAGTTGTCATTATACTTTAAGAGTTTCCAAGTTTTGAAACATGTACTGCTTCTTGTTTCTTGGTGACTTCTCCAAAATGGCTCCAGAATCTATCTTCTCCCACGCCCAGTCTTCTCACAAAGATCTGACCCTCTCACAGCCTGTGGATGCTGCACTTCTTAAGTTTACTGAACTGGCTGCTCCTTCACATCAAACTCAGACTTCCCTTCCTATCCAGAGTCCTGGCGGCCACCCCTTCTTTTGTGTCTGCCCTCAGCTCCACCCCCACTGCTTTCCCTCCTGCTTTTATCTCCTTGGGTTTCATTCCTTTGGAGAAAAGAATCAAAGCTATTCCTTGATGTAACATGTTCCAGGATACCCCAGATCAAAAGAAAAGGGGATTTCCCCCTGTTTGAAAGGTCTTTCTACTGCCCACATTGCCCGATTGGGCTTACCCTTTGTCTTCACCCCATCTCTTCTTTTAGAAATTTCAGAGTGATCCTTGCTACCTTTTGCCTGATGAATGATATCTTTGCTTTCCCAGAGTTTTCTGGCTGTAACCTCTTTATCATAGCACCACAGACCTAGAGCTTGAAGGAATCTTGAAAGTTATCTGCTCAAACTCCCTCCCTCTATATATGAAGAAACTGAGGCTCAGAGACTTTAAGTTACTTTCTTAAAATCACAGAGATTAGGAAAATGGCAAAGTTGGGATTTACCTTCAGGTCCACTCTTCTGTTCCATGTCACATTGTATTTTTATCTGTCCTGCCACTAGGTACTTTTTTTGTTTTCTAGTGGTTTCATCTAGGTAAACTTTTCTACAAACAGAACCATGACCAGGAATTTTCACTCAGGTCAAATGCTATAAACCAAATTTGATATAACTACCTCAGTGATGCAATGGAAAGAGCACCAGGCCTGGAGTTATGAAGACCTGAGTTCAGTTCAGATTACAGATACTTACCAGATATGTCTGGGAAAGTCACTTAACTTCTGTCTGCCTCATTTTCCTCATTTGTAAAATGGAGATAATAAAGTATACTGTTACCTGCATATAGTTAAGCACTTTATAAATGTTAGCTAATAAAACTATTTCTATTACTACTGCTTGGAGTCATGAAAACCTGAGTTTAAATCTAGCCTCAGATATTTGATAGCCATGTGACCTTGGATAAGTCATTTAATCTCTATATGCCTCAGTTTCCTTATTTGTAAAATGGGGTTAAGAATAGCATCAACTCTTCACAGGTGGTTGTGAGGATGAAATGAAATAATTTTTATAATCTATGTTGAGTGCTATGTAATCACAAAGCATTGTGCTTTGGGCTCTGGCTAGGAAGAGAAGTCTGAGTTTGATGTGAAGAGGGAGCAGCCAGTTCAGTAAACTTAAGAAGTGCAGCATCCACAGGATGTGAGAGGGTCAGATCTTTATGCGAAGACTGGTGGGGGGGGAAGGTAGATTCTGGAGCCATTTTGGAGAAGTCATCAAGAAACAAGAAGCACGAGTGATAAAGTAAAGGAAAGAGAAAAAGGGAGGGAGTACTATGTTTATTCTTAAACAAGACTGTTTTAGTAATGTATAAAAAACATCATTTGTACAAAAATAAGAATAAATAAATAAACAAAAAACTAAAAATAAAAAAAGAAACAAGGAGCAGTATATGTTTCAAGACTATGTAAGTGCTATAATCTATATTAAAGTTCTATGCAAGCACAAAGCATAGGCTCATAAAGAGTGGCTGGGAGTAGAAGGTAGGAATCTCAATGGGGTGGAGATAGAGACTCTAAGGAAAGACTTACCCAAGAGCTGAGGCTCACCTTCTGGTAGCTTCCTATATTAACTAAATATTATTGCCAACTAAGCTAACCTCTGTTATTTCTACCTAGTAAAGACCTTCAAGTTTTATTAATCAACAAAATTATATTATGAGCCTGGCACTATTATTAGGTGCTGGGACATAAACACAAATACAGTGAGACAATTCAAGAAACTTATATTCTACTTGTTTTTGCTCTTTAAATTTGAAACCCTCTACCCTGGAGCAAAGCTCTTATTGGTCCACCCTAGTTATAGCTCTTTCCTCCAACTACATTATCAACTCCTTGGTTGCAAAGAATGTTTCTTCTATGCTTTTGTGCTCTTCATTTCCTCCATGGCATTTCATATAACTGTACATACAAGTAGATGGTCAATATATGTCTGAATAAATGAATAATGTTCATTTTATTGACATTTTTCTGAACAACATTTTTATTAAGCTATAAAATAGAGACAACTTAGTTGCCAATAGGGTGTGAGTATGTGGAGCACAGTTCCACACTTAGTTGATGGAGCATAAGGTTAGAAATTAGAAGACTCAGGGGTTGAGTTGTCTTCTTTTACTGACTCTTTAGTTGACTGTAGACATGCTACTTCCTTACTTTCCAAGTTTTTTCATTAGCATAATGATAAGTATCATTGTAATCATTAAGCATTTAATGAGGATCCACAGGGAGCCCAGTTATTTACTAGGTGCTAAGTAATATTTTTATCTTTTACTTGGATAACTGGGGTATTACCATGATCTTCAGCATATTAATATATCTACTTTGGGGTAACAAAGAACAAGAACAAGAAATCCTGCAAATAGCCTTTATCCAAATCATCATTGTTCTTGGAAATATAATTTTTTTGTACCAAATTTCTTTTAGGAATTGTGTCCTGACCCTCAGTTTATTGTTGGTGGAGCTACTCGCACAGATGTTTGTCAAGGTGCCCTTGGTAAGTAAAGGACGTGTCTGTGTGTGTGTGTGTGTGTGTGTGTGTGTTCCTTTTGTGTCTGTGTGTGTGGGGGGCTTGTAAAGAATGAAATTTAGATTTGTTATTTATACCTTTATAAGAATGAGAAACATTCTAGGAAAACAAAAAACATGAATATCTATGTGTGTATGTGTCTATTCTCTTGTAACTTCTTTTTTTTGGGAGGTGAATCCTCTGAAATTATCTTAAACTTGGTGCTGTTTCCCTCTATCCACAAGTCATTCTTTTATTTAATAAGCATTTATTAAGCTTTTCATGGCAAGGTGATTGTACAGTGGGAAAAGGAGTGAACATTAAAGTCACAGGACCTGAATTTGAATTTTGGCTCTTCTGATTATTAACTTTGTGATCTTGGTCAAGTCTCTTAGCCTCTTGGCCTCAGGTTTTTCATCTATAAAATGATCTTTGTAACCTCTAAGGTCCCTTCTAGCTCCAGAGATAGGCAGTCATAGGGAGTTAGAGTTCTGGATTTAAGAGTCAGAAAGATCTAAGTTCAAATGCAGCCTCATAGACTTAACTAAGCAATGTGACCCCAAGCAAATCACTCAACCTCTGTTTGCTTTAGATTCTGCATCTATAAAATGGGAATACTAACAGCACCTCCCTCCCAGAATTGTTGTGAGGATCAAATGAGATATTTGTAAAGAGCTACACAAATAATTGTGAGCAATTAATTGATCTATCAATTCCATGATTTTTTTTTGTGTGTGCTCAGTACTAGCTGACTGCTTTTTCACCCAGTATATTAATATCTCCTTTTTTTTTTTTGGCTAAGAAAGAACAAGAAAAGAAATCTCTCAAATATCCAGGATTCCTTCATCCAAATCCTCATTATTGCTGGAAATATGGTGCATTTTTGGATGTTCTCCATAGTCAGACTCCAATCTCTATTGTTGTCCCCACCACCACTCTTTGTCACTCACTCTACTTTGAAGCTGAACAAGATCACTTGTTGTTCCTCATTCTCATTTTTTCCTGTCCTAATTTTATACCTTAACACTAGCTATCTATGCTCTGTGCCTGAGATATACTTCCTTTTCATCTTCACTTTTGGAAATAAGCTGACTTTTTCTTTGAGGCTCAGTTCTGTTTCTTCATGGAAGGTTTCTTCATGGAAGAAGCAGAAAAGTATTTTTTTCCCTCAAATTTTCCTGGGATATTCTGTCTGGGATTCTCCTTTACCCCTTTTACAATACATCAATTTGTCGATATGCTCCATATCTATGTCTTTCCTACTGTCTTTTCTTCTGCCCCCCAGTTCTTCCAGGTCATTATAAACCCCTTAAAAGGAGGGAATTTCTTTGTCCTCTTAACCTGCTTAAGTCTACTCCATTAACAAATAGTGAGGGAAGGTCTTAAATCAAGTGTACTAGGTTTTCCACCTTGATGAATAAAGGACAGCGATGTAAGATTCAAGGAGTGCTCAACATTTGAACTAAGCAGTCTTTTGGAGACCCAAGATCTTCTTTGCTTCTCACCTTTTCATAATCACTGCAGATAAGATCCTGTGTCATTTAAGGAAAAATTAATTTCATGGGTTTTATTCTCACTTGTCAGAATGTTTATATATTCTCCCCCCTGATGACAGATTTACTCATTCTGATTATATAAGACCTATTCTTTTTTTTTTCCTTTTTGGTTTTTGTAGGATGATGGGGTTAAGTGACTTGCCCAAAGTCACACAGCTAGGTAATCATTAAGTGTCTGAAGCTGTATTTGAACTTGGGGCCTCCTGACTCTAGGGCCAGTGCTCTATTCACTGAAAGACTTACTCTTAACATGGCCTTGTAGAATAGAATTGTCTGAAGTGGGGCAACATTTATACTTCAATGAATAGATTCTGCTGTGCTTCTGGACTCAAGATCAGGGACACTGAAATCAAATACCTGGTAATGAGAGAAGCAATAGAAAAAAGAACCCAATTCAAAGAAAAGAAATGAAAAAAAATCTGACCACATGAGAAAAGGAATTTAAAAAAATTTTAAAGAAAAGTTTTCTTTTCTCCTTTTATCTCTTATGCTATGTCTCTTCAACTTTGTTTGAGATCCTGACACTAAAAATCAAGGAATAGTTTAAGAAAGAAATGCTTCCACTTTCTTCTTAATGAGAATGACAAACAAGCCAACCACATATGGAGTTTTTCAGAACTGAGAATGATTCCATGATATCAGGAAAATCAATCTCCTAAGTGATAGACACATGCATTCTATTGTAAACTTATAACTAATCTGTTGGAAGAGTAATAGGAATTTAGCTCCTTTTTGTTGATTTGGAGAGGTGTATAATATTTATTCACTTTTTTCCTAGGAAATGATTCACTTTTTACCATATGTGACAAAGAAATTAACCTTCATCTCTAGAATCCTGAAGAACATCTGTATAGCTCTGTTTATGTAGCTACTATGTAGGATAATTATAGCACTTATTTCCAAGGTTTTACTTGTGAATATAAATGAGATACTATTTGTAAAGTGCTTTATAAATGTACCAACTAATATTATGCTGACAGTGATTGATGAATGCATTCTACTTGATCAAATTCATTGATTTTTCCCTCTAATATATTATTTTTAAACCAAGAGAGAAGCAGGATGCTATACAGAATAGTCAGGAAGACCTGAGTTCAAATTCTGTCTCTGACCCTTACTAACTATGCCACTCTGGGTAACCATGTTCCAAGCAACTTTCTTTTTTTTTTTCTTTACTCCCTCTTAGTTATCAGCATTTTTTTTGCAAGGCAATGGGGTTAAATGGCTTGCCCAAGGCCACACAGCTCGGTAATTATTAAGTGTCTGAGGCCAGATTTGAACTCAGGTACTCCTGACTCCAAGGCTGGTGCTCTATCCACTGCACTACCTAGCCACCCCAGTTATCAGCATTTTTTACAAAGATTTTATTTATTTTGAGTTTTATAATTTTTCTCCTAATCTTACTTCCCTCCCCACACCCCCCACAGAAGGCAATTTGTCAGTCTTTATGTGATTTCCATGGTATACATTGATGCAAATTGAATGTGATGAGAGAGAAATCATATCCTTAAGGAAGAAATGTAAAGTATAAGAGATAACTATATCAGACAATAAGATATCAGCCCCCCCCCCCCAAATTAAAGGTAATAGTCCTTGGTCTTTGTTCTAATTGCACAATTCTTTCTCTGGATACAGATGATATTCTCCATTACAGAAAGCCCTAAATTGTCCCTGATTGTTGCACTGATGGAATGAGCAAGTCCATCAAGGTTGATTATCACCCCCCATGTTGCTGTTAGGGTATACAGTGTTTTTCTGGTTCTGCTCATCTCCCTCAGCATCAGCTCATGCAAATCCCTCCAGGCTTCCCTGAATTCCTGTCCCTCCTGATTTCTAATAGAACAATAGTGTTCCATGACACACATATACCACAGTTAGCTAAGTCATTCCCCAATTGAAGGACATTTACTTGATTTCCAATTCTTTACCACCACAAACAGGGTTGCTATGAATATTTTTGTACAATTGATGTTTTTACCCTTTTTCATTACATCTTCAGGATATAGACCCAGTAGTGGTATTTCTGGATCAAAGGGTATACACATTTTTGTTACCTTTTGGGCGTAGTTCCAAATTTCTCTCCAGAAAGGTTGGATGAGTTCACAGCTCCACCAACAATGTAATAGTGTCCCTGATAGGGGCTGCTAGGTGGCCCAGTGGATAGAGCACTAGCCCTGGAGTCAGGAGTACCTGAGTTCAAATCCAGCCTCAGACATTTAATAATTACCTAGCTGTGTGGCCTTGGGCAAGCCATTTAACCCCATTGCCTTACGAAAAAAAAAATAGTGTCCATGATTTCCCACTACCCTTCCAACAATGATCATTATCTTTTCTGGTCATATTGCCAGTCTGAGAGGAGTGAGGTGGTACCTCAGAGAAGCTTTTCTCTAATAAATAATAATTTAGAGAAATTTTTCATGTGACTATGGATTGCTCTGATTTCCTCATCTGCAAATTGTCTTTGCATATCCTTTGACCATTTGTCAATTGGGGAATGGCTTTTTTTTAAAAATTTGACTCAGTTCTCTGTATATTTTAGATATGAGTCCTTTGTCAGAAACATTAGTTGTAAAGATTGTTTCCCAGTTTATTACATTTCTTTTGATCTTGGTTATAGTGGTTTTGTCTGTGCAAAAGCTTTTTAATTTAATGTAATCAAAATCATCTAGTTTGTTTTTAATGATGTTCTCCATCTCTTCCTTAGTCATAAACTGCTTCCCCTTCCAGAGATCTGACAGGCAAACTAGTCCTTGATCTTCTAGTTTGCTTATAGAATTTTTTTTAAATGTCTAAATCCTGTATCCATTTGGATCTTATCTTGGTATAGGGTGTGAAGTGTTGGTCTAATCTAAGTTTCTTCCATACTAACTTCCAATTTTCCCAGTAGTTTTTGTTGAAGAGAGAGTTTTTAATCCCAATAGCTAGATTCTTTGGGTTTATCAAACAGCAAATTACTACAATCCTTTCCTTCTATTGCACGTAGTATATTCCACTGGTCCACAACTCTATTTCTTCGCCAATACCAGACAGTTTTGGTGACTAATGCTTTATAATATAATTTTAGATCAGGTAAGGCTAAGCCACCTTCTTTTGCACTTTTTTCATTGAATCCCTAGAAATTCTTGACTTTTTATTTCTCCATATGAATTTACTTACATCTTTTTCTAACTCATTAAAGTAATTTTTTGGGATTTTGATTGGTAGGGCACTAAACAGGTAGTTTAGTTTTAGTAGAATTGTCATTTTTATTATATTAGCTTGACCTATCCATGAGCAGTTGATGTTTGCCAAGTTATTTAAATCTAATTTAATTTGTGTGAGAAGTGTTTTATAATTGTTTTCAAAAAGTTTCTGAGTCTGCCTTGGCAAATTGACTCCCAGGTATTTTATATTGTCTGGGGTTACTTTGAATGGGATTTCTCTTTCTAGCTCTTCCTACTGTTTCTTGCTAGACATATAAATATATATATATATATATATATATATATATATATTTAAATATATATATATATATATAAAAGTTGAGGATTTATGAGGGTTTATTTTATAACCTGCAACTTTGCTAAAATTGCTAATTGTTTCCAGCAGTTTTTTTGGATGATTTCTTAGGATTCTCTAGGTATACCATCATGTCATCTGCAAAGAGAGTTTTGCCTCTTCCTTCCCAATTCTAATTCCTTTAATTTCTTTTTTCTTCTGTAATTGCTTAAGCTACCATTTCTTTTTTCTTTTATTAAAGATTTTATTTGAGTTTTACAATTTTTCCCCCAATTTTACTCCCCCCCACCTCCCCACAGAAAGCAATCTGTCAGTCTTTACTTTGTTTCCATGTTGTACATTGATCCAAATTGTGTATGATGAGAGAGAAATCATATCCTTAAGGATGAAACAAAAAGTATAAGAGATAACAAGATCAGACAATAAGATATCTGTTGTTTTCTAAATTAAAGGGAATAGTCTTTGAACTTTGTTCAAACTCCATGGCTCTTTATCTGGATACAGATGATATGTTCCATTGCAGACAGCCCAAAATTGTCCATGATTGTTGCATTGATGGAATGAGCAAGTCCATCAAGGTTGATCATTGCCCCCATGTTGCTGTTAGGGTGTACAGTGTTTTTCTGGTTCATGCAAATCCCCCCAGGCTTCCCTGAAATCCAATCCCTCCTGGTTTCTAATAGAACAGTAGTGTTCCATGACATACATATACCACAGTTTGCTAAGCCATTCTCCAATTGAAGGACATTTACTTGATTTCCAATTCTTTGCCACCACAAACAGGGTTGCTATGAATATTTTTGTACAAGTGATGTTTTTACCCTTTTTCATTACATCTTCAGGATATAGACCCAGTAGTGGTATTGCTGGGTCAAAGGGTATGCACATTTTTGTTACCCTTTGGGTGTAGTTCCAAATTTCTCTCCAGAAAGGTTGAATGAGTTCACAGCTCTATCAATAGTGTAATAGTGTACCAGATTTCCCACAACCCTTCCAACAATGATCATTATCCTTTCTGGTCATATTGGCCAGTCTGAGAGGTGTGAGATGGTACCTCAGAGAATTAAGCTAACATTTCTAATACAGTATTGAATAGTAGTCGTGATAATGGGCATCTTTGTTTCACCCCTGATCTTATTGGGAATGCCTCTAGCTTCTCCCCATTGAATATAATGCTTGTTGATGGTTTCAGATAGATGCTGTCCAAGCAACTTTTCAAAATTTTTGTTATTCTTCAGTTTTGTCCAATTCTTCATGATTCTATTTGGGGTTTTCTTGGTACAGACACTGGAGTGGTTTACCATGTCTTTTTCCATCTCATTTTACAGAGGAGGAAACTGAGGTAAACAGGGTTGAGTGACTTGCCTTGGGTCACCTAACTAGTAAGTGTCTGAGGTCAGATTTGAACTTAGGAAGATAACTTTTCCTGACTACAGGTCCAGAGCTCTGTTCATTGCATTACCTAGCTAGCGCCAAGTTCTGAAAATTGTCTAAGTTATAGAGAGGTTGTGATTGGTAGTAGTAAAAAGGGTTCCCAGACATTGAGAAAAATCACAGATCATTCACATATTTGCTTATTTGCCCATCAAATCAGAGAAGGCATTTTTAAGAAGAGGTTTCAATCATATTCACTGAGAAGCTATATAGTAAGTGAATGAATGAAACAATTTATTCTATTTATTACCTATTATGTGTTAGGCACTATACCATATTTAAGTGGATACAAATATAAAAGTGAGAAAGTCCTTCCCCTCAAATTCGAATTTAGGGAGACTCCTCTAGGGAAGTAGAGACCAGGAATTTTCCTGTGTTTTGGTCTCAGGTGAATGGAGCCTTAAAAGTCTATTGTCATAAATTTCTAAGAAGCAATAATAATGTTGCTATAATTACTTTTCCCAGATCAAAAGATGAAAAACAGGGAATTAGGTGGGGTTATGCAGGTGGATAATAACATGGTAGGGGTGGAAGGCTTGGATGGGCTTATGAAGCATGCTCTGGGACTAAATATGATGAATCAGGTGAGGTTGCCTTTATTTATTCACCAATCAGGACAGTTCAGGGCAGTATTCTAAAACTGAGTTTATGGAGAAGGCATAATCCCTAGAGGTCTGACATGGAGGATGCTATTTGAGGTGTGAAGGAGGGGATAGAGGCAGAATGCTTAGGTTGAATAGTTGGATGAAATTCCACAGAGGTGCTCCAGCTTTGAAGTCAGGAGACTTGAACTTGGTTCCTGGTTCTATCACTTAGTGGTTCAGTGATCTTGGGCAAATCCTTTAACTTCTCATACTTTTAACTGTGGCAGCTAGGTGACATAATAGATAAAATGCCAGCACTAGAGTCAGGAGGACTCATCTTTCTGAGTTCAAATCTGGTTTCAGACATTTATACTTAACCCTGTTTGCCTCAGTTTCCTCCTCTGTAAAATGAGCTGTATTGAAGGAAATGACAAACCACATCCAAAAAGTAAATTAAAAAGTTAAAATACAATTAAAATACAAACAAAATTTCCCCTTTTATGTGCAAGGTACTAGGAATACAAAGAAAAGAACAAGTTTTTTTTTCCACAAGGAATTTACATTCTCCTATTATTATATGATGTATGCACAGTTATCTATAGATAAGGTGGGGATTTATGTGGGCAATAGAGAGAGATCAGAAGAGGCAGTAAATAAAGGAAAGTATCATAGAGGAAAAGGTATCTAAGATGACCTTTGAAGAAAGAAAGATTCTGAAAGTGAAGTTAAAGGATTGTATTCTGGGCTGGTCTCAACAGAGGTTTGAGATGATGAATTCATATAGAGAGTAGTTAATAGTCTGACTTGGTAGGACTAACAAGTATGCAAAGGAGAGTCATAGGAAAAACAAGACTAGGAAGATATCTTGGAGCAAATCGTGGAGTAGTCAGTGCTGTTCTAAAGAGTTAGAATTTTTTGCTAAAGCCACTAGGAAGCTACTGAAGAGTTTTTGAACAGAGAAGTGTTATGGTCTCTGGGATGCTAATAGCAAGAATAACCAAAAGCCAAGGCATTCACTGACAGCCTATAAGGGGGCAGGGAGAATTTTGCTGTGCTCCACAGAGTGGGAATGTGAACTGTGCTGTGACCAAATAAGCTCAAAGTGAAAGTCCATATTCTTCTTAGAAGGGAAAACAAAGGGTTATGAGAAAGACTCTTCTTCAGATTCCACATTGTCAGAAAGAAGGAAGTGCTCCTTAAAAGCAAAAAAATAATTAGCAGAATAAAGCAAGAGCTCTTCAATGTGAAAATAAAAAAGAAAATATACATGGATAGGCAGAGGGCAATCTTGACCTATGTAGAATTGGGATTTAGAAAAACACGATATAGGTTAAGGAAGGGAAGAGGAAAGGAATTGGATATTTTGAGTTAAGTAATAGATGATGCAATTCTTATTGAAGGGTAGAGAACTAAGGCTTCTTATGAGAAAATGTTTTATTCACATTTTATTTACAAATAGACATTGTTTATTCACAAACAATTATTCACAGGAGCCATCTGGTAAGAGAAATCTCCTAAAGAATGAGGATAAAGGAGGAACCTAGGAATGGAAAGAGACCATCCTATAAGGTCAGAGGAAGAAGAGATAGTGTGGCTTCAACCTCCTGTTGAAGGTTACTGAAAAAAGTAGGTGAAACAGTGGATAGTCATGGACTAGCAAATACTTATTGTGTAGTGCTTGGGCAAGTCACTTAATATCTGTCTGTTTTCTCATTTGTAAAGTGGAGGCAGTAATAGCGCCTACCCCTCAGGGCTGTTGTGAGGACAAAATAAGATAACATGTAAAGTGCATTGTTATGACTGAGACTTAATGAGATAAGACCCAGGACTAGTCCATCCCTCTGGAAACATATATTTGGTTTAAAAGGAACAGAATAGATAATTGTATACCTGTAGTAGGGGTAGTGGGATATGTATAGGTATGTTTATATTTGTGTGTGTGTGTGTGTGTGTGTGTGTGTGTGTGTGTGTGTGTGTTTGTGTGTGTGTGTTTGTGTGTGTGTGTGTGTGTGTGTTTGTGTGTGTGTGTGTGTGTGTGTGTGTGTGTGTAGAAACAGTTCTTATTAAGAAAATAAACTCCTATGAAACACTCCATGTACCCAAGGAGAAAAGCATGGTGGAGAGCATTTGGGTGAAATCAAAGATATTACCCCCACCATGAATATCACAGACTACCTGTACAAAAAGGGGAAACAAATGAAGAGTTTGGGAAAGAGATCATAAGTCTAGACAGAGGCATAATATTGTCATGAGGGAGGAACCTCAGTTTTCTGGGAATCTCCTGAATCTCTCTCCCTCTGCCCAAAGCAGGACATCTAATAAACATTTTTTGACTTGACCCCATGATTATTTATTTCTTCAAAAGGTGGAGGATCTAACAAGAGAAAACTATTATTCTGCACCTGATTCTTACCAACAAAGAGGAAGTATTTACTGGAGTGAATTGACACAGAGATTGCTGCTGTCAGTGTAAAACATATTTTGCGAGTGTCGACCCACATCTGCACCTGGAGGAGGGAATTGCCCTTCAGTATGATTTTTTCAGAACTGAGATTACTCATTTCATTTAATCAGTGACTAGTGTTTTCATTTCTATTGTTGTGGCACCCTAGACTCAGGAGAGGAGATTCCAAAGCCTTCAAAGAAGGAATAAGTAGGATCCCATGAGTTAAAACTGGACAAAGAACATTAAACCAGGAAGGATCAGAAGCTCTTGATAATGGGATTCAAATTAGGATTTTCTCCTTTTTGGCTGTTTTTTTTAAAATTTAAATTTATTTTTATTAAAGATATTATTTGAGTTTTACATTTTCCCCCCAATCTTGCTCCCCCCCCCCCCCAGAAAGCACTCTGTCAGTTTTTACTTTGTTTCCATGTTGTACCTTGATCCAAATTGGGTGTGATGAGAGAGAAATCATATCCTTAAAGAGAAGAGAAGTCTAAGAGGTAACAAGATCAGACAATAAGCTATCTGTTTTTTTCTAAATTAAAGGGAATAGTCCTTGCACTTTGTTCAAACTCCACAGCTCCTTATCTGGATACAGATGGTACTCTCCTTTGCAGACAGCCCAAAATTGTTCCCGATTGTTGCACTGATGGAATGAGCAAGTCCTTCAAGGTTGAACATCACTCCCATGTTGCTGTTAGGGTGTACAGTGTTTTTCTGGTTCTGCTCATCTCACTCAGCATCAGTTCATGCAAATCCCTCCAGGTTTCCCTGAAATCCCATCCCACCTGGTTTCTAATAGAACAATAGTGTTCCATGACATACATATACCACAGTTTGCTAAGCCATTCCCCAATTGAAGGACATTTACTTGATTTCCAATTCTTTGCCACCACAAACAGGGCTGCTATAAATATTTTTGTACAAGTAATGTTTTTACCCTTTTTCCTTACCCCTTCAGGGTATAGACCCAGCAGTGGTATTGCTGGGTCAAAGGGTATGTACATTTTTGCTGCCCTTTGGGCATAGTTCTAAATAGCTCTCCAGAAAGGTTGGATGAGTTCACAGCTCCACCAACAGTATAATAGTGTCCCAGATTTCCCACATCCCTTCCAACAATGATCATTATCCTTCCTGGTCATACTGGCCAATCTGAGAGGTGTGAGGTGGTACCTCAGAGAGAGGCTTTAACTTGCATTTCTCTAATAATTAATGATTTAGAGCATTTTTTCATATGGCTAAAGATTACTTTGATCTCCTCATCTGTAAATTGCCTTTGCATATCCTTTGACCATTTATCAAATGGGGAATGGCTTTTTGTTTTTAAAAATATGGCTCAGTTCTCTGTATATTTTAGAAATGAATCCTTTGTCAGAATCATTAGTTGTAAAGATTGCTTCCCAATTTACTACATTTCTTTTGATCTTAGTTACATTGGTTTTATCTGTGCAAAAGCTTTTTAATTTAATGTAATCGAAATCATCTAATTGGTTTTTGGTGATGTTCTCCAACTCTTCCTTAGTCATAAACTGTTCCCCTTTCCATAGATCTGACAGGTAGACTAGTCCTTGATCTTCTAATTTGCTTATAGTATTGTTTTTTATGTCTATGTCCTGTAACCATTTGGATCTTATCTTGGTAAAGGGTGTGAGGTGTTGGTCTAATTTAAGTTTCTTCCATACTAACTTCCAATTTTCTCAGCAATTTTTATCAAAGAGGGAGTTTTTATCCCAATGGCCGGACTCTTTGGGTTTATCAAACAGCAGATTACTATAATCATCTCCTGCTTTTACACCTAGTCTATTCCACTGGTCCACCACTCTATTTCTTAGACAATACCAAACAGTTTTGATGACTGATGCTTTATAATATAATTTTAGATCGGGTAGGGTTAAGCCACCTTCTTTTGCACTTTTTTCATTAAGCTCCTGGCAATTCTTGACTTTTTATTTTTCCATATGAATTTACTTACAATTTTTTCTAACTCATTAAAGTAATTTTTTGGAATTTTTATTGGTAGGGCACTAAACAGATAGTTTAGTTTTGGTAGAATTGTCATTTTTATTATATTAGCTCTACCTATCCATGAGAAGTTGATATTTGCCCAGTTATTTAAATCTAATTCAACTTGTGTGAGAAGTGTTTTATAATTGTTTTCAAAAAGATTCTGAGCCTGTCTTGGCAAATAGACTCCAAATATTTTATATTGTCTGAGGTTACTTTGAATGGGATTTCTCTTTCTAGCTCTTCCTACTGTTTCTTGCTAGACATATATATATATATATATATATATATATATATATATATATATATATAAAAGTTGAGGATTTATGAGGGTTTATTTTATAACCTGCAACTTTGCTAAAATTGCTAATGTTTCCAGTAGTTTTTTAGATGATTTCTTGGAATTCTCTAGGTAGACCATCATGTCATCTGCAAAGAGTGAGAGTTTTGTCTCTTCCTTCCCAATTCTAATTCCTTTAATTTCTTTTTCTTCTCTTATTGCTGATGCTAACATTTCTAATACAATATTGAATAGTAGTGGTGATGATGGGCAACCTTGTTTCACCCCTGATCTTATTGGGAATGCCTCTAGCCTCTCCCCATTGAATATAATGCTTGTTGATGGTTTCAGATAGATACTGCTAATTATTTTAATCAACAGTCCATTTATTCCTACACTCTCTAGTGTTTTTAATAGGAGTGGATGCTGTATTTTGTCAAAAGCTTTTTCAGCATCTATTGATATGATCATATGATCATAATTGATATAACTGAGTATACTAACAGTTTTCCTAATATTGAACCAACCCTGCATTCCTGGAATAAATCCTACTTGATCATGATGTATTATCCTAGTGATAACTTGTTGTAATTGTTTTGCTAAGATTTTATTTAGGATTTTTATATCTATATTCATCAGGGAGATAGGTCTATAATTTTCTTTCTCTGTTTTAACTCTTCCTGGTTTAGATAACAGTACCATATTGGTTTCATAGAAAGAGTTAGGCAGAGTTCCATCTTTCCCTATTTTTACAAAGAGTTTATATAGGATTGGAACCAATTGTTCCTTAAATGTTTGGTAGAATTCACTTGTGAATCCATCAGGCCCTGGAGATTTTTTTTTTAGGGAGTTCAGTAATGGCTTGTTGAATTTCTTTTTCTGAGATAGGGTGTTTAGGTATTTAATCTCTTCTTCATTTAACCTGGGCAACTTATATTTTTGTAAATATTCATCCATTTCACTTAGATTATCAAATTTATTGGCATAGAGTTGGGCAAAATAATTTTGAATTATTATTTTAATTTCCTCCTCATTGGTGGTGAGTTCACCTTTTTCATTTATGATACTAGCAATTTGGTTTTCTTCTTTCTTTTTTTTAATCAAATTGACCAGAGGTTTATCAATTTTATTAGTTTTTTCACAATACCAACTTTTGGTTTTATTTATTAATTCAATAGTGTTTTTGCTTTCAATTTTTATTAATTTCTCCTTTAATTTTTAGAATTTCTAATTTGGTACTTAATTGGGGATTTTTGATTTGTTCTTTCTCAGATTTTTTTAATTGCATGTTTTAATTCATTGATTTCCTCTTTCTCCAATTTATTCATATAAGCATTTAGAGCTATATAATATATCCCCTGAGAGTTGCTTTGAATGAGTCCCATAGGTTTTGGTATGTTGTTTCATTATTATCATTATCTAGGATAAAATGGTTAATTCTTTCTATAATTTGTTTTTTTGGCCCACTCATTTTTTAAAATGAGGTTATTCAGTTTCCAATTTGTTCTGGGTCTATATCTCCTTGGCCCAGTATTGCATATGAATTTTATTGCATTGTGATCTGAGAAAGATGTATTCACTATTCCTGCCTTTCTGCTGTTGATCATTAGGTTTTTATGTCCTAGTACATGGTCAATTTTTGTATAAGTGCCATGTACTGCAGAGAAAAAGGTATATTCCTTTCTATCTCCATTCTGTTTCCTCCATAAGTCTACCATATCTAATTTTTCTAACAATCTATTTACCTCCCTAATTTCTTTCTTGTTTGTTTTATCATTCGATTTATCTAGATCCGATAGCGGGAGGTTGAGGTCTCCCACTAGTAGAGTTTTGCTGTCTATGTCTTCCTGTAATTCTTTCAGCTTCTCCTCTAAGAATTTGGGTGCTGTCCCATTGGGTGTATATATATTCAATATTGAAATAACTTTATTGTCTATGGTACCTTTTAGGAGGATAAAGTTTCCTTCCTTATCTCTTTTAACGCTATCTATTTTGCTGCTGCTTTGTCTGAGATAAGGATTGCTACCCCTGCTTTTTTTACTTCAGCTGAAGCAAAATATATTTTGCTCCAACCTTTTACCTTTACTCTATATGTATCTCTCTGCTTCAAATGAGTTTGTTGTAAGCAGCATATTGTAGGATTCTGGTTTTTAATCCACTATGCTATTTGCTTACGTTTTAAGGGAGAGTTCATCCCATTTACATTCAAGGTTATGATTACTAATTCTTTATTGCCCTCCATGATATCTTCCCTCTGTTTGTATTTTCCCCCCTTCCCCCCTTTTATCTTTGGCTGTTTTTTAAAAAAAATTCTTAACTTAAAATAAGTACTTCCATATACACAATAGAACAAAAAAGAAGATTGTACATGAAACTATGAATGTCATGTACAGTTTGCCCTTCTTTCCAAGCATTTGATTCTTTCTATTCTCTTTTATGCAGTTAAAATGCCTCAATGCCCCATTTTTCTCATTTTTTTAAAAAAAATTATTTTTGGTAGTTTTATCCCTATCTCCCCTATTCTCAATTCTGCTCCTCCCATAAAAATAGAAAAGCAAAAACTTGCAACAATTAACCAAAACAAATTCCCATATTGGCCATGTCTAAAAACATGTCTCATTCTGCAGTTTGGGTCTATTATTAGCTTTCTTTCAGGAGGTAGGTTGCATGCTTCACCATCAGTCTTTTGGAATCATGGTTGACTTTGGTATTGATCAAAGTTTTTGTTTTTTAAATAAACAGTTGTTTTTTTTAAAGTTGCGTATAGAAGATAGAAGTAAGGGTAAGTCATAAAGAATCGATTCAATTTAATGGTACAATTGTGTAAAAAATAGTGTAGGGAGTAGTTAAGGTTCAAATGAGTGGGGGTTGGAGGGGCAAATTAAGGACAAAAATCAAAGACTGCTAGTGTTTTGTTTTAAGATCTATATTGGGGAAAAGAATCAAAGAAGAAAGAGGATCATAACCCAGGCTTCAGGGAATGATAGTAAAGGGAGACAATGATAGGGCAGAACAGTTTAACTTTCTTCTTCTTCTTCTTCTTCTTCTTCTTCTTCTTCTTCTTCTTCTTCTTCTGCTGCTGCTGCTGCTGCTGCTGCTGCTTCTCTCTTCTCTCTCTCTCTCTCTCTCTCTCTCTCACACACACACACACACACACACACACTCTGTGAGTACATGTGTATGTGAAGTCAACATTTATTAAATACTTATAAATATGTGCCAATCACTGTGCTAACTCCTGGATGTCAAGAAGAAAGATCCTTGGGCTGAATGAGATAAGATTGAAATGACTAATAGGGAGTTCATACCCAAGATTTGTAGGGAGATAGGAGGAGGGTGTCAGACTGCCTTTCATGAGTTGAAGTTACCAGGCCCAAATGAACAATATCCTAAGGCACTGAAAGAACTGACAGATGTGATCGCTGAGCCAATGCCAGAGATCTTTGAAAGATAGTGGAGAGCTGAAAAGGTTCTTCATGATGGAAATATGGCAAGTGTCCCAATTTTCATTAAAAGAAAAGAGAATAGAATTGAAAAACTCTAGGCCAATGGGTTTGGCTTTGATTCCTGGCAAAAAGCAAACTCTAGGAATAAAAACAAAAACAAACCAAAAACATCAGGAAGCAATCTCAGGTCTAAGTGAAAGCTAAGTTCTGATTAGAATAGATAGATTTTAGGATCAATTTTAAAAGGTAATGATAATATATCTCTCTAGTTCTCTGAACTAGGAACAATGCAACTATAGAAGGAGAATTTTTTCTAATTAGAATCCTTAGGGAATGAGGATGAAAGAGGAAGCTAAGGATGGTCTAACAACAAGAACGACTGCAACAACTAGCATATATACCAGGCACTGTGTTAATTGCTTCACTTATTTGATTCTCACAACAACTCTGGGAGAGAGGTGCTATTATTCTCACTTTACATTTGAAGAAAGTGAGGCAAACAGGTTTGCCTAGGGTCACACAGGTAGCAAATATCTGAGGCTCTATTTGAACTTAGAGCTTCCTAATTCCTGGCTTAGCACTTTATCCATTGCACAACCTAGCCTTCCCACAAATGACTACCCTCTTTTTTTTGTGAGACTTCTTAGGAGGACATATCAGGGGAATGCTATGAGTTGTGGTTCAGATTTTAGTGAAGAATTTGATGGTTTCTTATTTTTTTATTTTAAAGAAGATGAAATGATGCTGGATAGATGATTCCTTAGCCATATTTGAAATTATTTGGAAGATACACAAAGAAACTACACCAAGAGTAGTCACTTATTGTTCTGATTGTTAACTTGGAAGGAGGTCTTTGAGGTCTTTCACCAGAATGCCTCCAGGTATTCTGAGTTGTTCCTATGATCAGTAATTTGTATCAAAGAGTATCTAGATGCTTCTCAGATTTGTAGATGACCCATAGTTGGAAAGGATAGTTAGCCTATTGAATTATTGGGTGATATTTATAGTATCATGGAATCAACAATTTAGAGCTAGAAGAAACCTTAGAGAACTACTAGTCTAGGCTCTCATTCTACACTTGGGGAAATTGAGGTTCAGAAAGGTCAAATGATTTGCCCAAGGTCACATAGGGAATAAATTGTCAGAGGCAGGATCAGATTTCATGTTTTTTTATTCTGGATTCAATGAGATTCAAATGTATCTTGACATGTTAAAATCCTGGGCTAAATCTAATAAGATGAAAAAAAATTGGTGGGGAAGAAAGAGGTATAGTTCTATGAAGTTGTTAGTCTTGTGTACTCCCACCATGGAAACTCCTTCCATTAAGGAAGATCTGAAACACATAGTCTTAGAGAGTTTCTTGGGAAGTTAGGTGACTTTTTCATGATCACATGACAAATATGTGTTCAAGATAGGCTATTTGAAGTCAGGACTTTTTTACTCCAAGGACAACACTTAAACTAATATACTATATCATCTCTTAAAATGAAGTATATGGGGGGAATAAAAATAAAACCTTATATATGGGCTAAACAAATTGATTTTATAAGTACCCAATGGAGGAGGCATTTCTATACAACAGTTCATCTGAAAAAGATCTGGCTGTTTGAGTAAGCTGCAAGCTTAGTATGAGTTAACAGAGTAATATAGCAGCTCAAAAGTTAACAGATATCATAGTGTTTGGGACTGGGGAGGTGCTGATCTAACTATACCCCGGATAATACTTGGAATATTGTATTTAATTTTGTGTTATATTTTAGGGAATAAATTGGTAAGCTGGAGAGCTTCAAGATAATGACAGTCTTCATGGTGGAGGGCCTCAAGACAACATCTGTTTCCTAAGGTGGCCAACCCATTGTTCTTTGAGGTAGCTCAAATTATTAGGAAATGTATTCTTATTTAGTTTGCCCTGATGCATCTTCCATGCACTGTCCCCCACTTCTGTTCTCTAGGGCCAAGCAAAACAAATTGAATTGTTCTTCCAATATGACAGTCTTCAAATACAATAAGATATATATATATATATGTATATATATAAATATCCCCAAAGTCTTCTCTTCTCTAGTCTAAGCACCCCCAATTTCTCTGCCTGACAAAGGAATATCAAGGAGCAGGTATCCAATCTAGCCTCAGATACATACTGGTGGGACCTAGTCAAGTGGGATAGATAAGATGTTGTAAACCCTAGAGGACAGGTTGCTGCGTGATAGCAGAAGTCATCCATTTTCAATTATGTCATATTCTGGAGGTCAGTTTCTGTGAGTTCCAAAAGATTGAAGGCGTGTGACTTGAAGAGATCCAGGACTGAAGGGAGTTGGTTGATGCTTGATTGGGGTTTCCAACTCATACAGTAGAAGAGAAGGTTGGAGTTAGCTTAGGTAATGTTGAGATGATTTATATATGAATTGAGTAGAACTGTAACTATGAATCAATCATTCTTTAAAAAAGTCAGAATCTTAATGCAAAGATTCCTATGGCTGGCTAAATGGATTGGACCTCAATGAGAAAAAAATATAACTTATAGAACTAACAATGGGAACAGTTCCTAATTGCAAATCAATTAATAAGTCTAATAGTGGACAGGTAGTGAAACCTCAAATCAAGTGCCCTCATTGTGTGTCAAATATGAGCAACTGCTGACTTCAAAGAATGGGTGAATAAGAGAGATTCAGAGTGGAGATTGAAAGCCTGACAAGGTTACTTGCTAGAAGAACAAGGGGACACCATGTGGCATTTGTTGAATTAAGGTGAGACCAGGGACTAATCTTAGTTAAATGCTTTTTTAGTTTTTTAGACAGTTCCAACAATGAAACAGAATGTGTATTTAGCAAATTTCATTTTAAAAGTCTTTTCTTCCTTCTATTAACCATTTCACTTTTCTTTTTGTACCACATGAATGAGTAAAAGAGATAGTTCTCACAGAATGGTCCTTCAGGGGAGGCTGTATTTATTGACAACACATGATAGCAGGGGGAGTCTCTTTTAAAGCCATTCCATTAGAGATATGTTGTAGGTCAGCATCAACTCAAAAATTCACCTCATGGGCCCCTACTAATGTATTTCTTTTACCAAAGAACTAGGGGACCTGCTAGTTCAAAGAAAAAGATATTTAATCAGACAGAATTAATAATAAAATGACTGATGAGATTTTTTTCCCCATACACCCAGGGTTATACTCCTCTATAGGTTAGTACACCACCAATTGAAGAGAAAATGCATATGAAAGGGATTGGTGCATGATTGAAGAACATGAATGGCTAGGCCATCCCATGCATCTACATCCTTTGTTCTTGTTTGCTTCACTGAAGAGATGCCAGTGACCTCTGCTGATGTCATTAATTTATGAGCAGTTTTCCCCACTGATCTCAGGGTCTTTTGCTGATCTAATCTCACTGCAGTGTTGTTTTCTGGTACTCTCTAATGACATTTCCAACTGTTGCCCTGTGCTGCTTTCTCTTACCTACACCAGCTGGCTTCACTGTTGAACTGAAGCTATAGCCTCTGGAGTTTATCTCTGCTAATCATAGCCTTGGTAGAAGCATCTGCTCTTCTGTGATTTCAGACCCTAGCCAGTGATACCCAGATAGCCAGAGAAGCTACTGGAAATTATTTTGTTTATTTTTAATACAGTTTTTTTGACACTGATTATTATTTTAAGTTCCGATCATATATCATAGCTCTGGCTTCTAGCTGGTCATCTTGATTACCACTTAGCAAAACTTTGAAAGGACTGTGGAAAAGAGATTGTTTTCAACACTCATCAAGCCCTTGGTCACTAGCCTGGATCCATCAAATCATACTGAGAGTAAGACTAAAAGCCCCTAGGTAGAACTGATAATTTTTTACTTATTTTTTCCTCTCTTCCCCCATTAGTCAATGCACTATGGAGCTGATGACTAGTTTTTTTTTCTTCCCCTCAATGTTCTAGTTGATGTAGTTGTTTGGGAACTTACCTTGCAGAGAAATAGACTGCTGGTAAAGCAAAACGATAGGTCTTTAAGTGCTGTATTTTAACTTATCCCAGGGAAAATTCTATGACTTCATTTGAGATACCCTTTTGGATATGAGAGGGAGGCAGAAGTATTAAGAGAAGGATGTTATGGCAGTGCTTGTTCTTACAAATTATGGAAACATCCAGCACCTCCAGAAACAGGGTATCACCACCTCCAACCTGGGGCAAAAATAAGTCTCCCAAGCATGATAGGGAAGGAATATAGTCAGGATGTTGCCAGAAGACTCATACTCTATGGTTTTCAGGTTATGAAAGGAGTCAGGTGTCCATGATGGTCCTGTGAGAGGCTACTGCCTGAGGGTGTTGTAATATCACATTCTGAACATTCCTTTTGAATTTAGTAGGTAGGACTCCTTTGTCTCTTGTCTTGCCATGCAGCAAGAAAGCTCAGGAATTCAGAAAGAGTCTAAGGGTTTTCTTTAAAAGACTGCTATTTATCCTCACTTTCTCTTCTCTGATGGTACCCCCCCCGCCCAAACAGGTCCATAGCAATAGGACAAACACATACATGCAAACACACTCAGAATCTGTTACAGGGAAGAACTACAATGTGATATAATCTTGGAGTACAGATTACATATAATTGGAGTGTCACAAATATACCCCTCATATGACTCATTCTCCCTGGTATAAGTATTGAGTCTTTCCCTTTTCCCCTCCCTTTCTAGTCATTCAGCCTTTTTTTCCCCTAAACCTTACTGAAACTCTGTGTGTGTGTGTGTGTGTGTGTGTGTGTGTATTCCATCACTGTTCTTTCCAGTTAATTCATCCTATTTCCATTTCTTTATTCTTTATTTTCAAGGATTAGACTGAGCTCTTGCCACCCCCCCCCCCAATTCCTGAAAGTTGAGCATGTTTTTTTGTCTAGGCCTCAAGTCCACCCTTGGCCCTTGGTGGACACTATTTCATTTAGAGCCATATAATTTTCCAGAGTAACTGGTGTCCCCCAGACTGTGCCTTTAGAAATCTTCTATGAGTTCTATCCCTTCTCCTGATTCTGCTGGGTAAAAGACCAAACACTGCTAGTTGGGTTTGCAATAAAAGACTTTCTCAAAGCCCCCAAAATTGTGGAAGGCAGTTCCATTCATGTCAACTCTAGATGTAAATATGAAGTTTATCATAGTGTGAAGGATTATGGATCTGGTACTGAAATCATAGAATTTTATCACAGGAGAAGTATATGTACCTTTTTTTCCCCCTTGGATCATAGTGTACCACTAATGACTTTTTTTTTTTTTAGGTTTTTTCCAAGGCAAATTGGGTTAAGTGGCTTGCCCAAGACCACACAGCTAGGTAATTATTAAGTGTCTGAGGCCGGATTTGAACTCAGGTACTCCTGACTTCAGGGCTTGTGCTCTATCCACTGCCACCTAGCTGCCCCCCCACTATTGACTTTTAATTAAAATTCCTTTCTTTGAAACTCAATGACCCCTACTTCTTTTTTCTTTGTCTAGCTTGTGCTTTTGAGCTCTGATTCTTAATCTGATTTCTTCACACTCTTCCCAACGAGTACATTGTGACTATTTTGAATCTAAGCCTTATTAATTAATTAATTAGAATTGTAACTCATTCATTCCATAGATATTAAATGGCAGTTCAGGACAGAGAACCTCCCTAGATGCTGGTATGTCCATGTGGTCATGAAGTTAACAGTCTAATTGGGGGAAAGGGAAGGCAAAACAGAGATAAGGGACTGTGAAAAAGCAGTATGGTACAAAAGAAAGGGAATTGAATTAGGAGTCAGAATAGTGAATTCAATGACAGAGGGCTTATGATCTTTGTGGCCTTGGATAAGTCATGAAACCCTTCTTGACCCCAGTTTTCTCATCTATAAAATAATTGAATAGTATTAGATATAGAAGATGTTCTTAATTTTCTAATCTAAGTTTCATGACCTTATTGAGTTCAAAATATTGACTTTCCAAGATGGGAGAGATATGGTTAGACAACAGTTCATCTGAAAAAAAGCCTGGGGGGGATCTACAGCACTTTGAACTAAATATGAGATAACAGTGTGAAATAATGACCAAGAAGGCTACCTCAAATCCTAGGCTGCCTCAAAAAAGTCACAGTGCCTCGTACTACTCCTCATGTTCCCTCAGTCATTCATTGTGATGTTCATCTGTTCAATTGCACTGTAGCATGAGTGTTCCATTCCTTAATGAAAGATTCTGACTTTTCTTGATCTTCCCATATCTTCCTAGGGTTCCATCTCTTATCTATCTTGTCTTATCCCTGCTTCATCTTCATCTTAATCTCCAATTCCTTCACCTTTTACCATTCTGCCAATCACCTCTGCTCTGATTTTACATTCTTCCCCTCCAGATTTCTATTTCATTGTTAGCATCTCATCTTTATACTGTCATCTACTTGATAACCCTTCACTCCCTTGTTCTCTTTCCTCTATCCCTTGCCAAAATCTGAGCCCTAGAGGATTTTTACCATTTGGTTCTTCCAGTCCTATTCATCTGCTGCTGAATGGATTTGGAGGAAGTCACACAACCATGCCAAGTGGGCACACACTAAATTCAGATTATCCAACTTTAATTGGTCTCTCACTACAGTAAGGCAATGGTTTTATTCCTCACTAAATGATTCCCCATCTCACTTACCACAGAAACCATTTCAAATTTCTTATCTTTTCCTAACTCTCCCTTCTCCCTACTCTCTTAGCTGAAGACCGCTTCTCTCTTGAGAAAATTGAGGTCATTTGCCATGAGCTCCTTTATCTCCTTTTCATCTTCAAACCCCTTGACTTCATCCCTCAATTTCCCCATTCTTTGAGAATGAGGTGGCTCTTCTCCTTGCCAAGTCATTTGATCTTATTCTCTCCTGCCTAGAATGCAGTCTCTCTTTACCTTGCTTTCTAGAAATCTTCTCATTCTTCAAAATACAGCTCAAGTATGAGAAGCCTTTTCTGACCTCTCCCCCAAATGCTAGTAGCCTGTTCCCTTACTAAAATTATTTTCTTTATATCAATCCTGTCTATACTTGTTATCTGCCCCATTAGAATGTAATAAGCAGAACCAAGAGAATGTTTCATATGGTAACAATATTGCATTAAGAACAATTTTGGGGGACTAGACTAAGTAATTTTGACTATTATAAATGTCCAAATTAACTACAAAAACATACAAAGAGGCTATCTACAACTATAGAAAGAATTGATAGATGTACAGAATGGTTTTACACGAACACACATACATGTACACATACATATTTGTGTCTAATGGTACTCATTTCAAGGATGAGGGAGGAAGAAATAAAAATTACGTAATAACTTTATTATATATTTAAAAGGAATAGCAAGCTGTACATAATATATTTGCAGTTTCATGTACAATTATTTTTTATTCTATTTTGTTATGGAAATGCTTGTTTTATTTCTTAAGATCAGAATAAAATAAATTCAATTTTCTAAAGTATGCAAGCTCCTAGAAAATAATGGAAGATAGTAGGTTCTGGCCTGCTATGGTACATGGAATCATGAAGAGTTGGACGTGACTGAATCACTGAATGACAATGGGGAGAAAATTTATCTTTCATTTGTTATCTTTGTGAATGAGGTTGTTGTGTTCAGGGATAGAAAGTGCTTGAGGCATAGTAAGTGCTTAATAGATACTTTCTTGCTTAATTGACTTAGGGAGATGAGGGCAATTTTGTACCATGTCCTGTTTAGGCTACACCTAGAACATGGTGTCTAAGTCTCTTTGTGAGACCAATTTTAAGAAAACTATTGAGAAATGGAGATCATCTGGAGAAAAATTATGGAATTATAATTCTTGTCATATGAGATGGGTTGAAGATTGATGATATTTGGCCGAGAAGAGATGACAATGGAGGAATCCATGATAATTGTCTTCATATATTGAAGGGTATTATGTAGAACAGAGCTGTCAGATACGTGACTGCACATAGCTTATAATACTTCTGAGTGTAGACTGAACTAAATTAAAATGCAACTGGGAAATATTTAATAAAATAAATTATATATATATGATTTTATACATATACGTATATCTAAACATATATGGTTTTCTAAGTTGATATATACCCTGCAGGTATCTCTATGTAGGGTTTAGAGGTGCTATTTCTTTTAGGTTTGACACTAGTTGAATAGAGAAATAGCTTTCCTTTAGAGACTTAGAACTGGGTATTATGACTGGGAGTTATAAAAAGCAAATTCGGACTTGATGACTGCCTACTCAACTTAAACTGCCTGCTACTTAAGAGCTGTCCAAAAGTGGGAAAAGGCTGCTGGAGGAGGTAGTATGTTCTCCATCATCAGCAAATTTGGCTCATCCAAGTGGAATTAATGAATATCTATCCAAATTAATATTTTGAATATTTGCTATATTTTGGTCCCTCTGTTCTCTTTCTCAAATGTATGGATGGATGAGTTCAATAAGTTGTATATTCTTCATCCATTCATTCTTTACTATGTGGATGTTTAGGCTAAACTCCTTTAAATAACTAGAGGTCATCTAATAGATATCTACAGATATCTAATTATGGAATTCTAATTCTTGTCATATGGGTTGAAGACTGATGATGTTTAGTTAAGAAGAGAAAACAATGGAGGGATCCATGATGATTGTCTTTTTTTTTTTGCAAGGCAAATGGGGTTAAGTGGCTTGCCCAAGGCCACACAGCTAGGTAATTATTAAGTGTCTGAGATCAGATTTGAACCCAGGTACACCTGACTCCAGGGCCTTTGCTTTATCCACTATGCCACCTAGCCACCCTGATGACTGTCTTTCAATTACAGATTATCTAATCTGTAGATAGATTTGGATAGATATCTCGAATGGTTCATCCATTCAAACAAAGGCTTCATGTCTAATTGCCGGGATGATAGAGGGTGATGCTTTCTGAAGTATCTTACAGCTTGGAGATTCTGTTATTCTATGTTTAAAGAAAAAGTTTTATATTTGAGAATCATTTGCATTAAGTGAGTTGAAGATTACTTTGTATGACAATAGGGGCATTTTTTGAAAAGGACCTCTTAGTTCTCTGCCCCTTATTCTTATCCTGCATGAGCCCATTTCACCTGGATGTATGGAGTTCATCATATTCCTTTATTAGTTTATTGAGAAGAGCATTATATCTAAAGTCAAGATACCTGAGTTCTAAACACATTTCTATCACTAGCTTACTGTGTGATCAGGAACAAGACATGTGACTTCTCTTTATTTTCTCTTGTTTTAGTTAACCTCTCTTTTTTTTTAGGTTTTTTTCAAGGCAATGGGGTTAAGTGGCTTGCCCAAGGCCACACAGCTGGGTAATTAGAAAGTGTCTGAGGTCAGATTTGAACTCAGGTACTCCTGACTCCAGGGCCAGTGCTCTATCCATTGCCACCTAGCCGCCCCAGTTAATCTCTTTTTAATTATAACACTCCATAAAAATTCTTGATTAAAGGTACTCCTTGCTCCTCTAGTGCCCAACCCCTTGTCCCAAGGAACCTTTATTGGCTTTCATTATAGTAGTTAAGACCCCACATTTCTATTTTAATAGGGAAACCTCTGATCTATAAAAATCATCCCCAGCTCCAACTCTACAACTCTTAAACTCTTCTGGGGAGGAGGATTTAATGCTGTAAGCCACAAACTTTGAACACAATCATCAGATGTTAAGGACATTGTGCATGTATCTCTGCTTTAAATGATCATAGAGGATTCCATCAGGATGGAGTTGTCTTTATACAATACAATTCCTCTTTGTTAATTCAGTACATTACAGTTCTCATTTATTTCTATATTAGACCTTGTGGTTCTAGTTTTTCATCATAATTTTGAATCATAAAAGACATTATAATTAAACTCAGCAAGTGAAATACTTTCCCCTGAAACTGACTTTATGTATTTACCTAAGCCACAAATATATTTATTTAGTGACTTATCCCTTGAATAAATCAAACCTACTTTTATAATCTTCTCCTAAGGATTTCTCTCTTTCACTTTAGTGTTAAGGGTGTGGTTTATAATGCTAAAGATCAGGAAATCCAGATGTGGAGTTTCATGACAATGAATTTGATTCCTTAGACTAGGAGTAAAGAACCTTTTTTCTTCCAAGGGCCATTTGAATATTTATAACACTTTTTGCCTGCTATATTTGGTCAAATATTTAATTAATTCAACCATTAAAAGCTTCTAGATTTAGTGAATTTCATGTCTCACCTGCAGTTGCCAAGACAAAACCAGATCAAATTAATTCCTTGCCCTTACAGCTTGAGGGCTGAAGTTCCCTGTCCCTGCCTTAGACTATGGCAGAAATTAGATAAGAATTGATCTGGTCAAAATTATGAACAAGTGGAAAAACCAAATAACAAAAAAAACCTTGAAGATAATCAGAATAAGTTCTTCCAACAGTGAACAGGATTTTAAATTGATAATTCAGAAGGTCACCCTATTGATCCAAAGTTAATTTATCAACCTTTTCCCTTATCTCTTCTAACTGCATTAGCTCTCCAGGGGTTCTTGGTAACACCCTGGAATCTGATATCCCAAGGAAGCATCTGGCACAGAATCATCTTCATCCAAATGTTCAAATGAGTTTGCTTCCCAGTCTTACTGGGCTGTCCCTACCTGACAGTGTCTGAATAAAGCCTTCCACATCACCATGGGAACCAGGGAGCTGAGGTGCAAGACTGACCCATGGGGGGCCTGGAAAGTGGATTACTTAGTGCTTTTTATTATGTGGCCCACTTTTGAAAGGAGTTATTTTGGGGATATAAAAATAATAGATGCTATAAATGAGTCACAGTGCCACTGCTCAGAAAAATACTAGTAATTTCCACGGTTGGTTTGTGATATGGGGCTATTTGATAGAATTTCCTCTAGACCATTACCTTTGTCCTGTAGAGCATGGCTTCATACACCAAGATGATCTTTGGATACTTGAGAAATCAAGAAATAATTCATTCTGAGAAACAGCACCTAGCACATTATTAACATTCATTAGACTTGCAAAGGAACTCGGAGACTACCTGATCCAAACTCCTCATTTTACAGAAGGACTAAATGAGACCCAGAAATGAAGTGACTTAATCCAGATCACATAGTTCGTTAGTGAAAGAACTGGCATTGAGACTTAAGTGCTCTAAATATGGCACTTGAAGTGATAAGCCAATGTGGTGGTGTGCAAAGGATGATTAGGGTGGACTCAAAGATTCTTACTTCAAATTTTGTTTATTGTAAATTGCTAGCTATCTGATCTTGGACAGTTTATTTCATTTCCTTAATCTTTGGTTTTCTCATTTGTAAAATGAGGGATTTGGTTTTGGTGACTTGCTTAGACCTCTTCTATTTCTAGGCCTATGAAATGATGCTAATAGGAAATGAAGAGAGGCTTAGGTTAGTTGTTAGGAGATTTGGATCAGAGCATTAGATAAGCAGGATGTGGAAATATTGTGAAAGGAGTTAGGTAGGAGCTTCTGGACTGAAGCATTTTGGTGACTTTATCCGATATAATTACTTGTCATAACCAGAATGTGGGATATCAGGACCTTCACAATGGTCAGACATGGCCAACATCTTGGGACACTGAGTAGTTTGAAGTATTAGTCCCACTTACAGATTGGGGTATTCAGTTTGTCACCCTATTGATTCAGAAATGGTAGTCATTGAATGTAGCTCTCTTTTGATATTGTGTCATAGAGGCAGACTGATGCTTCTTGAAGGCTATGACAGTGGAGCACAGCTCTGGCATATGCTGTCAAGGTGGGAAGTATGGAAGCTGTGATGTACTGAACATCTGCATTTCAAGGATGAAGCTTGTATGAAGAATTTGGAGACATACATAACCAGGATGATGGATTATTATTATTGTTATTATTATTTGGACCATAGAATAGGTAGAGAGGAGCTATATGTAATAGGTCTGAAAAGAGAGTCTAGATATAACAAGGTTTTTACAACCCCTCTTTAATCAATGGGTATTCACTTTATTTCTCATTCTTTTTAGTTCATTTAACTCACACATATATTTGTAGGCTTAAGGAATTCACAGAGAGCTAGCTCTTTAATCCTTGAGCTACAGAGAATAGTTGTAACAAGGTCAATGGATTAAACCAGTGTTGACACTATGACTATTAATGCTTACTAATTAAGAGCAAGAGATGCTTCTCAAGGATGCCATTTTCTTCATCTGGGTTGGGCTCTGTGAAGGAGAGTAAATAATTCTGATGTCAACAGAACTTTGCATATGAGCTTCAGTTAGGTTCCAAAAAAAAAAAAACACTTGTGATTAAGGCAAAAGGAGTTACACTCCTAGGATATGAGTTAAATCCCAGCTCTCTTTTGGCTTACTATGTGACCTGAGGCAAAAGGGACTTTTTCCCCTGGACCTCAGTTTGCTTATCTATAAAATCCAATCTTCTATTGTATTAGATGATTTCTATAGTTAGGGTCCCTATAATTTCCTGGGCCCTATTCCATGAAGATTTATGATCCTTGATTTATTCTGAATCTGTCACCATACACAATAACCATTCACTTTGGAACAGAAGTATCAAATTCGAGGCTGAAAACACCTCTTAAAAATTCCAGCTGAACCAGATTAGAATATAATTGGGAAATATTTAACAAAATAAATAAAAATATATCACACAAAATACTAATTTATGGGCATCAAGGATCTTTTTGCTACAGCTATGAGACTGGAACTTGGGATGGTTGTCACTGTGGGGAGATAGAGCTCGTGGAAATCTATAGATCACAGGTCCTCTTGGATTTTATCTAGCATGTATCTTTGTCCTGTGTTTAACAACTGAATTCTATGAGCCAAACACTCCTTATTTATCTATATCTATCTATTTAAACAGATATATCTGTATGTAAATATGTATGTGTATGTATGTATTTATGTATACATTTGTGCATATATTTATATCTCTATAGATATAGATATTTTGCATGTTTAGGGTGACTTACTTTCAATATCTTTATACCTTAGGTTAGGATACCTTCCTTAGTCTTTTATAATATATCTTGTTTAACACCCACTGATAATTCACATCAGCTGAGATAAATGCTCACCAATGCAAGAGAAGAGATTTATTGAAGAGTCAGGTTGAAGAATAATTCCCTCTGTGTGTTGAGGTTCTCTAGATGCTCTTTCCTGCCATTGACAATCCTGTCTGCTTGTATCCAGGACCCTGCAGAGCCTCCTGGGATGTAGCTGTAGTTAAAGAAGTTTAGCCTAACTATCCACATGGTAGAGAAAAAATGAATGAAGAATGTACAACTTATTGAACTCATCCATCAGTATATACATCTGAGAAAGAGAACAGATGGACAAAAAATTGAGTCCAGAGTTGAACAGAAGGATGAGGGTGGGTTAGATTTCTTTTCAAGAAATTATAGACTCCTTTGCTAATCCTAAACTTTCCATGAAATATAGACTGTGTTCTTTTTAGTACAAATGTTCTACCAGTTGCTTTATGGTAGAGAGAAACAGAATACAACTGTCTTCAGAGAATTTAAAAAGAGTATTACATGGAAAGAAATGTAGAGGTGTCTGTTGGGTGGGAATAGATTTCCAGATATAACAAATAAGAAATTTAAAGAAGAAAAGGCATAAAAGATATCTTTCAAGAGTAGTATATAACAGGAAGAGAGGATGCGTTGGTCACAAAACAGGTAGACTGCCTGATTGCTTCACTTTACTAATTTCAGGAGAAAGTGAGGAAGACCTTCAGCACAGTGGGAAGATCTCATGTGGTGAACTTGTGGGAGGAATGGATAGACTGGAAAGGTTGAACAGGCATGAATAGTATTGATCTGCATTGTAGGGGGAATTTCTGAATAGCTGCAATCACAGATCCATTTGCAAAGACCACTGGGAAGATCTAGGGAACTGCTTTTATTAGTCAAGGAATTGATTCTGCTGATTGATGTACCCTTAGCAAGGATAATCTTCCACTGAGCTCCTATAATCAGTCAATAAGCATTTATTAAGTTCTTGGTAGAGGCAAGGGATTATGCTAAAAATTGGAGATACAAAGAAGGGCAAAAAAACATGGCTCCTACCTAAGCACTTTTCATATACCTTCTTTTTCATTAATTTTATGTTTATGATTGTATGCCTTGTGTATGCATAGATTAGGCATTTGTCTGGTGGCATGAATCATGTCAACATTGCTATTAAAAAGCATTTCTTGTTTTCCAGCTTCTATTTGGTTGGAAGGGATCTTAGAGGATATCTAGCGCAACTTCCCATTATATACTGGCATCTCCTATAGAACACATAGTTGTATGTGACCCTGAATTTGTTGCTTTAGAAAGGAAACAAAATAGTTGGGGGTGAAGAATTTCTGCTAAGAACTTGCCTGTTCTATAGTTGGGGTCCCTACATGGAAAGCAATGTAGAAGTGTCTGTTGGGTGGGAATAGATTGCCAGATATAACAAATAAGGAATTTAAAGAAAGAAAAGGCATAAAAGATGTCAAAAGAAAGACACTTTGAGGTCTCATTCTGGCTCTGATTTGAAAATATCCTGTGCCTAGAATTTTAGCTCTTTTGTTTATATCCCTAAATATAAGTGGAGATTCCAAATGATGGCAAAATATTGAGGAAATGTGAATATTTTCATTTAAACAAACATGAACAACATTAATTTCCTTTATTGAGTACCTACTATGTTCATACACCATTGTACATGGCACTATGGTAAATACAGAAGACATGAAACAAAATCCCTTCCCTTGGGGAATTTATGCTACAATTATAGTGTCAATGGGGCAAAGCCTACCCTTCAAAATGCACAGGAAACCAAGTTGGGTTGAAAACAGAAAAATTTCAGGAGGAAAATCAGACACTAGTGCCAAGGCCCCCAGGATAAGGTACAAAGGAGTCCACACAGTCCAGGAGAAGTGGGGGAGATTTATGCTTCTAAACCACAAAGGGGAGGTTCAGAGAGGTTGTAAAAAAGAATGGACAACCTTTCCTAGGAATAGGTGGGACACAGAAATGGGATATTTTGCAGGATGAGTTGACCAAAAGGCTGGTTTAGGCCAGTTTTTTTGGAGGGGTATAGCTTAGGCAAGGTCAGCCAGTGAATACCAGTAACAATGTTTTTTTCTTTTTTTTTTTTGATCTTTCATTTTCAAAGAAAACCACAACATCAGGGAGGTGATGCCATGACAAGAACATCAATTGGATTTGAGTGAGGATTTGTGCTAAGCCTCACTTTCTTCTCCAGAGTCATCTGGATCCAGTGGCCAGATATGAATCAGGATGACTAGAGATGGCCCTGGATCCAAGGCAATATAATAAGAGACTTGCCCAAGGTCACAAAGTAAGTGGCAAGTGCCTGAGGCTAGATTTGAACTCCCTCCTCCTGACTCCAAGTTCAGTGCTCTATCCACTATGTCACCAGTAAAGGCATCTGGGAGTGAGTAAGATCGACTCATTGGAAGTTCCTGATTGACTCCTTTAGGCAAATGGGCTTATTCTGTGTCCAGTGTGCTGGACTGCTAAGTTAACTCATAGAAAATAGACATTAATCTTGAGGGTATTCTTTTTTATTATATAAATATTTTATTTGTTTTTCCAATTACATACAAGGTACTTTTTACCAATCTTTTTTTGGCAAGGTTTTGAGTTTTATAATTTTTTACCTTCCCTTCTCTCCCCCCAAACAGAAAACAAGCTGATATAGATTTTACATTTGTAACCACACTAAACATAGACTAAAACTGAATGTGTCATGAGAGAAGAATCAGATCCAAAAGAAAGAAAGCATTATGAGACAATAAAATTACATAATATATGACAATTAAAAAAAATTGAAGATAATAAACTTTGCTGTTCATTTAAACTCCCCAATTCCTTTTTCTGGATATGGATGGTATTTTCCATCACAAGTCCCTTAAAATTGTCTTTGGTTATTTATTTATTTTTTTAGTTTTTGCAAGGCAAATGGGGTTAAGTGGCTTGCCCAAGGCCACACAGCTAGGTAATTATTAAGTGTCTGAGATTGATTTGAACCCAGGTACTCCCGACTCCAGGGCTGGTGCTTTATCCACTACACCACCTAGCTGCCCTTTTGGTTATTTTATTGCTGAAATGCACAAGTCCTTCATTGTTGATTATCACCCCATTTTGTTGTTAGTGTGTGTATGATGTTCTTCTGGCTCTGCTCATTTCACTTAGCATCAGTTCATACAAGTCTTTCCATGCTTTTTTGAAATCCCCTCTCTTGAAGGTATTCTTATAACAGCATCAAGAAATATTCATATGAAATAAGTATACATTGAAATTCTCACTATCAGAGTCAAAACTGTATAATATAGATACTCAGGGAAAATGAGGTAATGGTCAACTTGCAATATAATTAATGAAGGAAAACTCTAAGAATCTTAAATAATAGTGCTGAATGTAGAACTAGAGGACCTGTCTTCAAATCAAGAGTCTTGATGCTTATTCCCTGTGTGACTTTGGGCAAGTGATCTCAGAGTACATGGCACTAATACTCTTATATTAAAGATGAAGAAATTGATGTATAGATCCTTTAAGTTACATGCCCGTGGCTAGGAAGCATCTGAGTCAGGACTTGAACCCAAGTTTTCCTGACTCCAAATCCAGTGCCCCATCCAATATATTCTGCTGCCTTCTCACAACCTTCCTGGTCTCCATTTTTCTCATTTTTAAAATGAAAAGTTTGGTCCAGATGGTTTTTGAGATCATGGTTCTACCTACAAGATGCATGGAAGAGTGTGATAAGAAAGGAAGGGAAAGATGTATAAACTGTCCATAAAGCAATGAAGTTTCAAACACTAAGGAAATACATTAGAATGTTTGCATTCAAATGAATGTTATTTCTTTCAAAGTAGATCCCTTGTAAGGATATAGCTTATTTCAGTAATAATTGCTATTGGTAAGAATATTTTCATCACAATTTTAGAATTCCTTTCAGAATTCTTAAAAGTCATGCAAACATAATTAAGTTTAGTGGTGGTGGTGGTGGTAGTGGTAGTGGTAGAAATACCAGGATTGGTAGTAATTCAAATTTAAATTGTGCTTTAAGGTTGACAGACTTCATCAATGCTCTTCATTTTCAAAAGACAAAAATAATATTACTCAATTGATTTGCTATATGTGAGTGTACCACAGATCTCCCTTCTGACCTCTTTTTTCCCTCTCAATATGCTTTTTTCTTGGAGATCTCATTACCTTCCATGGATTCAGATACCATCTCTATGCAGATGGTTCCCAAATCTGCAGATATAGCTCTGTAGCTGCAGTTGTTCAGTTGTTTCAGTAATGTCTGACTCTTTATGACCCCCCTTTTGTGGTTTTCTTGGCAAAGATACTAGACTGGTTTGCCATTTCCTTCTCTAGCTCATTTTACAGATGAGGAAGCTGAGGTAAATAGAAGTGACTTGTCCAAAGTCACACAGCTAGTAAGTGTCTGAGCCTGGATTGGAACTCATGAAGATGAGTCTTCCTGTTTTCAAATCCAGTGCTCTATCAATTGTGCCAGCCATTAGGTTTTCCTAATTGAACTTGAGTCTTTCTGACTCCAGGTTCAGTGCAATATCCACCATGACACCCAAGTGTCCCTGATATAACTCGGGTATCCATCATATTGGATATCACTATCCTAATTTTCAATATGTATCTCAAACTCATCATGTACAAAATAGAGTTCAGTTTTCCCCACCAAATCCACTCCTCTTCTTAACTTCCCTATTTCAGTTAAAGGCTCTATCATCCTATCAGTCACCCAGATTCACAACCTTAAAATCATCCTTGATTCTCTTTTGTCTCTGTCTGTCTGTCTGTCTATTTGTCTCTTTCCAAGTTTGGTCTAGTCATCCTATAGAGCATCTCTCATATCTATCCCCACCTTTCTAACTCATGCAACTGCTATCTTAGATAAGGCCCTGATCACCTTTTGGCTGAACCATTGCAATAACTTCTTACTTAGTTTCTGTCCTTTCTTCAAGGCATCTTCCATACAGCTTTCAATCATATAACTTGAGCATTCTGATCATATCACTTCTTTGATATAGCTCCCTGTTGCCTATGTTATAATATAGACATTTTTCTATTTCTATTTAAAGTCAAAGAGAGGCTCAAATCTATCTTTTTCAGATTGATCTCACATCACTCTCCCATACCTCCTCCATTCTAACTGAACTGGCTCATTTGCTGCCCCTGTTCATGAAATGTCAGCACCTTCCTCTTAGCTTTTACTCAGACTCCCCTGATCCCAGAAAGACTCTCCTTTATATCTAAACTTTGGCTCATAATCCTTCCTTTAAGGTTCAGCTCCTGCCTCCTCTTCCCTCAATTGTTAGAGTTCCCCTTTTAAAGTTACTTTGTATTGATTTTTTGCATATTTTAGATTATATTCTTTTCCTCAAGTAGTATTAAACCTCTTGAGGGCAAGGAATGTTATTGTTTCCCCAGCTTCTAGTCTGGTTCCTGGAGCCTAGAAGATACTCAATAAATACTTGCTTTTATTGGTCCCTCATCTTATTCAACAGAGTTAACTGATTGACTTGTGACTATTTTCAAATATTATCCTCCCAGGATGAACATAATAATGACAATAATTATAACTTTTAATAATGCTTCATGGCTTTACTAAGTTCTGTAAAATCAACAAAGTGAGGTAAGTAGTACAAGTATAATTATATCCATTTTATAGATGAGAAAACCAAGTCTTAAATAGGCTTGTCCACAATTACATGGTTAGTAAGTGGAAGAGTTGGGACTTCTGCCTAGAGCTTCGCATTTGATATCCAAGGCTATTTCCACACTACATCAAAGATTTGCCATTGCTGTGCCTTCTTCTCCCAAGGTGACTTCAGTGACAGGGCCAACACTCATTTGTATGTATGAATTCTGGTGTGTTTATTAAAGAATCAGTCTTATTACCTTACTCTCATCTCAGATACTAACCAGCAGGGATCTAGCAGCACGCCCTGTACAACCCTTCAGAGCCTAAGTGCTTGCTGAAAGAGCAGGGCAGATTTTGAGAAATGTCAGGAGCAGACCAGATGAAAAGAAAATTAAACTCCTTTCCAGCTGGTAAGCCTTGTTTGATGTCAGCATGTCAGCAATTGAAGAATATTTTTTTGCTGTGCATTGAATGGTAATGCCAAGGGAATATGACTGGAGGGTTGTTGGATGGAACCCAGGACTGGAAACCAAGCATCTTGGGTTCTCTTTCCTGTTCTGCCACTGACCTGATGAGTCCCACTGCTCAGTGTTCATCCTCCTCATTAGCTGGAGATAATAATATTTCCCACCAGGGCTTTGTTTCCAAATTCTCCAAGGAAGGGAAGTAGGGCGATATTCAGCATGGAATTTTGTATGATCATCCTGATCCTTTCCAGCGGAATGTTGAACCTACAAACAAGCATGCAGTTCTCTGGAAGCAAGGACAGCAGTCAGCTAGACTATCAGTCAGTTAGTCAACAAGCATATATGATGTACCAGGCAATGGGGATACATTGCCAAGTAATGGGGATACAAGGAAAGGCAAAAACACAGACCCCATTCACCAGGATCTCATATTCTAATGGGGGAGACCACATGCATAAATCTTTATATTTACAAGACCTATGCTTGGTTGGTTGGTTATTCTCCTTCATTTTCGAAGAGGACCAAAATGACATCATTATATTACAGTCAAATTACAGTGGGTAGACTATAACTGATCAGATCAATATGAGCTTGGAATGTTCTACCACAGAGCAGGCACAAATAGTCTGTGAATATTTGGGATGGATTCTCACAATTCTTTTGAGATACTATAATTCTGCTTAGCTCATAGAACACAGCACCTTCTCTGATGAGATGTTTCCCTTGCTACACAATCAGTTCTAAAGTTATTAAAAGAGACCTTGAGTGTGACTTTGAATCTGTTTTTCTGTCCAACATGTGAGCACTTGTCTTGTGTGAGTTCTCTGTAAGATAGTCTTTTAGACAAGTATATATTTGTCATTCAAGCAATGTGGCCAGCCCAGTGAAGTTGTATTGTCTGCAGTAGATTTTGAATGCTTGGCTGTTTAATTTGAAAAAGAACCTTAGGGTCTGGTACCTTATCCTGTCAGATGATCTTCAGAATCTTCCTAAGACAATTTATATGGAAGGTATTCAGTTTTCTGGCATGGTGCTTACTGGTATACTGTCCAGGTTTCACAGACATACAACAATGAGGTCAGGACAACAGCTTCGTAGACCTTCAGTTTGGTAGTCTGTAATGAGCTAAGCAGAATTATAGCATTTCCTCTTCTCTCCCATACTTTCCTTTGAGGCCTCCTAATACTGAGCTAGTTCTGGCAATGTGTGCATCAAACTCATCATCAATGTGTACATCCCTGGAAAGCATACTGCCGAGGTAAATGAACTTATCCACAGGATTCAAAACTTCTCCATTTGCTACAACTGATGATTCCAATGTGGCTGGTGTGGTGCTGGCTGATAGAGCACTTGTGTTTTCTTGGTATGTTAATTGTTATGTCAAAATTAACCCAACCAGCAGAGAATCATTCTATATTTTGTTGTATTTCAGCTTCAAAAGCTACAGTGAGCACACAATCAATTGCAAATAAAAAATGATGCATCACTTTAGTCTTGGCTTTTAGCCTTTCTTAAGTTGAATAATTTACCATTGGTGCAATAGCTGATCTTGATTCCATATTCCTCCTCATTGAAGGCATTTGACAACATAGCTGAAGAATACCATTCTAAAAAGCAAAGGACAGCGCTGTATTTTCACTCTATTGGTGACTGGGAAATCATGAGAGCACTATTCTTTGTTAGAACCCCCTGCAAGCATGCCATCATGAAACTGAAGTACAATATTGATGAACTTCTCTGGGCAATCAAATTTTGACATGATTTTCCATAAGCTCTCAGGACTGATTTGGTCAGAGTGATGAATGTTGTATACAGTCCTCGGTTCTACTCCTGGTATTTCTCCAGGTTTTGTCAGGCAGGCAGCAAATACCATAAAGACTCTTTCTGAAACCTCTCAAGTGGGTGACCATCTTCCAGGAGGATTAACCCATTAAGCAGGACTCTGACAAGAATCTTGCCAGGAGTGTCCAAGGGAGAAACACCCTTGTGACTGTCAAAGAACAATATATTCTCTCCCAGCTGGACTCAGCAGCAGCTGCAGCTGCAGCTGCAATATGTCCCACAGAAGTTCTATGCTCCCAGGCATGGGTCTCTGGGCTTCCTGCCCAAAAGAGAAGCAGCTGGCACTAGGGCAAGGTGAAGAGCTTCCTCAAAGATGGTCCCATCAAGCCCATCCACCTGACAGCCTTTCTGGGTTATAAGGCAGGCATGACCCACATCATTCGAAAGGTGGACAGGCCTGACTAAAAGGACAACAAAAAGGAAGTTGTGGAAGCTGTCATCATTGTGGAGATACCCCAATGATCACTGTAGGCATCGCTAACTATGTATAAACCCCACAAGGCCTCCAGAGTTTCAAAACTATCATTGTTGAGCACATTAGTGATAAATGTAAGAACTGGCATAAGTCCAAGAGAAAGGCCTTCACCAAGTACTGAAAAAAATGGCAAGATGATGATGGCAAGAAGCAACTGGAGAAAGACTTCACCAGCATGAAGAAGTACTGCCAGGTGATCCGAGTCATTGCCCACACCCAGATGCACCTGCTCCCTCTGAGTCAGAAGAAATCTCACCTGATGGAGATCCAGTTGAATGGTGGCAGCATGTTCAAGAAGCCCATGAGAAGCTAGAGCAGCAGGTGTCTGTGTGTCCATTGTGTTTGGGCAAGATGAGAGGATTGATGTTATCAGAATGACCAAGGGCAAGGGTTACAAAGGTGTTACCAGCCCCTGGCACACAAAGAAACCCATCCCAAAAAACCCACTGAGGCCTGTGTAAGGTGGCATGTATTGGAGCCTGGCATCCTGCCCATGCGGCCTTCTCTGTAGCTTGAGCTACTCAGAAGGGCTACCACCATCACACTGAGATCAACAAGATCTACAAGATTGGCCAGGGCTATCAGATCAAGGATGGCAAGCTGATCAAAAACAACATGTCCACTGACTACAATGTGTTTGATAAGAGCATTGATCCTCTGGGAAACTTTGTCCACTACAGTGAAGCAACCAATGGCTTTATCATGCTGAAAGGCTGTGTTGTTGGGACCAAGAAGAGGGTCTTCACCCTGCAAAAGTCTCTGCTGATACAGACCAAATGCTGCTTCCTGGAGAAGATTGACTTGAAGTTTATTGATACCACTTCCAAATTTGGCCACAGTCACTTCCAGACTGTGGGGGAGAAGAAAGCTTTCATGAGACCACTCAAAAAGGACAGTGTTGTGAAGGAAGAGGTGGACTAACTTTTCTAAACCAACTTGGAGCTGGTAGATTCTCAATAAATGGAAATTATTTCTAAAAAAAGAAAAACATATTTATCTTTATAGAGATGAACAATGGAGACATTCTTGATTTCCTGGGGGATAATGTCCTCTTTCCATATTACTTGGAAAACTTCAATGAGTTTTTGTATGAGCTATGGATCCCCCACATTGTAAATCTCAACTGGAATATAATCAGCTGATTTTCCATGGGAGATGTACTTAATGGCATTCAAAACCTTTTTTTTTCATTTGGACATTTGGGTAAAGAGGGATTAACTTCAACTGAATGACTTTGGTATTGATTGATGATGGCCTATCGAGAACACCATGTTCAGTCCATCTCTTCAGGGTCATGTCCTTTTCACCAACCAATATGGTTCCATTAGTATTGAATAGTTGAGATGCAGCAATTTTTTTCTGGAGTCTTTGCCTCATGTCTTCAGTGCATTGAGACTATCATTATCAGGAGGTAATCTCAGAAGAAAGGAACTAGGGGCAGGTGTAGGAAGAGGGTGGGAATGGCAAGGCTCAACATGAACAGTGTGACCTCATCAGGTCAGTGGCAGAACACTATGAAGAACACAAGATGCTTGGTTTCCAGAACTGGATTCCATTCAACTTCCCTCTAGTCACATTCTCTTGTGAGAAAGGCCTCTTGCAGAAATACTTGACTTAACTTACTTTGATTCTTTTGGACAAGATAGTCCAAGATAAATGAAGGGTTGAGAAGCTCAGTGAAATTGCCCTGGTATGGGTTGAGATAAGCTTTCCTTGACCTCAGAAGCAGCTATGTGGCAAGGTGGGTAGAGTGGTGGATCTGAACTAAGGAAGATTTGAGTTCAAATTCAATTTACTAGCTGTGTGATCTTGGGCAAATCACTTAACTTTAATCTGTCTCAGTTTCCTCATCTGTACATGGGGCTAATATTAGCATCCTCCCCCTACCCCAAGCGGCTGTGAGGATTAAATGGGATGATATTTATAAAAGCATTTAGCACAGTATTTTACACATAGTATGCACTCAATAAATGCTTCTTCCCTTCCCTTTTTCCTCTTCAAGTTTATAATCCATAGATAACACATACATTTGAGTAGATAACAAATAAATAAAATGTTATTTTCTCCAGAGTTCAACAAATTGTAAAAGAAAAATTGTATTGACTACATAGAACATTGATTCAAATTGGCAGAAGAGACTTTAGATATTACCTAATCTAATCCTCTCATTCTATAACTGAAAAAAAGTAAGGACCACAAAAGTTATATGGCTTCCTTGAGGTCATAGATGTAATAAGGGGCAGTCAGGATTTGAACTCACTTCCTCTGGGTCCAGTCAATATTCTTTTCACGATACCATGTTGACACCTAGAATTTCTGTCTGGAATGTTGGTGATGTGTTTCAATGAATGAATGAATCAATCATCAATATCATTTATTACCAAGACAAAGACAACTCAAGGAGGTTATATTCTATTGCAGGAAACAGCATATGTGTATATAAATAAGTACAAGATAATTATGAAGGAAACCAAGGCCAGATGATAGTGGAGGAGCGGAGGAGAAGATATAGAGTATCAGAAAAACTCTCATGTAGGATGTGTAACTTGAATTTAGAAAGAAACTAGAACTTCAGAGGACAGCTAGGTGGTTCAGTGGATAGAGTGCTGGACCTGAAGTCAGGAAGACTATCTTTCTGAGTTCAAATCTGGTCTCAGACACTTACTAGCTTTGTGACCCTGGGCAAGTCACTTAACCTTGTTTGCTGCAGTTTTCTTTTCTGTAAAATGAGCTGGAGAAGGAAATTGGCAAACTGTTCCAAGAAAACCCTAAATGGGGTCACAAAGAGTCAGACATTAATGATAAATGACTGAACAACAAGAAATTCAGAGGAGATATTGCTGAGGAGGCAGTGCATTCCAAGCATGAGAAATAATCTTTGCAAAGATATGGAGTTGGGAGATAGAATATCATGTGCAAAGGATTGCAAGAAGGCCAGTTTGATTAGATCACTGAATATGTAAAGGGCAAAGTATGTTTAAGGAGTCTAGGATAGATAGGCAGGAGCCAGACTGGATTGGGCTTTAATAATAAAAAGAAAATAATTGCTAGCATTTACATAGTTCTTATGCATAAATTATCTCATTTGATCCTCATAACAACTTGGCTAGATGCTATGGCTATATGGATGAGGAAACTGAGAAGATTAAAAGCAATTCTCTATCATTTATTTATTTATTGATCTTTTTTGTTTGTTTGTCTGTCTGTTGGCTTTTTTGTTTTGGCAAGGCAATGGGTTTAAGTGATTTGCCCAAGGTCACATAGCTAGGTAATTATTAAGTATCTGAGGTTGGATTTGAGCTCAGATCCTCTTGATTTCAGGACTGTTGCTGTATCCACTGTGCCACCTAGCTGCCCCTATTTACTGATATTTTTTAAGGAGTTATTGATCTTGTCTTGTAATTGCTTTTGTTCTGTTATTAATCAAGTCATAGTTCTTTTTCTATGAATTTAGTTAATAATTCAGCTGGTATGTAATGGGTAAATTTTTAGAAATCCAGCTCTCCTACTAATCACTGATCTTGCCTCAGGGAATTGTGTTCACCTTGGGAAATGTGTATGAACTTGAGGGAGTTGGACCTGCTACCTTTTAGCTGCCAAACTATCCTTCAAGGATGTCTGGTTTGCTCTCTAAAAGTCAGGGCTCTTGTCTTGTACCTTCACTCAAACAATGAATACTTCTTAGTCTCATGAGAGAAGGAGGGGCATTGCCAGCCCCCATTACCAAACTTTCAGCTAATCATTTGTTCCCTTTGCCTTTGTAACAATTGTGTTGCCCTCAATCCCATTCTGTCATCTCCCCTGTTCTGCTCTTTGTTCTGTACTCTACAAAAACCTATATAAGGTGAACTGCTCTTTTGTTTGGGGTCTTTGGCATAAATGGAGATAGTCTATTGTTCTATTTATTGACAGTCAGTATGCCCCTAATAAATATCATGTGGTTTCAATATTTTCCTCAGTTTTTTCTTTTTTGTTAAATTTCATTTGAGATAAAATTAAGGCTCAAAAAGGTTAGGTGAGTTGTCCCAGATCCCACAGCTAGTGAGAGGATGGGATTTGATTTTAGGCAGGATTTGAACCCAGTTCGCCCTGACTCCATATCCAACACTCTACAAATATACCATTCCAAGAGATGGAAGTAAGAACTTTCATTGCCCCTAAATTCAGATTGCATAAGAAGAAAAGAGAGCTATTCTGTAAAACGCTGTCTTATTTTTCTCCACCAAAGTCCTCATTTTATTGTGAAGTAGCTAAGTGGAACAGCAAATAAAATTGTAGACCTACAGTAAAGAAACCTCAGGTTCAAATCCTACCTCAGATACTTACTAGTTGGATGGCCCTGAGCAAGTCACAGTTTTTATACCTGTAAAAACTGGAATAAGAAAATTACCTACTTCCCAAAGTTGTTGTAGGGATTAGCTCTTTAAATGTGAAATATAGCAGTTTGTTTTTATCTCTAGCTGCAATAGGGAATATCATGGCTAGATCTGTTCTTAAGCAGATAAGCTTAAGCATAATGTTCCAAATTAATGTATATTATTTGGACATCTGTGTGGAGGCTGGATTGAAGAGGGGATCGATGTGGAATATGATGGATGGGTGATGAAAACTTAAGTTGCATGCTATCCTATAAAAGTTGAGTTGAGTTTTTAAAGAAACATGGTATTCTAAGAGATGTAAGCACTTTCCTTTCCCCAAAATTCAGATTACCTAAGAAACAGACAAGACTATTCCATAAAACTGTCTTATTTTCTCCACCAAAGTCTTCATTCTATTGGATGAATTATATTGAAATATGTTGTGGAGCTAAAATCAACAAGGCATGGCTACTGATTGGACATGATGGGGGTGGAGTGGGCAAGGGAAGGGTCAAGGACACTTCAAGATTATGAACCTGGGTTGCTTGCTGTAAGGATGGTGGTGCTCTTGGCAGAAACAGAGTGGTCCAAGACAAGTTTTTTAGTGTATTTTGTGAAAGATAATGAATTCTGTTTTTGGCATGTTGTATTAAAGATGCTATCCAGGGGAATTAAGTCCAAAGAGGGGAAAGAAAAGTATCTGGCACTAATAGTAATGATAATAATAATATAGCTGAAGTTTATATAGTACTTTAAGGTTTGCAAAGAACTTTACAAATATTATCTCATTTAATCCCCGCAGCAACCTTGGAAAATAGGTAATTTTTTATTCCAATTTTACAGATATAAAAACTGTGGCTTGCTCAGGGTCATCCAACTAGTAAGTATCTGAGGTAGGATTTGATCTTGAGGCTTCTTTACTGTAAGTCTACAATTTTATCTGCTGTTCCACTTAGCTGCCTCACAATAGAATGAAGACTTTGGTGGAGAAAAATAAGACAGAGTTTTATGAAATAGCTCTCTTTTCTTCTTAAGCAATCTGCATTTGGGAGAAAGGAAAGTTCTTACTTCCAGTTCTTAGAATCCCTTGTTTCTTTAAAAAAAAATTCAGCTCAAAATCTACCTTTTTAGAATAGTATTTCTGGGGGCGGCTAGGTGGCTTAGTGGATAAAGCACCAGCCTTGGAGTCAGGAGCACCTGGGTTCAAATCTGGCCTCAGACACTTAATAATTACCTAGCTGTGTGGGCTTGAGCAAGCTACTTAACCCCGTTTGCCTGGCAAAAACCTAAAAAACAAGACAACAACAACAAAAAAAGAATAGTATTTCTGAACCAGTGATTTTCTTCCTTAAATTATTTTGTATTTTTATAGCTACTTATACATACGTTTATTACTCCCACCCACTCTCCCTAGAATCCAAGCTCCTTAAAGATTAAAATAGCTTCATTTTTTGTCATTGTGGTCTACTAGCACGATGCCTAGCTCATAGATGCTTAATTAATCAAGTATTTATTAATTGCTTATCTTATTCCAGGCAGTGTTTTTAGAGTTGAAGATACAAATTCTGAACTTCAAAGAATCAATTTCTGCTCACAAAGAACTTACACTGAATGAGGAAGACAATAAAAACATTGAGAAATACAAATAAATATCATTATTATCTTTAAAGGGCAGCTAGATGGTGAAGTGAATAAAGCGCAGGCCTGGAGTCAGGAAGATTTGAGTTCAAATGTGACCTCAGATGTGATCCTAGGCAACCCATTTAACTCAATTTGCCTCAGTTTCTTCATCTGTAAAATGAGTTGATGAAGGAAATTGTAAACCATTCCAGTATCTTTGTCAAGAAAACCCCATATGATCACAAAGAGTCAGATCTGACTGAAAAGAACTAAACAATAATTACTTAAGAGTGAACTACTTAGTATTTATTTATATTTATGCTATGTATGTATGTATATGTTTATATTTACACACATAGATAGATGTATACACATATTTATATCTAAACTATCATGTATCTATCCAGCTATCTGTTTCTCCATCTGTCTATCTATCTATCTATCTATCTATCTATCTATCTATCTATCTATCTATCCTTATTGTTAGCACCATTAGAATATGCTTCTTTTGAGTAGGGATTATTTTTTTAATTTGTACTTGTATTTCCAGTGCCTAGCATACTTCCTGGTAGCTAGTAGATGTTTAATAAATGGTTATTGGTTTATTCATTGAATGGTTTACTAGTTTGTAGACTTTTTGTAGACTTTTATGAGTTTCCATGTGAGTTTGATGTCATTCAATGAAGATGACAGCATATGATGTCTTAAAAAGTACAGTATGGTGATATTTTGGAACTGTGTGTTTGATTCTTGACTTTCCCACAATCCCTGGGTTCCTTGGGGTCTTTCTGAATTTCAGTTTCTTCATTTATCAATTGAAGGATTGTATTGTATGATCTCTGAAGTAATTTCCAGCTCGAATATCCTATGATTCTGACCTCTCTCCTTTGTTTTCTACCTCTGGAAGTGTGGTCTTAAATCCCAGGAATATTATAAGGAATGAAACCTCAAAATTATCATGAGAAATTCAGAAATTCTACATATTGGAAAATAATTTGCAACAAGTTGTATAAGTCAGTTTTTTTATTATGTGTGAAAAGGGGAAAAGTCATGTTGTTGTTTTTCTTTTTGGTTTTTGCAAGTCAGTGGGGTTAAATGACTTGCCCAAGGTCACACAGCTAGTAAGTGTTACAGTGTCTGAGGCAATATTTGAACTCAGGTCCTCCTGACTCCAGGGCCAGTGCTCTATCCACTGTGCCGCCTAGCTGCCCCCAGGAGTTTTGATAATCTTTTGAGAGTGAATCTCCTTACCTTGGTCAGACTGCAAGTAGAACAGTCATTCATGGGTCTAACCCCACTTCTTATTGGCATGGAAAATTTTGATGTGCTCCATTTTGACCAGGTTCAATTTGCCTTCTTAAGGAGCCTAGTGCCTCTAAACTCCCCACATTGTGCAGGACTTAATGTGAATACTTGATTGATTTTTAGCACTATTGCATCTTGGAACTCTTGAGCTCCAGTGATCCACCAACCTCAGCCTCCTCCACTAGCAGGGACTAGTGACATGTATCACTATATCTGACTGTCATGACAATTTATCAGTAGTACTCAGACTTATACCTAACAGAATTTTATTTAAGACCAATACCTTTTATAATTTTGTTATTTGTCTTGACTTGAACTATATTTTAGCTTAATCTAATTCTGCTATCCACCAAAATTTTTATCAGAATTTCTGAGGAGTCTTTGAATTTTGAATGTTCCCCCCCCCTCCTTGATGTATGGTAGGAAGTAGTGGGAGGACTGGAAGACATCTAAGGATCTTGGATAATCTACATACTATTAGTAACTAAGCAAGAGCTTCTTAAAACTCAAAAATGGTTGCATAGAATTTTGAAATAGAATGAAAAGGGAGAAGGGTGTTCTCCCATCATCACATCTTCAAAGTATGATTAGCAACTTGCATTGGTAGTAAATAAAAAGGGGTGGCAACATCTCCTAGGGAACCCTATAAGCCTACTGACCAATGTATGCGTTCTGTGATATATGCAGGTGACTGTTGGCTCCTGGCAGCCATTGCTTCTCTGACCTTGAATGAAGAGCTACTTTATCGAGTGGTTCCCAAGGATCAGAGCTTCCAGAAGAATTATGCAGGAATCTTTCATTTTCAGGTACTATGATTTTTTGTTGTTCATAACACCATTTTCCCCCAACTGATGTCATTCGTGGCAAAGTTCATTCATTCATTTGTTAAAAAAAAAAAAAAAACTAAGTCAATGGAGGAACTCTGCAACTTGAATAAGATGGTTTCTTATCTTATAATATGTTTGGGGAGGGGAACAGAATATGTACAAAATAATTAAAATATCCCTATCTTAATTCTTTGGAAATAATATTATCTTGGTAGATAGACATTATTCTGTTCCAACAACTTTCCCCTTGACCTTCTATGACTAGACTCTGGGTTTCTTATCCTCCAGTTCTGGCAGTATGGAGAATGGGTAGAAGTTGTCATCGATGACAGGCTACCCACTAGAAATGGGAATTTGCTATTCCTTCACTCAGAAGAAGGCAGAGAGTTCTGGAGTGCACTGCTGGAAAAGGCCTATGCCAAGTAAGTGGGGGGACATTTGGAGTTCAGGGGATCCCAGGATACCTACCATTCTTTTATATTGAAGCTCTACACAGATCGATATTTAAGGTGCTATATTTGCTTTGCTATCTGGTATCTGCCACTCTCTTGAGGCAAAAAGTCTTATAGGATCATGAGTTTAGAGCTGGAAAGGATCTCAGAAGCCCTCAAGCTCATCCTCCTCATTTTACAGATGAGGAAACTGAAGCTTAGAGAGATTCAGTGACCTGCCTTTAGTCACAGTACTAAATGCAGGAGATGAAACTGGAACTTAGGCTTTCCTGACTCTGAGCCCAATGCACTATCTACAATGTAATGCTGCTTCACATAATCTAAATTAGCCTCATACTTGGCCTATAAGTTAAAATCTAAATTCTTCCAACTGATGACTATATGACCTCAGGCAAATCAGTTAGCCTATCTATTTCTTGGCTTCCTCATTTTTTAAAGGGAAAACAGAGCTGACATAGGGCTAATAAACTCCAAGTTAAACACTTTGGTCTTTATAAAACACCAGAGGAAAGATGAATAATAATAATAATAATAATAATAAATAATAAATGACCCCTTGACTCAACTGATGAAGCTTCCACCTTTTTTTAGGTTTTTTTTTTTTTGCAAGGCATACAGGGTTAAGTGGCTTGCTCAAGGCCACACAGCTAGGTAATTATTAAGTGTCTGAGACCAGATTTGAACCCAGGTACTCCTGACTCCAGTACCAGTGCTTTATCCACTATGCCACCTAGCCACCCCAAGCTTCCACTTTTGTTTAGCAACTCTTCCACTGACTCAAGAAGATTAGCAGTTTTTCTTGTTTGAATCAAGAGTTATGTCCATCAACTCCAACTCATCTGCCTTAGTTACAGTTTCTGAGGCTCCTGCTCCAATAATGTCCTAATTTTGCTCCTCTGAAAAATTTTAGGTTTCACTTCAATGTAGATTCCAATTTGACTGGAAGACAAAATTGCTTAAAGTACAAGAAAGATAATAGGCTGCCTCTGGAAAGGAATGACTGTTAGTTCTCTGAAATGAGTCCATAGTTTTTATGTCAAATCATATGAATTTTAGTTCTGGCAAACTGCCAACCTACCCATTGGAGCAATGACCTGAGTTGAAATTCTAGGACTGCAAAGTCACATTTTTTCCAAGTGGTTTTCTCTGAGCCTTTTACCCCCACAAAATACCATCCATTCTCCAAAGGAGAGTTCCCTCCTCTTGTGGTCCTCTAATTGTAGCAGATGTTATTTGAATATTAGCTACTCTCTAAAGATTAGAAGCAGTGTACTTTATTCTATTCCTTTTATTTGCTTTCCTGCAGGCTCAATGGGTCCTATGAAGCTCTCACAGGAGGGTCCACAGTGGAGGGATTTGAAGATTTCACTGGAGGAATCTCAGAATTTTATGATTTGAAGAAGGCCCCATCCAATCTGTATCAAATTATCAGGAAGGCTTTACGCTCTGGGTCACTACTGGGCTGCTCCATCGATGTGAGTGAGCCAGGGACGCTTCCCTTTGTCTTCAATCCCTTCGAATGGAAACAAATAAACAAACATGGGGTGGGGGGGGTTGGTAGAATGCTTTGAGCTTTTGAACATTACTGTCCTAATAAATGTAATTAGAGTTATTAGTCATACTCAGATTTATTCCTAGCAAGATCTTATTCTCATCTTAGATCTGTGTGAGTGGAGGGAGATGAAAAAGTCATTTTCATCAGTTATCTAGGACTGTTTTTTGCTTTTTGTTTTTAATCTCTGAACCCCTAGTGGTTAATATTCTCTAATTGATCATGATCCCCAAGTCCAATTTCTAACAATGTTATTCACTTACTGAGGGACAGTGAGTAATCTACTTTCCCTCCTTTATGTGTTAGATGGGAGACATTATGATGGATTGGAGAGATCATTGAATTTGGGAGAAGAGAACCCGGGTTCAATTCCTAGCTTTATTACTTACTCCTTTTTTATTTTTGGTTTGCTTGTTTGTTTTTATAAGGCAATGGGGTTAAGTGACTTGCCCAGGGTCACACTGCTAAGTAAGTATTAAATGTCTGAGTTCACATTTGAACTCGGGTCCTCCTGACTCCTGGATCTGTGCTCTATCCATTGCTCCACCTAGCTGCCCCTTAATACTTACTCTTTTTGTGGTCTTGGGTAAGTCACTTTGTGTCCCTCAGCCTAAGTTTCTTTAGCTGTGAAACAAAGGGATCAGAAATCCCTTTCAACTCTAAACCTATGATCTTCTGAGGAGATTCAGTATAGGATGGTTATAGATTTGAGATCCCTGACTGAAGGTCTTTCCAGGGAAGTATGTTTTAAATTGGAGGTCATGACCTCCCAGAAAGGGGAGAGATGAAGAAACAAATGAAAATCATAGAAACCTCGTCTAGAATATTGTTTGCACCATCTACCACTCTTCTTAGCTGCTATTTGTTTCTTTCTTGTTCCTGCTTTTCCCCACATAATGCCTTTCTCTCATCACCTCCAAGTTTCTAGCCTTGTCAAGTAGACCATAGTTCAGGTAATAACCTACTTATTTCAGAAGTAGACAGAATAAAAATAAAATATTCTCCTTTTCCCAAAGTATGACAATCCTGCAAGCTATATGTATATCTATCATCATCTATCAAGCTATCAATTAATCTATTTTATTTGCTATATAGTAAGCATACAAACACACATTTATATGCATATATTTAAATATATACATGGGTATACATATATATATATATATATATTTGTTGTTGTTGAAGAGGTAATATGTTTTATTGAAAGGTCATAGAGAGGAGGGAAAGGTCAGGAAGAAGAGAGGAAACATGTGAATCCAAGGGTTCTGTATTATGAAAATGGAATGATCCATAGTATTTGAGGATTCCAGCTTGCATCAAATATGATACAAAATAATTAGTGTTCCTCTGCCAGTATAGGGTCATTCTTCCTAGAAGAAATGACTTCTCAGTTCCCTAATGGCATTTCCAAGGCTTGTATGTCATGCGTGGGCCATGGCAGGCCCCGGGCACTTTGCTTGACTGAGCAGGCTTAATTGGTGACAGGCTCGACGATGATAGCTCTATTAAGTCCAAGGCTTATTACTGTATTTGCATGACCTTATCTTGTTGTTGAGGCTCATGCCCTGCCTCTGTTCCATGTGTCATTAGAAGAAGTGGCAGAGCAAGTCCAAATGAATTCCTCTGCCAGCCTTTCCTGATTGTTGCTTTTTTCTAGATCACCAATGCATCGGAATCTCAGGAAGTCACCAGTCTGAAGCTGGTTAAGGGGCATGCTTATTCTGTCACTGGAGTTGAAGAGGTAAAACCTGGCATCCCTGCTATTCCTCCTGTGTGTTCTAGGGTGTGGACCTTGAGAGAGGTATTGAAATCTAAGAATTCCCCAAAGGATCAAGTTGCATCTATTGATTGTTGACAGGCAAAGACAATAAAGTAGGATGAACATTTTTATTTCAAAGTAAAAATAACATATTTTTGTGTCAATTAATACTCCTGGTCAGTGTGTGCTGTCCTTCAAAGGTTAAATGGGGTCTCTTTAGTTGACCCTACTCTATCACTTTAGTTGAGTTTGTTTAGCATTAGGAGTATGGGGACAGCAAAACAATGGCTCACGAGGTCGTGGGACATCGTTTTTGCAAAAGCAGTGTTACCTAACATGGTTATTTGCCATGGTGCTATTCCTCCTCCAATTCCTTTTGATTGACCCCTGATATTTACTTATCATACTTCCAGAATACAGTTTGACTTAGTTATGAAGTTTCATATGACCAACACCTGACTATGGCAATGTGAATTCTGGAGTAATGATAAATGAGGACTGGCAGTTAGAAGACATAGTTTAAAAAGTACTGAACCTGAAGTCAGGGAGATCTAAGGCTCAGATTTCTATTAGCTGTGTGATCTTGGGCAAGTCATTTAACCTCTGCCTGCCTTGTTTTCTTCAACTGTAAAATGGGGATCATGGTAGCATCTACCTCACAGTATTGTTGTGAGAATCAATTAAGGTAACAGATGTAAAGTGCTTAACCCAGTGTCTGGCACATAGTAGGCTCTTAATAAATGCTTATTCACTTCTTCCTTTCCTTCCCTCACCCCCCAAAACTTCCTAAAGTATATATCTGAGCCAACTTGATGATATTTGTCCTTTGTCCTTCGAAAATCATATCAGGGAGGTGATGCCATGACAAGTACATGAATTGAATTTGAGAGGGGGTGCTCTGCTAAGTCACCAGTCTCACTTTCTCCTCTAGAAACATCTGAGTCCTGAGGCCAGATATGAAGCAAGATGACTGGAGATGATCCTGAATTCAAGGCAATTAGAGTTAAATGACTTGTCCAGGGTCACACAGCTAGTGAGCATCAAGTATTTGAGGTTGGATGTGAACTCCTGTCCTTCTGCTTCCAAACTCAGTGCTCTATCTACTGTACCATCTAGCTGCCCCTTGATTCCAGCTTAATATCCTTAGGGCAGATAGATGGCACAGTGGGTAGAATGCCAGTCATAGTCTCAGACACATACAAGCTTGGGCAAATCTCTTAATCCTGATTGCCTGGCAACCAGGGCCATCTCTAGTCATCCTGATTCATATTCATATTTAACCACTGGACCCGGAGGGCTCTAAAGGAGAAAGTGAGGCTGGTGACTTAACACAGCACCCCCTCACTCAAATATAATTCATGTACATGTCTGGCAGGACCTCCCTGATATCCTGGTCTTCTTTGAAAATGAAGGAGAAAACATCAAGAAGCTACAATGGTCCTCTAGGATAGAAAAACTAGAATAGAGAGACCTCTACGATAAAATATAGCACCTCACCTGGATATGTTGATCCTAGTTCCAGATGGCCTTTCCAGACTTACTTTATTCCCCTTCCTTTTCTTTTTGCTCCACTGAAAGCTCCTGCCTTTCCCTTGAACTAAGCATTTCATTTCTCACCTCTGTATTTTGGTACAGGTTATCCTGAATGTTTAGAATGCTCCTCCTCTATTTCTCTGAGTCCTTCAAGGCTTAAGGCAGTGTTAACCCCCTAAGGAAAGCCTTTTCTGATTCCCCTAGTTAGTGTTCTCACTTGTCTGAAATTATCATGTATTTTTTTACCTGTACAGATGCTGCATTTAACCAATAGAATAACCTTTCCTAAGGGAGGAAATGTGTCCCCCCCCCCATTTTCTCTCTGTATCTCTAGTGCCTGATCCATGGGAAGTACCCTATAAATGCTTGCTGAATTGAACTGAACATGTTTTTAGAGTACATTTTTTTTCCAAGAAAAGAATTCTAATGTAAACCCATTGCAACTACAAATGTGGGACACCAGGGGTGACTATAAATGCTCAATTCTGCCTTTTTGTTGGAATTTGCAGGTTAATTATTGTGGCCGTCTTGAAAAGCTAATCCGTCTAAGGAATCCATGGGGAGGGACAGAATGGACAGGAGCATGGAGTGACAGGTAGGTTGCCTTTAGAGAGAATTAAGTTTCCCTTGCCATGTTCATATATTCTTGAACATTTTAGAGAAGAGGCAATATGTAAATATAGAAAAAATATGAAAAATAGTTGATTGTATAGAATTTAGAAGCCCTCACAGTTTACCAAGGACATAATCTGCTTAGAAAAAAGAGGACATAGTCCAAACTAGAAAAACTAAGCTAACATCTTTAAGGCTGAATTTCAACTTCTTCCATTTCAAATACAACCAGGTCAGTCAGAATTCCTCCTAGCTCTAAGGAGTTCTCCCAGAAGCACAGTGTGGTCTAAAGGTCAAATCAATCACTTCTACTCTGATCCTTTCAACTGGTCAGTATGACAAAGGCCAAAGCCATCAGGACCAATAGAAATGGCACCTGGAGAATGAGATTTGATCTTGGGAGCCAACTGGTCACAACAGGCAGCAATCGATGGGCCTGGAGCTCGCTCCATTAGCTCATTACTGTTGGCAGATATTGATCTTTCCTGGCAAAAGTCATTAATGACCAAAGAAGCTCTTCTCTGGCAGGCCTCTCTGATGGTAGGAGGAGTGGGGAAGTCATTTAGAGAGGGATATTCGAAGGCAGCTCACTGATATTCCAAGGTGTTGATGATTTAGGGACCAGTATTCTGCTTGTAAAACTGAAGAGTTCTGAATGATGGAACACGTTCCATGGTAGTCCATAAGGTGGTTTGTGACCAATGAGCCTCGCTTAGACTCTGATCAATAAAAGGACCAACCACATGTGACTCCAGAGGACTGACGATGAAGCATGTTACCCACTTCCTGATAAGGAATTCAACATGCAGAATAAAACAGATATATATTTTGCTCACAGACAATGTGGGAATTTGTTTTGCTTGATAATATTTATTATGAGGAGGTTTTTCAATGGTGTGTGTGTGAGAGAGAAATCAATGCTTTATAATTTAAAAAATAATAAAATTCATTCTAAGCAAAAGAAGAAAAGATCAGACTGGAGCAAGTTTGACCAGCTTAGCCTAGAAGAGGAGCTAATCTCCCTTCCCCTCCAAATGAGGTTGTGGTTTGAAGACAGTACAACATTCTGTTGCTGGTTGATTAGACCACTCTCCCAGCTCTGTGAACCTGTCTCAATTTAGGCCTTTCAAAAAACTTCAATGATTTTAATCATGGCATCAATATAATTTGCAATGTAAATTATCTTTTGTCTGCTTCTAGGCAGCATGGAATGTCAAGGGCATGGGAGAAATGGAGAATCCAAAAGATCTGGGTTTGAATCCTGTCTCACACTTACTAAATATGGCAAATCACTTGTCACTTAACCTTTGTACATCACAGTCTCCCCTTTTGAAAAAGGGGGCATAATTATACTTGCACTACCTACCTTAAAAAGGTTATTATAAGCAAAGTCCTTGGAAAACTTTAGTATGCCTGAATAAAAGTGAGTTGTTATAGTTCTGAAGAGCCTGCCAGACCCAAACCTAGGACCATGGAGTTACTCCCTCTTCATTACAGGGTTCCTATTGAACTAAAACATTTAAGTTGAGCAAATCTCAGAAACTGAGTGCTGTTGGCAAGATTGACTGCACTTCCAATTCCTATTTATCTAAAGGATAACAGAAATGAACATAATTCTCGCAAGGAACACTTTTCACTATTTTGGGGGTCAAAGACCTTTTTACCAAAACTGTTGGCAGTCATGAAATGAACTAATCATTTTCTTTCTTCTTCTCACTGACCTTGTCCACTCTTAGATGTAGGTTCTAAAGGGTAATGCAATTTAACAACAACAATGAACATTTAATAAGTTAGTTGTATGCAAATCACAATACTGGATGTTGTGGAGATGCAAAGTTTAAATGAAATATGATCTTTCCTCTCAAGTAGTTTATTATACTGTATGTGTGTGTTGTGTGTATGTGTGTGTGTGTATATGGAAGACACACAAATACACATAGATACCATGCATGCATATTATAATACATGTATTACACTGATAATATAATGCACAACAACATATATTGAGTATAATGTTTGTTAGATAGATAAGGGAAATGAAGAGGAGGCAAAGCAAGAAGACGGAATGATTCATGAACTGGCCAATCAGCAATTGATTATTAGAGTTTGCTGTTTAAGGAACATCTTTCAGAAGTTCTAGTCACTTGTGGCTTTAATGACAAAATGCCAAACTCTGATCCCACCCATATACTGAAGTTAGAAAAAATGCCCTAATAGTGAGAGCTATCCAGAAGTAGAGTTACCTAGAAGGGTGGATAGGTTCCTCTTCCTTGGACTTTTTCAGAAAGCAGTGGATAACCACTTATTATGCAATATTATAGTAGGGAATATCTAGATGGTCTTTGAGAACTCTTCTAAAACTTGACTTTTGTTGTAATTCTGTGATGATGTCTACCATGCATTTTTATTGATTTAAAAAATGGTAATATAAGAAGAAAAGATTTGGACCTAGAAGACCTGGGCTTGAATCCTGGCTCTGCCATTTAATATTTTTGACTTTGGCTAAGTCCTTTAGTCTTTATAGGCTTGTTGTTTCTTTTTTTTTTTTTGCAAGAATACAAATCAACTGATATGAGTTTATCTCATGTCTTTGACTTTCATTAATTCTTATATAGTGACCCTAATAAGTAATGCAATTCGACAACAGCAAAGATTTATAAAATCCCAGATGTCTCTTTCCTTATTGTTCAGTCATTTTTTCAGTTCTGTCTGACTTTTTGTGATCCTATTTGGGATTTTCTTGGCAAAGATACTGAAGTGGTTTGCCATTTCCTTCTTCAGCTCCTTTTACAGATGAGGAAACTGAGGCAAACAGGGTTAAGTGATTTGCCCAGGGTTATATAACTACTAAGTACCTGAGGCCAGATTTGAAGGGAAATGACTTCAGGCCACTCTATCCACTGCACCACCTATTATCTCCCTTTTCTTAGAGTACACTAAATGAATTTCTGATCTTATTTTCTCTTAATTTGTTCTTTCATTTTTTATGAATAAAAGATACCCTCAATGGTTCATTTCTGAGAGAATTCAAGGTTTTCCATATTTAAGCAGGTTCTTACTGTGGTAGCAATCTGCATGTAGTAGAAAAGGTTGGGTTTATGCAGCCTTTGACCAGTGTTTAGTCAATATTACTAAGGGACTTTTTGTAAACAGAGATTCTGTTGCTATGGAGTCTAAAAGAAAATTTATGCTTGATTTTTCAGTGCCCCTGAATGGAATTACATAGACCCCAGGCAGAAGGAAGAACTAGACAAGAAAGTTGAAGATGGAGAGTTTTGGTGAGAAAAGTTTCTTGTTTTTTGAGTAAACTATTCCTTGGGCTGCAAGTTTCTTTGCTCTAATTTAATGGTGAAGCAAAAGGGAGCAGATTTCCTCTTACATCCAGAGTGATGCTCAAAGAGTTCTGAAATACCTGAGAGTTGTTAGTTCCTTAGGTACATGGATTGTAAAGCAATAAGAAAACTGTCATGACTAGTTTTATTAGGTCCTTGTTTTCCTTCCTCCTTTTGTGCAAATTAAATTCTTCCTCTGCTATAATATGACACCAAAATCAGGAAATCTAAGCCTTTGTTTAGCCACCAAATTTCTAGGATACCTTGGGCAAATAAATGATGAACCATCCTTTCCCCTAACTCTAAAATGAGACCACCCATCACAGATTACTCCTGTTTTCAGTATATCTCATGACATCCAATAAAATATGAGCAACTTGTATCTTTTCTGCTGGGATATGGTATCCAGTTATATTGGTCTACTTTCTCCATCTTCCAAATTCTTGCCTTTTTTTTTCTGTTATCCCTCATGTATGGAATGTTATCCCTCCTTACTCTCACCTCTTAGAATTCCTTTCAGGATTCAGTTAAAGCATCACCTATTGTAAGAGACCTTTCCCGATTCCCTCAGCTGCCAGTGACCATCCCTTTTAAGGTTACTTTTAATCTGTTTTATATTTACTTACCTAAGTATATATTATCTTTCCCCTGAGGGATGCTGAAGCCTCCATTCATGTAGATTTTTGGGAGTTAAAAAGAACTTTATGGAGCCCAGAGATCAAGGAAGGGCTGGATTAAATGACCAGTCTATCTAGTTAGTCCCTTATTTGGTGGATCAGATGCTATACTTAATGGGGAATAGGGGAGAAAAGGAGAAACCACTGTAGTGGTTTTACCACAATCTAAGAAATTAAGGAGAATTCCTTGTAATATTAGTAATATTACCTAGTTTATTAGACAATGTTGGTGATGGTATTATCATTTTATCCCCTGGGGGAAGCAAAGCCTTTGGATAAGGCTAGGACTTTCAGAAAAAATTCTGCATTCCTTTTCCATTGTTGGTCATTTAGGTGTGGGAAAAAAGAGAATTAATTCTCCAGGGGATGCATTTGGCTAAATTTCAATCCCAGCTCACCTCTGGGGACTTTCTGCTCTTTTCACCTCTAGGATGTCATTTTCAGATTTCCAGAAGCAATTCTCTCGATTGGAGATCTGTAACTTGTCTCCTGACTCCTTGACCAGTGAGGAGATCCACAAATGGAATACGGCATTGTTCAATGGCCACTGGATCAGGGGCTCTACAGCTGGGGGCTGCCAGAACTACCCAGGTACAGACCATAGGGATGATGGTTGTGATAGACCAACTTCAAGGTCTACTATTTGGGTTTGTTCTTCCTACCCCAAGGCCTATTCTATGAATGAAGTAGTATTAGACATTTTAGAATGACACCTTGGGAGCAAAGTTTTTTTATGATTCAGGATGTGGTGGGGAGGGGACAATGGTAGGCAGCCAGGTGCTCCTTGCAACATGGCCCAGGGCTGTAGTCCTAAATCCAGCACTTTTTGTGAAAGCTTTCTTTTTTTTAGGGGGGGGGAAGGCAATGGGGTTAAGTGACTAGCCCAACATCAACACAGCTAGCAAGTATCTGAATTCATCTACTGCTACCTAGTTGCTCTGGTGAAAACTTTCTGCCAACCTCTCTCACTCTTTGCTCCCTAAAGCCTTCTGCTGCTTCTTCTCCTCATGTTCTTCCTTCATCACTGCTTCCCTTTCCTCCTTCTCCTTCTCCTTCTTCTTCTTTCTTGTTTTTTACAAGGCAATGGGGATATGTGACTTGCTCAAGGTCACACAGCTAAGTAATTATTAAGTTCCTGAGTTCAAATTTGAACTCAGGTCCTCTTGACTCCAGGGCCAGTGCTCTATCCACTGAGCCACCTAGCTGTCCCTTTCCTTCCTTCTTGCTCCCTTTCCTACTTTATCTCCTGAGCACTCTAGCTGACCCCACTACTAGCTGTTGATGACATGGTGACATAATGGTTCAGCTGATCAAAGTGCTTCACATTAGTGATCTGCCAGGTGGACCTGGGCATCACAAAGACTCAATTTTACAGAGGATGCATGGTAGACCCTGTTCAATAATAACCACTAACCACTAACCAAGTATTTCATTCAGCAAACTCCAGAGCCAGAGGCAGACGGGAAAGTGTGTTGCTGTGGAAGCTAATCTTTATGTATTAACCTTAGATGAAAGTCTTACTAATCATGGGAACTCTGATTTGTATTTTACCATTTTTGAAGGAAACTAACATATATGTAGACTCCTCCTAGGTTGAACCAGCTGAGGCAACACCTGATGGAGGATTTAAGAAAAATGACCACTCCTCATTCTACATCTCTAAGGAGGAATGAAGAAAAACAAACTCTTCTCATCAATACAAGTCTTGTACTTCCTCTGTTTGATGTTGTCTTATTGATCTGATTTAGACTGTGAGACAATGGGCAGGGATCATGTCTCCTCTATGTTCTGGACATATTATCATCCATATTCTGGTGCTACATGTATCATAATAAAATCTAAAATAAAAGAGTCCAAAAAAATAAAGTCCAAAAAGTCCTGGAATTTCCTCAAGGTTTCTCCTGCCCCAGCCCTCAACTCCACCCAAACTTACTGTTTTTATGGCTTATTTCTTTTCTTTAATTCTGTCAAGAAGTAAACAAACTAACAAAAAAACAGAGATTATAGTGCTTTTGGGAGATACTAGAATTCTATCACCATTAGCAACACCCCTAGAGACACATCAGAAATTTGCACAGATCAATTTGAGCAGCTAGGAACTGTTGTTGTGGGTGAATCTGGTAGCTACATACAACAAATTGCTAGCATATCCCTGCCAACTAGCCATCAGGACTATTTCTCTCTCTTGCCAATTGGTAATGATACAAATACATAAACAGAAAATTCTTTGTCTCCTCTGGAGCTTACAACATAGTCAACCTTAAAATCCAGGGACACTTGCCCTGAATTAAGATTCTGGTACTTTAGATCCTAGAAGACAAAGTTGAACACACAATATTATCATTATTATACAATCCTAAAATGTAAAAATGTAAAAAAAAAATGAGATCTTAGAGACTCTAGACCCTTCATTCTATAGAGAAGGGAACTGAGACTCAGGAATTTGAATGGGCTTCCCCAAAGTCACATAGCTTATTAAATGGCAGAGTGAAGCATTAAAAGAGTCTGTAATACTAGCAGATGCCTTTTGAACATCCCCAGATGCTTTGCTAGTTTATTAAATTAGACTCTTCCTAGGAATAAGAGAAGCTAAGAAGCATTATTACTAAAACTGCTGTGGTTCTAGGATAAGAATGATAGTCAGCTATGACTGCTCCAATTTATTTATCATTCTGATTCTGCTATGGACTTTGTGTGTTTTTTGAAAATTCACTTAAGTTTTCTGAACCTCAATTTCCACATGTAAAATCTCGTTACCATTTGGCAAGGTAGTCTTCTTCTCTCTGAAACAGAACTCCCCTTGAGAATAAGAGGTATCATAGGGGTATGCTTAATTGCTAGAGTTTTCAATATATACCATAAAAGATATCATACTAAGTATATGTTTCATAAATAAAATGAAATGCTGAGACAAGTCAACAATGCAGTTGACCACTTGGCCCAAAGTCTGATCTTCCTGGGGCAGCAACATCCTCTGAATGTCAATCATTCTGGTTTTGACAGCTTATAAGAACATTATCTTTATAGTCCTGTTACACAGAGTACTTCTAAGTAGGGAGTTATTTTGGTAGCCATCCTTAACTTTTCTAAAACTCTGCCTTTCATCAGGAGAATTCAGAATTTTCTGATAATATTGTTTTGATAAACCAGGTCTTGTTTTGGTAAACCAGGAAACGGTGATACTCAGAGACTTAGTTAGCATTTTGGAATGACAAACTTCAAGCTGGATGGAACCTCAGAGATGATCTAGTCCAACCATTTCTTTTAGCATAGAGAATCTAAGTTTACCAAAGGTCATACAGGCAGCAGGAATTGAAGGCTTTGGAAGAAAGGTTCATTCTGGTTCATTGGAACTCCACTAAGTATTCTCTTCTTAATCTGTGAGAGATTTTGTCATTTAAATTACATTTGTTTTTGGAAGTCCCTATTCTATCAGGAATTTTAGAGTGTTTCAGTTTATAGAAATGGAAAAAAGTTTTATTTTTCTCCTCTTACCTCCTAGTTCACATTTTCCTATATTTGCAATATAATTTAATAAAATATCCTTAAGATAGCTTTAAAGGATCATAGACATAGAAGTGAAGGTGACTTCAGAGGTCATTTAGCCCACCTCACCCAACCCTCCCCTAACTTTTACAGATAAGTTAAACTGAAGCCCATGAAGATTAGGTGATCTATCTAAAGCTGTACAGATAACATGCATTGGAGGTGAGATTTGAACTCAAGTCCTCTGATTCTGGAGTTATTGCTCCTTCTATTATATCATGCCAAACAAATTCACTATAATAAATATACCACATGACACTTGGTAATCATACTTCATGGTAAAGCTCAATCACTGGGTCAAGTATCCCATGGGATTAGGAACATTAGATATTTTTAGTTAGTCATATTCTCTCTGGTTTTTGACCTTCTCCCATTTACGTTTGTGTGTGTGTGGGGGGGTAGGGACTGGAACTATGATTTCCTTGATAGATAGAGAACCCTCTGGAGAAGGAAATACTCCATATCAATGTAGATTGGCATCTTTTTACAACTTATGGTCTTAGAGAGTTTTGTAGAGCACTGAGAAGTTAAGTGACTTGACAAGTCACATAGTATGTGTCAGAGATGGTACTTGAACACTGGTCTTCCTCCCTGAAAGAATGACTTTCTATCCATTATGTTAAGCTATCTCTCATGTATTTGAATGTTTTAAACCAACATAATAGAAAAATAAAATGTGACCCTTTGTTGAACAAATATGTTCAGAAGCATAAACTAGAAATTCTTTGACTTGAGTTATACTATGTCACAGGAATGTCCAAGATATGTTTTGATGTTTCTTATTTTCTTTTTTATTTTCCTGGGGGTTAAATGAACATCATTGTAATGCACAGCTACATACTGGACCAATCCTCAGTTCAAGATTCGATTGGATGAGGCAGATGCTCACCCTGAAGGGGACTCAAGTGGGTCCTGCTGCACAGTGCTGCTGGGTCTGATGCAGAAGAACCGCAGGAGGAAGAAGAGGATTGGACAGGGGATGCTTAGCATTGGCTTTTCACTTTACCAGGTACTTTACATCTGGGTTAATCCTCTGACTTGGCACTAGGTTTCTTGGATCTGAATTTGTTGTTTATTATTCTTATCATTTGTCTCAAGCAGCTTTCCTTTCTAACCCTCATGTTCCATAAGGAACCTCCTTGGATGTTCTGAAATCCTTCATATTCCATGCTAGGGGGATTTCAATTATCTGTTGCAGGGGATTAGGCTAAAGGATGCCAGAGAGCAAAGAAATAATGGAACCTGCCCTCTTTCCTTCCTTCCTTTCTCAGAAATGGAATACACTTAGCTGACAACTCTAGGCTCAGGTAGGTTTAGTTACTTGTGTGGTAGGTTTTGTTTTTACACTTAATTCTTCTTGTATTTTATCTATGGAAAAGTTCTGTGCCAAACATCATTGAGGACCCCAGTTTTGTAACACTTATGCCAGAAATGGGTAACCACTGCCATCATGGAGTTTACTGTCTTCATGCATTAGCTGCCAGCATTGTAGAGAATTTTGATCTAACTCTGAATTGTTTGCCTTCAGTAATCCTGTTTCCCTTTTGTTGTTGTAGTGGTTGAAAGACAGCAACACATAGTGGATAGAGAGCAGCCTTAGAGTCAGGATGATCTGGCATCTAAACCTGCCTCTGATTTGTGCTAGCTCTGTGACCCTGGGCAAGTCACACAGCTTTTCAAGATTCTGGGACTACAAACTGCAGAGTGGTTGCTGATCTGCCTTAGTTTGTAATACAGTGGATAGAGATAAGCCTAGAATCAGGAAAATCTGAGTTCAACTATTAGCTGTGAGAGCCTGGACAAGTCACTTAATCCTGTTTACCTCAGTTTCTTCATTCATAAAATGAATTGGAGAAGAAAATAACAAACCAATCCATATCTTTGCCAAGGAAATCCCATATGTGTTTATGAAAAGTTGGACATGACTGAAATGACTGCACAATAACAAAAATGCACATGAAGCTTCAGGTCTATACCAAAAATTCTTGGTGGCCCACAAATATTTCTGAGCTTTTCATGTCTCTTTCGACCTCTTTTCTATTGCTCAAGAATGAATGGAATTAGATGAGACTGGCAAGTAGCCTATGTCTATGGTGTTTTAGGAATGCAAGAAAAGTCCTTCTTCTTCCTCCCAACTACTTTTCCAAATGACTTGATGGTAGAAATTCCTCAATAAAGATTCCTTCCCTCCCTCTCCCTCCAACTTTGACTTAAGACTTTGAACCTGATTGAAATATAAAACTCACTAAAAGAGAAAATATATTATAGAATCACAGCATTCAGAACTGGAAAAGTCAAGTCAACAAACATTGATGAAGAACTTAAGATCTGTAGGATATGCACAACCTATGTCAATCTCTAGGCACACACACACACACACAGAAAGAGAGAGAGAGAGAGAGAGAGAGAGAGAGAGAGAGAGAGAGAGAGAGAGAGAGAGAGAGAGGCAAAAATGGTTGCTACCTTCAAAGGGCCCACAATTTAATGGGAAGAGGCCTTAGAGATAATGACCATAAAATGTACTGCTGTAAAGGGCCTAAGACCAACAACTCTCTTAAAGTACAACATCTTCATTTTACAGATGAGGAAACCATAGAGATAAAAGGACTTTCCCATGCTCACGTAGGTGGCAAGTAACAGTCAGGATTCATATTTATATTTATATCATCTGATTACAAATTCAGTTTTCTTTCTGATACAACATACCATCTCTTTTAAACATTGCCAGTCTCTTACATCTTAGTGTGACTGAATTTTTTTATATCAGTAATATAAATATGTCCACATGGATTGTGGACAAATCACTTTGAATAAAAGGTCTATCCTGCTTCTGTGGAGAAAAAAGGGAGAGTGGAAGCTAGAGGAAGGGGCAGACAAGCCCCAGGAATATGACAAGACTGGGCTCTTTTTATCTTTAGTCTCTAAGAGGTACAGACTAGAATAATATATACATATATATATATATATGTATATATATGTCCCCTCAAATAACTCTGGTCTGAGGGTATGAGTGAGCTCAGAAGCAAAGCTGCTTTCCTATTCTCTCTTTAGGGAGAAGGGTAGCCTTTAGTTTGCACTCACCTGATTGTAGCTCTTTCTCACCAAACACTGGTACACAAAAGACCATTACAATTATTGAATAAGCCTATTTAGCAAATCAGAACAGCAAATAGAAATAAGAGCTGTACAGATTGGAATATACTAGAAAAATAAGAGTGTAAGAGCAAGATAACAGTTCAGTTCAAGTTGAGAGAGAGGTGGGGGGAGTATAAATAAGGAAAGAATGAGAAGAGAGGAAAGGGTAGAAGAGAAGGGGAAAGGGGAGAGAGAGAGAGAGAGAGAGAGAGAGAGAGAGAGAGAGAGAGAGAGAGAGAGACAGAGACAGAGACAGAGACAGAGACAGACAGACAGAGACAGAAACAGGGAAAACAGTTTCACCCAAGAAGGGTCATTCTAACAGTTTCTAGGGAGGCAAACTGGAAATGTTGACCTAGCTTCTTTTATTTACAGTTTTCCTCTTCACAAATTTCTCTCCCAAAGAGTATCTGGAATCACATGTATCTCTAGCCCAAGAAGCTCTGTAACCCACTCAGTAAATTCCTGATGAAGAGCTTGGCATAATCATGCTTAGTATTCTTACCATAGTTTTCTTCTTTATAAGTAGGTTTAAATAGAAGGAGGATTCTGAGCATGAGGGCAATGATCTCTAGGAGGCTAAGGAGTAATATGGTGAGGAGAAAGAGGGATGCATTAAGAAGGATGCTGAAAGTGTTGAGGACAAACTAGATTTTCACCTACTTCACAACTTTGCCTGGGCCTGGCCAAGGCCCATATAAGACTCTTGAGGTCTTTAATGAAGGGCGAGAGATGGGGAACCTGTCCTATCTTTTTCAGTTAGATCAGGGACAGGAATTCTTTCTCCTAGTGGGAAGGGTGATGGGACAGTAGAGAGGAGCTGCAGTTTATAGAGAGGACAATTCAAAGAGGAATTCAGAGCAGAGAACAATCTTATGGCAGATGTTGTTGTGGGTAAAGGAAAAAGAGGCAGTCTGTTTTCCAGAGAGACTTGCCCATGCTCCCCTATAAAAAAGCTAGGAGAAAGTAAAATTTTGCCTCTTGGAACAGAGATCTCTAGACTATAACCAAAGAGCGACTTTGACAAGGAATTATACTCCTCTCATCCTCCAACCTTCCTCCTCCCCCATACTTTGGTACCTTGGGAAAAAGGTTTATGGCCTCCTCCCGGTTATGGCTTTCATGAAAAGTGAACCAAATCTGTATTTCTGAGATCTCAGTCAGAGAAGAACTCAGTCCCCTAATCTTGGTGTCCATATTCTTATTATCCTGAAACATTCCATCCCATCACTATTAGTTTCTAACCAGGTTGATCTAGGGAGTAACATGGCATTCTCTATAAACTGAAGGAATCTTTTAAAAAATATTGAATTTCCTGAAATATGTCAGTTGTTTTGTTACAAGGGAATTTTGCTGAATATCTTGATTGAAACAAATACCTTGATTGGAATCACATTCCAGTTGGTTGAACTTGAGAATCTCATGCTTAGTAGTGAATTAACAAATGAAAAGAGAAACTTGGAACTTATTAGCAGGAGAGTAGTATTATGCTGTAATACTTCCAATCCTATCTTTCTTTTAACTCTTGGATCTTAATTTATATGTTTGGTTTTGATGTTTGATTTGAGAGTTTAGGAAAATTTGTTTTAGGTGGTGGAGATATCTTTGAGATCTAAATGGTTAAGAGTTGAATTGAAGATATTGAATGATAACACTAAATGAGTATACTCAGACTGAGACCCTTTAAAATTGAGCTCATTTCCCCCCTACCTAAAATCAAAACATCACAAAGTCAAGTCCATAGATTCAGAGAATTTAGAGCTGGAAGAAACTTTAGTTCTTTTCCCTCATTTAACAGATTAGGGCACTTATAGCCCTCCCCTTCTTTTAACTTTCTTTTCTTCCTTTTTCTGAATCCATCCACTACCAAGACTTAAATTATCACCTCAAAGAAGATGACCCCCAAATCTATATTTTCATCCTTAGCTTCTTCCAAGAATTTCAGTCTTATATTTCCAGTTGCCAACTATCTTTCTCCATCTGGATGTCCTGCAGGCACCACAAACTCAATAAGCATTATTGTTGGCAAATGTTCTGGTCTGAACTTATCATTTTTCTGCTCAAAGCCTGCTGCTATCCCCCCTAATTTCTCAATTTCTCAGTTTCTGCTCCTTACCAAGGTTTATAACCTCATCTTGGATTCATTTCTCTTCTTTACCCCCCTTCATGTCCAATCATTTGCCAAGTCCATTTGATGCTAGCTAGCTCTGAAATAAATCTCATTTCCATTTTCTCTCAATTCCCATGGCATTTATCTTTCATAGCATAGATTTAGGGTTGGAAAGGAATTTAGAGGGGATCTAGGTAAATCCCTTAATTTTATAGAGATCCCAAAAAATAAAGTTAGTAATCTGAGGTCACACAGGTAGCAAGAAGGAGAGCCAGGACTGTCATTCCAAATCTAATATCTTTCCACTCTATCTTTGACCCTTTTTGTTCATGGCCTCATTTTCTCTCACTTAGATTTCTTTGTTGCTATTAGTCTTACAGTCTGTCCCTCTCCAGTCCAACCTTCCTAAAGGATCACTCTGATAATGACACTCTTTGACTCAAGTGTATCTCTACCACCTACAAAAGAAAATCTAGATTCTTCATCCTGGTAGTCAATGATGTTCACATTTGTCTCCAAGCTACCTTTTTAGCCTCATCTTATCCTATTCCCTTTCATGCATTTTCATCCAAATCACACTGCCCCCTTTTTTATTTGTTTTGTTCTTTTGTTTTAGATTTTTCAAGGCAATGGGGTTAAGTGGCTTGCCCAAGGCCACACGGCTACGTAATTATTAAGTGTCCGAGGTCGGATTTGAACCCAGGTCACACTGTCCCTTTTTAACCTTTATATATTTGTTCTCTCTAAACACAAGCACATTAAAATGGACTTCCTTAACCTGTTCCCCAACCTCTGTTTCATGAAGTCTCTCTTTCAAGGCCCAATTCAGATGCCACCACTTTTGTGAAGCCATCTCTGATACCTCAGTGACAGTGGTCTCTCCCTTTTCAGATTTGCATAGTTTTCCCGAATTTCTCTTTTGTTGCTATTGTTTAGTGGTTTGTTGTGTTGGACTTTGCACAATCCCATTTGGGGTTTTCTTGGCAATGATACTGGAATAGTCTTGCCATTTCCTTTTCCAGCTTATTTTACAGATGAGGAAACTGAGGCAAACAGGGTTAAGTGACTTGTCTAGGGTCATACAGCTAGTATGTCAAGTATCTGAGACCAGATTTGAACTCATGACTTCAGGGCTGGCACAGTATCCTAACTGCACTTTACCTTTATCTCATTCTCCTTATATGAAGGGAGATCATCTAGTTGTACACCATTCAGAATACAACACAGAAAGGCTTAACATATTTGTTGCATCTCCAATTCAATCTACATAATCACCAAATTGTTATTTCAAAAGCACAAGAGTCTGACTGTGTTGCTCCCATTCCAAAGAAGCCTCAGTGACTCCTTATTGCTACTAGGATAAACCATAAACTTCACTATCTGGGAATTTAGATTCTTTCACAATCTAGCCCCTCTCTATCTTCTCAGAAGCATTTCACTTTACTTCTCTTTCTGTGTGCTACGGGCCAGGCAAACTGGTCCACTTTTCATTCCTTGTACACAACTGCTCTTTTGGGGTTCTTCTCCTATTTGTTTCTTCTCAGGGTCTTTTTTCTGGATCAGCATCCATCTTCCATCCCTGAAGTGTGGATCTCTAAGAAATTCTATCTTTGGCTTTCTTTCTTTTTCTCTTTACATTTGCTTCTTTGGCAATATCTTTTATGCCTTGAGTTCAATTGTCATTTTTACAAGTTGATGCTCAAATAAATATGCCTGGCTCTAATTTTTCCTTAATTCCAAGCATGTTAATGACATTGTGAATATTTCCTCCAGATGCCCTATAGAACTTATCATATCCCCCATATCCCTATCATCCAAGATTTTCCATTTTTCATGTGGGAACCATCCTATCCTTCCATTCACCTAAATCTGCAAGTTTAAAGTCATCCTTGATTCTTCCCTCTACCTCACATCTCACACCAAATTAATGGCCAGAATTATTCTAGTCCATATTTATAACATGTTGAATTTATCCTTTTTACTCCAGTCACTCTCCTGGTTCAAGACCATATCTTCTCTCACTGGAACTAGCCTCCAAATGTGTTTTTCTACTTCCATTATCTCCCCTTGCCAATCTATACTTCATCATTTACTAAAAAATTAATCTCCCATAAGGTATAGATTGTATTGTGTCATTTCTATGCTAAAAATCCTTCAGTGGTAGCCTTTATTGGTTCTAGGATAAATTATAATCTCTTTGTCTAGTATTAAAATCTCTCCAAAATTTTGATTCCAATGGACCTTTCCCAATGAATTTCCCATCATCTTCTTTCACTGCTTCTACATTCTAGTCACATGAACCCATCTGTTCTTCTCTAAGGAAGACATTCTATTTCACTCTAGTACTTTTCCTTAGCTTTCTTCAAACTCAGCTCAGGTACAATCTACTTAAAGTCTTCCTTGTTTCCCTTGTGTGTTAGTGCTTTCCCTTTCTTAAAATTATTTTGTATGTGCTTTTCTGAATATATTATATATCTGAAGTTCCTTGAAGTCCTTGAAAGGGTTGGTATGTTTGTGTATATGTGTGTGTGTGTGTGTGTGTGTTTCAATCTTAAAAACAGTACCTTACCCACAACAGATTTTTAGCAAATATTTGTTGAACTAAGTCAAATTAAAGAAACAATATAGAAGGAAAATAAGTCCTGAGTGCAGAATCTTGAAGAACATCCACAAAGAGGTCTAGAGGAAAAGGAGAAACTTTAAGAGTGGTTTTCCAATGGTATAGTTCATGAACACCCATCAATGTGATTCCACCAATGATTATGATGATGCAAATTTGTTGTTATTTAATAATTTTCAGTCATATCCAACTCTTCATAACTGCATTTGGGGTTTTCTTGGCAAAGATACTGGAGTGATTTGCCATTTTCTTCTCTAGCTCATTCTCTAGCAGATGAAGAAACTGAGTTAAATAGGGTGAAGTGACATGTCCAGAATCACACATTTTGAAAGTATCTGAGGCAGGATTTAAACTCAGGGAGATGAGTCTTCCTGACTCTACACCCAGTGCTCTATCCACAGGAATTGAGGAAAAACAGATTTAAGTCTCTACTATAGAAAAGCTATACTGCACAAAAATGCTGTTAGATCTTGTATATCCTAGGCTCCAACAAAAGGACTTTCAGGATCTGTGAATTACTCCTTTGTCACATATCTTCTAACCTTGAACCCTCTTTCTCTTAGATTTTATATTTACTGGTAGGATAACATATCACACACTTTGGTGTGATGTTTTGGACCAATTATTCTGTTCTAGTAAATATTCATTTCTAAAAAGTAGTTAAGTCTGTTTGATTTATATCAAGGGGCAGCTAGGTGGTACAGTAGATAGAGCACTGGACCTGGAGTTAGAAAGACTGAGCTTCTTGACTTCAAATCCTGCCTCAGACATTTATTAGCTCTATGAGCCTTGACAAGTCACTTAACCCTGTTTGTCTCAGTTTTCTCATCTGTAAAATGAACTGGAGAAGAAAATGTCAAACTTCTTTAGTACCTTTACAAAGAAAACTCAAATGGGTTTGCAAAGAATTGGACATGATGAAAATGACTGAAAAACAACAAATTTATATCATCATAATTATTAGGGGAAGCACATTGATGGGGGCTTATGAACTATGGTGTTATAAAACCACTTTCAATCACACAGGACAACTCCTACTTCTGAGTTGGGAGAGAGTGTGAGACCTAACCTGCCAGGGTCAATGGGGTTTGGGAGAGTAGTTCTAGAGAGACCATGAGTTTTACATGCCAATGTATTAGTGAAAACTAGACTGGAGAGATCTAGGTTTTGATGGATACTTAATATATACCAAGTGCTATGTCAGCCCTGGAGGATACAAAGAAAGATGGGCAAAGAGAATTTCAGAAGGGGGGATGGTATTGATTTCTAGGGCACAATCATGATTTCTGTTTCAGATGTGTTGAGTTTATTCTGAGGCACACACTATGATGAGTCTTATGATGTGCCATAGGATACTTTTCCTCATGACTAAAGTCTCCCTAGTCTGAAGTTCTGAGTCTAGGAAAAAGAAAAAGTGGTTTTAAAAGCCAGGTGTGTGTGTGTGTGTGTGTGTGTGTGTGTGTGTGTGTGTGTGTGTTTTGAGTGGGAAGGATGGAAAATCCATCTTTCTTTTCTGTCCAGTGAATACAATATTTTGTCCTGTGAGTCTACCTTCTGTACTCCAACTGCTTGCAAAATGGAATCTTCCTTTGAGATTGAGGATATGACAATGATGGAGCTCACTAGGATTTTCCCCAGAGGCCTACAATGTTTGCAAGGCTGGTCCCAGCTCTCTGAGTTCTGTGGTGCCAACTGCTCTATGACAAGCCTGCCTACCCATTTTTATTTTGAAATTTGTACTTCAAAGATGACTGTCTTTTTCTATTCATCAGTAAGTATCAGTGAAGGCCTGTGCCTCCCTGAAAAGGATTTGTGCCAAGGGAGATGCCCCACCTGCCCAGCTTAGTTTCTCCTGAGTGACTTGGCTGGGCATATTTAATGTATGTTGACAGTGTGCTCTGTAACTTTAAGAAGAGGACTGCCAAGTCCTCTGTACTTATCTTCCCAGGTGCCATGACTTTGCAGAGGTTGGAGCTAAAGGGAAAGATGAAGGTATTGCTGATAGTCATTTTAGTTAGGAAAGTACCTGGAGACTGTTGAGGAGAGATGCATGAAGTCTCATTCCTAGAAATGGTGTGGTTGAGGGCAATTGATCTTGTATACTGTTTATACATCAGTTTAAGGACTGAGTTCTCAACAGAAGATTCACTTAGGGGACAAGGGCAGTAGATTAAATCTGAGTGACATTTGTTAAGTACCTATTATGAACAAAATACTGCACAAGGTGCTGAGTAGGCAAAGATGGATAGAGGAAGTATGATTTGTTAGAAAGAATATTATCTCTGGATTAGAACCACCTTGGAAAAATCATTGAACCTCCTTGGGTGGCTCAGTCTCCTCATCTGTAGAATAAAGGAACTGGACTACTTGGCTCTAAGAGTCCCTTTCAGCTCTGGTTCTATGGTCCTAAGAGCTCCTAGGTCCTGATGTGACAGATCACAGAAATGTATGGAAGGAGAGAGATATAAGAACAAATAATTTGAATACAGAAGAAGTGGGGGGATCAGGCCAAATGCAATGAGAAGTCTGAGGAGAAAGAGAACACTTTTGGTGGGGGGAGCAGAGAAGACTTCTTGGAGAAGGTGGCACCCTGAAGGATCAGAGGGACTTTGTCAGGTGATAGTGCAGGAATCAGTTTCATGCAGGGGGAATTTTTTTGTGGAAAGGAGTGAAATCAGGAGAGAATAGAACAGAAGCAGAGTGGAAAGTTTAGCTAGGCAGTATTATAGGGTTTGGAAAAGGAAGTAATAATATGAGCTAAAGCTGGAAAGGTAGGTTGGAGTCAGAATGTGGGAGGCCCAGGATGCAGGATAAGAAATGTATACTTTATTTGGTAGGCAACGGAGAACCAATGAAGATTTTTGAATGGAGGAATAACATACTCAGAGTATTAGATGTTGGAAATGGGACAGGGTTCTAGGTTCTTATACTCAGGGCAAGTATACTGAAGCCTGTTCCATGGATTAAAGCAGGATGGGTTGGGTTAGTGGAAAGAGAATTGTATTTTGCAGAGGACCTGGGTTTGCAGAGGACCTGTATGTCCTTGGGCAAATAACTAAACATCTCTTGATCTCAAATTTCCTTTTTCAATAATAATGATAATAGCTCATATTTAAAAAAGCATTTTACATTCCTTATTGCTCTTGAGCCTTCCAATTCTGTGAGGTAGGGGCTATTATTGGTTTCATTTCATAGATGAGACAACTGAGACTTACAACCATTATGGTTTCCTAGGTGGGGTGGGGGGGCATACAATCAGTGAGTGTTTTAAGAGGATTCAAAGCCACTTCTCAACTCCTAGGCTAGTACTTTATTCACTATATTACATCAGCTGTCTAAAACAAGAGTGAGACAAAATGATCTCTTAGGCTTTTTTCCTCTTATGTATCCTCTGAATTTGTCATGTTGCTTAACTTGGCCAAAAAAGCAAATTAAGGGAAGTAGGGAAGAATTTCTCAAATACAAGAACCTGAGATGTTTTTTCTTCTTAGATTCTATTAGATGGTTAGCTATTTGAAGACTGAGGACTCATCTTTCAGCCTCTCTACCTAGCACAATGCCTTTCAGTGTGCTTAATAAATTTTGGTTGAAAGAATGAATGGGATTCCTCAGTGTTCCCCCCCCCCCCAAGAGTCTTATTCCAGTTAATCTGTTTCCTGTAATTGTTTCAGGCCGTGAGCAGATGGCCGCACAGCATATGGAAACAACTGTTTTCTACATTAGCAACAAGCTCTGCTTGTCCCTTGTCTGAGAGACAGGAGGGGATGAGAGGAGGTGACTCCAGCTACCTTTCTTGAGTCTTCCTGGGGCTCTCTGGGGAGGGGAGGCTTCTTCCTTCTCCTCTATCACACCTGCTGTGCTCTCAGGAGCTCCTGGGGAAGTTTCTGGGCATTGTGTCCATAGTTTGCTATGAGAGAACATTCTCTTGCCCAGAGCAGTGTGATAGCTGACTTTTCCCAAATGTTCCAATGCATCTGTGATCTCTTTAACTTGGGTATTTTCTCCAGCTATACAGATCATAATCCATCTATGCCCATTCATCCTGTCTTGATGCCTGGCATTTCAATGGCCCATTTTGCTCCTATGCTTTCTTTCCTCATCTTTGTCTCTTGGCTTTCTTGTTTTCCTTTGAACCCCAAGGAAAATAATCCATTTAACACAAAGTTTTTTATGATCCTCCTTTATTCTAATGCTTGCCCCTCTTAATTATTCCCAATTTATCCTGTATATAACTTTACTTTATGTTGTTATTTGCATCTATTCTCCCCCTTTAGACTTGAGCTTCTTGGCACATAGTAGGAGTTTAATAAATTATATTATAGTATATTAATATGTTATATTAATCTTTGATAAAATATTGATTATCATTATTGCAATTCTTACCTATTTTATCCCATAATTTTACTGCAAGGGATTCACATAATGTGCTGGAAATCTTCTTTGATTTTTTTGACATTTTAAAGGCAGCAGAAGAACATTTCCAATGCAGTGAAGCATTTACTATGTACCAAGTAGCATATGTAGGCATTGGGAATATAAATACAGTGAATGAAATAATTCTTACTCAAGAGGAGCTTAAAAACTCCCTAAATGAATTCTTTTCAGACTTCTCTAACTAATCACATCTTCCCCTCCCCACCTTATCTAATACTCCCTGAAGAATCCATAATATTACACTTCTAATACATATAATGATAAAGAAGGAATGTTAGGGCCCTGTTTGGATTTACACAAAACCAATTTCTGCAATTCTCCCCGAAATCTCCTCATAAACTTCTAGTTTCACAAACTTTGTCCAACCCCAAAGCCTAGCCCTCTGACACTACTCATTTTGAGTCTAAAATATAGATTGTAACATGCATTTTGTAGGATGGGGGGAGGAGGGTAAGGAACTTGAGAGAAGCTAGCTGTGAGTTTGGCCCAGAAGACTAGCCTGATCTTTTAAGGGAAAGTGTTTGGAACCCTTGGATCACCTGTTCTTTCTTTCTTTCTCTCTTCTCTTCCAGATCCCTAAAGAGGTATGTGTGAGCTGTTGGCAATATCCTTTCTGTGGGTAAGAAACATATGGTGGCCTGCTGCTCATGTGGGTGGAAGGGCAGCTGCAGTTTCTTCTAAATGAAGTTGAATTTCATGTAAACAGACCCTCTGAGTTTATGAATCCTCTGAGGCATTGACTGAGAGAATTGGTAAAGAGAATTCTGGCAATTGGCATCCATCCCACCCGCCAGGCATCCAAATGAAGAGGCTTGGTGATGATGCATCATTCCCTTTTGGGTCCATTAGTCTGATGAGAACAAAGATAATTATAGGAGAATCAAAGTCCCTATTCATCTAATACACAAGGATGTCTTTGCTTCAGGAAAAGGAAATTCACTTTCAAAATTTTGATTTTTTGAGAGAAAACATGTGCCTTTTGTCTCCCCCCGGCGTCATAGGATCATAGCCTTTGCTGTTTTTGTCCAGTCAGATGACTCTTTGTGACCCCATTTGGAGTTTTCTTGGCAAAAATACTGGAGTGGTTTTCCATTTTCTTCCCAGCTCATTTTGTAGGGGCAGTTAGATGGTGTAATGGGTAGAATACCATCCTAAAGTCAGGAAGATCTGAGTTCCAGTCTGACCTCAGATGCTTAATAGTTGTGTGACTTTGGGCAAATCACTTAACCTTGATTGCTTAGCATCCAATGTCTAGTTGTCCTGATTCATATTTGGTCACTGGTCTCAGATGATTCCAGAAGAGAAAGTGAGGCTGGTGACTTAGCACAGCAGCCCCTCATCTCCCTGATGTCATGATCTTCTTTGGAAAATGAAAGACAAATATTATCAACTCATTTTACAGATGAGGAAATTGAGACAAACAGGATTAATTGACTTGTCCAGGGTCACACAACCACTAGGTGTCTGATATGTGATTTTGAATTTGGGTTTTCCTGAATCCAGACCCTGTGATATATCACCTAGCCTTACAGGTTAAATAGTTTGAACTCCTCATTTTTCAGGCATGGAAACTGACAGCTAGAAAAATTAAGAAACTTGCCTTGATTTAATAGATTAACTGGATCAGCTTTTGAATGCAAGTCATTTGACTCCAAATCCAAGTGTGTTTTCTACTATGCCATACTGCTTCTCTAGAATGAAGCTTGCATTTTCCTTACAGTAAATGAGATAAAAAACAGATGTATGCCACTCTGCTTTAAAAAAAGAAATTAGTATTTATATCTTTCATTTTTATATCACTTACAGTTCCCTAATATATTCTTCTCTAGGAGAGGAGCCATCTTCTATAACAGAGAATAAAATAAGAATCTAACAAAACTAATGCATCAATAAAATTGGCCATAGTATGCAACATTCCAAGTCCATGGCTTTTCAAATCTGTAAAAAATTCTGCAACTTTTCATATCTCTTCTTTAGGGCCAGGCTTAGTCATTATAATTTCATAGAATCTAGCATCTATTGTTTTGGTACTTAGGAAGTCATTTTTTTGGAGTTCATTCTTTATAGTTCAGTTGGAGGTTTTCAAAGCAACCTTTTAGGATGGTAACTTTGATTTGTGTGCCATGGAAAGAGTTTTAGATTTAGAGTCTGAGATCTTGGGGTTGAATTTTAGATCTTATATGAGAAAGTTATCTAAACTCTAGGGCCCAGGTTCCTCATTTATAAAATGAGAGGATTGGCTGAGATGTCTTATAAGATCCTAGATGTAAAAGTATAATTTTATAACTCCAAATTCATTTTTCTCATTCCTTCAATCACCCATTTCTCTACTTTCCTCTTCCTCTCTCCTCCACTTTCACCCATTAGTATTCTCAATAGGCACCTGTTCTAAGAAATTCTATTTACCAGGATTTTCCTCTCTTCACTGGAGAGAAGGACTAATTTCAGTCATCTTTGTTTGCCTTGGAGGTCCTTCCTAATGGCTGGTCAGTTCAGTTGGAAGGAGCATAAAACCATGGATTCAGTCTATACATTAGGCAGTTCCTCTTCCCTTCTTACAAATGCACATTACCCTCCATGATTGCAACTTTCACAGGCATGCCTGTATATGAGTGGTGGGTTTTGGTGGTCTGCTTTATGGGACTTGGATTTCCCTTTTGTTCAGGGTGATTAAACAGTATTAGATAACCCTGTTACTTTAATACTTGTGGGATCTTGGACAAGTCACAACTTCTCTGGATCCAGTTTCTCCGTCTGTGAAACAAAAAGTTGAACTACTTGACTGCTAAGGTCAGTTCTAATTCTAAATCCAAGCTTCTCAAGAGTGAAAGGGATCATAGAGACAATAAACTTCAACCCCTTTATTTGCAAATGAAGAATCTATAAAGGGAGGTATAGATTAAGTTACTTGCCTAGGGTCATATATTAGTCAAGAGTATCGTTGGGGTTTGAATCCATATCTCCCCATAATCCAAATTCAGAGATCCTTTCCATAGTCAAATGTGATCTCATGGGAATATAGGGAGCAAACAAAAATAATTATGTAAAATGAACAGCCTGGTGTGGTAAGAAAGCATATTGAATTTGGAATAAAAAAAATCTCAGGTTTACTCATTGCTACCCAAGTGACCTTTTTCTAATTCATCTGATTGAATGGGGGTAGATGGGTATCCCAGAGACTTCTCAAGTGCAACATGTCTAAATCCAAACTCATTATTTTTCCCCCTTAAAAGCTCTCCTCTCCCACACTTTCCTATTTCTCTCAAAGAGTGCACCATCCATCCTGTTCCCCAGAATTCTCATCATTTTCCTAGACGCTTCATTCTTCCTTACCCTCCCTCACCCCCATATCCAATCAATTGCCAAATCTTGCCTTTTATCCCTCTACATCATGATATCTAACTTACTACTCACTCTACTACTACCCCCTGATTTAGACATTCATTGCCTAGATTATTGCAACTGCCTTCAAATTGGTCTCCCACTTCAGTATATCCTATGCACTGCTATAAAAGTGATTTCCTTAAGCACGGATCTGGCCATCTTCTCCCCCTTCTCAGTCAACTTTAGTGGCTTCCTAGTGTCTCTAGGGGAAAAAAAAGCCCAACAAACTCTTGTTTAGCTTTTAAACTCGTTTTTTAGGTTTTTTTTTTTTTGCAAGGCAAATGAGATTAAGTGGCTTGCCCAAGGCCACACAGCTAGGTAATTATTAAGTGTCTGAGACCAGATTTGAACCCAGGTACTCCTGACTCTAGGGCCAATGCTTTATCCACTGCACCACCTAGCCACCCTTTTTAAACTCTTCATAACTTACCCCATAACCTCTATAATGTTGCTGATTCAGTCAAAGTGGCCTATTCATCACATATGACATTCCACTTCAGTCTACCATACATGGGAGTTCAAGCACCATGTTCTACACAAAGCCTTTCCTGATTCCCTACAATTATGGGTAGCCTTCTTCCCAAACTATCTAGTTATTAGCTATATTACAATTATTCCTTTATAAATATATTCTATGTATTAATATATTAATGTACTTGACTCCTCACTAGAATATAAATTCTTTGCAAGTAGAGATTGTCTCTTTTTTTGTATTTATAATGCCCCCTCCCCAGCTAGCATAGTACCTAGTCAACCCTTAATAAATTTTGTTTGATTGATTTAGACCTCAGTTTCCTCAGTTATAAGTGATGCAATTGAACTATATGATCTTTAAGGTTTCTCTCAATTCTAAGTCTTCTGATCTGTGACTATTCCAGAAAACAATAGAACACAGGAGGGTTGACACTGTCAAATTTCCTTCCCTTTTTGAGTATGCTTCTGCTCTTCCCTCTCATAATCCTAGATAGAATTAGCTCTCAAATTCCCAGTGTATTAAGCCCAACCTGCCTCCTTGCTTTCTGCTCTTTCAAATCCCTCCCTGTACTATCAACAATGATGACTTCACTTGACTCCTTCCCATTACCTTCCATTACTGCCTTAGTGAACATAATCTCATGGAGCACAGATTTTCTCAAATTGAATGTTTGGGAGGAGCATAGATAACCTGGGACAATCCCCCATAGAAAAATGCTTCAGTATATGGATCATATGGCAATAGACTCATATCTGGAAGGGAGCTTAGTCCAATTCTTTCATTTAACAAATGAAGAAATTGTACCCTTAGAGGTTAAGTGACTTACCCAAGATCATACTGTAGCAAGTGATAAAACTGGGTTGGTGGTCCAGGCCCTCTGATTCTAAATCCAGGATCTTTTCACTATATTATGAAACCTCCCTGACATGGGGGTAAGGTGGAACTTGAGTTTCCTTTCCAGTTTCCTGTTTTTAAATAAACTTGAAAACGGGGTGGGATAAGGAGTTTCTGAGACCATTGATGGAAAGCCCCTTTTCTATATTCCATCTGGTCAGTTGAGCTCTAGGTCACAGAAGTCCCAGGATACTGATGCAAATCAGCCATAGTCATCATCATCTTAAGGATGATTAAATGGGAAGATAAGGTGCTAAAAGGAAGCTTAATTACAGTAATAATAATAATAATAATAATAATTTGGCACCTGTTTTTAAAGCATCTCGCAATCCTTAATTAGTATGTTTCAGAGACTTAAAAACAACCCCACCCCTTAATACCTATCCCCTACTTGCTTCAACAGGTGCTGGGTTACTGACCCCATCTATCACCATTTAACAGGCAAATAAAGTGAAGCCCATAGAGAGGAAATAACTTTACCAGAGGTCACTGAGGGAATCAGTGGCAGAGTCAGAGCCCAGGGTGCCTCACCTTTAGTCTCTATCATCAGTCATTCAACTTATTTATTTATTTATTTTTGGCTAGTCTTGGCCAAATGATGTCAATATCAGGTTATCCAATTATACACCCCCCCCCCTTGAAGAGATGGGGGCCTTCTCTCTTTCAGAGATCTGTTTGTTTGGCAGTTAATAAAAGACAAGAGCACCATTTCTGAATTTTTGCATTGGGAACTCAGGAGTTAAACTTACATTGCTAAACAAATTAAATATCTGAATAATAGTTTATATGGAAAGCTAAAGGACTCATGGAAACAAATACCTAGTTAAATTTTTTTTCATAAAAAATAATTACAGGGGCGGCTAGGTGGCATAGTGGATAAAGCACCGGCCTTGGAGTCAGGAGTACCTGGGTTCAAATCCAGTCTCAGACACTTAATAATTACCTAGCTGTGTGGCCTTGGGCAAGCCACTTAACCCCATTTGCCTTGCAAAATTCTAAAAAAAACCAAACAAAAAATAATAATTACAATGAGAATACTCAAAACTATAATATTAGAATGGATTTTTCTAGTCTTATCTTCTAACTGGGAGAAAAATCATAGTAAATTGGAGGGGCTGGTTTTGGAGTCAGAAGACCCAAGTTTAAAATACTTATACTTAGTATTTGAGAGATCTTGAGTAAATTACTTAACCTTCCTGTGGATCTGCTTCCTCATCTCTGAAAGAAAGGGTTCGAAATAGAGGGCCCCAATTCTATGACAAATGAATTGCTAAATGCTAATTTGTGCAGCTGGAGAACCATACGGAAATGCATCTGAGCCAGGACTTCTTCTTGAAACATCAGCCTGCTGCTCGAACCCCAGCCTACTTTAACCTTCGAGAAGTTTCTACTAGATTCCATCTTCCCCTTGGAGCCTACCTGGTGGTGCCATCAACCTTTGAGCCATTCAAGGATGGAGAGTTCTGCCTGAGAATATTCACAGAGAAGGAAGCTAAGTCCCTGTATGAGCTCCTCCATGTGCCAGCCTAATAAGCCTGAGTGTAAAGGTTTCCAGCAGGGAAATTACTAGAGCCTGGGAGGAAGATCCCAATTGTTGTTTGGGGTGTTGAGAGTCCACTTGCCAACCTAATGAGATTTCCAACAGGGCTCCTATAGGGGTAATGAGAAAAATCCAAATCTTTAAAATGATGACAGACATAATAGCTCTCAAGGGCCCTCTATTTATTCACTGATTCAGTAAAAAAGCACTCATTAATTGCCATCTACATACAGAAGACTATGGTAGACACTGGGGGAGGTACAAAGATAAATAAAGCATAGTATTTTCATGGAGCTTATGATGTAGTAGGGAGATGTGATATATACATAGCTCTAATGCAAGACTGTAAACTCCTTTAGGGCAAGGATCACATTTTCCCCTGGTGCTTAGAGTAATGTCTGACAAATAGTAGGTGCTTCATAAAGGTTTGTTTGCCAGATTTGGGAGAGGTACAAAATGCATTTAAACTCCTGAGGGGAATGAATTGAGAAGGCTGCATAGATATGAGTTGAGCTTTAAAAGATGTAGATTATTTAAATAGGCAGGGATAGTGAGGATATAGACATGAAAGGACATGAGTAGAGGCACAGGGCAGGGAAACAAAAGGTACTGCATTGTGTATGGTATTTTTGAAATAAAAATGGAAAAGTAGGGTAGTATGAAATACAAAAGGAGTTATAAAGTACTTGATATGTGCTAGGTATTATGCTAAGCATTGGAAATAGAGCTAGTGAAGTGATTGAAAACCTCTGCTTTCAAAGAATGTATATTCTGACTAGAGGAGAGGAGCTTAGTTTCAAGATGGATGGAAACACTCTGTCCATGGTTCTTAAATATACTGATGCGATGTGGATGGGTGGGGCTCCACTATGTGTATGTGGGGGTTAGGGTGAAAAGGGCTCCTATATGGTGTACCAGGTTAAGGAATCTGAATTTTGTATGAGTAAGTAGTAGTAAGGAATCATTGAAGGATTTTGATGAGGAGAGTTATAGATGAGATAAAGATGATTAATCACTTAGTCTGGAAATGTTATGAAGCACCACTGGATATTAGAGTGCAGATAGGGAAGTGGAGAGTGGGGAGAGATAGCCCAAGAGGAGGCTATTATGATAGTTTTGATAGGAGTGATTAAAGCCTATTAACCAAAGAGAATAGAGAGAAGGGAGTATATATTTGAGAGATATCATAGATGTTATTTTGATAGAATTTGATCACTAGTTAGATATGGGGGTGGGATAAGAATGGGGTCTGTGAAGGAAAAGGAAGAGTTAGAGGATACCAAGGGTTTGAACATAGGAGATTGAATGGTGTCCCCAGAAATAGCAGAGTCAAAGGGGAAGAAATTTCTCATGTATTGCAAAATTTGGGGTAGAGGCTAGAAGTCAGACTTAAGTAGGGTCCTGGTAGCAATCCAGCCAGAGGAGTTTCCATCTAATAGGAAGAGAACTTAAGGTATAGAATTTCACTTCAGATAACACAACAAAACATCTTTTCTGAGCTCCATACAAAACATGTGATGGGGATTTTGGAGTTGCCACTAATATAACAGACATTTCTAGGCAAAGGATTGTCCCAAGGGAAAGAAGGGTGGTAATTGGGTTTCTTAGCCATGGAATGGGCTTTCCAAAAAAGACTTTCTTGGCAGAGAAGTACATGAAGTAAAAAGACAGTATCATCCTAGAAATTTTGAGGGAACTGACTGAACTTGATACTTAATGTCTATAGTTTGGAATGACCTCACAGGAATGCATGGAAAAGGTGAAGGATCTCTTTCAATCCTTACTGAATTAAGGCTTAGTTTATGAAGTTGTGAAACAGTCTTAGGAGGGAAATTCCTTTTCTTTCTTCATTCTATGCTCCTCAAATTTTAGAATGCCCCCCCAAAGAACAATCTTTAGCTAGACTCTCTTAACTTTTTATGTTGATTTTGTTCTTCTGAGTATTTTTGTTTCAGGGAGATTGGAGACATGGTAGCTGGAAAACCATATGAGGTAAGCACCTATTTTGAACCAGGAATTCTTAACTTGAGCTTCATGGTCCCTCAAGGGAGAGATTTCGGGGTATGAACTTGGATGGGAAAAAAACCAGAATTTTATTTTCACTAATGCCTAACTTAAATTTAACATTTCTTTCAATTATAAATGTAGACAACAAAACATTTGGGGAAGAATTTCATAAATATTACTAACTTTCATAAATTTGTTATGGTTTTTCAGTCATTCAATCATATCTGACTCTTTGTGACCCCATTTGGGGTTTTCTTGGCAAAGATACTGGGGTAGTTTGCCATTTCCTTCTCCAGTTCATTTTACAGAGAAGGAAACTGAGGCAACCAGGATTAAGTGCCTTATCCAGGGTCACACACGTAGTAAGTTTCTGAGACTTGATTTGAACTCAGGAAGACAAGCTTTTCTGACTCTAGGCCAGTGCTCTATCCATTGTGTCACCTACTTGTCCTGAAACTGTAGAATTAGCCCATAAAATTTCAGAGCTATAAGTAACCTTAGGGAAAATCTAATCTAGTTCAACACCTTTCATTTTAGAGAAAAGAAATCTGAGATCCAGACAAATAAAGTGGAGAATGAATGGCAGATAGATTAAAAAACAAATAAATAAAAGCAGACTTTTTGTTGTCCAGAGCTGTGCTCTCATTTTGTTAGGTAACTTAGAGAGTAGTCTGGGATCTTGTTCAAGTCACTTAAGCAAATGATTTTCCCATGCTAACCAGATTTAGGACACAAACCCAAGTCTTTCTGACTCTAAGGCTGCAGTTCTAGTCCCTATAGAGGCTGCTTCTCTGTCAGAGAATACTCACCTGGAGATCAATAAACACTGTCCTTGAATTGTGGTTTATTATTCAATTGTTTCAGTCATGTCTGATTCTTCAGGACCTTATCTGGAGTTTTCTTGACAAAAATCCTGGAATGGATTGTCATTTCCTTCTCCAGATCATTTTACAGTTGAGGAAACTGAGGCAAGCAAGGTTAAATGACTTGCCCAAGGTCACACAGCTAGTAATGTCTTAGGCCAAATATGAACTCAGATCTTCTTGACTCTAGGCCCAGCACTATTTACTACACAACCTAGCTGACTTGTATTATCTGTACTTTTAAAGATGCATATAAATACATAGTATGTATGTAGTATTTTAGCAATATGCTTCCATATCTCATTTGATCCTCTCAATTACTCTTTGATGCATATGCTATTATTATTATTATTATTATTATTATTTCCTTTTATAGAGGAGAAAACTGAAGTTGATGTAGATTAAGTGACTTGTTCAGGGTCACACAGCTATATATGTGTCTGAGGGAGAATTTGAACTTAGATCTTGCTGTCCCCAAATCCAGAATTCTACTGTGCCACCTAGCTGCTGGGCATGTTTATATGATATATTGCCCCTGAAGTACCTTCCTGCTCTAAGTCTATATGAGTCCATGATTCTATAGGGATGAGGGCTAGGGTGAATGGAATCATCTGGGAAGAGTCAGTTTGAGAAAGCCTCCTGAGGAGATGAGTTAAAAATGATAGATAGGGTTTGGTACCAGAGCTTCAAGCTGGAGCTGCTAACTGGATAGGGATAGTTCAACTTTAATGAAGTGGCTTTTGCTGTTGAGCTCATGTTATTGTCTCTCTGGGATGGAGCATCATCACAGCTGGGCTGTTTAGGTGGTGATGTTTTAGGGAGAGACATAAAGGTTCTGAGGTGGGGCAGGACTGGTAGGGTAGCATCAATAGCTCATTTTTCCCAGCCCTTGTTCTGTCTGCTTCCATGCCCAATCAGGGCTGAAAAGATCTCTTGGTATTTTTCAAAGAGAACAAATTGGGACATCTGAATCTGCAGTCATACTCCACACATTTTTGAGACTGGGTGTCACAGCTATAGCACATCCTCTCTTCTGGTAAATATAAGATGTGAAAGGTGTCTTCTTGCCATAGAACCAGGAAATCATTCCTTGCCCTTTAAATCCAAGAAATATCCAGTTTTCACCATTGAGAGTTTCTTATCAAGGATGCTTATTGGAAAATATATGTATTTCTTCCCCAGAACTTTCTTCTTCCAGTTACTCTGAATACCTTCACAGATGGGATCATTTCTCATAGGAGTCACTGTGTAGATGTCAGTCCAGGAGAATTATCAGGGTCCTGGATTCCTAACATCCTAAACCAAATAGGATATATAAATATGCACTGTCTGTGGCAAAAACACCCTTTTTTAGTCTTTGTCTCCATTTCTCAAATGTATTATCTTTCTCTTTGAGAATATAAGGCCAGTGACAGCCTTTTTTTCCCTTTCATTCATTTATTCATTCACACATATCTTTGGAAATGTGGCTTTTGGCCATCTCTCAGTTATATACCTTTTCTGTACTAGTTAGAATAAAAATATCTTAGAGAATACCAGAACCTAGCTAATGTGAAATCTTTCCTTCCTATTTGTAATAGAGGCAGCTCGGTGGCACAATGGGTAGAAGGCTGAGTCTAAACTCAGGAAGACCTGAGTTCAGATTTGTCCTCAGAAATTTATTTAAGTGACTTAGGCAAGTCACAAGCATATTTGTCTCAGTTTCTTCCCTTTCTCACCTACAGGCATTTGCTGATAAGGGAACAAAGCACATTAATATCTTCTCTGAAATTTATAACCTTAGAGAATTTCCTGGGGACATTTTAAGGTTTTGATTTGACCAAGGTTCTTAATATCATAGACTTAGAGCTCGAGGGGATCTTGGTGGCTCCTTCACTTTACTGAAGAGGAAATTTAGACAGAATAAGTGACTTGCCTAGGATTATACAATTTGTATTGTATTGTAATGAGGGGAAAAGGGGAGAGCTTTGAACTTAAGTCTTACTGTCTCTAAGGTAGGTTTTCTACACTATGTGAATGATCCGAATTGATTTACTGATTCAGACATGTTATTCAGAGGGCAACCCCTTTGCTTAGTTATCTCTTGGTGGTAACTTGGCTAAACCTACCCCTTTTCTGAGAGGGGGTTACGGGAGGAACTTTCAATTCCTCAAAATTCTGATGACTATTATCATAAGGGGATTGTGAAGAAATTATTCCATAAACCTTAAAATACTATATAAAGATGAGCTGTGATTTTGTTTCGTAAGAGCTAGTCAGCTCTAATTTCCATAGAAGCAAAGAGCTCCCTCTGCTGACTGAGGTTAGTCTCTCTATAATCTAGATAATTTATTCGATAGCATTTATAAGCAATCACATAAATACAACAAAAGCTTTACTCTTGGGTGAGAATAAGGTGTCCCAGGAGCCTTAGGAAGGGAACTCCTTTCCTTTCATCCCTAAGAAGCTGACTCCTAGATTTCTGCTCCCCAATAATAACTATAATAATTGATCACATTTCTGTAGTGCTTTAGGGTTAGCCAAGTACTTTACATCAAATGGAATTAGCCATTCATCATCTTTGCCCTTGTCCTTGGGCTGTTCAACATGCATTTTAACTCTGCATTTTTCCTTCCCATTAGCCACATCCCAGTGAAGGAGAACAAGTAGAAGACCAGTTCAAGAGTCTATTTGAGAAGCATATTGGGGAGGTGAGTGGCAGGTATGGGAATGAGTAAGATTCCCCAAACTGTTGTGAATTGTTTCAAGGATCATAGATTTTAGAGCAAGAAAGGACTTTGGAGACTATCTAGTTTAGCCTTCTCATTTTACAGATAAGGAGATAAAGACATTAAAAGAGTTGCCCAGGGTCACATGTCTATCAAGTGTTAGATGTGAGATTTGAATCTCTTCTTCAAAGTCTAGTACTTTCTTTTCTATACCATGTTGCCTTCTCTTTAAATCATTTTCATTCTCCCTTTGCTTCCCTGTCTCTCCTGCCCCCCTCTCAGTGATGGAAAAAAAAAAGCAATCCTCTGCTCACCTCAAGAAGGTAGTCCTGACGTAGTCTACAGGTCCTTTTCATCATGTGGAGTTCATCATTTGAGAATCTCAGCAGTTCACAGACCAGTTTTCCCATCTAGTCCTCCAGGGCTTAGTTATTCTGGGGCACTTTATCTCCTTACTGGGGCTGCTCTCTCTTTTGAGTAAATAGCAAACTCCAGTTACATAGATTCTACCAAAAGCCCTTCTCCTCTCATAAATTGACCTCCTCAGTTCAGGGTCTCTGACTATAGAACCTCAGCAGCTGAATTCTCTCTCAATCAACATTCTTCAGAAGAAGAAGGAATTGCGTAGAACAGGTAAAAAGAGAGCTAAGTCAATTTGGCCTGAGTGAACATGCTGAAGATATTACCTAACTCTCTTTACCTTTTTTTTTTCTGATGCTGCACATCGAGGATAAATTGTCTCCTGAATTAAAACCTGTACCCAGATACCTGAGTACATCAGTCATGGAAAAATGACAGTATCTTCCCATTGAACCTTCCATCCCAGATTTTCTGGGTTGTTGATTGTCACAGCAAAACAGAGGCCATGAAGAGACAGAACTGGGAATAGTACTTACAAGCAATCACATAAATACAACAAAAGCTTTACTCTTGGGTGAGAATAAGGTGTCCTGGGAGCCTTAGAAGTGAGTGGAAAGAAATAAAGGCCTTAGATCCTCAGAAAGGTTCAATACATATTTCTAGATTTAGTGAGGCAGAGAGATGAAAATATTTTGGGTTCCTTGAAATAGGTCCAGGAACTTACTGTTTTGTATGGCTATTATAATGAAGAATATTAGCTGATGTTTATGAGTACCCAAGATTTGCACAAGGTCTATGTTATCTTTATATGTTCACAAAGGTCCTGAAAAGAGATTTAATTGCATTTTTACGGCAAAGAAGCTGAGGCTCAGAGTGGTTAAATGGCTTTCTTTTGTTTGAAAGGCTAGTGAGAGTTAGAGGTATTAGAAACTCAGGTCTCTCCTGGCTGTGACCCTAAGACCAGTGTTCTTTGTTCTTCATTATTATTTATTATTATTACATTGTTTCAGTCATTTTAAGGTTATTTTTATATAATAATTAATTTTTCTTTCCATTACATGTTAAGACAATTTTTTCAATGTTAAAAAAAGTTTTGAGATTCTCCCTCCCTTTTTCCTTGCCTGGAGACAGTAAGCAATCTAATATAGTTTATATATATGTGCAATTATATAAAACATTTTTAAGATTCCTTTTAAAAAAAGGTCCCTCTAAGCTAGGGGTCTTTAACTTAGCATCTATGGAAGGAATTTACAGATAACTTTCAGGGGATCTGTGAAGTGAAATAAGGATTATATCTTTCCACACTAACTTCTAATTAAAATTTGGCATTTACTTCAATTATGAGTATAGGAAGCAAACCATTATTCTGAGAAGGGGCCCATAGGTCCAAAGGGGTTGAAAGGGATCATCTAAAGTATGAGAAAAGTCTGCTTCCTCAACTTTAAGATAGAAAGAAAAATATTCATAATACATCCAAATTACAGAATTGCTATGCTTGATATTTATGTTTATATATATATATATACAAATATCTAAATGTGAAATTATTAAACAAGATTTGCCTAATCATGTCAAATTTATTCAGATATTTTTTTCCCTCTAAATCTGCTTCCTAGAAAGACTACTTTCTCTTTTTTGGAGAATAATCAATAGATATAATAAACTTCTGTTAAATACAGAAAGCTTTGAATGACATTACTGTATAACACATAGGATTCACCATCATCATCAGTACCCATCTGAGCTTAGATTTTTTGAGAATCCTGGAGGTTATTGAGAAGTCCAGGGACATGTAGTGAGGGGGCAACTGGTGAGGCAGAGCTGACCCTCACCTCTGATTGTGAAGGGTTGAATACACACACACACACACACACACACACAAAATATCTGCCAGGTGTATGTCTTCAATACTTCACAATCAGAGATGAGACTCAGATCATCTCTGTTCAAAGACTTTGTTACTTTAAAACAGATTTAATCTGAATTTCATGGTAAAGTTTCCACTTTCATCTGATATTTTGAAAAATTTTCAAGGCCTGATCAATCTTTGGATTCTCCTTTCTAGGATTCTGATGTCAGTGCCAAAGAACTCCAGACTATTCTGAATGACTTCTTTTCTAAACGTAAGTTGTCCTTTGGGATTTTTAAAGCTATGAAAAGAGCCCAGGAGAGATGGAGAGAGATGCTTTATATCATTGTTCCTAAATTAACAGTGAAGGGGGGAGGCCAGAGGAGACTCCACATCAGGGTCTTTGACTAACTCAGCTCAGACCAGATCAATGACTTCAGCAATACATCCCTTTGGGGTTACCACTTAATGACTGACATGACAATGATTTAGGGAAGATTGGAGAGAAAGGGAGGGATATAGAGATGGTGTTGTTGAGGAGATGGGTAGTATACCATCTCAGTTTGAAGAAGACAGTTATCCACAAGATTATAGCATTACTGTACAACCCAACCAGGAACTTTCCAGGTTAATTTAATCTATTTTGACAAGCATGACATTTATTGCGCCCCCCAAAATGATGGACAGAGCCCTGCATGGAAAAGAATACTGGGCCAAATAGGTATTGAGACATTATGTCAACATTGTACCAAATTATGATAAGATGATACGTACTAATTTTGAGTAGTCCCGATCACATGTATACAGAAGAGAATCTTATTGCTGATGGCCAATTTTGAGAACTGTGAGGCTGTGAGGGGACTAATTCTTCTTTTTTTTTTGCAAGGCAATGGGGTTAAGTGGCTTGCCCAAGGCCACACAGCTAGGTAATTGTTAAGTGTCTGAAGCCAGATTTGAACTCAGTTACTCCAGACTCCAGGGCCAGTGCTCTATTCACTGTGCCACCTAGCTGCCCCATGAGGGACTAATTCTTAAAGAAATAGTCTTTTGTATGCTCTTAAGAGCATATTAAAGGCTCAGGGAAAAATTCTTGGACCTTATTTGTACCAAAAAAACCCATAATTAGAAGACTGTCAACAACTTTTGACTCTTGCATCTACTCTCCCATCTTGATGAGAATAATGTAAACACATGGAGGACATTTTCAATGGGGTCATGAGAAGAGGAGGGCCAAAATTCACATTTGATGTCCTATAGCAGTCTACATTTTTGCAATCACAAAATTGACTGAAAGAGAAATTCCTACTGTTTTCTACAAAAAAGTATTTAATCTAGTCAATCAAAATGACACTTTGAAGAACCCCCCCCCACAATAAAATGTTTCATAGGAGTCTGTCAGAATCATGTAAGAGTCTATGAAAACAGAAAAAAAGCTAATTCACTGTGATAATATTCTGATTATCAATTTCAAGGGAAAGGGACTAGACTTGTTATTTTACAGGTTCAGGGAACTCCTAATAAGGAACTTTGTTTTTCAGTGCAGGTTGGCACATTCTTTGCCCTTTGTGGTTTTATAGAGTTGCCTAGAATATTGAGAAATTAAACAACTTGCAATGACTCACATAGCCAGTATGCATCCAAGGTAGAACTTTGAACTTAAGTTTCTCTGACTTTGAGAGCAGCTCATAATTTACTATGACACATTGATAATATATCATTTGATGTATAAAACAGAGAAATGTTCACTCAAAGTGTCTGCCATTATAAAGTCATCAGGTCCTACCTCTGATTTGCAGGTGAGGAAACTGAGGTTAAGAATGGTTAAATGACTTGCCAAACTTTATTTGAACTCATGTTTTCCTGACTCCAAATTCAGCATTCTATCCATCACATCCATAGAAAAATGTCTGGTACAGGGTTCAAATCAGAGAGGGATTTTCAATGATGAGGTTCTATAGATGTTCCTATTTGATGACAGCATTGTTCTAATTTCCTCATGACCCACCTGTTATTTTGATATCCAAATTTATTCAAAAGAGTTTGAGTTAGCTATGCACACAAGAAGAAATTTTTATAAAGATTCCTATTGTCAAGACTAGAGTATTCAGTTGAATGAACAACCTATCGATGTTGTCTCTTATGTTACAATGGTTGATACAGTAATCCCAAAATTAAATATGAGAATGAGAGGGCAGTGGTTTGCCTCTGGGAAATTATTCAGTGATTATAATGACCTTAAGATTCTTCTTGGAACAGACTTATTATTTAAATGACAGTGATAGGGGGCGGCTAGGTGGCGTAGTGGATAAAGCACAGGCCCTGGAGTCAGGAGTACCTGGGTTCAAATCCGGTCTCAGACACTTAATAATTACCTAGCTGTGTGGCCTTGGGCAAGCCACTTAACCCTGTTTGTCTTGCAAAAACCTAAAAATAAATAAACAAACAAACAAATAAATAAACGACAGTGATGTTGTAGAGACACCCGTAGAGTCTTACTCTGCCACCTCTTCATGCTCTAGAGGTGATCCTGTATTATTAAAAGCTATGTTAGTAGAATTCAAGCTATGGTAGGTCCGAAGGATATCAAATATGGTCCTAGAACCAGGTTCAAAGAGGTTTAGCAGCAGCAACTTAGTCACTTGGTGATGAATTCTAAGGTCATGGCAACCCATAAAACAAAGAAATATACAAAATAATCTTATTATTTGTGTGGCCTCCTTTGTAACAACACTGGCAAAATAGTAGGAAAGTGGGCAAAGGGTGAAAAGAATCACACAGTTTTTTGCCCCCTATAACCTTTTTAACTACTACAAATTTAAATATGAGATCCTTATCTGATATCCAGTGGATGGTTAAACTACCAGAAGAACTGCATTGTATCATTTTGATAGTCTTGCTATGAATGAAACTGGAAGACATAAGTTACAGTTAAATATAAGATTTTTTTTGGAGAGGCAAGTAAAGGAGTTGGGCAGAATTGGTAGAATGTATTCAAAGGAAACAAGAAATCTCACTTCATGGGATATTCAGTAATCTTATATCATCTTGCTCAAGATAAAAATTTACAAAAGACCACCATGAGAATAATTGTGATTTTTGCACTGTTGAACAAGATAAAGTTAGAAAAATCCTATGAAGAACCTGATATGAGACCCTTCAATTTAAGCAGTCTATAATTTAATACTTGCTAACTTTCATACAAAGGTAGGCATAGGTAAGGATGGTGAAAAATATGTTGGAAAATATGGATCAGAAGTAAAGACTGAGGGGCTGCTAGGTGGCACAGTGGATAGAGCACTGGCCCTAGAGTCAGGAGTACCTGAGTTCAAATGTGACCTCAGACACTTAATAATTACCTAGCTGTGTGGGCTTGGGCAAGCCACTTAACCCCACTGACTTGCAAAAAAATTAAAAAAAAAATAGAAGTAAAGACTGAGAGAAACCAGAGGCTTGTAAACCATACAGAAGCCTCATGCTTAAACATTATAAAAAGCCTCGGGCTCATACATTGTAAATACTTTCTTAGAGAAAAGAATTGAAAGACTCTGGAAATAGAAAACACTGAATAACATTACAAAAATGAAAATGAACATATTTTCGTAGAGAAGAAATGACTCATTACTGATGTAGTACTGTGTCAGCTATCATCATGTTACATGAAGAGTCAAACCACCAACACCATAGAACAAAGATTTAAAGTTCTACAAAGTTAGAAGGAAAAATAAAAAAGAGGAAAAGATGATATATGATGAATACTACTCCAACTTATTAAAAAGCTATTGGTAATAATAAATAAGATATTGACAAGAGAAAGGATGTAGACATTGATTACAATTATTTCAAACAAAAGTTTAGCTGATATAAATTGATGACTATAATGAAGATTCTTTTACGAAAGCCTGAAAATGTCTTTACTAGTAAATATTTGATTTACTTGCCAGAGTGGAAAGACATGGTAACCAAGAGCACTACTGGTTTAGAATACAAATTCATTGGAGGGTGGCTAGGTGGCATAGTGGATAAAGCACCAGCCTTGGAGTCAGGGGTACCTGGGTTCAAATCCAGCCTCAGACACTTAATAATCACCTAGCCATGTGGCCTTGGGCAAGCCACTTAACCCCATTTGCCTTGCAAAAAAAACCAAACAAACAAACCAAATTCATTGGAAAAACCTTTATGGTGAAGTATAGAAAAAGTTAGGAACAGTATTATTCATAAAACAGGAACAAAGTATTTGTGGGAAATCAATGGAAAGAAGCTTGCTTAGGGACCCAATTAAATAATCACCCTGTAGACATTTAAAGATGAAAATGAAAGAACAGCAGAAGGTAGATGGAAATAATCTGCAAAGATTTTTGCAACTAAATCTTTTGGCTATTAAGGGAAGTAGAACCATAGCATTTAGACTGTAACTTCACTGTTCTTGAAGTGCTCATTAAATAGATGGAAATGACACATAAAGAGAACAAACATGCTAAAAGTAACTGGATTAGATTAATTGTACCTAGAGGAGACCCATGCTGGAGGTTACACATACAATGTAAGGGCTTTAATAGATCAATTCATAAGGTGCCTGAAGGCAGCAAAGATACCTAGTGTCAAAAAAAATCTTGAATCTTTCTAAGTCCAATAAAAAGTTAATGAAAGATCAACAACTATTTATATGCCTATCTCCTATCTATAGAAAATATTTATGAGATTTATGAGAATTTATGAGAATACAGAGAGATATGTATCAAAATTATTCTTAAGAAAATAGACAGGCTTTAGTGAGTAATATTGCTAATAGAATACATCTTAATTATCACATGACTTCCTATAAAGATATAGAGAAAGAATAATCCTATTGAGTATATTGCTTAACTATAAAAAAGTTTGATTTGATAAAGGAAAATTATATCTAATACACTCCTTTACAACAAGGTGTTTTACTCACATCAAAATCCTGCAAGATTTCTTGAAAAGATATAATATGATAACCTTACTCAACAACTTTCTATTCCCTTTTTTATGTTTTTGCAAGGCAAATGGGTTCTAATCACTTTTATTAAGTGAGGCAGGTAAAGCCAGGAGATACATGAACACCAAAGATTATTCTTCATGATCATGGAGTAGATCCATATTGAAGAGGAATTTCCTGTAGTTGGGGAAGAGACACTCCAGATGCTCCTAATTTTGAGAGGAATATTACATAACTTCAAAAAAAAGTTCTATAACTACTCAGAAGAATTCGGCCTAATCATCCATACAAGAAAAATAAAATGAAGAACAATTATTTAGATTATGAGCAGAAATTGGTGTAGAGTTCAGCTAAACATTCATCTATCTACCTGTCATTTTAACTATATCCGGCACATATGTAGCAAAAAGGCAATAAGTTGAGTCCAGAGTTAAATAGGAAGGAGACAATGGATTGGATTGTTTTGGGGAGATTGGAAAGTTCCTTTAATGTCTCCAAATTCCTCCCAATCATTCAACAAACATTTTACTATGTCTCCTATATGAGAGATATCATATACCCAGAAACGTAGGCCCATGTTGTTATCAATAATATTCTGCTAGTGTAGTTGCAAACCATAAAATGTTCTATTGGTATTTAAATAATTATACACGTTTACCACTCAGAGGGTAGTAGAAAGATATATGGTAGATATAAACAGACTGCAAATGCACAAGAAATGAAGAGCTCTAGAGAAGAATCAGAGTAGGAAATGCCATCAAAGAAATATATGCTTGAAAAAGAAGATAGCCCAATCATGTTAAGAGAAGCATAACTAACAGATAGTCCTTGTTTTTCACTAGAATCTTCTTAATATCAAGAGAAAATAAAGGCAATCTCTAGCATGTGGCTTAGACCATCTGTGGCAAACTTATAGGAGGACATGGACAAGTATTTCACAAAGTGAGTAGGTCATAATCTTCATCACTTGAGGGAATATGCACATCAATGAGATAACAGGTCCCTTTGGATAGCTGTGATGCCATATAGTTGAGATTCATAGAATACCACCCTTACAAAAAATTAGAAATCAAAGTTCACTGGAGAAACTGGTCAGCATGAGTAGAATTTAAGATGCTACCTATCAAGACTTGCATGGAAAAAGGAGCATAAAGAATATTATCCAGGAGATATATGACCATAAAAGAAGCTGTTGATCACAGAACAAGAATAAAGAAAAACAGATAACCTGTGTTCTCCATTGCTATCCATGTAGTGTCAAGAAATTACAGGGAAAACCTTCAACTTCTGGCATGCTCATGTCAAAATTCTGCAAGAATTCTTGCAGAGTAGACCCCCCCCTTGGAGAATTTATGGGAGTAGCTAATTAAGACTCATAAAAACTAAAAAGGGAACTGAGTCAGATGATTTCTGAGGTTCCTATCATCTCTAAATCTTTGAAGCTTGTGTTACCTCATTTTCAGTTTCTTGAATCCAACAAGAGTGAAGCTTTTAAGCATAACCAAAAGAGCTCACTACATAATGACAATAATATAAAAGATCACTAAGAGGAAGCTGGACTCTTGAGTTTTGAAAAACTGAATCCAAAGAACAGATAATGTAACATACTTACTTTTTCATAGGATAAAGGCAAGGCACAACTAGAGCAGAATGTCATATATGTTGTTAGATATGGTTTTTATATTGGATGCTTTTGCTTTACTGTTTTATCTTTGTGACAAGTGAGTGTTCATTCTTTTTTTTTCTTTTGGTTTTTGAAAGACAGTGGGGGTTAAGTGACTTGCCCAAGGTCACACAGCTAGGCAATTATTAAGTGTCTGAGGTTGGATTTGAATTCAGATCTTTCTGACTCCAGGGCCAGTGCTCTATCCACTACACCACCTAGGTGCCCTGAGAGGATCATTCTTTTTTTTTTAACTTAAAGATTTTATTTATTTTAGGGTTCATTCTTGTGGGGGAATTTTCCCCTTATGTACGACTGTGATGGAATGCCAAAAATTTATTTTCTAGAAACAGATTCCCTTGCAATAATAAAAGGCATTTACACAGCACAGCAATCTATTAAAGGGTTGTATATAGAACCCTAAGCTGTCAGTTGATTGATAGCTGTAGTCATTCAGGGGGAGTGGAGATGGTTGAGAGAGTATCTTTAACCTTTCCACATCATGGGGGAGGAGGGGTTGGGGTGCAGTGCTGCCACGATCTGGAAAAATCCATGTAAAATGTTTTGATCCTCCCTTTGTACCATAGAAGAAGTCTGAATTATTATGGTATTAAAAGGTAAAATATGTTATTATATAATATTGTATATATATTATGCATTTATGAGTTTCTAAACTTTTTCTGTACCATCTGCTAATCTTAGTATGTCATCTACAGCTTCTATAAAACTCCTCCCAAATTCCCATTTAATTTCTTTTGTTACCTCATGATAAATTGAAACCAACAATGGGGAAAGTCACGCTGAGGAAGGATAACTATACAGACATTCGCATTCAGCTGTTTCAGGGTTTCTGAGGGAGGGCGAGTTTTATGACAATGGGACCAAGTCCTTCTGTCCTTAAAACATTCATTCTTGCTCTTTTGTCTGGCTCTATTAACTCTTCCTTTCTAGGAAAGAAAGGTCCAGAGAGAAAACAAAATAAGTGAGATCGGGGGGGTCTTTGGTTCTAACCTTTGCTCCTAAGTGTGAGGGAAGTAAGACGGGGAAATGCTCTTCAGGACATCCATGGCATTTAGAAAATGTCATGAAGCAGACATGGTCCTTGAGCTGAGAGCAGATAATATTAAAGGGTAGATTGCCAGTGAACCAGTCACATGGGACTCCTTTTCCTGCCAGAGAACCCTAAGAACTCAGAGCTGATGCATTTTGTGGCATTCTGCCAAGGACATCATTTTCCGTGCCCTCAAGTGCCTCTGAAACTTTTCTTCTTTTTATTCAAACATTTAGGAACGGGCGTGGAATTTGATGGATTCAACATCAATACCTGCAGAGAAATGATTGGTCTTTTGGATGTATCCTTTCAGAGTCACTTTCTCTTGATTTGTAGGAGAAAAGAATTTAGAACTGGAAGAGACCTCAGTGATCAGATTCATAATTTTCTAGATGAAGAATATATCTCAGAGAAATGAAGTGACTTTTCCAAGGTCATACAAATAGTAAACATTAGAGCTAGGTTTCAAACTATCTGGTGCCATGTCTCCTATACTATGCTTACTCAGTTTTCCATAACCCCCACCTTCTGTCTGCCTTTTTGGATCCTCCAAACTCCAAAGTTGTAAAGCAGGCAAAGTTTATCTTAGGTAGAAAGCTTTTATTTTTAGCAAAATTACCCTCGGATCCTTTATTCTCACAAAAGTATAAATGACTGCTAATAGATTAATGTATGACAGCCCCTGCCAGGGATGATTTCCTTTGGAAAGGGATCAAGGGAGACAGCTAGGTGGCATAGTAGATAGAGCACTGGCCCTGTAGTCAGGAGGACCTGAGTTCAAATTTGACCCCAAATACTTAATAATTACCTAGCTGTGTGACCCAGGGCAAGTCACTTAGTCCCACTGCCTTGCAAAAATTTTTAAAAAAAGAAAGAAAAGGGATCAAGGCCTTCAACTAAAGGGGATGAAGTTGTGAAGGGAGAATTTCAGGAATCAGCCAGAAGGTGAGGAAGAAGTTGATACCACATTTTCTCCTGGCTTCCATATCCTTAACCTGTCAATAATTATTCTCCTCACTGTTCCAGTATCGCCCTTGCTAGACTGTCTGCAGAACCAAGCCCCCAGAACTTTTTGTAGGCATATACTGAACTAGTATGTCTATCACATTGTGTAGCATCAGAGCTTAGAATTGTTTATCATGGGAAGGAGGCTGCAGCATCTAGTCTGCGTTTCCCTCCAGCAACCACTCAGCAGGCAGAAGGGCACACTCTCATTACCATCAGCTTCTCCACTGTAATTGGTATTCAGCAGAGCTGACTCACACTAGGGAACACAACAGGCCAGCAGGCCTTCAAGTCTGACAGCACAGCCAAGTCCCTGTGTCTACCTGCCTGCCAGCCTGGCTGCCTTCATGTTCTAAATGAGGGCTTAGTCAGCATGTTGGGGCTCAGTGTACAGGGCTCTTTGGTATTTTGCATGAGATGAGGGACTTCAGATATTCCAAAGCCTTACCCTCTATGCTGAGCCAGGATCTGGGTCACATAAGAAGTGTGGGTCCAAGAAGAGGGCTAACCTTTTAAGGCATAATGAAATTCTGAGGGCAGTCCCTGAATTGGGGCAGCTTGAAAATTAGAGATAGAACAGGAAGGGAACTTTGAGGTCACTGAGTTCAGCTTCTTAATTTTGCAACTAGAAAAAGGGAGAGATGGAATGGTGAACACAATCTGCCCAAGGTCATAGAGTTGGTTAGTGCAAAACTCATATCCTTTTTTCTCCTTTTATTTCATAGTTACAGTTTAATGTAAGTTGTGACTAAAGTACAGACTCAGGTTAATGTTAGAATTTCTAAGTACGAACTGAAATTTGAAATAATATTGTCACTAAAAGATCATTCATGAGGTGACCTCAGGAGTTTGGTGCCCTTTTCTGGGTAGCCTGGCCTATTTAGTAGAAGCTATAGGTGCTATGTGCATTTATTATCTTTACTTTACAGATGGAGGAAACTAAGGTAGACAACAGTTAAGTGACTTGTCCAGAATCACAAGACCAGTTAGTCTCTAGGTTCATATTTGAACTCAAGTCTTCCTGACTCCAAATACTTTCCACTATACCAATTTGCTTAGAATCAACATTAAATCAATTCTTCCATTACTACATGAATGGTATGTTTATTGGTTCTGCAGACAGTCCAGCAAGGGTGATACTGGAACAGTGTGGAGAGTAATTATTGAGAGGTTAGGGATATGGGAGCCAGGAGAAAATGCAGCATAAGTTTGGCATAAATTTGCTCTATAAAGTTCTACTCATCATTCCTCTGTCTTTCCAAACCAAAACATTTGTTATCACATTTACTCTGTTTTCCTATATTTCCTTACATTCTTCCATTAGAATGTAAGCTTGCTGAAGGCAGAACCTGTGAGATTCTATATTTGTATTCTCAGGGCTTAGCATAGTGCTTAACATCTAATTGCTTTTTTATTCCTTCATCTAGGAGTAAACTGAAGCTCAGAGAGTTGATATTTCTTTTTTAAAGTCACACAAATAGTAAGTAGAGGAACTAGTATTTGACCCTGGCTTCCACAATCCAAATCTAGTGTGCTCTACTCTATACCATGTTCTCCCCTTTTTGAAAATTTTCACATAGTTGGATAGAAATATTTAGTTAACAATAGAATGAAAATGCAGGTATCTTTAACACCTATGACAGTTCTTATAACAGGGTAGATATTCATATTCAATCAATCAACCAACATTTATTAAACATAGCTTATGTGTTTAATATGCTGTAATATATTGTACTAAGCAATTTGGGACACAAAAAGAGGCAAAAGACAGTTCTTGCCCACAAGGAATTTATAATCAAATGGAGGAGACAATAAATATGCAAACAAATATGTACAATACAAAGCAGGATATATATATATATATATATATATATATATATATATATATACACACACACACACACACACACAAGATAAATAGAAAATAAGTGACTGAGGAAAGGCACTAGAATTAAAAAGAGTTAGGAAACACTTCCTGTGGAATTTTATTTGGCACTTAATGATCAATGCTTGTTAATTGAATGAGAATAACTTTACTATGTCTTATTAGAAACTCTACTAGGTATTACTAGGTGTTATTAAAAGAAGAAAACACCAGGAAGAATACTCTTTTGAAAAGCGTACACACACAGACACACACACACACACAGACACACACACACACACACACACACACACACACACACACACACACACGCACAATGAAAGGTACAATCCTGATCTTATAATAATGAGAAAGGCATGAATGCCCTCTTTCAGGAACTTAACATGGTGGTCATTGGCATGGTCAATATATCTTTAGCCTCAATACCTATTCCATGGGCCCTTATGCTTCTTAACTTAATTTTCATATCATAAGAATCTACAGGGTGTTGACAATATATTCCTTGCTTTGCTACAAATAGCTCCTTGATCTCTGAATCATCCTCATCAAATCAGCCTGCCGGTAGAGCTTCCTTTTAAGGGCTGTCTGGTAGACAGGCATTAAGCAGCAACCACTTGCTCTTCACATTGGCATTTGCATCTGTCTCCTTGCTCCACAAGAGCCCTTGTGATGTTGTCATCCCCAGTCTTACAGGTGCTCACATTCTTTAAGTGTTCCCCATTCAGCTGTTTAGGCAGTTTGCAGTATATCAAGATTTGGCTCAGCACCTAGGTGTTGCAAAAACACAAACTATTTTTTTTCTTTTGAGATTGGATCTCCCTATCTTGCCCAAACTGAAAATGCAGTGGCTACTCATGGACTTGATCCTACTGCTGATTGACATAGGAATTTTGACTTTTTTCCCCCTCTGGGCTAGCCCAACCTCTTGATCTCAGGAGCCTGCCATATTGGTGCCAAACTTATTATGGACATCAGATTGGCTTAACACACTACAACTAAGAATTCATGAGCTCAAGAGATCAACTACCTGTAATCTCTTCAGTAACAGGGACTACAGGCATGTACCACCATATCCAACCCACAAACATTCTTTAGACCCTGTCCTTGGGAAGGTTTTATTGGTATCTTTCATAATTGACAGACAGATAATCATGTTGTTGGGAATTAGTTTAATATATTTACAGAACATAATTAGGCAAGTGCTGTTGAGCTTTTGAACCTCATGAAAGCTGATGACCTCCCCCCCCCACATTTTAGTTATGTTGCCAACAGATTAATTGGAATTGTGTAATTTTAGACCAAGGAAAGTAGATGGGCTCTGGAAGATTCATCTTCCTAAATTCAAATCCAATCTCAGACACCTGTTAGCTATTTGATCCTGGGTAGGTCACTTAACTCTGTTTGCCTCAGTTACTCGTCTGTAAAATGATCTGGAGAAGGAATGGCAAACCACTCTGGTATTCTTTGTCTAGCAAGTCTGAAATAGGATCATGAAGAATTAGACATAACTGAACAATAACAACAAGTTTAGACTTTACTGGAGAGGTCTTTTAATTCCCTAAGACAATTAAATTTTTAGATATTGCTGTGTCTTCTCAGAGCTGGGAGACAGGCTAGCCTGGCAGAAATGCCATAAGTTCAAATATTAATTCTACTAGTTACTAGAGGCAAGTCACTGTATCTCTTTGGACCTCCAAGCATGTTGGGCCAAATGACCTTAGAGTCCCTTCAAACTACAAATCTTTGTAGAATCTTTTTTATTCTTGATTAGAATTTGCTCCCTTTTGTTCTTATGCCTGCCAGACCTCAATGAGGATATATGTACTGAAAAAGTACTTCCAGTTCTAGGCTTAGGCATAATAATATTGGATAGATGTCTAATAGTGATATAGTGCTGATAAATGGGATTGTGCTAGTAAGCATGGCTGTCAATCAATCACACTTATTCCCCATCTCTTCACATACTATTTTTCCTGGATGGACTGACTGTTCCTTCCCTTGGACCAGATTTTCTCTTTAGTCACTCCCTAGGTTCTTCCTGTCTGGAAGGGCTTTTCCTCTTAAACTAATCTTGGAGAAAATAGTGGCAGAAGTCCCATCTCAGTTCTAGCCCAGGTAGTCACAGATTCCCAATGAATGCTGACTCATTCATTGCCTAAAGGGATTCTGGTATAAGTATACTCTCTCTTCCCTTCAAGTTATAAAAATAATCAATAACTCTCTGTTTCAGCTCTGAGCTCCTAGACAGTGCATTTTTAGCAAAAATCACTGCAGCTTCAAAATCTCTATCCTTTCCCTCTCCCTCCTCCTCCCCTAGGATGCAGCCCCCCATCTGGTACATTCACAATAAGTACAACCACATTAGCAATGCTTATGGTTAAGTATTTATCTCAATTGCCTGCTAAAGAGGCAAAGTAAACATTTAAGCAAAAAAAAGTAACAAACTTGTAAAAAACAGATTTTCTGGTTCCAGGGGGAAAACTTCATGTTCCTGGTCTCTCCAGAATGGGGAGCAAGAGAGCCTAAGTGGAGAAGGAAAATGATGGGCTGGATTGGAGAGTATAACTCAGATGCAGCATCCGTCTTGACATAGCTAAAGTATCATCTGCCGATGTAGCTCGATGGAGTCTTGAGATGATAACCTCATAGTAGTAATAGTATGTCCCTCTATGTCTTCTCTTCACTGGCTCCTATGATTACTACTCCATTTCTTACTTCTCTCGGCTACTCACAACTTTCCCTCTTCCAGTTTCACTGGTTAACTTCCCCCTCCCCACCCACAATGCCAAAGGATAGGAGAGACTAGTTCATCATTCATCACAGGGTCAGGGAAAAATTTCTTGAGTTCAATGAATGAAATTCTGGGGGAATTCCTACCTAACTAATAGGCATTCATCTTCAGTATCCTGATCTCCTTGGCAATGCTTAGATATCTCTATATTTGTCGAGGCAAATTTGAAAGACATATATAACAGATTGATTTAAAACTGATACCTGATAGGGTGACCCTCTAGAAGAAGAAAAAATTGCAGAGTACATAGATTTAAGTCTAAGCTGTTATTGTTTATATTATGTCCTTAACATATCCAGAATAATGGGACAGGAACTTTGGAACTTGGAGAACTCAAGACATTATGGCTGAAGATTCAGAAGTATTTGGTAACTATTATTGGATTCCTTCCACCTCCTTCAAATGTTCTTCCCTTCTCAGTCCTAACTGCTCATCCTGAAAAGTCATCCCCAGTTTAATCTAGGAACTCAGTCTTCTAATTATAATCACCACTGCACTTGTGTATGTTATGACTCGAGACAGGAAAAGGAGGAGATGAATAATTAGAGACCAAAATACCAACTCCCTAAACCAAAGCCTCCACCATCTTAGAGGTGTAGTGACTATATTGCTCTGGTGTTCAGAACAAACATTTGCCTCTGTTCTTCGGAGTGAATCATTAGGGTTAGGGGAGAGCATGAGCTCCTGAAAGTTTCACAAAGAATTCTTTTCTGCTTGGCATTTCTTTTCTGTTTTAGGAGATCTACCAGGAAGTGGATGATAACCATTCAGGGACCATTAATACCCATGAGATGAGGACAGCTTTCAAGAAAGCAGGTGGGGACATAATTGAGATCCACACTTTCAAGTTTAAAATTGAGATACAAATAAAATATTATTGTGATTATTGATAGTTCATAATAAAAATCAGCAGAGCAAGAGGCAACTGTCTAACACTAGTAGAAGAACAACATCTATTTGCTGATCTTTTGGTAGAGGGTGAGTTCCTTATATCAATGAAATTATGTATCTGTGCAAAAAAAATCAGCATAGATTTATTACCTATTGTTTGCAAAAATGCTGCTAATTGCCATCCATAGGTCCCTTTAAGTTTTTCTAAAAGATTTGATTTTTATCAGAGGGAGAGATTATAGTAATTTTAGGATTTTCTCCATATTCCTTAGGATTTTGTTGTATGAGGAACATGAAAGGGATGCTTATTTCTCCCCACCTTTACTTTTATTATGTGGATATAAAAAATACTCAGATAAAAAAAAACAACAGAGCACACACTGATGAATCCCAGACACTTTCTGGAGGTTTTGCTACTTAATAGTTTGAACTCAAGATTTTATTGACCTTAGTCTGGAGGTTTCTTCTAATCCTTAATCCTGATTTCACTCCCCTTCTCCCCCCCCCCCCCATCCTGTAGCTGCTAGTACCTGCTTTGTCTGCTCCAATCACATTGTATCTATTTTATATAAGTCCAACCTATATCTATATCTATACCTATCTTATCTATACATCTCTCTATATCTTTAGATACTAGGTGGCACAATGGATGGAACACTGGCCTTGGAATCAGGAGAAGGGGAGTTCAAATCCAGTCTCAGAGACTTGATTTTTACATTGTTACTAGCTGTGTGATCTTTGGCAAGTCACATTATTATCTCACATCCAGAGCCATCTCCAGTTGTCCTGATTCATACCTAGCCACTGGACCCAGATGGTTTTGGAGGAGAAAGTGAGGCTGGCAACTTAGCACAGCATCCCCTCACTCAAACCCAATTCATGTACATGTCTTGGTATCACCTCTCTGATGTTGTGGTCTTCTTTGAAAATGAAGGGCAAACATTTTTGTTTTATTAAAATGAGCTGCAAAAGGAAATGGCAAACCACTCCAGTATTTTTGCTAAGAAAGCTCCTTTGAACATGATGTCTCAACCCATCTAAACTGTTAACTCCTTGAGGATAGGCACTGTCCTTATATCCCTAGAACTTAGCATAGTTTCTAGAATACAGTAGGTTCTTAAGAAATGTTTGGCAATTGATTCATAGTCAATCATCTTTTCTTAATCTTCTGGGTATCTGTTTCACTACAATGTCTCATCTGTACCATACCACAAGTGACATTAAGAGAAGACCTACCTTTAGCTCCCATTTGGGACAAGTGGGCCCTATCCAGAATCACTACAGATAAATCAATAAGACACATAGCATCATCCAGTGAGTGACCAGTTGGTTCCCTGATTTTTAAATTTATGCAAAAAACCATAGTAAATCTTCTCTATCGTCCTCCTCCTTCATCTCCTCCCAGTTCTTGGAGGGGGGTACAATTTCACTGCTGGGCAAAGAAAGATTTGATCATTCTCTCAAGCCTATCACCATTCTGTCCCTGCAGGTTTCACTCTCAACAACCAGGTACAGCAAGCAATTGCTGTGCGCTATGGGGGTGATACTCTCAGCATTCACTTTGACAGCTTCATTGCATGTATGATCCGTCTAGAGAGTCTCTTCAGTGAGTTGCCCCATTTCCTTGTCCCATTCCCCATCTATCCCCAGATTGGGGTGAGGTTAGGGAGGGGTGACAGTGTCTTGAAGCTGCATTTGTGGGGCTTAAAGGTCAAATCCAACTATAAAATTTATCCACCAGTTGGTGAAAGAGCATAGTCAGAAAGATTTAAGAATAGATCTGTATGTGAATTGAGGTTCCTGTTGACTGCTTTATCCTTCAGGAAAAGAATTAGAATAATCACTTATTCAACAAATATTTACTGAGGCCACATCTATATAGCTATATATCAATATACACATGTACATTAATTTATTTGTGTAGACATACATTCCAGATAATAATATATACAAATCTAACTATTGCTCCAAATTAGATGTCAAGATCTATAGACACAAAAAAGACACATAGAATGTTGCCTTTTAACTATCTGCATTTCTTTGACCAAATTACTTTTCTTCTATGGAGAAGTTTAGTTAGTTTCCTTATCTTTTTAAAAGGTATTTATATAACACCTATCTCCAAGGTATTATGTTTTTTAAAAATATTATCTCATCTGTAAAGTGAGAGGTTTGCACTAGATGGCCACTAAGGTCACCTTCTATCTCTAGATTCTATGATCTTTCATCTCTTGGAGCTTTCAGTTATCTCAGGCACATTCATGACCTCCAAAGATAGTAGAAAGAACACTCAGATTTTTCATAGGATTTAGATCTGGAAGGGGCCTTAGAGATTATGGGAATCACATGTTCTAATTTTATAGATGAAGCATGTGAGTCTTAGAAAGCTCAGTTGACTTGGCCAGCGTCATACAGGTAGTAGATGGCAAAAGTGAGATTAGATTTCAGGGAGCAGGGATTTGAATCTGACCAGTGTGGCACATGGGCCATTTGCTCTCACTGGCTGCTTTCTGAAGATGGAATGGAAATCAGTGAGATTGCCAAAAGTCAGGAAACAGAGAATACCTAGTACAGGTAGTCTACATGCTAGATCATTAGCTTTGACATTAGAATTGGCCAGAGGAAGGTGCAGGAGAAGTATGTGAGCAGGCAAAAGATTTAGTGACAAAGACCTTGCCCATAGATCAAGGTTGGAAAAGACAGGTTATTGGGGAAAGTGGAGAGGAGAGGGGACTCAGCATAATAGCAGAGGTGTGGGTAGCCCAGTGGCTTATCACTAGATGTCTAATTGCATTCTTTCTTTGACTCTTTAGAAATATTCAGTCTCTTGGATAAGGACCAGAGTGGCATTGTCCAGCTCTCACTGGCAGAGGTAAATGGGATTAGGTTTGTGGCACAGTGCTTGCCAACAGTACTTTGAGAAGCCTGTATAAAAAGGGACTATTTAAATCCAGTAATCTGTTTCTACTTTATTCTTATCTCAATTCCAGAAATGAAGCATACACATTTTGGTTAGGGTGGGATGGAGAAGGCTAGAGCTGGGCCTCTCCTCTTCAACACAGATATTTAAATTGCATGTATTTTAAGCAAAGACTATAAGCCAGATTCTAAGCCATTTATGGATGACTGAGTAGCTCACAGAGGATGGATGGAGCTCTAGGACTTGGTTCAGGAAGAATCATTTCCCTGAGTTCAAATCTGGCCTGACTTACCAGCTGTGTGCCCCTGGGCAAGTCACTTTACCTGGTTTGCCTTGGTTTCCTCATCTGTAACATGAGCTGGGGAAGGAAATGGCAAACCACTCCAGTATGTCTGCCAAGGAAACCCTGAATGAAATCAGAGAGAGTTGGTCACAACTGAAACAACTGAACAATAACAACAAAGTCATTTATCGGGCATGCTACAACATTGTTGTTGCTAAGCAGTGGCAACAATTGCTATTGGAATGGACACTGTGTAAAGCAAGCTATCAATACAGATATAACTACTGACTTCTTAGGTGCTTTCCATTTAAAATAAATACTTTGGGAGGCAGGGGCTATATAAAAATATTTAAACACATCAACAGTAGTAACAGATCACATTTACATTGCACTTGAAGATTTACAAAATGCTTTTATCACAGCAGCTGGTGGGTAACACCAAATGTCCCCATTTCACAGATGAGGAAACAGAAAGTTGAAGTGATCTGTCTAGTCACACAGCTCCTAAGTAATGGAAAAAGGACCTGAACCCAAGCCTCTTGACCATGGGTGAAGTTTCCTAAAGATGTAGAAAAAAGCAAATTGGAGCATACAGACTATAATGAGTACAATGTTCTGCATGGGGAAAAAATCTTGAAATACTAATCTTGGGAGCTCTTGTACATTTTCTCAGAGTGAAGTTATGATATGAGTCTCTGAAATGTATTGATTATTTGGGCATTATGGAAGAAAGCATTCTTCACTGAGGTTTTCAATTGAAATAAATAGTTAATGTAGAGGCAGTGGGACCAAGCAACTGGTTTGATTGGTAATCATGTCAAAGATTTGGGATAAATTACACTATCCCCATTTGCTTCAGTTTCTTTACTTTGGTAATAGGAATAATACCATCCACTTATTGATCTATGTCCTAAATACTTCCTTTTTGATAATGTCAAAAAATTGATGGAGGAATAGTTTGGGGATTTTATAGATATCCTATGTCAGAATTTTAAAAATAATTTAGACAATCCCAATTGGTACAGAGCTATGGTGTGTCAAGTGGGTTTATGGCTTTAGCCATATTTGATTGAAGGAGCTGTTAGTTTCTTATCATTCACTGAGCAATAAACCACATAGGTAAAGGATATATCAAAAACTCAAGTCCATTTATGATAGGGAAGCATCTCTTTCAAAAAAAAATCTTAGCTGCCTTTGGAAGCAGTGGCCTCATTCTTTTAAAAACCCCATCATTCATTGATTCCTTTTATTTTTATACAGCAGTCACTGTCTGGGATGCCCATCCATGAAAATAGTTAAGCAAAACCAGAGGTTAGGAGCCATTGTTACAGTGGTTATGCAGCCTTTTGCCCCTATAGGTCCCTACCTCCTCTATCTTGTGCAGAAACAGACATGTTTCAACATCTGGGATGAAGATTCTAATTACAATTAGACCTCAGTTATTAATGAGTGTTTTTTTTTCATGGTGGTTCTTTTGGTGATTGGGCACATTTTTTTCTTCTGGTTCTACTTACTTCCATCCATATCTGTTTATACTAATCTCTATTTCTCTGAATCCCTCAGAATTGTCATTTTTTATAGCACAACATTATTTCATGTTATTCCATACATAATTCAGCCACTCTTCAATTCATGGGCACCTACTTTATATCCAATTTTTTTTGCTACCTCAGAAGTTTTGCTATAAATATTCTGATATAATGGCAATGGGTTAATCTGTGTTTTCTTCCTTTCACAGTGGCTTTGTTGTGTGCTAGTCTGAGCCAACATCTTGGATACCTCTGCAGTTACTTGTCTGGATGTCCCTTCCATTCTCTTCCCCATTTCAGATTCAAATGATCAAAACCTGTTGGTATTGTAGGAAGTTTGCTCTGACCCTCTATCCGAGAACCAGGTTTCCCACTCCCCACCTCATCTCTTCTAGGATTCTATGGATATCTTGGGTGTTCTCTACTGCCATTGGCTTCATCCCTCATTGGTTGTAGTCTCTTCTCCAATGCACCCCATTTCATTTAACCATTTAACATCAATTAATTTTCATAAAAGGGTATTTACTTTGAAGATATAGCAAGAATAAAACATTTCTCCTCAACACTTTGAATTACACTGCTTCCTTTATTTCATTTCAGTCTCTGGGAAAAGTAGGTTCAAACTGAATAAAATTTTCTGTATAACACTGCTCATGTGTTTGTCCCTCTAATAATTTATAACCTTTAAAAAAGTTGTGTTTTTAATCCTATGATCTCAAATTGTTTTACACAAGTGGCTCAGGAATCTCTCTCTGTCTCTGTCTCTCTTTGTCTCTCTGTCTCTGTCTCTGTCTCTCTCTCTCTCTCCTCTCTCTCTCCCTCTCCCCTCCTCCCTTTCATCCAAAAATATGGAACTCAGATCAATGAAATGGGGCAATGAAAAATGAATATAAAGCAAATACACAAAAAAGGATTCCTGTTTTTTTTTTCCTAATAAAGTGCATCGAAGATTTCTGGTATTTCTGGTTTGCATGAAGTGAAGATGTGTTTGGGAAATGAGAAAGATTGACAATGCTGAAAGATTGACAATAGTTAGATGCTTAGAAAAGGTAGAGTGTTTCAGGGAAATCAAAGCCTCTGGTTTTAGCTGGAGATACTGGGGAACTACCCTGTAATCAAATATGATTTCTTTGCTCCAAGAGAAAGGAGTCAAGGCATCAAAATGCCTTAGAAGAGAGCAGTGGGTGGGTTAATCAAGGGGAAATGGTTTTTTTTCTTTTTTTCTTTTTTCCTTCTGATTTTGAGCCAGGACAGTTGAAGTAGTGAATGTATCAGAATTTACCCAAGTCTGAAGGTAAATTATCACTGAGGAGAATTCCTATTCTATAAATAGGAGGGAAACCAATTCAGGTAATTTGTTATTTCAGCTACCACCTGAAGACTGGGCTCTTTGTTCTAATGAGTAGAAGGTAATCTTGTTTCCAAGCTGGAAGTAGAGATCACTTCATTCTCTTGTCTTCAAACTCTGAACATGAGCATCAAGGTAACTTCAGCTCATTATTTTTGGGGACATAACCACATGGAGGAATTTGGGAGTGGTGTTTGGGGGAACATCATCTGAGAATTCTGATAACGTATCAAAAGGTGACATTAAGTAACACAGTTGTTCAACCATTTCCAAAGCAACAGTTCATATTTTGGTCTTTGGAATTCCTTTTTAATGTTGAGTCAGCACCAAGAAAAGGCATTCACAGCTCTCTGATGCTTAGCTGATGGATCTATCAATCATCTTCAGGTCAGCCAATGAGAACAATGAGCAATTAGATTTGTCACTCACTAGCCTGATTATGGTTAACAGTGTACCTAGTCTGTCATTATGGTACAAACTAGAACTAGTTTTTCTTCCTTTATATTTTATAATTTATGATGCCTATAATAATTAATACAAATGGTCCTGATGGGGTTCTTTCCAATACCCAACACACCCTCCCATTTTTCCCCTCCCTCCCCTCCCCCATCCCCCCTTTGCTCCTGAGACTTTTCAAAGATCTCATATCTTCAGTTTTCTCCTTCAAGAGCTAGGTATAGATGTTTGTTTTCTGCTGTTTCCCCTTTGCATTCCTATCCTATTCTCACCCCACACCAAAATAGAATCATAAAATTCTTGATCCAGAAAGTACCTTTTTTTTAAAGCACCCTTTGATGAGGTAGTACTAATAGCTGCTGTCTACCAACATCCATCCTTTAGGTGACTTAATAGTGTGGGTCTCCAGAGGGGGCTCCCTTCACTCCAGGATTTTTAAGGAACAATTTTTAATATTGTTTTCTCATTTACATATGAAGATTTCATATACAAATACAAGGAGCATAAATAAGATGTGTCCTTTGAGCTCGGGCACATAGATTTACACTGATTCATCCCCAACCCTACAAAGAGGACACACAATTCTAGCTGGAATATAAAAGATGGTCTTCAGAGGTTTTATGGGGTGGTGTGTGGAGATGGGTTAAAGTAGAATATCTGTCATGCTTTATGTGTCTATAAAAGGCTTTGAGGCTTTGGGAGGAAAGTAGTTTAGTCCAAGATAAGAACTGCAGAATCATCTAAGTCTTCCTTCGGAGTGGGTGTCTGGTGGTCAGAAGGATATGATAAAAAGAGAACTAGATCTGGAGCCTAAAGTCTTGGTTTGAAGCTTCATTCTTTACTATTTATTATGTATATTTGTATACGACCCCAGGCAAGTCACATAATCCTGTTTAGTCTCAGCATTTTCATTTCTAAAACAGGAATAGTAATGCTTATAAGGGATAGCTAGGTGGTATTACCTGGAGTCTTGAAGACTCATCTTCCAGAGTTCAAATCTGACCTCAGATACTTCCTGTGTGCCTTAACCCAGTTTGCCTCAGTTTCCTCCTCTGAAAAATGAGCTGGAAAAGGAAATGGCAAAATACTCTAGTATCTTAGGATATAGACATAACTGAAATGATACAAAAACAATAACAAAAGCTTATAATACCCAGCAATGCTATGGAGGAAAGTTCTTTGTAAACTGGAAATATGATCTAATAATGAAAATAATAACAGTGGTAACATATAGATTAAGTAGATCAGAAAATAATGTGTGGAACTGGGAATAAGGAAACTTGAATTTGTTTTGTTTTGTTTTTAGGTTTTTGCAAGGCAAATGGAGTTAAGTGGCTTGCCCAAGGCCACACAGCTAGGTAATTATTAAGTATTTGAGATTGGATTTGAACCCAGGCTCCTGACTCCAGTGCAGGTGCTTTATCCACTGTGCCACCCAGCTGCCCCAGGAAACTTGAATTTGAACCTAGTCAGAGACCTCTATTAAATTTATGATCCTGGACAAGTACCTTGGTCTTCCAAGTATTTTGTATTTCAAGTAACTTGGTATTTCAAGTTTCCTCATCTGTAAAATGGGAACTATAATAGCCTCTACATCACAGGGTTGTTGTGAGGACAAATGTAAAATGTTTTGCAAAGCTTAAGGAGGTATATAAGTGATATTTTTATTGTTCTTGTTAGTTCTGATGATATACTTTAGATTGTCCCAGCTGGAAGATCAATTGTGAATAAATTCAGTAATAATAGCTGACATTTATATAGCACTTTAGAATTTAGAAAGTACTTACAAATATAAATATATATTGTGTGTGTATGTGTGCGTGTATGTGTGTATGTGTGTGTGTGTGCGTGCGTGTGTAGGTGTGTAGTCAGTAAGGTAGAGTTGTGATTAAAGATGCTAAACCTGGAGTCAGGAAGGTTTAGGTTCAAATTTTGCTTCAAACACTAGCTGTGTGAGCTACAGATCACGTAACCTCTTTGTCTCAGTTTCCTCATCCTTAAAAGGAAATTTATAATAATCTCCCTCCCAGAGGTGATGTGAAAATCAGATGTGATTATACTGTAAAGTACTTGGAAAACTTTAAAGTGCTCTATAAATGGTTCATAATAATAATAATAATTATTATTATTATCTTGATGACATATTCCAGATTGTCCTAGCTGAGAGATCAATTTTAAGTAAATTCAATAGTTAGGACAACTAACATTTACAGAGCATGCTAAAATTTGCAATGCACATAGCATTTTATTAGTTTATTTGACCTTCACAATAGTCCTAACATTATGTACTACAGGCATATAAACAGGCACATATTTATATATACATATATGTTTATCTCTATATACACAATTAATATGATACATGCAGAAAACAGGTATAATAAACAAATTTGAATATTTATGTGTATAATAAACATACACAAATGTACCCATAAACTCATATAGACATTATATATGGATGTATTTATATATATATACATATATATATATATATATATATACATACATACATATCATGCCTGATTTCATTGGTATAGGGCAGGAAATTCCCTCTTCAGATGCATGTGGGACCCACTACATAACCTATATACTTAGTTGACTGGGGCATGAGAGATTAAATGATTTGTCCTGGTCCATAATATATCCCAGAGGTAGAATTTGAACCCAGGTCCTCTTGGCTACAAGGTCAGCACACTCTACTCACTATGTCACAGCTGCCTCAGCATAGCTAATATTAGAAGAAGAATATTAGAAATAGAAGATTGGAGAGGTCTTGCCTCTGATCATATAGATTGTAACTTTCAGAGGCAGGATTTGAACCTAGGGGATGTTCCTGACTCCATACCTTTCCCTTCATTAAGATGGTTTTCCTTGGCCTGTGAAGTGGAATCAAAAAGACACTTTGTGAATTGAGAACTGAGAAAAAGTGGGTTCTTGTTATTTAGAGAGTCAGGTCTTAAATATTACAATCTCCTTGCTCTCACTTAACTTAGGCTTGAAGGGCCTACTATCCAAGGACCCGGGTTCAAATTTCATTTTTTCTATTTACTTCCTTCCCTGACTTCCTTCAAATCAATTAACCAATTAAGTATTCATGAAACACTATGCAAAAGTTAAAAAGAAAGGTAGAACAAAAGTAAAAACAAAAAACAACAGTTTTTGACCTTGAGTAGTTTACAGAGTAGACAACATACTAAAATCCCAAATTCTACAAAAAATCTTTCTTGATCTTTGAAATGCAAGAACCTTCCCTCTTATACTCATCTCCAGTATATTCTGCATATATTTTGTTTGTACAGAGTTGTCTGCAGTTTGACTCTCCCATTAAATGGGAACCTTTTTGAGGGCAGGGCCTATCTTTGTATCTCTAGCACCTGACACATGCCTAACACATAGAAAGTAATTTAATCAATGCCTATTGGCTATAGATTATCGATGAAATATGACTCCAGTCAAACCACTTAACTTCAGGGGATCCAGTTTCCTTATCTATACAATAAAGGGTTATACTTGAAATGGTTTACAACTTTCAAACTTTAAATCCTCTGATCCTATTCAGAAGATAAATTTTCCTTACTTAAGTTTGTTTCTATATTAAAAAACCCCCCAAAAACCCAGGAAAAGTAATACTGTGTACAGCATGGCCCAGGGACCCTTCAAAGACTTTGAGCTTTGGATTAGGTTGATTCCTAAGATGGCCAGAATTTCTTTTTAATTCATTTGAGTAAAAACTCAAGTAAAAACCTAAAAGTGAGTATCTCTGAATAGACACCCAATGTACATCATTTACATTAGGGGCAGCAAAATGAAAAGAATTCTGGATTTTGAGCCGTTAGTTCAAAACCTGCCTCAGACACTTGCTAGTTATGTGACCTTGGACATATATCACTTAATATCCTAGCCTCAGTATCCTCATCAGTAAAATGGAAAAAATAATAAATGAAGCTACCTCACAGGTCCTTGTATGGGATGATATGATGATGACATGTGAAACACTTTGTACATACTAAAATACTACATTATATTATTATAATTTTTATTATTATGGATATGGGGTATGAGATAGCCTTCATTTTACCCACAACAGAAAATCTGTGATATGGAAAGCCCATGGGAACTCATGAATAAATTCAAAAACCTAAAGCACTTTGACAGCCCATCATACTCCTCCTGTAGGGTAAAAACACTTTGGGATGCTGCTCAATATATATTCCCCATATACCTTAAACTTGCACCTTCTGAGCAACTTATAGCAATTATTTACAATCTATATCTCCTGAGCCCTTGGATCCCTGTGTGAGTCCTTCATCGGCAGGCCAGTCCTTTGTGGAGGGTCACTTCCTCCAAGAAATGTACTGTTGGTTGAGGAAATCTCTCTTTGAGAGACAAATAAATGCCTGGCTCTTCAGAGATCTCAAATTTAGAAATTCTTGAACTCAGGATCAGATATGAGGTAACCACCAATGGAGTGAACAATTATTCTCAGGATTGCAAATCTCTGGTGCTCAGAAAAGAGAAACAGAAAGGACAATTGGAGCAAGAACTGGGGGTCCAGGAACTTCCCCTACCCTCCACTCCCAACCCATTCCTATCAAATTTGCCATATACTTCTTCATTAAGTTGATGTTTTTGGTTCCTAGGATTGGGGGAAGAGAAAAACTTCGAACTCCTCCCTATATCCCCAACCCTTGTTGCACCCGGGTCTGAAAATCCACAGGAGAAAAAGTATGGGCAAAGAAAAGCAGGAAAAAGAAAGATGAGCCAGGATTATCCATCGCCCTAACTCCCTAGGCTGCAGTGGGGGACATTGGAAAAGAGGTATTTGACTCTAAGAATCCTTTATCTTTTCCCAGCAGAGAGCACAGAGTCATGGATTAGCTTTCTTCTCACATCCACCTGCCCCATCAGGGTTTATTCTAATTATGCATAATCACAGAAGCATCTTTTCACAGGCCTAGGAAAATCAGGGAAAATCAGACAGACAGCAGAGTCCACGGGCAGCAGGAGGCCCTTCTCCGGGCCAATGTCTTGATAACATCCTGTGCCTGTGGCAGGGCTGACACCGTGGTGTTTATTCATTATGGCTGGCAAGGAACCCTTCCTCCCTCTCACCTGGGGCAGACTGGCTCCATTCCCTCCACTCCTTTCCTTCCCTTCCCCCCCTCTATTTTTTTGCTAGTGTTTTCTTCTCTGAGCAAGGCAATGGTGTACACAACCCCAGACACCTGCATACAAAATAAAACATTTGTTTTCAATGAGTTGTTGCTCTTTCCTCCAATGCACCTGGCCAGCCCTGACTTAATTTCACTCTTTTCTCACCCCAATACATCAAGTTCCAACTCTCTCCATCTGAGTGCTATTTTGTTGTTCCTCATTCTAGACCGACCAGATTCCAATCTCCCACTACTGTCCTGCTCGCCATTCTCATGGCTATCACAATAGTCCCTCACCAGGACTTGTCTGAACTATCTCGATAGCTTCCTTTAAAAACCTTCACACTTAAACTCTTATCTGACTCAATCTTGATGCCATATTGTCTTATACATCCTTTTTGTCATATTATTCTTTTGCCTCAAAAATTATCAGTGGTTCTCTATTATCTATCAAGTAATGTTCAATCTCTTTATATTGCTGTCCACAATATTGTGCCATCCTATATTTCCAAGCATATTTCATTCTACTCCCCTGTCATGTACTCTATGCTTTAGTTAATTGGGCTTCTTGTTATTTCCTCCCCCCCCATATCTATTCTGTATAATCCTATTACTGTGTGTTGATATACATGCTATACCTGGAATGTTCCCTATCCCTTCCCTCCATCTTGTTTAATTCAAATCATCATATGTGTTTCTGAACTAAACACTTTTAAATTTAATTCTTTAAACATCAGCTATGTACAAGGTACTTGAGCTGGAGGTACAAAGACAAAAGGGAAACCATGAAAAGGAACTGAAAATGAAGGGAAGGAGGGAGAAAACTACGTGTGTGTATTTATCAAAATAGATACCACAGAGAAGGGCAATTCAGTGTAGGAGGAAGAACAGCAGTTGGAACTACCCTGAAATTATCAGAAGATAAAATCCAATGAAGGAATCAATAAGATCCAAGGGCCCAGGTATATCTATGCACAAATCCAAAAAAGTATGAGTAACAAGCAAGATGAACCCGAAGAAGGAAAATTTAACCTCATGGACATCTTTCTCTCTCCTCTCTCTCTCTCTCTGTCTCTCTTGGTCTTTGTCTCTCTTTCTCCCCCGCTTCCTTCCCCCCAACCTCCATATTTATTTAACAGAAACAAGATAAGGAAAAAGAGACAGCATTATGCAAAAGTCAGGATTGGTTTGTTTTGTTTTTATTGGTAGATTAGGAGAGTAGATCTTTATGCCCTTAACTTTATTACCTGTCTGTCCCTTTTATTCTGGCTGTCCCTTCATCCTTAATTTTAAACACACACACACACACACACACACACACATTTATATATATTGGGTTTTGCAAGGCAGTGTGGTTAAGTGACTTGCTCAAGGTCACACAGCTAGGTAATTATTAAGTGTATGAGTCTGGATTTGAATTCAGGTCCTCCTGACTCCAGGGCTGATGCTTTACTACTGCACCACCTAGCTGCCCCCATATATATATAAAATCTTAAGAGGAAAAATCTTGGGAATCAAGGCTCATAGCAGTAGCTTAGCTTCCAAAAAGCTCCTGTAAGTTTTAGAGTCAAAGGATCTCAATCAGGAGTCAAAAGGAATTTCCTAATCTTAAGTCAGAGAGATGTCAAGACTACAGACTTCAAATCAGAACCAGAAACAGGCAATTAAAAAGGATAGTTTTGATCTTTGCCAGAGTCACCTTGATTTTTATTGACTGCCCATTAGGGCTGGTGGCTCATAGCTTCAGTAGTTATGCATTAAAAGAGCTCAGTCTGATCATGTCAGGGAGTAGTTTTCTGTGCTAAGGAATATGAGGGGGGGGAAGAGAGACAGAGGGTGAGACAGAGATAGACACAAAGAGATACTGAGAGATGGAGAGTCTGACAAATGAGACAAAAGGAGAGACACAGACAGATAGAGAGAAGAGAGAATCAGAAGTTGACCTTGAAAAGTTGAAGCTTAGAGAATGATAGCATCAAATAGCTCAGCAACCAGAGATATTTTGCAGAGGCTGAGTGATGTCCAGTAGAGAGTAAAGATTCAGCACAGAGATAGTGCTGAGTGGAAAGCAAAAAGGAGCAATTCAACACAGAGATGAGAGGATCAGTAGAGAATGATGTGATAATATCAAAAGGAGGACCTTTGGAGGTATGAATTGACCAGGCCATTTTTATATCTTAAACACATGGATTAACTATATGTGCTACATGTATATTATTTTCTACATGTGTTTTCCCTCACTGGTGGCCTGGTAATCTGTGGGAGAACATGTCCCAATTTGTATGAAGTGGTCTTATCATTTTTCTGTCATCTACTTGATAAGATAGCTTTTATTTGAACTAATATTTGCTCAGGTTGACTAGTAAAAGTAAGTACATCAGTAGAACTCCTAATCTTTGGTTTTGAATGGGTACTGAATGATTTGAACTCTAACTAGCTTTTCTGGGGTCCCAAGAATGAAGGGTCAAAATTTGTTACAACAGCAAAATCCTATAATATATTTTAAGAGAATAGCTAGAAAATATCTAGAAAAAGAAGTTGGTTGGTTGTTTGTTGTCCTTTGTTCTTGTAGAGGACCAAAATAACAAAATGTTGGGGTCAAGATACAATGTTTCCAGCGATAACTGAGCAGACTAATACAAACTGGGAAAGTTGAATATTTGAAGTGGAGATATCTCTAAACTTGTGCATCTCATTTTCTTTTGAGCTATTGCAATTTTGCTTTGCTCAATAATGGTTACAAAAAATCATGACTTCATCAAAACAGATAGTACAAGAGCAGGAATTTTTAACCTGAGATTCATGGGTAAATTTCAGGGTATCCGTGAACATGAATGAGAAAGTTATATCTTTATTTTCAGGAACCTCGAACTGAAATTTACATTCTTTCTATTTTTAATGATTTAAGAGCATTATTCTGAGGAGTCCATAGTCTTTACCAGACTACCACAGGTCTGTGACCAAAAAACTATTAAGAACCTCGGTGCTAGATTGACAAAATTTCTTTTTTTCATAGGCTTATTTGACTGGTAGATCAGGGGTACTTTGTAGATGTAGCTTACTTGGATTTTAGGAAAACATTTGAGATGTATTTCTCTGTAAATGTCATATTCCACAATAGAATGCAAGGTCCTTGAATACAGGGACCATTTTTCATTTTGTTTTTCATTTTGTTTAGGACCCTTGGGCCTAATACAAGGCCTTCCTTGATTATAGTAAGTGGTTAATAAATGCTTATTGAACAATGAATAGAATTTCAAAATCTTAATGGAATAAACTGTTGTCTAGCCATACTTCCTTAATTTGTGTTAGTGAAGTTTATTTTTTATGATCAAGAGTAAGATCTTTATCCTTATTACATTTCATCTTAATTGAATTTGGTTCAAGTTCTAATCAATTTTTTTTGTATACTAAATTTGTTAGCAATTATATATTTGTAAATTGAATTGGTTGGATTTGGTGACCTCTAAGGCCTAAAACTCTTAATGTCTTAGTATCTTAGTAGTAGAGACATGATGTGAACCTAGCTTTTGGGTGTGTGTAGTCCTTTTGTCATGTATATAAACATCACCAGGGCAATGTTAAGTCCATCAAGGTCCATTTTGCATCAGTATGACGATATAACCAACATGGCCTCCTTTACCAAAGTTCTGTGTCCTGTTTCTGCTCCACTAAAAAGAACAGAGATGACCATATAAATGGAAGAAAGAGGAATAAAAAGTCCCTGGTTTTATGACTACCAAATTACATTGAGGATTTGGTACTTGTATTGTCTTGGGCAAGTCAGTTCACTTTTTTGGTACTCAACTTCCTGAATTGCAAAATAATGGGACTGAAGAAGATAACCCCAAGGTCACTTTCAACTCTAAGTCCTATAATTCCATGTACATTGATTAAATATGAACTGAATAGAATTAAACCAGAAAAGAAGAAAGCACAGGGCAGAGACTTCAACAGATATTCAAGACTTAGTTTTCTTTTTTCTTCTTTTTCCTAAGAATCATTAGTAAAACTCCCCTGGTCATCAACCCCAGACAGAGAAGTCTCTGGAGTAAGCCATAAATGAACCAATTAGAAGCTCTGCAGGGGTCAGCCAGGACACTTATTTCATAGATCAAAGAAGTAGCAGTATTTCCTCATTGTCTCTTCACAGAATTATGAACAAAACTCACTCTGCTGACCCATGTAAACTTTGTAGTTCATTAAAACTCCCACATCTCTTTCAAATGAACTGCTGCCTAATAGGACCTATCTTGCTTGGTTCAATGGTTTTAATCCAAATGATGATGATGATGATAGTAATATTAAGACCTTATATACTTTTATAGTTGTTCATTTTTCAATTGTGTCTGACTATTCCTGATCCTCTTTGGGGTTTCCCTGGCAGAGATACTAGAGTGGTTTTACCATGTCTGTCTCCAACTCATTTTACAGATGAGGTTCATAAACAGGGCTAAGTGACGTGCCCAGGGTCACATTGCTAGTAAGTGTCTGAGGTCAGATTTTAATTTAGGAAGAGAAATCTTCCTGATTTCAGGTTTTTATCTACTGTGGTGCCACCTAGCTTCCCCTAGCAATTATATAGCAACTACTAAGTGCCAAATGCTATGCTAAGCATTTTACCATTATTATCCCATTTGATCATTGTAGCAACTCTGGGATATAGGTATTATTATTATTGCCCCCATTTTACTTATGAGGAAACTGAGGCAGTCAATGATTCAGTGATTTACCACGGCTAATAGGTCAAATTTTAATTCAGGTCTTCCTAAATTCATGGCACCACCTAGCTGACTCTGATAAAAATATCAGATAGCATTATGTCCAACATATATCTCTAGGACATTCCTCCAAGGACTTCTAAGTTGAAATCAAACTATTAATGCCTATTCTATTGTTAAGGTAACCTGATTACTTCCCAAGTCAAGGAATAGCTCTACATTCTTCAGGTTATGAAGAAGACTGAGTTATTCCTTTAAGGTGAAAATAAAGAAACTAAAGAGACAGAGAGGAATTTTGACCATCATCAAAAAGTTTGGAGGGTAGAAGTGTGTTACACTGAGGAGAAAGGGAAGGAGAACTGCGCAACTGGAGCTAAATAATAAAGATAGAAATGAATAAAGAAGATGAAGGTGATAGAGTTTGCTGAGGAGAAAGATGCTGCCTGTTCCTCAAGGACTTACAATGTGAATCTACTTTTACCTGAAAGTAAAAGATCATCTAATAAATAAGGAAAGTTACAGTTGGTCACTCCCTGTGGAGGGCAATGATACAGCTATTCAATTCAATACATTGATTAAGCTCCTGCCTTATACCAAGTACTAAATTTATTAATGATAAAAGTCTGCTATCTTTGCCCTCCTTCAAGTCCCAATTAAAATCCCATCTCCTACAGGAGGCTTTTCTAAATCCCTCTTAAGTCTAGTGCTATCCTTCCATTGATTATTTTTCAATTTATCTTATAGCTTTTATGTCTTATTTTTATATAGTTGTTTGCATGTTAGCTTCTTCATTAGATGGTGAGTTCCTTGAGGACAGGGACTATGTGCTTAATAAATGTTTATGGATTGATTCTGATAGGATCAATATTTCTTGGGGTCCTACAATGTACTCTGAACTAACTCTAAGTCTTTCCCCCACAAATATTAGACTGTTTTTTTTCCTTAATAGATATGAATGGGGCAGCTAAGTGGCTTAGTGGATAAACCGGCCCTGGAGTCAGGAGGACCTGAGTTCAAATTCAGCCTCATATACTTAATAATTACCAAGATGTATGACTGTGGACAAGTCACTTAACCCCATTATTTTGTAAAAACCAAAAAAAGAGAGAGGGAGATATGGAACCCGTCTTTAAGACTGAATTGACTCAAATTGTTAGAGATTCTCCAGCTCAACCATAGAGATTTCTCACTATGGACTTCACTCCAGAAAGTTGTGCTCTGCTGAATCAACCTGCTGTCCTCACTTCACAACCTTGAATGTCCATCCTGTATTGTGACTAATTCTATCTCCTAAGGAATGGCTCATTTGTTCCAGTATTGGTTTTCAGCCACTAGGGCACAGGCTTTAACAGACCCAGATGCAAACAGCATGGGAGACAGTGTTCTAAAATCTGTAACTCTTCTTTTAAAAAATGTATTTTATTCTGAACTTGAGAAATAGAGCTAGCATTTCCATAACATAGAAGAATTAGAAAAAGGATCACTTGAAGAATATAGCATGTGCATGTCTCCTATATCCTGAAAAAAAACCCCTCTCTTGACCCTTCCATCTCTGGTAACTATTGTCCTATATATCTTCTACTCTTTATAGCTAAACTTCTTGTAAAGGCCTATAATAGGTGCTTCAACTTTCTTCTTACTCTTGTCTTAACCCCTTACTGTCTGGTTTCTGACTTTATCATTCTCTCCAAATTGGTCTCTCAGAAGTTCCTGATGATCTCTTATTTCTAAATCTAATGGATTGTTCTCAGTTCTTATTCTTCTTGACTTCCCTGCAGTCTGTGATATTGTTCATAACTCTGCTTCTTGATGCTTTCTTCTCTCTAGGTTTTGGGAACACCATGGGGACACCGTTCTCTCCTTTTCCTCCTAGCTTTCTGACCACTTCTCTGTCTCCTTTGCTGGATCTTCTTCCAGACCGTGCCCTCTAACTAGAGGTGCCTCTTAGGGTCCTTTCTTTGACTCTTCTCTGCTCCCTCTATACTACTTTACTTGGTGATCTCATCAGCTATAATGGTATAATGGATTTAATTACTATTTCTATATTGAGAATTCTCAAACTCTTCCCATCTTGCCCCAGACTCTCTGCTGACCTCCAGTCTCACATCTCCCATTTCAAATTGAATGCCCAATAAGACTCTTAAACTCAATATGTTTAAGACAAAACTCATTATCTCCCCCCAAAACTATCCCTCCCCTCTTACTTTCTCTATTACTATAGAGGGAAGTCCCATCCTCCCAGTCCCTCAGTCTGGAAACCTAGGAGTCATCTTAGATTCCTCACTATCCCTCACCCCCCTCCCATATCTAAGCTGTTGCCAGTGTCCATCAATTTTACCTTTGGAACATCTCCCTCCTCTCTTCTGCCACCTTTGTTATCCCTACTACTCTAGTGCAGGCCCCTTATCACCTCATACCTTGATAATGCAATAGCCAGTTGATGGGTCTGCCTGCTTCAAGTCTTTCCCCACTTCAGTCCATCCTATATTCAGCCACTAAAGTGATTTTCCTAAAACATATGGCCATTCATTTAATCCATTGTTCAATAAAATTTAATGACTTTTTATTGCTTCCATAACTAAAAAAAATGCTCAGTTTGACATTCAAAACCCTTCATAAATTAACCCCCTCCTACCTTCCCCAGTCTTCTTATACCTTAGTCTACCACATATACTCTTTGATTCAGTGACACTGGCGCTCCTGGTTATTACTTATTATTCATCTCTCAGCTTCAAACTGTCTCCCATGTCTGGAATGCTCTCTCTCCTTTGTTCCAATTACTGACCTCCTTGGTTTCCTTTGAATCATAACTAAAGTCCCAATTTCTACAGAAAACCTTCCCCACCCCTTCTTAATTCCCGTGCTCTTTTCATACTTTCCTATTTTTCCTGTATATAATTTGCTTTACATGTTTGTCTGCCCTAAAAGATCATAAGCTCCCTGAGGGTAGAGACTATTGTTTTTATTTGTTTGTTTGTTTGTTTGTTGTTTGGTATCCCTAAAGCTTAGCACAGTGGCTGGTGATTGTTAATTGATTGATTGTTTCTGGGAAGTGTGGTATGGACTCCCTACCCCCACCCCCCAATGAAGGAATGAAAAGTCCCTCAGAGGTCATTAATGAGGTAAGGATTCACTGTGACACTAAGGCAAAGACATCTTGGCTTGTTTGTTAAGGAACAGTAAGAGGGTGGGAATACAAGAAAATGCTAGGTATTGCTGATTTAGAATATTGTGCCAGAAAATGGGATTTGAGTTTCAGGACCATAACTTAAAACAGGAAAAAATTAGAGAGCCCCAGAATTTGAAGAAAATTTAGGGGTCAACTATTCCAACCCACACCTGAGAAAGGTCTTCCTTTACCAAAACTCTTAAGTTATCAAACACTTAGAGACTCTTCTACCCCAGAGACTACCCATTCTGCTTTTGGACAGTTTCAACTGCAAAGGAAATGTCTCCTATCACTAGGCCTAAATTTTTGCCTCTCTGAAGCTTGGGTCACTGTTCCCAATTCTGCCCTCTGTGGCAAGAATTTGTTTTTCACCAAGGTTGAAGTGGACCTTACAAGATGATAAAATGTATTTGTCTGAAATTTTGCAAATCAAATTAAAGGGGTTTAAAAGTGAAGAAAGAAGCAGAAAATTTCTGACATAAATCTGCCAAACTGGAGGCCCTAAAGAGCAGCTGGGAAGTAGGAAGAACTACACTAGACATGCCCAGAAATTCATAGGAAAGAAAATCTGAGAAAGATGCCAACAATAAACCTATGTCCCAGATATCTACATGTAAATGTGCAAAACAGATTCAGATACAACTGTAGATATAGACCCAACTTCAGATAAAGTTATAGATTGGCTGCAGTTGATTGGGCACTAGGTAATGAATGTTTTCATGAATTATTGTGCCAAAAAAAATCTATTCAGAGGATGTTGGTAGGGTCACAATTTATATTAGTGTAGGAGATACCTGTATGGATGAATTCCCTTCCCCTCCCCCAATTTCTATAATCAAAATATCATAACTTAAGGACTAGAATTAACATCATGTTGTCTAGTTAATTTCCCTTATTTTATAGATGGATAAACTGAGACCTAGAAAGGTAAAATGACTTATCTAAGGTTATGCAGGTAGCAAATAACAAAACTGAATTTTGATTCCAAATTTAGTACTCTTCCCTCTACTGATGCTAGAATATAATGAATTATTCTTCTCATCTTGGTTGCTGGAGTTCATATAGATATTGTTCTGGCATAGGCATTATACTATACTATCATTATTTTTAGAGGCACTTTGTTCCTCTATATATGTATAAATATATTTTATATATATACACACAATGTGTACATATATATATCTACATAAGATAAATAATCCATAATACATAGAAAATATATCTCACTATATCATATATGATATTATAATATAATGTTTATATAATATATCCATGATATGTCCCAATATAGTCTCTTTCTCAATATAGAATATTTTACCATTTTATTTCAGACTATGCCAAAGGTATTGAAATAATCCTTTAACTCCTTAGATTTGATGCAATGAGGATCATAATCACAGAATATTTTTCTATGTTGTTATACCCCTGTACTGCTTCACAGTTCAGAAATATCTATCCCTTGCTTTGGTGGGATCCAGGGAATAGAACAGTCTAACTTAAAAAGGATAACTTTTTAGTTGCTGCTCAGCTTGAGAGGAGAACAGACAGATTTGTGAGCAGATCTTTGATTTTGACATTGGTCTCCTCATCTAGGGAGGAAGGAGGGGAGGGAAGGCACCCTGAAGCCACAGTCTCTGCAGAGTGCCCTTTATGTGAAATGTCCCTGGGCTACTGTTTGGAAATGTTCCTCCAGAGTGGGGAAAACAATCCAGGTACATGGCTAAATGAAGTTATAGCATGATTCCTGCTTCCTCCTGTACCCTTAAAACATTTACTAATTAATTTTCTGAATTCCACAACAATGCACTTCCTAATTACAGGGGGAAGCACTAGCCACTACAAGAAGGCCTTTATCTACTGAAAGAATATTTCTAGAAGATGGTCTTCCAGCAAAAATGAAACAAGACCAAAAAAATCCAAACCCTGGAAAGAAAGACAAGCTTATAGTATAATTGACAGGGTCCTCATCTCAATGAGCACAAGGTGCCCACTGACCCAGGAAGCCCATCACTAGCTCTGAGCTGCTACTGGGAAGCGGTTTTAATGGAAACCTTGACAACTGTGTAAACAGCAAGACAGAAATGTAAATAATGGCATGCAGAAAGGATGCAAACATAATTACAGCCCAATATTACAGAGAAAGGAGACAGGTTTGGGACCATCTAAAGTCTGTGATTGCTTTTCACAATGATAAGAGGTCTATAATGATTAGGAAGAAAAGAATATAGGTTACTTGTTCTGCCTTGTTGATGTCTAGCCTGCTCTAAGATTGCTCCTAATTGGGGTAAACATATTTAGACATATTTAAACATATGTTTCAAATGATGTTTCATCATATAGGTTCCTAGTGATGAGAAGTGGTTAGCTGTTGTCTTTTGTTCTCAGAGAAGATCAAAATGACATCACTATGTTAGAATCAAAGTGTAGTGTGTCCTCTAGCTAATCAGACCAATGTGATCTTGGAATGCTCTGCTACAGGTTGGACACAAATAGTCCATGTGAACATTTGGGGTGGATTCTCTAAATTTACACATCTAGTGTTTCTTTTTTAAGGTACTTTAATTATCCTTTGCTGATAAGGCACAGTACCTTCTCTGATGAGAACTTGCCATGCTGGGTAGTCCTATACCAGTGTCTCCCATTGGAGACAATCAACCCAGAGTTCTTAAGAGAGACCTTGAGGGTGTCCTTGATTTGTTGTTTGTTTTTTTTTTACAACCACATGAATACTTGCCTTATGTGAGTTGTCCATGAAAACAATCTTTTAGGTAAGCATGTTTGACCTTTGAACAACATGGCCAGCTCATCAGAGTTGTGGAATTATATGTATGTATAATTATATGTATGTATGTATGTATGTATGTTGGCAAGATTTGTACTAAAACCTTTTCCCAGTAGCAGCTCAGAGCTAGTGATGGGCTTCCTGGATCAGTGGGCACCTTGTGCTTATTGAGACGAGGACCCTGTCAATTATACCCTGTCTTTTCAGGGTTTGGATTTTTTGGTCTTGTTTTGTTTTTGCTGGGAGATCATCTTCTAGAAGCATTCTTTCAGTAGATAGAGGCCCTATATATGTATAATTATATGTATGTATGTATGTATGTATTTGCTATTTATGACTTGGCTATGAGTGTGGAAGTGAATTAAAGGCATTGTGATAATCAATAAAATTGTCAAAGATGTTATATTATTTTCAGATGGTTTGTTTATAGTCACTGAACTAACAATGACTTGCTTTTTAAGTCTTTTGGGACTTATAGACTTTTTGAGGAGTGCAATCTATGAATAATGTAATTGGCCTACATTTGGAGGAATCACTGGCATTCTCATTTTTTGATAATAAATACATGATGCCTTCTGGTAAGGAAAAATGGTATCAGATTGTCAAGCTGGTAAAGTATGTTGCTAGTAATTCATATGTCACTGTGAAGCATCTGAACCAGTATTTATGGATCTTATCCAGATTCAATGTTTTATAGTTACAGAGAAACTAGAGTTAGCTACTTCTCTTTACTTAAGTAGCCTTTCTGTCATTAATCATAATAAAGAAATATAAGTTTTCTATTTGGTGTCTTATCAAATTTGTGTTTTTATTGTATTGATTTCATTTGACTCTGTAGATTACTAGACATTTTCTAGATCCTTTTCAAAGCATTCTCTGTCTCATTTTGAATTCCTAGGCCTTACAATCTTATGTAACATTGGGATTTTTTTGTGTTATTGAATTGTTATTTTGTTCTTTATATAGCTTTGACTTCCTTTGTTGTTTTAACCTTTTGGTTTTTACTTTAAATTATTGATTGATGTATCAGAACTTTCTGATATACTTTGCCAGATTCCAAATTCCACAATTCATTTTTTTGTTATTGTTCCCTTTGTTGGTTGCTGTATGTTTAAATTCTGTATGTTCTGCAATGTTGTTGTTCAGTTGTGTCTGACTCTGTGATCCATGGACCTTAGCACCAGGTCCTTCTATCTCTCAAAGTCTGTCTAAGCTCATGTTTGCTGTTTCCAAGTTCATAGTAATATTAAGCTCAACTCTCTAAAACCTCTAAAACCACTCTCCCTGCCCCCTTTGCCACCCCCTTTTCTTTGTGCCTTCAGTCTTTTCCAGCATTAGAGTCTTTTCTAATAAGTCACATTTGAATGCTGACTAGAAATTGATGTGATCTTCCATTTTTTTCAGGTCCTCAAAAGTTTTCTCAAGACCTTTAGACAATTGTAGTATTTAATAAGCATGCATAGGAATATTTCTGGATAGTTTCATCTTTCTTCCAATATCCTTTACTGTGGCAATAACTATTATCTGAAATCTTTTTACATTTTTTGTCAATATCATGTGAGAATATATTTGTTCATGAAGTTTTTTACAGATGCCACCTTTCTGCTTTGGTAAAATTGGTCTGTTAGGTAGGTTTATTGCATCAAACTTAAAAAAAAGGATTTTTGAAATTCCATTCTAAATTTGACTATCTTTGACCAAAATCATCATTTTTTTTCTTTTTTTATTTAATGAAGTGGGGTTAAGTGACTTGCCAAAGGTCATACAGTTAAGCAATTATTAAGTGTCTGAGGCCGGATCTGAACTCAGGTACTCCTGACTCCAGGGCTGGTGCTCTATCCACTGTACCACCTAGCTGCCCCTGATATTATCATTTTTTGCCATCTGTTTTCTTATCAGTTAATAATTCGATGAATTATGATAATGAATAAGACTGAAATTCTAACCAGGACTGATAATATTAGTTAAATTTTCCCTCATCTGAACTGTAATAAGTTGCTGTGTTACTTGCAGTTGAAAATTTAATTGATGAAAAGAAATATGAAATTCTTGCCTGAGGTCAATTTCCAGTTTTGTTATAAGATAGGACTGGCACATAATGAAAGCATTTATGGCTCCAGTCCATTTCATTTATATTCATGAATTTACCTGTATTAGTGATCAACATTTCCAACAGATAGAGTATTTATATTTCTGATTTATTCTGATGTATTTTGACTTTTTGTGACAAATCCTCATAAATATGTCCTCATCGAACTGCCAAGGTGATTTTTCTAAAGCATAGATCTAATCATATCACCCCTCCTATTCAACAAGTTCCTGTGTCTCCCTATTACCTAGAGGATTAAATATAAACTCCAATTGGGAGGTCATCACACTAATTTGGGTAAGTGGAGAGCAGAGCCTAAAGTGAGATATTTGACTGTATGAAAAGAGAGAAGTTATTGGTTGCAAGACAAGTTAGAAAGATAAAAATGGCAAGATTGAGCAACTTTAATGAATATATAGGGAAACTGAGGAGTTGGGGTTAATGCTGCTTTGAACTTGGAAGCCTGAGAGAATAGTGGTGCCTTCACTGGAAAGTAAGATCTATAGCCACAAAAGAGTTTAAACCCAAAGAAATGAAGAGTACTAACAATCCAGGTCATAAGATGCAGTTGGATAAGCAAGCCATGAAATTATTCCACTGGTAGATATATCTGAAGGTCAACTAGAATAGCTGTGAATAGCAGTGAATAAAGCTCTAGCCTGGGACTCAGAGGACTCATCTTCATGAATTCAAAGCCAGTCTCAGACATTTACAAACTGTGGGACTTACCTAACTGGGTAAGTCACTTAATTTATTTACTTCGATTTTCTTATCTGTAAAATGAAGTGGAGAAGGAGATGGCAAACCACTCCAGTGTCTTTGCCAAGGAACCTCAAATGGGGTCATGAAAATTTGGACATGACTAAAAATTGATGATGATGACGGCGACGACAACAACAATAACAACAATAAAACATATGCATGAGACAGTCCCTACTGAGGCTGGACCCAAAATTGAAAAATTACACCCTGGTTTCAAAGATACTAAACTGTTTCTTGACACAAAACTCATCTTTCCTGCCTTTAAAATTTTTTATTTTATTTAAGGCAATGGGATTAAGTGACTTGCCCAAGGTCACACAGCTAGGCAATTATTAAATGTCTGAGGCTGGGTTCAAACTCAGATCATCCTGACTCCAGGGCTGGTGCTCTATCCACTACACCACCCAGCTGCCCCAAAACTCATCTTTCAAACCTTGGTATTCATGCTGATGTCAATTAATTCAAGAAATACAACTAAAATAACAACTTGTAATTGTTAAAGATCTTTTCACTTGTTTCTTGCCATTTTTCTTTCATAGCAATTCTGAAAAGCACACGGGGACAGAGAGAATGATTTTAGAGGTATCACAGAGATATCAAATGGCTTGTGATTTTTATTGTTTTTCTTAGTAACATGATCTATTATCCTTGTAGTTTCCCAAACATTGACCCATTCCTGAATTTCTCTATTTCTAAATCCAACCTGGTTATAGTTATATAATCCTGTTATCTTTGCTCCTAATATAGAAAAGTAGCATGGACATGGTATGTCATCTCATTCTTGTTCAGGATCCAATCCAAAACACCAGCTGTGCCTCTTAAAACCAGATCTGACATCCAGAAATGAGTCAAAATTCCTGCCTGGGTATGTGTGGGAGCAGCTTCTTCATGGGGCTGGCATGCTGCTGTAAACCCCCTATACCTAGCAGTTGGTGAATCCCACCTTGAAGAAGTATTTTGACTTCCCCTTCAACAAGGCCCTAAATGACCACAAGATACATTTTTAGTGGGCAAATGAATGAGCTTTTCAGTCTTTCTCTCCACATTACTGCTGTGTCCTTTAGATTCACGAGCACTGCCCTCTGACCTACTATATGTCCCACATCTTCTTCAGTGTCCCAGTTTTTTCTATGACTAGCTCATAGCGTTTCCATCCTTGACTCCCTCCCACTTTCCATCATGAATCATCCCCTCCCTTCCCCAATACCTCCCAAGTCTCTCTCTAGGTTCTCATTCATAGACTATTAATTCTTCTTAGAACGTCAGCATGGAATGAGGGAGGCAGAAAGATAGTGGTGGAGTTGCTGAGTCCTGATATAACTCCTGCAATTTGTTCTTTTGGAGTGAATAGCATAAGCCCCCCCCCCCCCCCATAAATTAGAAACAGGTAAGCCAAAAATGAAAGGGAAGCAAGACCCTTAAAGATGTCCTATGTTCCTCCACACAGCTGCTGCCTTCTGTATTGTTGCAGCAGGATCTTGCTGTGCCCCTAAAGGCAACGTAAAACTAATAGGCTTGTCATCTGGGGAGATAACATTAGCATGTGGTCATTACCATTTTACTAAATAAGTCATTTTAAATTAATTATATTGCACTCTAGAATGAATTAGCTTGGGTTGACTTTTTAGTTCTTGCTAATTATCATGTTGGTAGGATTCATTAGCTTTAGACAAACCAGGATGTTTGTGTCTGTGATGGCACACAGTCTTCATGGGGCACCTTCTGTGAGTGTCCCTGCAGGAGGGGATTGAGTGGATTTTTGAAAGCACTCGATTGGATACTGGGATATAGAAGTGGAAAGTAGAGCTGTAACTAGGATCCATTATTTAGACCTTTGCTGCAGGCATTGACATGGAAGGGGGAAGTTATTTTTCTCCCCTCAAGATGTGTTTCATGTCCACTGCAGTACAGATTCTTTTAAGAAATATCTGGATTGACTGAGGAAACAATCATTTCCTGTAATTCATCTTCTATTAAATAGCAAATTTGGAAAAAGAGAGAAATTTGGAGTCAAGAGAGATTCTGAGAATCTGAGAGCTAAGAGGAAGGAGTAGGGATATACAGAACTGTTCCAGAAAGAATTGATATCCCAGGGACAATTGGTCAAAGTAGACAAAGAAAGAAAGGTTAAGTGGTGGCAGAGAAGGGAGATATTGTGGACCATTGGCTCTACAGTCAATTGGAGCAGAAGACTAGTTGTAACTACCTCCTCAAGAATGAAATGAAATGAAGTTTCAAGAACATGTCTTCTCTTTCTCCAGCTTCTCTCCATCTCCTCCCTATCTCCCACCAATAGAGATAATAACATAATATGCTGCTTAATCATCCAAATATTTTCTGGTAACTTGAATTTTTTGCCTCAAATAACAAAGAAACTAATGTTTAACTAGAGAAAGATATAAATGTAAATTAAGGCAGAGAACCAAGCTTCTGTCTAAATGTGAGCAATTTCAGTGGTATAGAATAGCTTCCCTACCAATGTTGATTAGCACTTTTCTGAAACTAAATGTTTTAGAGAATCTCCTAGAATCCTAAGAAAATAAGTAATTTGACTATTATGTAACAGAGGTTTAGGTCTTCCTGACTCCAAGACCAGTTTCTATCTCTGGTGCCAGGCAGGACACTTTTCTTTCCAACAAATATATATTATTAAACATTCTTTGTAGAGTCTTTAAAGGAGAGGATCCTATTTTTCATCAAGGCAGGAGGTGAAGGGGAAAGGGGACCAAGGAGAACAGACCCTCACAAATAGGACTGCTTCCTTAATGAGTGTCTTTCATAATCTTCCACATTTCAGAAAACTAAAAACCCCATTCTTTACACTCAACATCACATAAAATGCCCCCAAATCAGGAATGTGTTTATATTTTCAGGTGAATTTTATTGCTAGTAATTTTCCTCAGATACTAACTACATGCCTCTTGATTGTGATCTGAAAGGAAGGAGCATTTTCTTTGTTTTGATTTGAGTTTGGGTGTCTGTCTCTCACTGTTATTTTAAAATTTTAAACCTGTAAGATTTTCTATATGCAAGAATCCTTTACATTAGTAGTCTTGATGTGGGACTTTGCAAGGAGCCTTAAGCTCCCCTGTGAGCAAGATCACTTTGCAGATAAGGAAACCTGTGCCCAGAGATGGATGGATGTTGCTTGTATAAGGTCATGAATTGAGTTGGTTAAAGAAATCTTAGCTACTACTTCAAACCCTTCTATAGGGCCCAGAAGTGCTATGTATCTATGATGAAAATTTCCTCTGTAGGAGTGATTTTTAGTTCAGATTAAATTAAATCTACTCCAACAAGAATGTTAAATGCTGTCCTACTACCTGATATGGTGCTAGATATTAAACATGAGCAACTAGGTGACTCAGTTGACCTGAGATTAAATCTGGTCTTTGACACTTACTAGGCAAGTCACTTGTTCCTGTTTGCCACAGTTTCCTCACCTGTAAAATGAGCTGGAGGAGGAAATGGTAACTCTAGTTGCTTTACTAAGAAAATCTGAAATGGGACCACAAGGAATTAGATACAAATGAAAACAAAAGGGCTTCTGAAGAGGGAATTCATTTATATCATTGAGGGATGAGGGGAATCATCCTGGGCAAAGACATGTTCTAAGGGAGCTGCCCAAAGAGGGTACAATGCTGACTGAGTACCCTTGCAGGAGATCCATGTAGAAGTGGAGAGGCTAAGGGATGGAGAACTTGGTTGTCCATTTCAGAATATGTGCAGGTGTTCTCTGTTTCCTGTCCCATATCCTTCCCTTGGTGAAGTAAAACCTCTTAATTGACTGCTAAATTGGAATATGGAGTTTCTGCAAAAGGGCTAACTGCTGAAAACACATCTCTGAACAAGAAGCAGTTTGAGTAAAGATGATGAAATCAGCAGGGTGTGCCAGTTAGGATTCAATAGCCAACTCCAAAAGCCAAAAAAATGTACATGGGACTCACATTGTTTTAGTAGGTACACATTAAATGTTTATTGATTAATTAATTATTGATTGGCAACAACATAAATAGAAAGATTACTTTGAGGAATCTGAACCCTGAGTACCTGGAAATCAATATTACTTCAGGGGAAGAGATAATGAAACATACGTCATGACAGGATGGTAGAGGGCAAAGTAAGGTCAGAAGGTTTTACACAATGATTTTTCTTTGTCACAAAGGGATGGGAAGAGATTGCAGTTCAGAAAGATTGTAGGACACACTTTTAAGTTTAATGCAGTATTAGTATTTCCCCATCACTTTGTGAAGTCTAACAAAACAACAAAATCAACAAGTCTAACAAAAGCAACAAAACAAAATCAACAAAACAATTCAAACCTTGATCTGTAGCTAACTTCAGAGGTGTAAATGCTCACAGTGAAAATTGAAAAAAATCCTCTCTTTGACAGGAACTGACTCCAGCACTTGGGTTGGGGAGATCCTTTTAGACCTGGTTGACATGTGACTTTAAAGCCATATAGTATCTAGGCAGCCTCTGAACCTGCTGGGTCCCTTTTTAGGGGAAGGGTTCTTGGAGGCAAAATGACCTTGTGAGATTTACAAGGCTGGAGGAGCCCTCAGAGGTCTAGCAATAGGAGTCCAACACAGAGATTTCTATAGCCACCACAGCCAAATTAGGTGAGTTATCGTGTAGGCCCAAGGAGTATGAACAATGGATTGACCCAGAAACAAAGATAGTATCGTCCTGCCAGAAAGGAAGTTATTCCATCCATCAATTTTGCCAATCAGGAAGTGAACTTGGTGGGACAAATGCTTTTTCCCTAGGCGCTGAAATATTAGAGGCTATTCTGGTTCAGGGGAATGTGTGCACATCTGTTCTTATTATATCTTTTCAGTAAATGTCTCCTTATAAGAGCTAATTGAAATTAATTGGCAAATGATATTGATGCAGTAATCACTAGTGAGAGATAATGGGGATAACTCATTGGAATTGCTAGAGCTAGTAGCATTAGAAAGATACCCCTCCACTCCCTAGGAATATCCCTACAAATCCTAAGAGGGAAATGTAGCTACCCCCTGTGAATCCTACTTCTCAGCACATATGTGGTATGGGAGAATAAGACTACACATGGAATTGGAATGCTTTGGGTTGGGGTTAGCAAATAGATCAGGTAAGCTAAGACATCAAATATGTAAAGGAGAAGAATGTGAAAAAGGCCTGGAAAGGGAGCAGTTGCCAGACTGTGAAGAGCTTTAAATGCCAAACTAGGGAGTTTATATTTTATCTAAAAGCAATAAGGAACAACTGATGGTCCCTCAGTAGGTTAGAGACAGGTTCCTTGGAAAGATTATTTTGGTAGTCATGTAAGGTGATGGAGTTGAACCTGAACAGACTGGAAGATGGGAGGCCAATTAGAGATACTATAGAGGTTTGTTATTTCCTTCTCCAGTTCATAAGGAAACTGAGGCAAACAGGGTTAGGTGATTTGCTCAGATCACACAGCTAGTAAGTGTCTGAGGCCAGATTTGAACTCAGGAAAATGAGTCTTCCTCTTTCCAGGTCTGGCTGCCATTATTGCATGATACTCTCCATATACTCTATGGTCTAACAAAGCAGTCCATCTTCCATTTCCTTGCCTTCATATTGACTATTCTAAAACATGGAATATATTTTTTCTCCCATCTGCCTCTTGGAATGTAAAATTTCTCTAAAAACAACAGGATTGAACTGGATATACTGGCCTTGAAATCAAGTTGAATATTTGTATTAAATTTGCAATACTATTATCATTCTTTTGACTTTTTTCTCTTTACAAAGACTTGTTAGTCTGGTTAACTCTTCCATTTAACAACAGAAGATAATATATCTCCCTGGTTTAAATTTCTTTGTCAAAAAGATCCCTAAATTCTCTTTCAGCTCTAATATTCTATGAATTTAAGAAATTGAAACTATGCTAATCAAATGTTGAGAAGGATAGGTCCTGCCTTAACAAATAGATAAGAATATAGAAATCATTGGCAAATAAGAATATTAGGAACCTGCTTGAGCAGTAGGAAATCTCTAGCTCATACTGAAGTTATCTTCATTTATATGGTAATGGATGTATTTAAACTTCTTGAAAAGAGTTCTTGATCTTCCTTGCATCTTTATTCCCACCATTTCAGAACATTCTAGACTAAGAAGATGACTTTGAGGACATTTGACCCATTTTCCTATTTTCTATAACAGTTCTGATTTCAAGTGACTCAAGTCTCTATCTCCAATGATTCCCTCATAAGGAAACACATTTTTTTTAAGGTAGTGGGGTTGTGACTTGCCTGTGATTTAGCTATCACACAGCTAAGCAATTATTGAGTATGAGGCTGGGTTTGAACTCAGGTCCTCCTGACTCTAGGGTCAGTGCTCTATCCACTGCACCACCTAGTTGCCCAGGAAACACATTTTTAAATTGTTCTAATTGGGAGTAAGCTCTTCTTTGTATTGCATTGAAATTTGCTTCCCTATCTCTTTCACTCATTATCTCCTCCCCCTTCCCAAACCTATTACTCTTTTGAACCTATTTTTTATGAAGAACATGGACATCTTTTTAGTTGCCAAGGTTAGGCAGCATCAGCATCTGGTACACTGCAGCTCATTGATAAATGTTTGTTAATTGATTTTGTCCAATAAACTCATAATAAGTCAATGCTCTGAAGCAACTCTGACTGTCGAATCCCCCTTCCTGGTGCCATCTCATCATATTTTTTGAAGGTAACTATTACTACTTTTCCAAGTCTTCCCTTCTCCAGATTCTTCTTTACATGCCCTGATTTTAAGATTTTTTTCCCTTCATATTCTTAATACCTGAGTTGGGATCAATTGTAGAATGTCATTGTACCTCTTCAAATGTAGCTTCTAAACCTAAACAGAGAATTCCAGAAATCAGTGAGTACCTGTTTATCTACATACCATGTTTCTAATACCTTATCTATCATATTCTCCAATTTGCTCTTGCTTGATTTTATTCAGCCCTTTCTATTTGAAGATTATTGCCTTTGGCTGAGAAAGCAAAGCAGCAGGTAAAACCTTCCACTTGCTCTCTTTTCTTCTTCTTCACCAACCCATGATTCTGCTCTATTAAAAGAGACTTGTAAAGTTAGATAATATCCATAAAAAGATATCACAGTATTTGGAATATAGCAGACTCTTAATAAATGTTTATTTTCTTCCTCTCCTACTTTAATCTCATTTATTTTTTTTATTACCACTTTGGCTTGGTTGGCTTCTTGCTATGCCCTTTCTGATGGACTTTGCTTAGATTTTTTTTTCTTGGAATATTCTATGGATATGGCATTAGTAGGAATAGAACCATTTCCCACACACTTGGCTCAAAGTCCATTTCCCAGCTAAAGTTCTGCTACTTGTGTGACCTTGGGGAAGTTTCCTCATCTCAAAAATGATAAAGTTTAGATTAGATGGTCCTGAAATTCTATTTTGTCTCTAGGTCTTTAGGGACTGAATTGGGACATGGAGGAGAGAAGGAAGGAGAACTAGCATGTGGGGAGGCAGAGGGAAGATGAGCTCAGCCCAACAGAATTTCAATGATTCATAAAAGAACCCTAGAAAATGTGGGTATAGAAGGGAGATCAGTATGTAAATCTGCAGCTGAGCAAAGGGAAGAGGTCAAAGAGAAATTAGTGATAATGGACAAACTGCAGGTCACACTCTCAAGGTGGTACTCATATCTCTTAAATGACAAGTACTCCTGAATACTAATTACATACAATAAAAAATGGTCACATATGTTAGTTAATATCTGTAGAATGTCACTGTGGCTAGACTGATTAGACTGATTGAGAAGTCATCAGAAGGGTGGAGTGCAGTCTTGCCCAGGGCTCACTTCCAGACTGTGAGTAAATAATAAACAATTCATGTACAGAGCAATAAATCATTATTATTCTATTCAGAACACACCCACAGGGGATCATTGTGTGGCATGAGGTGGTGAGGGGGACTTTGGAGAGGACAGTATTTTAGAGGTCACCAAAGTAAGGGAAAGCAGGAGATGACTATAAAGCTTAGAATACCAAGGGCTTTAGTTCTAGTAGTAGCCACAAGGGACATATGAAGGAACACCTACCAACTCAAATGGAAAGGTCAATTGCGACCATATGGCCCATTTTCACCATCTTCTCCTACTATCTTCCTTGGATTTGATATTTCACTTCCTCCCTACTTTACCTCTTATTGTACCCAATCTTTATTTCACAGTTACTGGTAAAGAGACTAAGTAGAGTGAGGTTTCTGACTACTAATCCCTTACTTCCTTCCATAATTAGATTATACTGGGACACTGCTTTTGTCTTTTGTGGATTTCCTTGCAGGTATATATCTTCTTAACACTGTTCTTTATCTTTTCATTGACAGAGTCTGCTCATGAATCTCATCCCACTAAATATCAATAATACCCAAGAAGTAATTTTGTTTTTAACCTCCTTATATTAAAATTCTAAGCTGAGTTTGCTTAAGATCCTTAGTCTCTACACTCTCTGTTGCAAAGACATATAAGACAATGACTTATGATTTCCTAAGCACCCTATCTACTACTATTGCTATTTCTATGTCAGCAACATAGGCCTCCACTGGATTCAGGTTTAAACTTTTATATGTGAGTTTTTTCCTCCTTTACATTTCCAGTTTAAAGCTATTTTTTCCTCAGACTGAGAATATCCAACTAAAATGCTATTCCCATTCCCATGAACTGTACTTATACTGGAACCCATCATTTCAGTATCTTAACCATGAAGCAGGAAGTCAAATTCAATTCTTGGTACCTCTCATAGTTGGCTTCTCATTTGTCCTAGCTTCCTTACTCTTCTAAAATTTTCACTTTCAATTAGAAAAAATGAAAATACAACTTGTGGTCCACATTCCTAAGTTCTTCTGGTACTATTATTTGCTTCACTTCATATCAGCAGTACTGAGCAGCAGTTGGCATATTTGATTGGTCCTGACAGGTTTTTCTATGATGTCTCAAATATATACTAGTCATCACTGAAAATGATAAATTTGTCATTGAGTAGCCACTTTGGGCCTATTTTATTTAGCAACTCCTTTTTTTTTTTAACTTAGCAACCGTGAAGTATAAGCCAGCTCATCTCCTGCCTCATTGATCACAAATACCACATTTGTCAAATCCAAAGCTTTTGGCTGATGATAGTATTGACATCAAGAATGAAAGAAAATCACTGAAAAAAAATCCCCTTGACAGATTTATTGTGGCCCCAGGAATGCAATCCATGGTTCTTTAGGCATTAAGAATAGGAAGTTTGGGAAATAACTAAACTCTCCTAGCTAGAGACCTTATCTGAATCACAGAATACTAAAGCTGAAAATGACCTTAGAGATGATTTGGCCTTGCTTTTGTGATAACTAGAATACAAGTAAGAGGAAATTAGATGAATTCCTTTTCTAGGAAGGCACACATAGAGTTAATTGTCTGTGTCATGGAATTCTTGATTTAGAGCTGAAAAATAACAGAGGTCATTTAATCCAATCCTTTCATTTTAGGAATGAGGAAATTGAAGCCTACAGAAGTGAGTTGACTTGTCACTCTGTACTGAGGTCCTCTGATGTTGGTGTTCTTTCCCTTGTACCAGGTTACTGTCCTTACTCTAAAAGGACCATATCAGGTTGTACTTGTATATTCAATTACAGATTTTTTTTTCACTGTTGTTGACAAAATCTCCCAGTGTGTGCTGGAAAGTCAATTTCCTTAACAAGATTCATGGCACTGTCTCCAGTTTTTCTCTAATTTCCCCCGGATTAATCGGAGCATGAGCAGAGAGGAATGTTGCCAAAAGACCCCTAGGCTAGATGGTGCTTTGTCACAAATGGATTTCCAAGAGAACTGTTGGCTGTAACATGAAGTGCATGGGCACTATGCAATTTCAAGTATTCCGGGGAACAAAAGTAGATCCTCTTACCCAGATCAATACTGAAAATGAGGTCTTTTGACAGCCTGAAATAGTTCACCTCTCAAGTGTTTTTCTCCTCCTGAAAACCATTTATTTTTTCTGTTCTAAAGTGCCATGTTTGAGACATAAGTTTTGGCTCAAGAGAATTCTTGCTCAACGTCCCTTGGCAAGTCGACCAAGGGGGAGACACTCCCATTTACAAATATGAAGGCAATTGCCTGGAAGCCCTAGGCACACTCTATCCAGTTGCTTGTGTCCAGAAAGAACAGGCTGATCTCTGCTCAGAGAACTTTGCAGTCAAGGTCTTTCTTCAAAAGTTACAGGTATGTATATAGATAATATATATATATATATATATATATATATATATATATATATATATATATATAAATATACGCACATGCACACCCCCCATATGCATATATATATATTTCATCAACATTGAGATATATATATATATATATATATATATATATATATATATATATATATATATATCAATGTGTTGTCTTCCCCAGAAGAGTGAAAGTTCCACTGAATCAAGGATAATTACTTTTTTAGCTTTGTATTCCCCTGTGCCAAGCCCAGTGCTTGGCATATAGAAGGTGCTTAACAAATGCTTGATTGCTCTAATCCTCTAATGATGAACAAAGAGCCAAACTAATCTTCCCCCTCCTCAATCTAGATTCCAAGTAATTTAGCATCTTCTACTTTAAAAAAATTTTTTAAATTTATTTCTGAATTTTACAATTTTACCCCTATCTTTCTTCCCTCCCCCACCAGAAGGCAGTCTGATAGTCTTTACATTGTTTCCATGCTATACATTGATCCAAATTGAATGTGTTGAGAGAGAAATCATATCCTTAAGGAAAAAATAAAGTATAAGATATAGCAAAGTTACATAATAATGGTTTTTTTAATAAGAAATAATAGTCTTTGTTCAAACTCCACAATTCTTTCTCAAGATACAGATAGTATTCTCCATCACAGATACCACCAAATTGTCCCTGATTGTTGCCCTGTTAGTATGAGCAAGTCCATTAAGATTGATCATCAACCCCACGTTACTATTATGGTATGCAATGTTCTTCTGGTTCTGCTCATCTTGCTCAGCATCAGTTCATGTAAATCCTTCCAGGCTTCTCTGAAATCCCATCCCTCCTGGTTTCTAATAGAACAGTAGTGGTCCATCATGTACATATGCCACAATTTGTTCAGCCATTCCCTAATTGATGGGCATTCACTCCATTTCCAATTCTTTGCCACTATAAACAGGGCTACTGTGAATATTTTTGTACAATTATGTTTTTTAACCCTTTTTCATGATCTTTTCAGAGTATAGATCTAGTAGTGGTATTGCTGGATCAAAGGGTGGCATCTTCTACTTTTGAGCTGCATTTGATTTTCATATGAATGATAGGTAGATACACACATATGCATGTATATTCCTGTCTGATAGGCAGGAAAGGTACATTAATATGATTCTTTGTGACTTAGATTCTAATTTCAAAACAAGTCTTCAGAATTTTCTGATCCTGCCTAGAGTGAGCATTCACCACAGCTAACTCTCTGATATGTATATGTATATATATATATATATATATATATATATATATATATAAATTTTTTGATTAATATGTATTGAGCACCTATTGTCTGCAGAGCATTGTATTGGTGATCCAGATAAACAAATGCTCTTCAGAGAATTGTGCAGTATAGTCAAAAGAAGAATGGAGGAAAAAGGGAAGAAAAGAAGAGAAAAAAGGAAGGAAGGAAAGTAGGAAGGAAGAAAGGAAAGGAAGCAGGGAAGAAGAAAGGAAAAAAGGGATGGATGAAGGGAAGGAAGAAGGAAGGAAAAAAGGAATGGAGGAAGGGAGGGAAGGAGGAAGGAAGAAAGGAAAGTAGGAAGGGAATGAGGGAGGAAAGAAGGGAGGAGGGAGAGGAAATAAGCATTTATTAAATGTCTAGTATGAGCCAGGTATCTTGCTAAGCAATTTACAAATGTATATCTCATTTCATTCTTACAACTCTGAAAGGTAGATGTGATTATTTTTCCTGTTTTATAATTTAGGAAACTGAGGCAGACAAAGGTTAAGTGACTTGCCTAGGATCACATAGCTACTGTCTGAGAACAGACTTAAATTTAGGTCTTTCTGACTTCAGGCCCAGGAAGAAAGAGTCCGGGACTTGGAATCAGAATACCTTAGTTCAAATCTCACCTCAATCCCCTTTTCCCCACTGCCCATCAGCTTGGGTATAAGTCACCTCATCTTTCCATTTCCTCACCTATAAAATGAGATGTTGGACTAAATCTATAATCTTATAGATTGTAGTTTATATGAAGACAAAGGACAATCATGCATTAAACAACTGAAGAACATTTTGCAGAGCAGTAGACCCACAAGTGTAAATTAAATATGTGACACTGACTTTATGAAACAGGTGTTCCTAAAAAAATTGTATGTACATCAAACCACGTTTTCCAAATTGATTTAAAGCATACTATATTGGGAAGAATATTGGAACTGGAATCAAAGAAACCTGTGTTCATGTCCTAATTCTGCCTCCTCCCTTGTGGCAAATCACTTCACTTAGGACTCTGTTCTTCTTTAAATGTAGATAATACTTGTATTGTTTGTCCTTTGTTCTAGAAGTGAATTGTATTTAAGTGAGGGAGAGCTGTGCAAAGAAATCAGCCTCACTTACTCCTCAGGAGCTATTTGGGACCAATTTCTTGATTAAGGCTAGAAAGAAATGAAGCAAAGAATGGCCTCTTTTACCCAGTTTGAAAAAAAAAAAAAAAGCAAACACCCAATCAGTCTGTGAGGGGAAGACCTTCAAAGTTTCTAGCCAAAGCAGAAACAATTGCTATTTACACTCACTCTTGGCCATCAGGGTCCAAATAAGGACTAAGTGAGGCTTGGGCTGGGATCTATTTATTGCTGACCAATTGCTGAGAGCCGGAGTGAAACACCTGCACTGACTACCTCACTGAGCACTTGCAACCAGAGTGCTTCGTACACTATAAAATTCAATAGAAATGTGAATCACTGGTATTTCAGAGAGATACTTTGTCCTCATTTATTGTTGATGTTTTGCTAGCAATAACTCATAACTCTTCAGTTTTAAATTTCTTTCTTTCCAATTTTTTCAACTAACAAATCCATAAATATCCCATGGAGGTACCATTTTAAAAGGACCTCTGAAGTACATTTCTTTCTGTAGCCCCTTATGGGCAAGGAAGCTATGGAAAGCATAGGATTTTTTTTCTTTGTTGATTGTTTTTTTTTCCTAGTTGGAAGGAGGAACTGAAGAATCATGGGAGGCAGGAGCCTTTTAGGGACAGGGAAAGCCTGGAACTTTCCCATTTTGTGGAGAGGAAAAGGAGTAAGGGTACCTGGATCACTCACCCACCAAAGACGTGATTTGCCTATACAGAATTTGCTAGGTCTGATTGTACCTGCTTGCTTCACTGGAATACAATGGCGAAATTATCCCCTCTCTACAATCTTTCCTCTATCTCATTGATGTCTTAAGAACGACTTTGACAACCCCTGGGAACTTTCTGCTCTATTTTATTTTCTGACTGTGCTTTTATAAATGATTTTGTATCTAGATAAAGATAGGTTGATTGGTGTTGCAGCCTAAATAAGAATTTTGCTATAAAAGAGTGGCCTATGCATGGCAGGAAAGGTCAGAATAGCACATTGAGTCAAATTGCCTTAGACTTAACCATGAGCCTGTCTTAAGCTTCCTTTCTAATTATATAAAATGGGACTACAGTTTATAAAAGAAATAACCTTATGATTACAATATGAATCATTAGAGATTAATCTCATCTTGTTTGAAAATTAATATTTTTACATATAGGCTTTTATTATTGTGAGGCTCATCATAGTATCACTTAAGTAAATTAAATGTGTGTCTCTAAACATGTAACCCTGACTATAGATATATCTTCTAAGGTACTTAATTTCTTTTTCTAGTCTCTCATGTCCATTTTAGGACTGCAGGATAGAATAATTTCTGGGTATTCTTGTACTCTAAATGCTGACAATCATTTATTCATTCAACAAATATTTATTGAACTCCTACTATGTGCCTCTGAAGCATAGTGTTTTAAATATATGTATATAAATAAATATATATATACTTTCCCATATATATGACATTTAAATATTTAATGGAATACAAAGTTCTATAAGTTTCTGCTCTGAAGAAACATTAGCTAAAACATATAAACTAACTAAAACATCTATATATATACATATAAGACATATATACATATGTGTCCAAAAATACAAAATTAATTAGCATTAATTTTAATTTATGTGTAAACCCTGACCCAGAACTCCAGGTCCTGTACTTAAACAGGTTGAGTTCAATCTTGGACAGTCCCCCTCTCCCAATATCACATCCCTCTTTTTCTTGTATTATCTCTGGGAAATTTCAGAATTCAAACTTGATATGTGATTAGATTTATGTAGATACTAGATGGTTAGATTCAAGGATTCTATTTTCTCCCCCAAGAAACTGGCCACTACCAAGTACCAAATTTCTCTACTAGTGGTATTAAACTCAACCATGTAAGCAGCATGTTGACTTAGAAAATCACAAATTGACATTACCTATGTTATTTGTATTTTTATTAATTTTGTTAAAAATTTTCCAGTTATATTTTAGTCTGGTTCCCACTGACTCAAGAGTTTTCCTGGTTGTGAATTTGTCACATCTGCTAGAAGACTTAGATTCTGGGACTTAGAATCTGGAACTTAGATTCTGGGGTTCTCTGGGGTCCCATGAATGAAAGTATTCGCAAAGCCTATGTACCTCTCTCCAAGACAACCATTGCTGGTCATCTGGAAGATGGAGAAGGGTGGGGAAGTTAAGTGTATATGCAGGGATTTTTCCCTTCTTGGGGAACAGTTCTATTCCTATGCTACTGTTTTCTGAATTTCTCTAAGATGTGAGTAAAAAGGCAAAAAAAAAGTCAATTCTTCAACTAATTTCTTTTGTATGTCAGCAAAAAATGGTGTCTCTAATCTATGCCAAACAATACAGTCTGCCAAACAATACAGTCCCCAAAAGATGTAAAACTAAGGCAAATAAGCTTACCAAGTTGATCAGGGAATTCCCTCAATCAACCCCTATATTAGTTTAAGAGAGATTGATATATGTTTTATTATATGATATCTACCTATATTCAACTCTTGGCTAGAGATGCATTCCATCTTACAAGCACCAGGATAAAGGAATTTCCCTGGAAATTTGCTGATCTGAGCTCTAAACTGAAAAATGGGTGATAGGTGGAGGGAGAAAAGTGCCCAAATAGAAAGACCAAATCGGAGACTAGAAAATGGCAGATAAGGTACAGAATAGTAATGGGGGCATCCAGTGATTTTAATGTCTTAAATGTATACACCAATGTAAATACAATTGCTCTGAATATCTGTATAAGCAAAGTGAAATTGAGCTCTTAACACTAGGAGCTAGATAACCCCTTCAAGGTATCACTGAAACTTAATGGGACGAGGCATAGGACTGGAACATAGCAATGGAGAACATAACTTATTTACAAGGAACAGATCAAATAGAAGAGGTGGCCGACTTAGTACTCTATGCCAAGAATACAAATGCTGTGTGGAAATCCACAAATCTGCAAGGGAAGAATGGTTGAACTTATTTAGGTGAGAATCAAAGTGGAGAGGAGCGGAGGTGATATCTATGTGGGAGTAGATGATAGACTTCCCTACCAGATGGAGAAATTAGATAATATGTTCTAGAAATGGATAACAAAGCAGATGTAGGGCAAGACAGAGTCATGATGGGAGACTTCAACTAGCTGAACATCTGTTGGAGTTATCTTTTATCTAAAAGTCAAAAGTACAGCTGAGGAATTATTTTCTTGCATTGCTGAAAATTTTAACTTTCAGAAGATAAGGGAGACAACAAGGGAAAATGATTTTCTAGACCCCTTTCTGACCAATAAAGATTAATTGTCTGTTGAGGTAGAAATAAAAGGAACTTTGAGAGGAAGTGATCACACTATCACTGAGTTCATGAGATTTATTCAGTCCTTTCAGTTCTGTTCAACATTTTGTGAATTCATTTGGGCTTTTTATGGCAGAGATCCTAAAGTGGTTTGCCATTTCCTTCTCCAGCTCATTTTACAGATGAGGAAACTGAGGCAAACAGAATTAAGGGACTTGCCCAGGGTCACATAACTAATAACTGTCTGAGGCCAAATTTGACTGCTTGACTTCAGACCCATGCTCTATCCACTACCCCACCTAGCTGTCCATCCTACCCTCCTTAGGAGCAGAGGAATAATCACATTTAGTCATCCAAGCTACAGTAGGTGCTCCTTAAATGATTGATGAAATTTCTTTTGCACTAGGTAATCTGTTTTGTATGTCATCCAAAAGAAGGTCAATGGGAGAAAGACTAGAGCCAGGAGCATTTTTTGCCCTTCTGCTCTTATCAGTTTCCATTGGGTAAGAAAAGTGAATGGAAAAGTATTTAAAGCTGAGTTGAGATTTTCAGTGGAAAGTCAGTTTGTGGAATTATTAAGGTTCTTGTAGCAACATTATATCAAATGTTCAGGATGGAAGAAAAGCCTAATAAATTGGGGACTTCCAAGATGAATACTTGATTAGTGCAATTTTCATCATTTCATATAGGTATTTATAATGTAGGTTATATGCATGTGGTCCGGGTCACAATTAAAATGACAAGTTATTCCCAAAGGATTTTACCTCACCCAATAAATGGACAAACTGATTGCATTTATTAACATCTAAATTAAAAGTCTGAAAAATTGAGTTCTAATTAATCAGCTTGCAAACAGGCCCCACCAAGGCTAAGATAACAGATCCTTCAGAAACAGCTTGTGATTTGAGACACATTATTATTAACAATAATAATATTTCCCCAGCTGCTTATATCTGAAGAGCTAAAACACTTCTGTAAATGTTAATTATTTAAAGACTCCCTGGAACCAAAGCTGATAATTGCTATTTCCTTCGGGTTCCTTTGAGGAAATGAAGACTGGGGGAAAGGGTTAAGTGTCTTTGCTGAAGGTCAGACAGAAGCAGAATTAGCATCCATTCCTTAGTCGACTGAGCTGTCTGCTAGACCAGCAATGCAGGTGAGAGCCACATACAGAGCAGTGAATTCCCCCCGCCCCCAACTGCCTCCAGACAACTTCCCAACTTCCCAGGACATAAGAGATGTGGAATTTTCAATCATTGCCAGTTGTAGCTCAAGATGTCGCTGGTGGGGGGCAAATGATAGCTTTTAAGATGGCTCAAAATGTCAAAGCCCACACTGTCTTGGGATTAGAATCACAGAATACTGTTGGAAGGGAACTTAAACTGATCCAATCAAACCCTCTTATTTTACAGAAGAGGAAACTGAGGCACAGAGAGAAGTGATTTGCTCAGGATTATTTGAAGGCTAAGCCTTGTAGAGTTACCCAAGATGTACAGATCATATTAGAAAGTTCTGACAGAAGGTGAAGGAAACAGCAAATCACTCCAGTATCCTTTTGCCAAAAAAACCACATGTAGAGACATGACTGAATGACAACAAAATCTCCCAGGAATCCTCATCAAATCACCAGGCAGATGGAGGGAAAGAAAAGTCTTTAGCTTCCCAAGTGAGTATATACTTGCCTGTGATATATATGATCTAGTGATATACTATACTACACTATGTCTACAATGATACTATTATACCACAAAACAAAGTTTTTAAATTCCTTAATTTGTTTTCATGGATATTCCTGAGAGGTAGGCAGAAATGGTTTTTCCTCTTAATTTTTACAGATAAGTAAACTAAGACATCCAAAAAGGTTAAGTGACTTATGGTGTCACAAAATAAGGGGAGGTGAGACTAGAACCCAGGTCTCTTAAATTCTTTGTCCAACACTGTCTATTAGATCTTCCCTTGCACTTAACCCCCTAAAGGAATTAGTAGGATTAATCCTCATGAAGGATTAGTAAGGAAAAAGTTGAGCTTATACAGTTTTCCTCATACCTCATTGACTTAGTTTCCTCAAGGTCCAGAATACAATCTTAAGGTGCTAATGAGAAATTAGAGCAACTACAGAGATGCTTCCATACAGGGATTCCTTTTAAAGGCAGGAATGCCTCTCTGATTGACCAAAAAGGAAACAATGCAATTAACTGAGAGGAAAAAAAATTATCCACACCGGTAGGGGCTTTAAATAGCTAAATCATAGCCCAGAGCTGTTGTAGAAAGAGAGGAGTGCATACATGGAAGTGGCATTTTGCGAGTGTACACACACACACACACACACACAGATACAGACACAGATACACAGAGACAGACACCCAGACACACAGATACACCCATTGGACATGGAGCTTGGAAAGGGATATTCTTGGATCAATAGCAGACATTATCCAGGAGGCAATAGAGGCATTCCTGATAGACACATATACATGAAGAGGAACAGGTCTTAAGAATCCAGAGATAGGACTTTTGTACCAAAAAAGAAGGGCTTTTCAGGTATTGAAGGGTCAGGAGCATTTGCAACATACGCATCCTGTATATCTGTCTCACTATCCTTGCTGTCTATGTTGAGCCACTCTTGTCATAGATGCTTGGTATCTTTGTAAGAGAGTGCATTTTAGGGACAGCTAGGTGACTCAGTGGATCTCTATCCACTTCAGGCCAGGCCTGAAGTCAGGAAAAGTGAGTTCAAGTTTGATCTCAGACACAATGTGACCCTGGGTTACTGACTTTATCTGTTTGCTTCAGTTTCCTCATTTGTAAAATGAGCTGGAGAAGGAAATGTCAAATCCCTGCAAAGAAAATTCCAGATGGGGTTATAAAGAGTCAGTCTGGACTAAACAACAACATTCTAAGTTTATGGAAGAAAGAGAATGTCTTATAACTGCTATTTTTCTACTATACTGTTTGCATAAATACTAGTATCCATCTCAACGGGATATTCCTTAATGTCCTTGATAGGATATTCCTAGAACTCAACCTGTGAGTATGAGTATCTCATTTTAATCCAGAGACAATAGAAGAATGGCACAGTGGAAAGAACAATTGATTTGAGGTCAGGGGACCTAGGTTCAAATCAAGGCTTGGTCAAGCCATTGTGGTCTTAGAAAAGTCATGTCCTCCTTTAGACATCAGTTTCTCTTCTATAAAATGGAAAGGTTGAACTAATTGACCTCTAAGTCTGAAATCTATGATTCTATAATTTCAAAGGCCACATCCTGGTAGAACCCAAACCTTAACAGGTCCTAGAACACTGTAAAACATTGATTATTGTACTGGTGGCAAGTTGCCCATAATTTGAGGGCAATTTATCTAATTCAGTCATACCCAAATTAGAAAGCTGGTCTCAAGATGAGCAACTCATGAAACCCTCTACTAAGTCATTAGGGATCAGAAAGGGTTTGAATCTCTTATCATTAGAGAGAATATCCATGCCAATGAAATCACAGATAACTTGAATTATAATAGCTAGAATAATAATAATTATAATAACTAGAATAATAATTATAATAACTAGAATTATAATAACATTTTACTTTTATGTATCCCTTTAAAATCCTGATGTGGATTAGTAATAGTATTATCACCATTTTGAAGATGAGGAAATAACCCCAGAGGGTATTAAGGGCTTGTCTTGAGTGACATGGTTAATTTTAGAGTTCAAGGTCAAATTTGGTGTTTTTTTTTCATATGGTATTTCTCACCTACCTATCCAGTAATGAAAGTATGGATGGAGTGAATGGACTATAGACAATGTCAAAAAGAAGTCACTTATGCACACTTCCTCCTAAAAATTATCTCTTCTTATAGAGAGCATCACTCTGCTTCCATAGCCATTCATCTAAAGGAGGAATTATAGGACAAATTGACTTTTTCTCTTGAATATGTTTTAAAAGTATTTGATATGTACATATTTTTCTCCAAATAGAATGTAAGTTCCTTGAAGACTGGATCTATGTCTTTTTGCCTTTGTTGCCTGAGCACCTGGTACATAGATGTTTACTGATTGATTGGCTTTCTATCTATGGGCATAAGGAACAGCTTGGTCCATGTTAAGCCAAACACAAGAAGCTTCAGTGGCTCCCTATTATTTCAGAGCACAAAATTAAGTATCTGACTTGATATTTAGAGTCCTTCGCAGTGCTCACTTAGGCATCACATATACTAAAATTGGAACAATATAGAGTCCTTTGCAGTCTGGTTCCAATTTACATATCCAGACTTATTTCTTATTTTGGCATATTCTATACTCCAACTAAGATGACTCGTTTATTCAGAAAGGACTCCCTGAGTTCAGCTTTTCATTTCCTACCTTCATACATTTGTCCTGGCTGTGCTCGCATTATAAAATCATCCTTAAGTCCATGTCTTAGAGTTATTAACTTCTTTAAAGTTCCAACTCACACATCAACTGAATCTGTTTTTGTGCCATAGACCTCTTCAGCAATTTGATAAAGTCCATAGACATTTTCTTGGACTAAAATTTTAGAATGGTTAAAATGAAATATGAAGTTACAAAGGAAAACAATTATATTGAAATACAGCTATCAAAATACTTAAAAAAAACCAGTTTGTGGACCCCAGTTAGAATTCTCTCTAGTGGTTAGAATTCTCTTTTTCCTCAGACTAGCTTGTATTCTCTGTGTAAATGTCATCTTTTTCCCATTAGAACATAAACCACTTGAGTGAAGGAACTGGTTTTCATTTTTGTCTTTTTTTATCCCAGTGCCTAGAACTGGTAAATAGTAGGGCTTTAATAAATGCTTGTTGGATTGGATTGGATTGAGGCTGGGGTTACTTTTATTGAGGTGCTCTAAAAACAATCAGCTCCTGGCAGTCTGAATAATCAAACCCCTGCTATGTTTGCTGTGAGCTAATTAACTTGACTCTCCTGGAATAATTCCCAGACCCCTTCATCATCTAAAGAGCTACACAGCTCCACTTTAGATGTTGTGCCCTGTAGCAGGGGGCGATGATCCATGGAGGGATTGCAATTATTAGAGGTGTCCCAGGAAGCAGGACTGGGGCTCAAGGATACCCCTGTTACCATAGGCCCTTTTAGCATCAATGAGGATACTCCTCTGTTTGATGTATTTATTGGACAATGAGATGGGACTTAACTGCCTTTGTCTTTCCGCTTCTTTTCAATAATTCATTTCCTTGTGCATGCCTCCCCAAAGTGAACTCTGTCAACTAGACTGTGGTCCCTGAAGCATGGATAGTTTATGCCAAATCCATTCCAACTAATTGACTCTCCTATGGGTAGCCTTTATGTTGACTGGTGTTGTTACTGCTACTCTGCCCTATTAAAAGCTGTTGTTTTAAGAGGGAGGGAGTGTTGGAAGGGTTACATAATCCTGCTCTTCACTCACTGCAGAGTGGGAAACTAGAGAATTTTCAGTTGGCCAGAGCTTCAGAGATGGGGAGGGTGGAGAGGAAAGGGGGCTTAGGGACTTATTCTGTTGGAATATGGCAGAAACTAATGATTCATAAGAAAGCCATTCTGAAATCCTCCTCTCCCCACCATCAGTCAACATCTTCTTTGTGGTGGTGGGGAAGGGAACATATATTTATTAAATACCTACTATGTGCCAGAACTGTGTCAAATGATTTACAAAATATTATCTCTGCTGATAGTATTATTATTTTTTGTGGGTTTTTGCAAGGCAATGGAGTTAAAAAACCCAAAGTCTCACACCTAGGTAATTATTATGTGTCTGGGGCTGAATTTGAATTCAGGTCCTCCTGACCTCAGGGCCAGTGTTCTATTCACTGTGCCATCAAGCTACCCCTATGGACAATATTATTATCATACATTTTAATTTATTTTTTAAATCCAGAGAGGGACCTGAAGGAATTTTGTATTTTGTAAAGTCTAAATGGTTTTGTCTCCTTTGTGGGTTTGTAGTTCATAAACTAAAGACTAAGGATTGCCAGATGAAAGGAGCTGAAAGGTCTGATATGAGGTTCCCAATGTCTTTCATTCCATGATCCTCCTAATACATTTTCATTGTAACAGCCCTGTGAAGTAGGCAGCACAATTATTGTTGTTCTCATTTTGCAGCTGAATAAATTGAGGCTCAGAGTTCATGGTTTGCCCATGACTACATTGTTGTTGAATAGTTTCAGAAATATCTGACTCTTCTTCCTCATTTGGGATTTCTTTGTCAGAGATATTGGAGTGGGTCATTATTTCCTTCTTCAGTTTATTTTTCAGATGAGGAAACTGAGGAAAACAGGGTGAAGTGACTTGCCCAGAATCAACACAGCCAGTTAATGTCTAAGGCTGGATTTGAACTCAGGACAATGAGTCTTCCTGACTCCAGATTTGATGTACTATCCACTGTTGATTCTTTGGACCAGCTTTGCTCAGCTGAAAACAAAAAGAGTGGATGGCAGAGTTTGTTTTTTGTCTGTGCAAAGTGAAGAATGAAACTACCATCTTTCCTTTATCCTAGTCTGCCATCAGAGACTGGAGGCTACCCACCCTACAACTGCCAAAATAATGCATGTCCGTCTGTATGACTCTGCTCAAGAGCTTTATAGGGCTCCCTGTTTCCTTAAGGATCAAATAGTTTGGCATTTATAATCCTTAATAATCTGTCTCTATCCTGCTCTTTAAGGTAATTTGACATTATTCCCCTTAATATGCTTTATGCTACAGGGAAACTGTTCTACTTGCTAATCCCCAAATTTAGAATTTAACCTCCCACCTCAGTGTCTTAATGTAGGTTATGCCCCATGCTTGAGTGCACTGCAGCCTCATCACTGCCTCTTAGGATTCTTAGTTTCATTCTAGTTTCTGGTTGCACAGTACCCCCTAATCTTTCCTGATCTCCCTGTCTGGTAGTCTCCCTCCTCCTCAAAATATCATATATACATATTATATATATATATATATATATATACATATACACATATATACTCATCTCATAATGTATCCACTTTGTTAGAATATAAACTCCTTGAGGATGTGAACTGTTTGCACTGTGCCTTGTATATACTAGGAGATTGAAAACAAATACTTACATTTGATTGCCAATAAAGGTCAAAGAAATATGAGGGAGGAGCAAATGAAATGGTGGAGCAGCTAGGTAGTACAGTAGGTAAAGCACTGACTGACCTTAGATTCAGGAAGACTCATCTTAAAATCTGGCCTCAGATACTTACTTGCTGGATGACCCTGGACAAGTCTCTTAACCCTGTTTGCCTCAATTTCCTCATCTGTAAAATGGGTTGGAGTAGGAAATAGCAAACCATTCTAATATTTCTGCCAAGAAAACCTCAAAATGGGGTCTATCACAAAGAGTTGGCCAATACCGAAACAAATGACTCAACACCAACAACAAATGAAATGGTTGAAAAAAAGAGAAGGAAGGAAGTAAAGTGATTATGTGGAAAGAAAATCATTAGACTCATTCCTTCTTGTGGTATCTTCAGTGTTTCATATTCTCATTCTCTCTCTCTCTCTCTCTCTCTCTCTCTCTCTCTCTCTCTCTCTCTCCAGATGCCCTTCTTTCTCCCCTCTACTTTCTAAATACTTATCTTTTTTATTTAGATCTTGCTTCCTTTTATTGATAACTCTCGTTTCTGAAAATACCATCCATTTACAGGCATTACTGTATAACTAGGGTTGAATTGTATTCAGACTTTATCACAGCTTCATTTGAGTTGCTCAACTAGCTTGTGAGTCAGGGAGTCCTTAGCAAGCAGCCTATGGAGTGCTTAGTGAAAACTTCTTGTTTGCCTGCATCATTTGTGATTGTTCAGCCAGAGTCTCCAGGATCCACTCAGAACTTAGCTTGGTCAGACATCAGTGTTACTAAGGTCATCTACCATATCCTGAGTCATTGCCAGTCATCTTGACTTTTGTCCTGTCACAGGATTTCAGAAACTCTGGAAGAAAGAGTGAGGAGTGATTACTTTGTATAACTGCCCCCCTTAAATCCAATTAACTTATAAGTCAAGACATCACTGTTATCCACTATTTTATCCCAATATTATGATGTCATCGGTCTTCTTGGAAAAGGAAGGGACACCACCACTACCAGCACTAAAGTAGGAGTTGTGAAGATTGAGTTATAGTCTTTGCTTCACATTCCCTCTGATAAGAAAGTGACCATTCTTCAGGCTTCTTTCTGTCCAGTTCACCATCAGAACCACCTTATCTTTTTTCTTCCACAGCTTCCTCATTTTGTTAAAATCCTTACCCCATGGGCTTTTTTAAGAGGATAAATGAGTAAGGGTGTTCCCTGAGATTGAAAGCAGATTGAAAGCTGATTAGACTCTTGAAGAGTTGAACCTACTAAACCTGGCTTCAAATCCCACTTTCATCATTTAGCCTCTGGAGATAAATAGGCAATATAGTGCAGTGGAAAGAATGGTGAACTTGAAATGCTCAAGTGGGAGTCAGTCATGAGAACAGAGTTCAGATTCTGCCTGCTACTTATGTGATCCTGGACAAGTCATTTAACATTTTTTTGTGTCTTGTGTTCCTCTTTGTAAAACGAGAAGACTATATTAGATTTCTTCAAAACTCCCTTTCACTATAGTTAGGTGGCTCAGAGAATAGAAAATTGTCCTGGTTTTAGACATCATTAGATGGCACAGTGGATAGAGAGGCAGGTCTGGCGTCAGGAAGACTCATCCTCCTGAGTTCAAATCTGACCTCTGACACTAGCTGTGGGACCCTGTTTGCCTCAGTTTCCTTATCTGTAAAATGAACTGGAGAAGGAAACAGCAAACCATTCTAATCTTTGCCAAGAAAACTCTAAATGGGGTCATGAAAGGCAGACATGACTGGAAACTACAACAACAAAGGTCCCTTCCAGATCAGATCTGTAAGTACCTGCCGCATGTACCTCATGCGTTTTTTATGAGGTTCAGAAGAGATAATGTATGTAAAGTATGTAGCAAACCTTAAAATGTTATATAAATTACAGTAGTTATTGTTGTGTGTGGTTGATAAAAAGCTACTCAAGCCGCAGAATTAATCTAATAGGATGAAATTCAAGAGGGAGAAATGGAATTTATACTTGGGTCATAAAAACCAACCCAGAGAGCTTTGTGTTATCTGGATTCAGCCAAGATTGCCTCTGACCTCCCAGCCCAGAACCAGCTCACCTGCCTATGACTTCTGTCTTCATTTATGAAACAGTCCTAGAACCAGTCTACCCATCCCTAGTCTTTTTTAGGGTACCCTATGCCAGTTCCAGAGCCAGGTCTCTCTTTTGTTTTAGTCCCATGATATTTCCCAATGCTCCCAACATCATTCTTGAATTACATCCCACCTCAAAAGACCATCTCCTCTCTCTTTTTCCAAGCTGTACCTTTGCCCATTTCTGTTTCCTGGGAATTGGGCTTCTGGATCTACTGGGCTCAATATTACCACCACCTAACCACTTTGGCCACTGAGGAACATGAACAGTCTAATCATCTGCATCCCTTAATAAATGTCTACCCAGTCATTTGATATTCCTCAGTGGTAAATATACTCTCCCTTACTCCATACTTTCTCCATCCCAGTGATTCTGAACCCCTTCCCCCAACATGATCATTATACAAAAGTTGCTCTCCATCCCCTACTGCCCTATCTTGACCTCACTTCAACCTTATCCCTTCAATAGCATACCTCATTTGTAACCATCCCTTCCCTGTGCTCCCTGAAATGCCTGCTCCAAAGTTAACCAACTATCTTTCATCTTCAACCTCTTTTTCTTTAATTTATTTTTTCTCATTTTGTACAAATGGTTTTTTTTACATTAATAAAATATTCTTGTTTACAAGTAAACAAAATACTCCACCCCCATGAATATAGATAGACTTGCTTGGGCGAAAAAAGTAAAGGGGAGAGAAAAAAAATTAAAATTAAAAAAAAATAATAGTAATAATTGTAGGTATGGCCAGGTGGCTCAATGGACAAAGCACCAGCCCTGGAGCCACGAGCACCCGAGTTCATATCCAGCCTCGAAAACCCAACAATCACCCAGCCATGTGACATGCAAGCCACCTGATCCCCACTGCCTGCAAAAACCAAAAAGAAGAAAAGAAAAAGACCCAAAATAAAATAAAATAGTAATAATAGTAGGAGTGGCTGGGTGGCAGACAGAGCATTGGCCCTTGAGCCAGGAGCACCTGGGTCCGAATCCAGCCCCAGACACCCAAAGATCACCCTGCTATGTGGCCCCAGGCAGGCCACCCAGCCCCACTTGCCCTGCACCCTCCCCCAAATAATAATAACAAAAACTGTGCTTCAGTCTTTGTTCCAACACCAACAACTCTGTCATGGGTGGATCACATTCTTTATGATAAGTCCATCACAAAAGTTACTTCCATATTTTTCCAACGTTGCCATTGCTGATTGCAACTCCCTCCTTTCTTATTTCTCCACTACCATGTACTATATTTTCTCTCTCCTTTCACTCTGACTCTGCTGTAGGGTCGCTGAGTGGCACAGCAGACACCCTGGTCCTGGGTCCAAGAGGCCCTGAGCCCCCATACCACCCCTTAGGCCCAGCATCCATCTGGCCCTATGGTCCTGGGCAGGCCATCCAATCCCAGTCCCTTGCAAGAAGTAAAAAAGAAAATGTGTTATATCTGACCACTCTCCCCCCATGGTCCATCCTCTCCTCCTTTATTCACATCCCCACCCCTTCCCCCTGCTCCCCCCTCCTTCTTACTCCAGATGTCTATACCCCATTGAGTATATATGCTGTTTCCTCTCCTAGCCACCTATGATGAGAGCAAGGGTTCCCTCATTCCCCCTTGCCTCCCCCCTTCCATATCATTGTAATAACTCATTGTAATAAAAAAAATCTTATTATGTGAAATATCTTGGACTTTTCCTCCTTTCCTTTTTCTTTCTCCCATTCCATTTCCCTTTTTTTCCTATCGACTCCATTTTTACACCATATTTTATCTTCGAATTCAGCTTTCTCCTGTGCTTCAACTATAAAAGCTCCCTCTACCTACTCTATTAACTGAGATGGTTCATATGAATATTATCAGTATCATTTTTCTATACATGCAGTTCATCCTCATTAAGTCCCTCATATTTCCCCCCCCCCTTCCTCCAATCTCCATGCTTCACCTGAGTCCTGTATCTGAAGATCAAACTTTCTGTTCAGCTCTGGCCATTCCAAAAGGAACATTTGAAATTCCCCTGGTTCATTGAAAGTCCATCTTTTTCCCCTGGAAGAGGACATTCAGCCTTGCTGGGTAGTTCATTCTTGGCTGCATTCTAAGCTCTTTTGCCTTCTGGTATATTGTATTCCAAGCCCTACAAGCTTCCAATGTAGTTGCTGCTAAGTCCTGTGTGATCCTGACTACAGCTCCACGATATTTGAACTGTGTCCTTCTGGCTGCTTGTAATATTTTCTCTTTGACTTGGGAGTTCTGGAACTTGGCTATAATATTCCTAGGGGTTGGTTTTTTGGGATCTCTTTCTCGGGGGGATCGGTGGATTCTCTCCATTTCTATTTTGCTCTCTGCTTCTAGAATATCAGGGCAATTTTCCTGTAGTAATTCTTTGAAAATGATGTCAAGGCTCTTTTCCTGATCATGACTTTCAGGTATTCCAATAATTTTTAAATTATCTTTCCTAAGTCTGTTTTCCATATCAGTTGTTCTTTTTCAATGAGATATTTCACATTTTCTTCTAATTTTTCATTTTTTTTTTTTTTGTTTTGAAGTATTGATTCCTGATTTCGGTTAAATTCATCAATCTCCCTGAATTCTATTCTTTGTCTGAAAGATTTGTTCTCCTCAGAGTTTTCTTATCTCTTTTTCAATCTGGCCTATTTTGCTTTTTAAAGCATTCTTCTCCTCAATAACTTTTTGAACTGTTTTATCCATTTGACCTAAACTGGTTTTTAGCATGCTATTTTCTTCAGCATTTTTTTGGATTTCCTTGACTAAGCTGCTGACTTCATTTTCATGTTTTTCCTGCATCTCTCTCCTTTCTTTTCCCAGTTTTTCTTCTAACTCCCTCATTTGATTTTCAAAGTCTTTTCTGAGCTCTGTCATAGCCTGAGCCCAATTTCTGTTTTTCTTGGAGTCTTTAGATGCAGGAGCTTGTGCTTCCTCATCTTCAGACTGAGTATTTTGATCCTTCTTGGGCTCATTTGCAAAATATTTCTCAATGGTCTTCCTCTTGTTTTTTTTGCTTGCTCATTTTCCCAGCCTAAGCCTGTTTTTGGGGGTGCTTCCTGAGCTTTTGGGACACTCCCACAAGGGTCTCAGTGTGTGTGAGGCTCTGTCCTCCCTCCTGGTCTGTGAATGACCATAAGCACCCCCCCTCTGCCACAGGGCTGAGGTGGGGGGGCCCTGTTGTTCTGGGGGGGGCCTAGACTGGGATCAAGATCTGAATGTGGTCAGAGCCCCAGAGTCCTGTTCCAGGGGCAGAGGACAGAGCTCTGCAGCCTCTCTCTCTCTTCACTCCCCTCCCTCAGCTCAATGGGCTCATGCCCTGGGGGCTCCTGCTTACTGGCTCTGCCTGCTTCTGTTTCCTGGATTTGGGCTGCTGAAAGACCTAGCTGCTTGCTGTGTGCCCTGAGGGCTGGGCTCCACATGCTCGCTCTGGCAGAGGCCCCCCACTGTTCCCCCACTTTGTGCCCGGTGCTCCTTGGGGTGCAGCTCAGGAGACTCCCCTGCTGCTGTGAGCCATGACATCCAGATCCTTGGGGCTGCCTCCGGGAGGCTGAAGTTCTTTCGCTCTGGCAGGCCACCCCTCTGGCGGGCTGCCCCTCCGACCCCAGGGAGCAGAGCCTTTCTGCTCTTTTCCAGGTTACCTTGAGTAGGAGAACTGCCTCTCTGGGTCCCTTTGTGGGTTCTGTCTCTCGAAAGTTTAGTTAGAGTCCTTAGTTTATGAGTTTTTATCAGAGAGCTCCTAAGACTACATCCCTTCATGTCACCATCCTGGCTCCGCCCCCAACAAGTCCCCTCATCTTCAGCCTCTTCCTACCCTACTCCTTCCATCCTCTGGCTCTCACTGAGACACTGTGTATCTGGCTTTCTTTTCCAGTACCAGTTACACCTTCACCTCAGACTCATTGATTGTAATGGGGGCATTGGAAAACTCCTTGCTACTTAGTTACTTTCAGACACTCCTTTTACCATCATCACTTTATAATGTCTCTTTTGAGGTTCATTCAATCCATATTTATCACTCAATTAAGATGATCATAGCTATTTTCTATATTATTTTCCAGGATATTTCCTTCTATGATGTTTGGAGCCAGTACCTGGTTCATGTCTTTTCTCTCCATCTTAACTCTTACTCTTATACTAGAGAAATTTAATATATTGATGATTCTTGAAGACTCTAACTCCTTATTTCCTCAATTTTCTCATTTTCATAACACCCCAGCTACACAAACAGGTGGTCATACCCCTGATCTTTGCATAACTCATAAATGTCCCACTTCCATATTTATAGACTCAAAAATTCCTTTAATTATATTCTTTTATCATTTTATCTTTCCCTCTGTCTTATGACCAGAAACTTTGTTCTTTGTTCTTATTGTGACCTCCAAACTTTATACCCCTTAGTTCTTTCCCATATCATTATCCCTGCACTGACAATATTCTCCCTCCTTCCTCATATTGAACCAGTTCTGTTATATACTGTACTCTTTTCTCAAGAGTCTTAACCTTTATCTTATGGGGCAATGTTGCCTTGCCAACCCCCTATCTCAGATTATTCTTACTATCCTTTGCCTTCCCTTCTATTCAGGTGCTGCTAAAAGATGCCAGTGAGGGGGTGGCTGGGTGGTACAGTGGATAGAGCACCGGCCCTGGAGTCAGGAGGACCTGAGTTCAAATTTGGCCTCAGACACTCTTGATAATTACCTAGCTGTGTGGCCTTGGGCAAGCCACTTAATCCCATTGCTTTGCAAAAAAAAAAAAAAGATGCTAGTGAGAGTCTGACTTGGTTCACTATATTTCTACATAGTCTCACATAATCTGTACTACTAAAATCTCAACTGGGGCCTCATTGTGGCAAAACAATCATTTTACACCCCTCTAATTGATGCTTCATTCGCCACAGAAACTTTTACAGAGACTTCCTCAAATTTACCATGGACCACTGTCTCCCTTCTCTTTCAGTTGAGAATCTTGCCTCATATTTCACTGAAAAAATGAGCTCCCTCTTCTCCCCTGCTCCTCATCTTATACCACTCAGACATCTTTCTTCACTATCTCCTTCACCTTTGTCTCATTTGAAGAGAGAGATAGCCTTTCTTCTTCCCAAGGCAAACACCTTTACATGAACAAGTGATCTCATTCCATCCAATTTTCTCTAGCATATCACTCCCTGTCGGACCCTCACTCTCTCACCAATCTTCAATCCTCCCTGTCTGCTAGCTGCTTGCTTGCTGCCTACAAATATGCCATTGTCTATTCTATCTTAGTTGTTTTCCTATATTTCTTTTTCCATTCATGACTAAATTCCTTGAGAAAGGCTGCTACCACTGATGCATTTCTTTCTTTCTTCTAAACACTCTGCAATATTGCTTCTGACATCGTCTTTCAACTGAAACTGCTATCTCCAAGGTTATCAAAGGTATCTTAATTGCCACATCTAAAAGCTTCTTCTTAATCCTCATCCTTCTTGACTTCTTTGACGCTGTCAGTCACCTTGTATGTCTGATATTCTTTTCTCTCGGTTTCTATGACACAACTTTCTCCTAGTTCTCTTCCTCACTGTGTGATCTATCTCTTTTCAGTTTCCTTTACTGGATGTTCATTCAAGTCACACCTTCTGACTATGAGTATTCCCAAGGGTCTGTGCTGGGTTCTCTTTTCTTCTCCCTCTATACTCTCTCATCCATCCATCAATTCATCTATATCTATCTATCATCTATCTATCTATCTATCTATCTATCTATCTATCTATCTATCTATCTACCTACCTACCTACTCACCCACCCATCTATGTCCATCTATCTGTCTGTCTATCTATCCATTTATCTTTCTATCATTCTATCAACTTTCCCAGCAGCTCCCATGGATTCAATTATCATCTCTCTGCAGATGGTTCTCAGATCTATGTATCTATTTAGCCCCTCTCCTGACTTCTAAGATGCTGATAGGGCATCTTGAACTATTTATATGTAAAATGAACTGGAGAAGGAATTGGCAAATCACCCTGGTATCTTTGCTGAGAAAAATCCCAATTGGAGTCACAAAGAATTAAACATGACCACATAACAATAACATAGATATCTTAAACTCAAAATGTCCCAAATTGAACTTTTTCCCCAAACCCTCTTCTTTTCCTAATTTTTCTGTTACTATAAAGGGTATCATCATTCTTCCAATCACCAAAGCCTATCATTTCAGTGCCATTCCTGACTCTTCATACTCATTCATTCCACATATTTAATCTGATGTCAAGTCCTATCATTTCTTCTTTAATGATATTTCTTGCATACAATCTCTTTTCTCCTAATACAGATGCTGCCCTGCAACAGTTACCCTAATCACCTCATGATTCAGGTATTGCAATAGCTTTCTGGTTGGTCTTCCTGCCTCAAGTCTCTTAATTTCAATTCATCCTCTATTCACCTGTCAAAATGATCTTTCTAAAATTTATCTACTCCTCAACTCAATCAACTTCAGGGGCTCCCTGTTATCTCCAGGACCAAATTAAAGAATCTGCTTGGATTTTAACTACCTGGTCCCTTTCCTATATTTCTAATCTTCTACTTCTATGGAATCAGCAATCAAGTACCAATAGCCTTCTTGCTGTTCCCCACACAAGATATTCCATTTCCTAACTTGGTGACTTCTTGTTCTCTCCCATATGTTGCATGTCATTCCTCCTCACCTCTACCTCCTGCCTTCAAGTTTTGGTTCAGATCTTACCTTCTTCAAGAAGCCTGTCCACCTCAATGCCACCTTTTCTTTGGGGTTTACCTTCTAGTTACTCTTTGTATATAGTTTTTTTTGCATGTTGTCTCCCTCATTAGAATGGGAGCTCATGGAGATCTGACAGACTTTGCCTTTCTTTTTTGTCCTCAGTGCTTGATACAGTGTTAGACTAATAGCAAGTACTTAAGAAATGCTTATTGAATTTAGCTGTGTGGCCTTGGGTAAGTCACTTAACCTCATTGCCTTCCAAAAACAAACAAAAAGAAATGCTTATTGATTTGACTTTACAAATGTAGGCATGGCTTAGATGGTAATTTGTCTGAAAAGGGTCTAAGTGATGGCTATCTTAATGTGAGTTAGCAGTGTAATGTGGCAATAAAAAACATCTAATGATATCTTGAGTTGCATTAGGAGAGGTATAGCTTCCAGGAATAGTAATAGTAATAATAATTATAATTATAGCATTTATAGAGTGATTTAATAGAAGGATTACAAAAGCATTTTATATATGTATTATCTCATTTGATCCTCACAATAAACTTATAAGCTAGGTAGGCGCTATTATTGTGCTCCATTTTATACATGAAGAGACTGAGACTAAAAATCATTATGAGGCATGCCCAGGGTCATACATACATGCATACATATGTACAATGTCTGAGGAAGGATTCTTTTTTCTTTTTTGCAAGGCAAATGGGGTTAAGTGGCTTACACAAGGCCACACAGCTAGGTAATTATTAAGTGTCTGAGACCAGATTTGAACCCAGGTACTCCTGACTCCAGGGCCAGTGCTTTATCCATTGTGCCACCTAGCTGCCCCTGAGGAAAGTTTCTAACTCAGATCTTCCTGATATTATCTTACACCCAACTCATTGCACCTTCTAGCTGTTGATTTAGGAAGTGATACTCTGCCATCTAATTAGAGAAGAAAATGGTGAACCACTCAAGTATCTTTTTTTTTTTTTTTTGGTGGGACAATGGGGTTAAGTAACTGGACCAAGGTCACATAACTAGTAAGTATCAAGTATCTGAGTCTGCATTTGAACTCAGGTCCTTCTGACTTTAGGGCCAGTGCTCTATCCACTATGCCATCTAGCTGCCCCCTCTCCCCAACTCCAGTATCTTTTAACAAGAAAACCTCAACTGGGGACATGAGGAGTCTAAGAGTAGTTAGGTGCCCCAACTGATAGAACTCTGAACTTTGAATCAGAAAGATTCATATTCCTGAATTAAAAATCTGATCTTGGACATTATTAACTGGCTGGGTAAATCACTTAACCCTGCTTGCCTCAGTTTCCTTATTAGCAAAATGAACTGGAAAATGAAATAACAAATCACTCCAGTATCATTGCCAAGAAAATTCCAAAAGGGGATCACAAAAAGTCAGACATGACTCAACATGAATGGAATGGGCTATCTTGAAGTTGTTGGGGTCCTTTTATAGAGATCTTAAGCAAAAGCTAGATTCTTTTTTCAGTATGAATCAAACTAGATAGCCTCTGAAATTCCTTTCAAATCTGAAATTATATGACCATTTATTATTTCTCTATTGATTCCCTTGGAATTAAGTTTGGGCTTCACCACTGTTTCTGTTGTGTTTGACTTGTAATAGTGTGAGTCAGGATTCATGAATTTTAAAAATGGTGATCTATTTCCCAATTCTGACAATTATTCCCTTATTCCTGAGAACTCTATCACCACTTTTAGAAATAAAGTTCAGAGCTACAAAGCCAAGCAACTATAATGTAAGTTTTATTTTTGGTTTATGTAGTGACTTGACCAGAAATGCTGCTCATAACATTCCTTTGGGTCTCATTATCCTTGCTGTTTTACTTTGATGTTCTGACAGAAACCTGGGGGTGTGGACTCGGCAACCAACATAAGCTTACAAAGTCCATCTTATGCAGTCTTCACCTATGACTTTAGGGGATCTGTTCAATGTATTGGAGTCATTCCTTTAGTTCTTTTAATAATCTCAAAAATGACAATTATAGCATGTATATGATGGACCATTCCTTAGTTCATCTTATTCTTGATATATAACCGGCCCAAATTATTTTTCATTCACATATATCCTTGATAATTTTAAAGTAGTCCCGTCCTGGAAGGCAGGCTTCAAACATCATTATACAGATATTCTTGATACTGACCCCTAGAATAGAGACTAGACCTCTAATGTTATTAGTATAGATAACTCCTGGTGATGAAACTCCTTCTGCCAGTGCAGATCAGCCCTTCCTCTAAAACTTGGCCAATTTAATAATTCAGTGAACATTTCAACATATCTTCTGTGCCATTATTCCAAGTACTGAGGCTACAAATAAGAAAAAGAAAGAAAGCCTCTGCCTTCAAGAAGCTCACAATAGAAGGAGGGAAGACAATACAGAAAAAGGAAGCTGAAAAGGGTGGTGTGAGGCATCTTATTCTGTAGAGTTGAGACCAAGCAGAGATGCAGATGGAGAATGAATTAAAAAGGTTCAGCTCTCTATAAACTAAAGTTCTGGGAGGAGTTTAGTCCTCCACCCCGAGTCCTTCAATGAGAAGACAGAGGAGACTGAGAGAGATGGGAAGGTGTTGAATTTCCAGGTTAAAAGCTGGTATTGAGAACTGACTTGATTAGCTTATCCTTGGAGGGGCATCTTATTTCATGGAGTTGAAAGCAAGGCAACCTGCAGATGGAAAATAATTTTCCTCAAATTATTTGTATGTGAATAGGTGTGATAAAATGTATGTGTCTATGAACAGATATATATATATGCATAAATATGCAAAGCATCTCAATTTCTCTGGAAATAAAACTCTAAATGAGAAGTCCAGGATTGCTATTAATTCTTGTTATTATTTATTACTGTTGGAACTCCCAGTGTTATAGCAATTATGCTCATTAAGGGCGCCCAAGACACTATCCTTCCTCTACCCACATCCATTTCTTCCCATGAGATGCTTCATTTTCTCTCCCAGTTAGTCTTAGTAATTACTTATTTGTAGAGTGCTTAACTGGGCAGCCTAGTGGAGTGTCACTGCCTTGGGGGAATCTTTCTTAATCGATTGACAGCAGGGCCTGGGAAGTTGAAAGGAGGCAAATTGAATTGCAGGGAAATCTTAAATGGGGGTGACAGCTCTTAAAAGATATTTGTATTTTGCCAAAGAACTGGTGCCTTCCCTGCCTCCCTCCTCCTTCTCATACTCAGTCTCAAACTCTCTTGTCTGACAATTCCCATTAAGATAACCTCCTTTATCATAGGGATGAGTAGTTGACTATTCCCAAAGTCGACCAATCCCATTGGTAATATTCACCCCAACCCATTTATTTTGGGATTGAGGTTAAAACATTTTGAACTAGAAGGGAGAGATCATCTGGTACATATACCTTGTGAAACAGATGTGGAAACAGTGCTAGAGAGGTTATGTGACTTGTCCAAGACCACACAGGCATTAGAGCAAGGATTTGATCCTACTTCCTTTAAACCAAAACATCTTTCAATTAATATCAGAGGAAAGACTGCTTTGCTCAACTTCTCATCCTTTTCCATATTAATTGGGAGTCAGTATAATTTGTTGCAATTCTTCCTTTTTGTTCCGTGTGTGTGTGTGTGTGTGTGTGTGTGTGTGTATCACAACTAACATCCCACACAGCTTTGTAATGTGATATTAGACATAGACTGCATATTCATTGTGTGAATTGTCCTTCTGTTGCCATGAAACCCCCAAATCACTGTCTTAGATCTAGAAGAGATTTTAGAAGCCATGTCGTCCAATCCTATCACTCTACAGAAGAGTAAATTACAACCCATGGAGGTCAAGTGATATTGCCAAGTGAAAGGCATGATCTGAATTCAGGGCCTCTGACCTCAATTTCTGTATTTTTTTTCTATTTTATTTAGACAAATCCCAACAATGTAATTTATATAGAGTTTAGCGTCAAACATGAGAAAGTTTGGCTAATTTTAGGAAGAATTGGATTCAAGCATCTTTTTTTTCCCTTCTAAGTATCTATAACTAATTTCCTGTGACTGTTGGCAAGCAAGAAAAAAGCAAATGCAGCCTCTGCCCTTTTTAATTTAAATTTTATTTTATTGTCCCAATTACATGCTATCATAGTTTTTCAACATTTATCCATTTGCAGATTCATAAGTTACCCATTTTTGTACTCCATCCCTTCCCTCCCCCCTCCAAGGCAGTAAACAGTCTGATAAAAGCTATACAAAAATATTTGTGTTTAACATATTTATATATGTTATTTTGTGTAGGAGGAATTAGGACTAAGGGGAAAGAAAAGCATGAGAAAGGAAGGAAAACCATAAGAGAAGTTTTTTTTTAAAAAAATGAACATGGGGAGGGGTGGCACAGTGGATAGAGCACCAGCCCTGGAGTCAGGAGTACCTGAGTTCAAATTCGACTTCAGACACTTAATAATTACCTAGCTGTGTGGCCTTGGGCAAGCCACTTAATCCCGTTTGCCTTGCAAAAACCTAAAAAAAAAAAAAAAAAAGGAACAGCATCCCCTCAATTTCCAATTCTTTGCCACTCCAAAGAGAATATGTGAGACATTTGCTATTTTTTATGATTTATTTTGGATATTGGTCTAGTATTGGTACTGTTGAGTCAAAGGGTGTGATCTATTTTATTGCTTTTTTTGGGCATTGTTGCAAAATGAGAAGCTCACAGTCTTATAGGGGAGACAACATGCCCCAAAATGTATGTACAATATATTTTATATACTACAGAGTATATTATATAATTATAGATAATATAATATATGTAGAGTTTATATCTATAGCTATATTATATATCTCTATAATTAATAATATATAGTGTATAGCTTACCTTCTCTCTCTTTCATAGAAGAATATAGATTAATGTGTGCATATCCTTCTCCCTTCCCCTCTTCCCTCCCTTCCACTCTCCTCTTCTTATATCTCCTCTTCTTTTCTGTCCTCTTTTATTTTCTTGAGCTTGCCATGTACTGAAGAACATTGAGTCTTGAGTCAGGAAAGCCTGAGTTTAAATGTAGCACCAGATAGTTACTAACTGTGATACTTGGACAAGTCATTTAACCTCTATTCACCTCAATTTCCTCATTTGTAAAATGGAAGCAATAATAGGATCTACACCCCCCCCCAAGTTTGTTGTCAGGACCAAATGAGAAAATATGCTTAGTACAGGGCCTGGCACAGTGTTGTTGCTGTTGTTCAGGTGTTTTAATTGTATCTGACTCTTAATGACTCCATTTGGAATTTTCTTGGCAAAGATCCTGGAGTGGTTCACCATTCCCTTCTCCAGCTCATTTTGCAGATAAGGAAACTGGGGCAAAGTAAAATGACTTGTCCAGGATTACACAACTAGGAAGTGTCTGGGGCCAGATTTGAACTCAGAAATATGAGTCTTCCTGACTCTAAGCTCTTTCCATTGAAAAGGGAAAATAATTAAAGTGTGGGATCAGGAAAAGTCTCATGTAGGAGGTGGAACTGAAGCTGTGATTTAAGGAAAAATAGGAATTTAAGGAAGCAGAGATGAGAATGGAACATGTTCCAGTCATTGAGAAATGTTTGTATAAAAACATGGAGATGGAAGACCCTTTATCACTGTGGGACATCCTGGGGTACTGAGGAAAGAGGGCTCTTTTGTCTGGTTGGTTCAGTTTCTATTCCCTACTTCATCTAGAATGGGACCCTAGACCTGGATCTCCTAAGATGTTGAGACCAGCTCCATTGGTTCCCAACTTTCAAAGTCAGTCAGTCAGTCAATAAATGTTCCTTAAGCATGTACCAGTCTCTGAGCTAATGACTGGGGATATAGAGAAAGGTAAAGGATAGTCCATGTCTTCGAGGACCTTGTAATCTAAGGTAGAAATTGATGTACAAACAATACATAGACTAGATAAAATAGAAATAATCAATAGAGGGAAGATACTAGAATTAAGGGGAAATCGAGAAAAACTTCCTGTAGAAGGTAAAGTTTTAACTAGCCTTGAAATAAGGCTCCTTGATCTGCCTTCTCACCTGAAATTTACCTTTGTTGTCTGTCCCACAAAGACCAATTTTTATTCCTCCTCTTGTTATTCCTGTTCTTTATGCTTTCCCCACTTCCCTCCCTACATGGGATCTTGAGCATTCCCCATAGAATAAACTATATCTCTCTGTAGGCATCTATGTGGCATTGATTCTAACTGAAATAAAGCTCTACCCAATGCATTTTGATACCTATGAAATTTATTCAGAGGGAAAGCAATCCAGCTAAAGTGTTAACATGATAATTGGGATAAGGGAGAACCCTGGCTTGTTTCCATAACCTTTTGAAAGACAAGGGGGAAAAAAGTCCTTCTTACTCCTCTATCCAATGGACAGGACAAACTCCCTTAATGTCAGATCCCCTAAGAGGGGAACTCTTGGGAACTATAACCATCTGTACGCAGAGACAGAAGGATATGGAATCCCAGCATCATCTCTGATACAGGAGGTCTCCAGGACCAGTGACCCTTTCCCAATCTTTTCCTGAGCCATAATCCACTGCAGTGGCACAATCTAACTGTTATCATTTCTTCAGAACTAAATGGGCCAGTCTAATGATCACCAGCATCGGTCTGGCTCTGATTCTGCTGCCTAAAATAACTCTGTTCATAATGAGTGAAGTAATTAGGAACAGCTGCCCTCCCCCTGCCCTGGGGCCAGCAGGTAGCTTCTGCCTCCTTATCAGACCTCTCAGTGTGAATCCACTAAACTGGAGGAGTGTGTTGACCCCGCTCCCACATTGTCCTACATTAGAGATTTTCCAAAACTTTCGTCATTCTGCTCAGCTAAAGAAAATGGCTTCTCCATCAGTGAACATTTTTCTACAATTGTTGAACTTTTTATGGTGCCCAGATGCAGTTGCCTTTACTCTGGGCATCCTACTGTGTTCCCCTTCCCCATCAGAGGAACCAGCCTCCACTAACTGCAAGAAGCAAGGTGGAGTGTGGGGGGAGAACTGATCCTAGAGTCTGGAGAACATGAGTTCAGATATAGTCTCTGACAGTTCTCAGATGTGTGACCCTGGGTAAGTACTTAATTTCTATTTATCTCAGCTTCCTCAACTGGAAAATTTGGGGGGCAGCTAGGTGAATAGCTTACCAGGTCTAGAGTTAGGAAGACTCACCTTCTTGAGTTCAAATCTGACCTCAGACTTACTAAAGTGTGACCCTGAACAAATCACTTAAACTTGCTTGCCTGTTTCTTTGTCTATGAAACAAAATAGAATGATAAACCACTCTAGTATCTTTGCCAAGAAGACATCAAGTGAAGTCATAAAGTCAGATGTGCCTGAAAATGACATTATTAACAATTTTCCATAATTTTAAAAAATCTAGATAACTAACAAAATGATAAATCCAGACCTGGTTTTTGTGTTTGCTGATTTCTGAGGGGTAAATGCTCACACTGAAAATTTAACAATGGATTCTCCCACGCATTTGAATAGACTCCAGCACACCTCTAGCTTCTTTGGAAGCAAGCACCCATAGATAGGGATGTGCATTGAAGACAATGACAAATGTTCTCTTCAGTAGCTGCCTCAATTATTTGGTCAGTTGATAAACTTCTCAGGGAAGACTGGAGACTATTGCTTTCTGGAGCTGACATCTTTCCTGGAATAGACCTCCTTGGGCTTAACGAAACATCTGTTTTGCAGAAGGCTCTCCCTTCTCTACCAAAATTGCTGAGCAAGCTTCTAAGCAATGAAGACATGACAATGGTAAGCCTAAGCACTAAGTAAAACCTAAGAATTTTTTCATTGTAGAAAACAGTACATTCATGATTGTTGCTGAGCTTAATAATAATTAACATGTATAGGATCTTTTAAGGTTTTCAAAGTTTGTTTCTCACAATAACCTTGTAAAGAGAGTAATGCTTGAAGATGGCCAGGGGCTAGGTCTTCTCATTGTCATTCTTTCCCTTTAATGTCCTCCATCTGGGTGGCCCCTCTAATCCTCCCTTGTGTGATTTTGGATGTTCCATATAATAGCCTCTTCTTTTAGTATTGCTGGCTAGTCTAGGTCTTTTGCCTTGATCCTCAGAACCCCCAAACTCCTAGAACGTACTAGAGCAATTCTCAAGGCAGGACTCTATTTCTGAAGACTGCAATATGGTATAAAGAACATTGGGCATGGGTGCACCAAAATTCTAGTCTCCACTTGGTCACTAGCCATATGTGTGATCTTGAGAAAGTCACTTGCCCTCTGGGCCTCAGTTTATTTGTAAAATAAAGGAGTTGAACAGCACGAACTGTAAGGTTCACTCCAAATTGCATGATATTTTGGTTTCTTGATATCACTGATTCCTCATCTGTCAAAGTAATGTGAATGAAGGTCTTTTTAATAGAAAGAACAAGTTTGAAGTCAGAAGATCCAGATTAAAATCCTGGTTCTGTAAATGTCTAAATGTGACCTTAGTAGGTTACTACTCTCAGGATCTTGGGTTCCTCATAAGCAAAATAAGATGATTTCTGAGATGGCTCCTAACACTAACATTTTCTCCATGCCCTGGTAACAGTCCTTCTCCTTCAAAGGGGGAGACTGGAAACATTTTAAATCATTTATTTAGTATTTTATTTTCCCCCAATTAAAAATAATTTTTAACATTCATTTTTGAAATCTTGAGTTCCAAATTCTCTAACTCTCTCCTCAGCCCAACCCCCTCATTGAGAAGGCAAAACATTTTATATAGATCATATATGTGTAGAAATGCAAAATATATTTCTATGTTGGTTATATTATGAAAGAAAATATAGACAATTTTCCCCCCATCCTGCTCCAAGAAAAATGAAGAAAAAACTTTTTAAAAAGTATGCTTTGATCTGTATTCAGACTATCAGTTCTTTCTCAGGGGATGGAGAGCATTTTTCATCATATGTCTAGAGACATTTTAAAGGACATTTAATTGAAAGTTCTGAAGCTATGTTTACAAATTTTAAGGTTTGTTCTTTGAATATTACTCAGTATGTACAGTGGTCACATCCTCCTGTAATCCTGGCTTAAGGTCCTAGCTCATTTCATTTCATAAGAGCAGCTGCAATTTGTTGTTTCACACTTCCAGTAAGCACTTGGCCGCCATTCTCCTGAAGTCTGAATAGGACCACTAAAATACAGAACCACAAAACTTCAGAGCTAGAAGGGAACCTCACTGATTTTCTAGTCCAACTGATACACCAAGGGATCTTACACTATAACATACCTGATAGTTATCCAACCTCTGCCTGAAGACTGCTAAGAAAGAAGAACCCACATTATTCCACTGTTGAACAGTTCCAAAGGATAGAAAGTTTTCTCTTTTATCAATCTTCAGTTTACCTCCAGGTTCTACAATCTGGAGACAAACAGAATAACTATCCTATCACATAACAACCTAGTAGATACTTCAAAGCTATTATATCAGTCCTGTGTCTTTTCTTTTCTAGCCTGAACACACCCAATTTCCTAAATCAATTTTCATATGACATGGACTTGAGGCCTTCCACCAACCTCATTGCCCTCCCTTTCTAGACACTGACTAACTTATTAATGTCCTTGAATATGTAAGATGAAGTCTGACTAGGGCAATAGAATTGAATACTCAAGATGAAGTCGGATTAGGGCAGAAAACAGTTAAGACCATCATGTACTATTTCTGGAAGTTCTGCCCATTTTGGCTGCTGCACCATATTGCTAATTCATATTGAATTTGCAATCCACTAAAATTTCCAAATCCTTTTTCAGAATAATTACTGTCTATCTATGCCTCTTCCATATAATCAATAAATATTTAATAAGAGTCCACTATATGCTAAACTCTGGGGTAAAAAAAAAAACAAAACAACAAAAGCTAGTCCCAAGGAGCTTACAATCTAATGAGGAAACAAATACCCACAGGTCAAGATAAATAGAAAATTATTCCATAAGGCATTGGAAATAAGAGGGATTAGGACACCTTTTTGTAGAAGGTGGGATTTTCTTTAGGATTTAAAGAAACTAGGGAGCTTGGTATTCAGAGCATAGGAGGAGAACATTCCAGTATGGAAAAAGCTGGAGAAAATGCCCAAGAGCTGAGAGTTGCAGTATCATGTTTGTGAAATAACCAGGAAACCTGTGTCATGGGATTAAAGAGAATGTGTTGAGTAGTAAGGTAATGAAGGGCTTAGAAGGCTAAATAGATCATTTTGTATTTGATCCTGAAAGCAATAGGGAGCCATTGAAATTTATTGAGTAGGGGTGGGGGTGGTATGTAAAATGATCAGACCTGTACTTTTAAGAAAATAACTTCAGAGATTGAATGAAAGATAAATTGGAATGGAAAGAGAACTGAGGCAATGAGATCCACCAATATTGCAATAATGAGATAAGACCTCTACCTGAGTGGGGACAGTGTCAGAAGAAAAGGATATATTTAAAAGATGTTGCAAGGTGAAATTAGGCATGCTAGGCAACAGCTTGGAAATGGAGAAATGATGAGGGATAATAAGAAGTGGAGTATCACTCCTAGATTATGAGACTGAAGAATTAGGAGGATAGTTTGGCCCTCTACAATAAAAGGAAAAGAGTAAGTGGGAGAATTTAGGGTTAAGATCATGAATTTCATCTTGGTCATACTGAGATGTCTACTGAAACTTCTAGTCTGAGGTGTCTGAAAAGCAGTTGAAGATATGAGCTCGAAGGTCAGCTGAGAGTTTGGGGCAGTAGAGGTATATTTAAGAATCCTGAGCTCAGAGAAAGTAATTAAATCCATTTGAACTAAAGAGATCATTAAGTGAAGCAATACAGAGGAAGAAGAGAAGGGGCCCTAAAACAGAATCTTGAGGGACACTGATTTCGTGGGTATGATCTGGAAGAGCAGCAAAGGTGACAGGGAAGAAGCTGTCAGAGGGCTAGCAGAGAACGGGTTCTTGACAACTTAAAGAGAAGGTTTCAAGGAGGAGACTGTTTCCAAAGTTGCAGAGAGGTCAGAGAGAATGAGACCCAAGAAAGATCTAGAGGATTTGGCAACTAAGAGATCATTAGTAACATTAGAGAGCAGGGTTTTTTGTTTTTGTTTTTTTGAAGGCAATGAGTGACTTGCCCAAGGTCACACAGCTAGACAGCAGCTTTGTGAGATGAAGAGGTTGGAAGTTAGATTGTAAGAGGTTAAGAAGCAAGTGAGAGGAGAGAAAATGGGGATACCTAGTGTAGAGAGCTTTTCTGAGGAGCTGTAAAGGGCAGAAGAGACATAGAATAGTAATTAGCAGGGATGGAAGGATCAAGTAATGACTTTTTCAGGATAGAGGAGACATGGGGAAGAGTATAAGCAGTGAGCCAGTAGAAAGGGAGAACTTGAAAATAAGTAAAAGAGTGGAGAATGACATATGGAGCCATCTGTTGGAGGACATGGAATGAAACTGAATCCTTTGGACAAGTAGAAGGACCTCTGCTTAAAGCAAGGCCACTTCATCAAGGAAGAAGGCATCTGAGTGATAAAAATGAAGAAGAGAGGAGAAGGAAGAATTTATACCAAATGACATCAATTTTTTATATACAATTATGAAGCAAAGTTCTCAGCTAACAGAGTGGGAGGAGGGTGAGCCATAGGAAGTTTAAGGAGGGATAAAGAGTTTGGGAAGAGTTAAGGGAGGTATGGTAGCTTGCCTTGTGGCAGTGAAGGTTTAGTTGAGTTTGTGTAACTTAAATTTAGAGTGTACTGATTCAGGACACTTGCTTGATTTTCTCTAACTTTATTCAACATGTTTGTAAGAGTGATGGTGGAAGTTTTCCAGAGATGAAGCTTCTCTGGGTATAATTGGAGATATGATAAGGAATTTAGGGATTCAAGAAAGGAAGACTGTGGAGAGTTGAGTTGATTCATCAAGGGGTCAGATTAGGGAGTCTAGTGTAGTCATGGTTCAGATAAAGAATATTGCTTTGTAAAAGAAGGGTGAAGGAGAAGAAAAAAGTCAATTATGGTATGATAAGGGGATTTTGAAACTCCTGAACATGCAGATTTTGTATTTGTGAGTAAGTTCAAGGGTGTATGGCTGAGGTAGAGTAGAAAAATAGGTCATGGGAAGTGAGTAGGTTGAAGAACTGAGTGGTTAGGGTATTTGAGGGAGAGTCAATATCTATATTGAAGTCTCTTAGTAAGAGGATAGGTGTTGGGAATGAGAAAAATTGTGAACCAGCTATCAAATTTATTGAGGAAGTAAGAGGAATGATCTGAGGGCCTATAGACAACTACTATCAGGATTTTGATTGGGTGATAGATGTGAATAGCAAGAACTTCAAAGGAAGAGAAATTGATGCTTGATGAAAGAAGGGGGATAACCTGGAAGTGGCAATGGGGAGCAAGGAGTTTTCCAACAGCATGATTGAAGATGCAGCCAGTACTAAAAAGAGTAGCCAGGGAGGCTGCATCATCAAGGGAAGCCAAATAAATACCTAGTAGATGAAAGGAAAGTGAGAGAAAAAGACTTAAGAAAGTTTCTCATTCCAGAGGTCATAGTGGAAGACAGGGGCTAAGGTGAAACTTTATGATGAGGGTTGAGGGAATTGGGAATGAGGAATCTGGTGGTAGTGGTGGTGGTGGTGCTGTGTGTGTGTGTGTGTGTGTGTGTGTGTGTGTATGTGTGTGTAGTGGGGTCTAGATGATGATCTATAGGATTCAAAGTCACTGGAATATGAAGTATTTGACCCAGTATGACACTGTCCATCACTGAATTGAGGGCATCATTCTTCTGCTTTCAAAGAATAGGTACAACAGAAAATAGGAGGTAGAGAAAGTGTTGCCTTTCTTTGCCCCAGAGTTTCTTTATTGAAGTTGTAAGACTGGGTTGACAGTAAGAGGTAGAAATTGCATGGCATTGACACAGAGGGAAGTGGTTGACCTTTGGCCTTATTCCTTGCAGTTTTTTCTTAGGGATAAGCTGTGTCCAGCAGGAAATTAATATTATACTGATCAAGATGATTTTTTTTTACTCAGGTGCAAGACTTTATATTTATTCCTATTGAATGTCACTCTATTAGATTTAGCCTAGTCCTCTAGTCAATAACGATCCCTTTGAATTCTGTCATTCAGTGTGTTAGCCATCTTTCCAACTTTCTGTCCTCTTCAAATATGATGAGCATGTCAATTATGCTTTTACTGAAGTCATTGACAAAAATGTTCAACAGTCCAAGGTCAAAAATAGATGCTTGGGATACACTACTAGAAATCTGCTGCCACAATGAACAATTAACAATGTTGATGAACAACCTTGAATCTGGTCATCCAAATTGTTCCAAATTGCATCTGTATTAAATATATTTTAAAAAATTATTAATTAATAAATTAATCAAAATGTTATGTATATTTTATTGATATCTTCATTTTTTATATCACTAGAATTTTCTCCACTACTCTTCTTCCTTCCCAGGGAGATATCCCATATAGCAACTAATAGTTTTTAAAGAACATAAAATGAAGAAAAGGAAAAAAATCAATAAGACCAAACAATATGTTTTTAAAAAGCCTGATAATATATGCAATGTTCCCTATCTGGGGACTTTCTAACTCAGAAAAAGAGTAGGTTGGGGCATCGAATTCTACTATTGTCTAATTCATAGTATTCCATCTTTGCCACAAAGCAGAGTATGAAATACTTTATCAAAATCTTTGGCAAAAATCTATACACATCTCCTGACAGAAAGTTGATGGCCTAAATATACAGAATGAAGTGCACTTTTTTGGACATGGTCAATATGGAAGTTTGTTCTGGTTTGATTCTTCATATTTGTTTCAAGAGTTTTATTTTTGTTCTTTAGATGAGAAGCATTTTTCTTTTTTCTTGAGGTGGAGAGTTTGAGAAAAAGTAAATATTTGTTAATTGAAATAAGATTAATTTTTTAAAAATTAGAAAACCATAACCATAGCATCTCCTTCATCTATTAGTTTAGCAAGCCTGTCAAAAAAAAAAAAGAAATGGAATTAGTCTGGCATGACTTGTTCTTAATGAAGCCATGTTAGTTCTTGGTAATCACTGCTTTCCTTTTTTAGATATCACTATTTATCTCTTTAGTGATCTGCTCTAGAATTTCTCCTGGAATCAAACTTAATCTTATTGGCCTATAAGCACAGCATTTTTCCTACTCATAGATGTGATCTTTCTTCCATTTTCGATGATCTTTCAAATATTACTGGCAAAAGATTAGCAAGCACATTGCCCTGTTCTTTCACAAGTCAGGGAGATAGTTCTTTTTCTTTTTTTTTTTTATAAGATTTCTTTTTTTTTTTTTTAGGTTTTTTTTGCAAGGTAAATGGGGTTAAGTGGCTTGCCCAAGGCCACACAGCTAGGTAATTATTAAGTGTCTGAGACCAGATTTGAACCTAGGTACTCCTGACTCCAGGGCCAGTGCTTTATCCACTGCACCACCTAGCCGTTCCTTATAGTTCTTTTGGACCAAGGTGTGACTTGAATTCATCAAGAGAGGGTAAGCTTCTTTCTTCTTTGCTCCTTACTTTTTTGGGACATAGGTCTGTGCTCTGAGGTTGTTCATTAAATTCCTAAACAAATCTGAGATTAAAACCACTACTGACTTCTTGTTGAATGCTTATTCTCTATGTTATATAGGTTATGAAATGGAATTGGGTATCTAGGTGGCTTAGGAATAATCTTACTAGAGACTTAAACTTTGCCCTCTTTTGTATCTCACAATGGAATCACTTAATGGATGTCTGTTGACTGATGGGTGAAGGGATGTACCTGCCTAGAGTGACCTTGTATTGATTTGGAAATAGGTTCTTGTGGATTATGGAGAAGACTACTCAATGATGATCATTGCATATTGGCCATAGATGGAATAATAAAACAATCCCTTACATCCATTTGGCCTTCTGTGGTTCCAAAACACTTCCATTTACTTAATTCCTCTTACTCATCTTAAAAAACTCCCAGTAAGATGGAGCAGATATTGTTATCCTTGTCCCTGCTTTTTAAAAAAAATTAATGGGGAAATTAAGATTCAGAAAGGTGAACTTAGTTGTTCACATAGCTCTTAAGTGGTAGACCCAGTACTCAGGCCCAGGGTTTCTGACTTCGAGTTCATTACTCCTTCCACTGTAGCATGCCATCTCTGAGAGGCATGTGATAAGCTGTCTGCCAGGGAGCAGTCACATAGCCCAAAGTGCTGGATAAATGAACCTGCTTCCAACCTCCTAATGAAATAATTTTCACATCCAGCTGGTCATGCCCATCAACCCTCCCCTAGAGAGTCTTTTATAGTGTTGAGGGTCATGAGAGCAGTAAACCTCCTGTTTGGATGATCATTAGAAACTGGTCTTGGAGAACCAGCTCAGCTGTATTATTATCCTGCTGGGTAAAGATTTTGTTAAAGGAAAAAGTTTTTAATATTAACAAATGATACCCTGGGTTGTGTGTGTGTGTGTGTGTGTGTGTGTGTGTGTGTGTGTGTGTGTGTGTTGGGGGAGGAATGGGAGGGAGGAGTAACATTCAGTCCTCACAACACATGGAAATACTCAGCTCAGGTCATTTCCAACCTGTATTGTTTCTTGCCTCTAAGTCTCTTTTTTCCCCAATCTAACCCTTCACATAGCTGGCAAACTGATTTCCCTAAAGCACAAATCAGACCATGTCACTATGCTACTCAATAAACCTCAGTAATTTCCTATTACCTCTAAGATAAATCATAAGTACCTCTTGAGGCATTTAAAGCTGTTTATAATCTGCCCCAAACCTCTCTTTCCAAACTTATTGCACATTACTCTCCTCTATTCATATTGTGTTTCAGAAAACTATTATTCTTGTTGTTTCTAATACATGACACACCATCCCCTGCATTCCAGGTGATGTCACCCATCCCTGGAATGCACTACTATCTCATCTCTGTCTGTCAGGATTCAGTTCCTTTCAAGGATCCAATTATGGTCAGTTTTCTAAGTGGAAGTTTTCCTGATCCCTCTTCCCTTCAGCTGCTAGTGCTTTCCTTTCCATTCATCTACTTTATATCTATGAAATATATATATACATATATAATATATATACACACATCTGTACATATATTATATATATAATATATATACACACATCTGTACATATATTATATATATATATATATATATATATATACACACACACACACACAGTCACACATACACACATATCAAGTAGGTGGCACTGTAGTTAGATGCTGAACCTGTAGTCAGACTTATCTGGAGGAAGACTCATCTTCATGAATTCAAATATGACTTCAGACACTAACCATGTGACCCTGGATAAGTCACTTAATTCCATTTGACCCAGTTTTCCCATTTGTAAAATGAGCTGTAGAAGAAATGGCAAACCACTTCAGTATTTTTAACCAGAAAACACCAGATAGAGTCACAAAGAGTCAGATATGACTGAAAAACAACCAAATGACATAGGTATTTATCTAGAGTTTGAAAAATATAAAAAAGTCCCAGCCTTCAAGGACTTTATATGTTTATTATATTTTCATCTACTAAATCTTCATCTATATCTCATCTGTCTATGTATCTACATATCTTTGTATCTGTTCATGTATCTCTGTTTGTCTACCTTGTATACAATTGGACCAAAGCCTTCCCGAGCTCATTGTATTCCTCCTCTGAAATATTAATTTTCTACTAATAGCTTGACATTGAAGGTGGAGTTGTCTGAAAGAAAAGTCATAAGAACAATTCACTGTACTCTGACAGATAAGTGAGTTCATTAATATGAGTCCTCCCCTCATCAGGGAAGATTGCAGCTTACCCAAGTTTTCCCGTCCTGGATGAGTCTTTGCACTCATTTCTTCCTTAAGTTCCTTCATTGAGGAAATGAGTCATCCAGATCTATATTTGGTCACTGGACCCAGATGGCTCCAGAGGAGAGAGTGAAGTGTGACTTTGCACAGACCTCCCCCACTCAAATCCAATTCACTTGCATGCCATGGCATCACCTTCCTGATGTCACAATCCTCCTCGAGAAGGAAGGTCAAGCAATGAACAACGACCATTGAGGACATACTGAACTTGCCACAAGGTTCCCTCCTCTGGGCCTTTTACTTTTTCTAATGGTGACTGGTACAGCACTCAGGTTATTCATCTATTATTATCATTAGTAATAAAAAATAGCAATACCTACAGTTTACATAGTACCTGCTATGTATTAGACAATATACTAAACACTTTCCAAATAGTATCCCATATTTGTATCCTCACTACAATCATGGAAGGTAGATGCTAGTATCATCCTAATTTCACAGTTGAGAAAATTGAGGGGAACAGAAGCAAAATGACTTTGACCAAGGTCACATGTCTAAGGTCAGTTTTAAACTTAGATCTTCCTGACTCTGGGAAAAGTACCTTTTCTTTTGCTAGATGACCCATCCTACTCCTTTTCCAGGTATTTAAGCCTTTGATGATGTATTTTGTACCACTTTTCTGGCTAAAATTATCAATGATTGTGGGCTGCATCTTCCTTAGATACTCAATGAGTCTTCCTATTGTTTTTATCCTTTGCTTCTTCTAAGATTTTTGTGTCATAATTTCTAGTCAAAGAAGACCTCAAGAAGAATAATAGTATTAAGAAGATGAGCTTCTCTGTTAGGAAGCAGTTGGAGATCACTAAAATTTCCCAAATGAGATTCAGATTATTCCTCCTCATTCAGTTTTAGGTTTCCCTTAAAATGTAGTAGGGAAAGATACTAAGCACTGAATTCAGGTAAAAAAAAGAACCAAAATTTCACAAAAAAAGTAGAGTAGTAGATAGATCGTTAAGCTTGGAGTCAGGAAAACTGAATTTGAATATTTCCTCAGATTAGGAATGTGGGGTGAGGGGGGGCAGCCTCACCTCTGATTGCAAAGGTATGTGCACTCAATCCTTCACAATCAGAGGTTGAGGTGAGATTCTACCTCACCTGCTGCCCCCTCACCACACATCCCTGCCTTGGATATTATGTGATACTGGCTAATCACTGGGTTTCAGATTCCTCACATGTAAAATGATGGGTTTAGACTCTATCTCTAAGGTTCCTTCCAGTTCTAACTCTATGATCCTAGAATAGCATGGGACTGGCCAAGAAAGCCTAATCCTCATTGTTTACTTTGTGGTGATGTTTAAAAAAACACAATCACTTTTCATTGACTATTAAGAGAGAACTGAATTTTTAAAAAGACCAAATTAGCTAAAGTATTCACTGAAAATAGTATAAAGTATTTATTTAAAGTATCTTGCCTGTTTTCATTAGAATAAATAGGCCAAGGGTTGCTATAAACTTCTGGGGAGGGACAGAAAATGATCAGCAGAAGTCTACTGCATTGGATGAGTACAATATGAGTACAATGTTCTTCTATTCTTGCCCGTGTTAGGTGATGGAATATTGAAAATGGAACGAATTGAGTCTTGACTTTCTGAGCTTCCGAAAGTTGATTGAGATGTCAGAGAGCAAGTGACAGGAATCCATGCCAGAAATGTGCAGACAAATGAACCTGATGAAGATTGAATTCTAGAATGACCTTGATCCAACCCAGTCATGAATCAAGACTAAGTTACTAGTTCCTTCCTAGTTCCACAGGCATATGGGAGTCAACTTGGTGACATAAGTGCTTTTCAGTAACTGCTTTAAGTTTGAGCCCATCTTCCCAGGAACCAAGTTGGTACAAGAGTGAATATGCCCCCAGGTTTGGGGAAGAAATGTTCATATTTCTATTATGGATTTTTCTTCTTAGTAAATATCTCTTTATAAAAACTATTAGTAAGAATTAATTAAATGACACCAAGATGCTAGCCACTGGTAATTGATTTTGTTAGTAAATGTTTAATAACCACCTCTCAAAAAATTGTACACATAAGACTTTTAAGTTAATCTATATTAACTTCCTTAAGTCTTTACAATCAAGAAAATTGTAAATCTAGCTCTGATTTTTCATGTTTGTCTATTTCTGAAGTGTAAATGAATATTCACACTAAAAATTTAAGAATTAGCTCTCTTGAGCTGGTTTTAACTGACTCCAGCACATGATTTCTTATAATATCTTTTTCAAAAGATTGGTATAGGGTTCAAATGAGATAATATATTTGTGCAAAATGTTTTGCAAAATTTAAAGGGTTATACAAATGTCAGCTTTTGTAGAGATCATTGTAGAAATGTAGGGAGGATTTTTGGTCAGATTGTACTAAGTGGGTTCTGAGATCCCTTATAATTCTTTCATTATGAAATTCTTTCCATTGGTAGATAGAACTCCCCAGTGAGGGAGTAAATTCCTTTTCATTGAAGATATTCAAGTGGAGGCTGGGTAATCATCAATGAAAGAAACTATAGCGGGTAGCCACCAAGTTTTTTTCAAACTCTGAAATTCTATGACTAGCATCTCTAGGGTGACATTTGTTGAATTTGTGAAGTAGGCAAATTTTCTCTTTGGGATCCAGAGCTGTGGGTGAGTAGTAAACACTTACAAATCACTGTTGTAGATGACAAGGCATCAGGGAGCAGAAGGTGGTAGCCTTGGCATTGAGAAATGCCCCAATAGTTCATCCTTCATTTTTGAAGAAGACCAAAGACATCACAGGTGATGACTTACTTGTGAATTGGATGTGAGTCAGAGTTACACAAAAGCATCATCTTCACTCTTTTCCAGAGTCATCAAAGTAGCAAATGGCAAGATCAAAGTCAGCATGACTGGCAAATATGTGGCTAAGTTTGGTGCTTTAACAAGAGCTCTAAGCACTCCACAATTCCTGCTTCAGCCACATTCATGGTCATCTACCTATTCTGCTAGGTCAAGTCTTAGCATATTTTAGGTAGGTATCCCCCTAAATCACCAATTAGTTTGAGGCCCATTGGTTACTTTCAACCTGGTTTAGCCTATCTGACAAGACTGTTTTACTAGGGTCTGCTCCAGCTTCTTGTAACCACAGGCGAGAGTTGAATGACCAAAGTTTGGGACACCAAAGATGGATGAGCAGACCTTAAAAGGGCTTGGCAAGTCATCATACCAGAGGTCCTGGTGCCCTCTGAACACTCCATGCACTTATCTACCAAGCTAGATCAAAAGATAAAGTTTGGTCTGGAGACAAATCAAACTAAGACTACAAGAGATTTTTTTTTCTTTCTGAGGGTTTTCTGAGAAGCCCTCTCCTTGCAGTAATAATTTAGATCTATTTGACTTCTTTAGAGTCTTTCATTCTGTGGTCTGACAGTCCTTGACAAAAGGGAAAGGAGAAGGGAGGGAGTGATCCCTTGTTTTAACTAATAATCCGCATTATCTTTGAAATGCTAACCAAGAGATTGCAGCCCCTTGACTTCGCCAGATCTGGCCAATGATTCCTGACAAAGTGGAAGGGAAGACTGAGCTTCCTTTAATAGAGTCTGAAGTATATGTACTCATCTTAATGTCTAGATTGGCTGAATGATCTCATCAGATGGAGGCCACTGGGTGGCGAATTAGATAGAACACTGATCCCCAAGACAAGAAGACTTGAGTTCAAATTTGACCTCTGATACTTCCTAGCCATGTGACTCTAGTCAAGTGTCTTAATCTTATTCAGTCTCTTAAAGCTAATCACTTCTAAGATATCCCCTATTTATCTTGTTTACACAAGATTTTTGCATGCTTTGTCTCTAAATTGAGTTAGTTCCTTAAGATCAAGGATTGTGTGTGTGGTTGTTGTTATTGTTTTGCTGTTTTGTTTAGCTTTGTTTTGTTTTTGCCACAGAGTTTACCACAGTATCTGAAACATAGGAGGCCCTATGCTTGTTCTGAAGTTTTGACTGTTTCCTCAGCTGTGAAATGATTGCAAAAACAGCATCTATTTCACAGAGTTGTGAGGATTGGATGAAATATTATATGTAAAACTCTTTTAGACCTTAAAGCACTATATACATATTGCCATTGCTATTATTAGCATTAATATTTCACATCACAGGCAGAATACTGATGTTAAAGAAATGGATATTTGTGGAAGGAAGCAATATTAGAACATTGAAAAATCACTGGTTATCTCACAGGCCAAACGACAGATATCCCAGGGTTATGTATATCTTTCTCAGGAAGAGATAAAACTATTTTTAGATTTGATTCCATTACTATACACTATTGCATAGCCAATTGCCTTCTCCTTTCTGGGCAAGATACTGCTTTCTGGACAGCTTGTTAGCTAAGAATCATGAGATTATCCCAGCCATTAAAAAAAAAATTTAGGCAGCAAAAGTGACTCACTGGTCCAAATAGGACAACTAGCAAGTAAATAGGGCAAGATTCAAACTCAAGTCTTCTTGGCTCCAAATCCAATATTCTATCTATTATCCCATGCTTTGTTTGCCTTCTCTGTTGATTTGGCCTTCTGGAGTTCAGTTTGGCACCCTTTATTACCTGTTGTCACAAATCCTCTGGGATCATAGGATCGTAGATTTAGGAATCTGAACAGTCATGAAGCCCAACACCCAAAAGAAGAGATTAGAGCACAGAAAGATTGAATGTCTTGCCTAGAGTCACACAGCTAGTAAGTGTCTGAAGCAAGGCTGGAACCCATTTCTCTCTGATTCTAGTTAGAGGATAGATGAGGAAGGAGAACATTTCAAGCAGGATGGACACAGTCTGTTTAGAACTGTGACTGAACAGTGTCATAAAAAACCTGGGAAGAAAAGAGTATCTAGAATGGAGACCCCTAATCTGTCATCCATGAACTACTTCAGGGGATCAGGGGAAAGATTTTAGGAGGTTCACAAATTTGGATGGGAAAAATGATGATGATTAGTTTCTTTTTTAAAAAAATTTATATATAAATATTTTATTTGTTTTTCTATTTACGTACAGTGGTAGTTTCTACCAATCATTTTTTTTGCAATGTTTTGAGTTTTACAATTTTTTTCTCTCTCTCTCCCTTCCCTGTCCACTCCCCCCCCCAACAGAAGGCAATCTGATAGAGGCTTTACATTTATGACCATGATAAACATTCATCGAAATCAAACATGTTGTAAGAGAAATGAAAGGAAGAAAGAAAATATTAGAGATAACAAAATTGCATAATATATGAGACAATTTTTAAAAATTGAAGATAATAAGCTTTGGTCTTCATTTAAACTCCACAGTTTCTCCTCTGAATGTGAATGATATTCTCCATTCCAAATTCCCTAAAATTGTCCCTGATTATTGTACTGATGGAATAAACAAGTAAGTTCATCGTGGTTGATCATGATCCTATGTTGTCGTTAGTGTATACAATATTCTTCTGGTTCTGCTCATCTCATTGAGCATCAATTCATGCAATCCTGTCCCTCATGATTTCTCATAGAACAATAGTATTCCATCACATACAAATATCACAATTTATTCAGCCATTTCCCAATTGATGGGCATCCCTCCAATTTCCAATTCTTTGCCATTACCAAAAGAACTGCCATGAATATTTTTGAACAAGTGGAATTTTTACCCTTTTTCATGATCTCTTCAGGATACAGACCCAGTTAGTGGTATTTCTGGATCAAAGGGTATGAACATTTTTACTGCCCATTGGGCATAATTCCAAACTGCTCTCCAGAAAGTTGAAACAGTTCACAACTCCAGCAACAATGCATTAGTATCCCACATTTCTCACATTCCCTTCAACATTGATCATTATCCTTTCTAGTCATATTGGTCAATTTGAGAGTATAAGGTAGTGGTTGGTTTCCTTTTTGATCCTATTATTTTATGCATTTAGAAACATGATTCTGAGAAAGGGTTTCTAGACTTTTTTCATACCTCAGACACTCACTATCTATCTGACCCTAGGCAAGTCATTTAATAGTTATTTGTTTCAGTTTCTTTATCTTCATCTTATCTTCTAGGGTTATTATGAAGCTCAAATGAGATTAAAAATTGTAGTGCTTAGCACAGGCATATAATAAGTACCAGGAAATAATAAGGATTTATATTTTTATTTATATTTATTTAACATTTATATAATGTTATTCATCATTATTATCATCATCATCACAACCAACAGATTGTCAAAAAATTTTGTGACGCAAGATTAAGAATTCTGTATCTAGAAGAAAAGGGAGGTCAGGGCTGTAAAATGCTGCAAAGAAAATGAGAAAAAGTCATTGGGTTTATCAATGAAGAGATCTTTGGTGGCTCTGGAGAGCAATTAAAATTGGGTGGTGAGGACTAAAGTCAGGTGCAAAGAATTGAGAAATGAATGGGAAGTGAGAAAATGGAGGGAAGGAATGGGAAAGCAACTCCCACAATGTGTATCATACAATCGGCGCCTTCACACTAAAATTGCAACTGACACCAGTTTCTCTCGCACCTCCCAAAGGTAGAACAACTAGCATCAGGAGGGCAGAGAGTGTCTTAAGAACCAATCAGAACAAAGGAAAGTGCCCTCATTTATATCATCTAGCAAAAATGTAAAAGTTATCCTTCCACAATTCTGGAGCACGAACAATGTATTATGTGGTCTCTATACTGGATCTCCTTAGATGAAAGGAATCAGATGGAGGCTTATTCAATGCAGAGCTTAGGGAAAGATATGAAAAAGAACACAGGGTGGGAAGATGCAGAGGCGTGGCTAGTTGTTGTGGGGGAGCAGGAGAGAACAGCAGGAGGCTTTGACTGACAGGACAGATGCTTGGGTACCAGGCTGGTTCCTGCCTGCCTTGATCACCACTTTTTTTTTTCTCACATAACAGCATCATTCCCCCCACCTCTTCTTATACATTCACAATTTTATCTCCATAAATTTCCTTAAGCTGGAACATCAAATTGCATCAGAATCTTTTCTGCAATGCATTATTCCCCTAATTTATAATGCGGCTTTAAATGATGGAGGCTCACTGGCCATAAATCACAGGTTATTCCTGGCTTATGCCCTAATGAATATGGAGCAAGGAAAGGAGAAAGGAGAACAGCCCTGTGGTGCAGCTCACATCTGCTCCCTCTGGATGCATGCCCCTGAAGCAAATCCATTTTAACTAAATCTACCCACCCTGGGGGTTTTGCATCTTCACATTTCTCCCAAGTGAAATTTCAGGTATAAATCCTGTTTCTTTTCTAAATTACCTTGGTTTCATTCTTCTGTCCTTGTACTTATTTACACATTCATTCAGTAAGCATGTATCGAGTGCCTGTTGGGTGTTAAATTAGTTTGGATCTACATCTCAAGAAAGAGAAATACAGCTGTACAATAGCTTAGAGCTAAGTTTATGGTTTATTGACAAACATACAAACCATCCAGGGGGCAGAGAAAAAGGATACATAGAATACAGGTGTCAGCCAGTTCTTCTAGCCATCCAGTTCTCAACTGGCTATTCTGGAACCTGGTGGGGGCAAAGTCTCTTATCTGGTATGTCCAGACAATCTTAGCTCTGTCCAGAGTACTGGTTAGAGTTCAACTGCCCCAGAGGTTGGTGATAAGAGTAGTAATATATGCCAAAGGACAAAGATGGCTATAGTCTTTTTCAAATGTATAAGTTTGTGTTTATATGTTCATACAATGCACTTACATATGTGTCTATACAATGCACATGTGCATACATCTATGTGTGTGCATATATACACATAAAGAGATGCACATGCATGCAACTTTGAACTTCACCAGTCTCAAGCAAGTTAGAGAAAGATGCATTTAGGAGATGAAAAAGTTCCTTTGATGTCACTGGGATGGGGGAGGCTTACACTCATGGATCTCTGTTTTTATCTATCTATGTGCCCCTTACCTTCTAAGGGAGGATGCACAATCTGAAGGAGATTGCATCAGGTGATTTGCTTTGGAGCAGATGTTTGGGTGGGGAAGAATATCACAGAAATATAAGACAGAGTCCCTTGCCATTAGAATTGGTTTTAAATATAGGCAGGCAGGCAGTTGTCCATATGGGCTGATTTGAGGAGTACCAAAGAGATCTTTTTCTCCCCTCAAAATACTTTTTTTTTTGCTCTGCTACAACACCTAAAAGTTCCACCATTAGAGTGAGATACACTCCCCAATCCTCCACCTCTTTTGGGTTAAAACCTTGCTTCCAAAAGTCCTCTGGTAATTACAAATATGATACTTGATAGGGAAAACTAAGCTACCATAACTTTTTGTTATAACTCATGTTTATATGTATAAGGAAAATGTTTACTGTTAGGGAAACATTTTCCTCACAGGGACCAAGCCCATGAAATCATGCAAATATCTTACCATTCAGGGTCAAAATCCCTTGCTTAGAAGCTTATTACCTGTTTGACCATGGCAAATCGGTTAATATTCCTAGACCTCTGTTTTCTCATCTCTAAAATCAAGAGGTTTAACTGAATAGTCTCTGAGCTCCCTTCTCATGCTAGATCTAGAATTCTCTGATTGTCTCTCTGAATGATCTTCAACTCATCTTTCCTGAAGGCTGTTAGACCCATAGCTGAAGACTATACACGTAATAAAATCTGACTGAGGAAGAATAACAGTGGGATGATTATTATCTCTAATGCTTTGTATACTCTGCCTGGCTCAATAGAACTTAATCATAGGAATCATTGATAATATAAAGTGTTCTAAGGTTTGCAGCGCGTTCTACATACGTTATCTTAAGTGAACCATGCAGTAGGTCCTTACACCCATTTTACAGATGAGAAAATAGACTGAGAAGTTAGGTGATTTGTTCAAGAACAACACAGCAAAGACCACACAGAGGTCAGTTTTGAACCTAGTTCTTCTAATTTCAAGGTCTTGCATCTGTTCACATAAGTGAGAGAATGATAGAATCTCAATTCTTCATTAGCTTTTTTTTGCTTCTGTGCTATGCTGTTGATCCATTTGTGCAGTCTAAAAACATCCCCATCCCCCAATCTTTTTGACACATACTGCCTAGCTAAGTCTCCCTTTTATCATCCTTGTGGAGTCGATTTCTTTAAATTGTTCAAGTTAAATGCTTTGTATTTATCTCCAAGATTTATTTTTACTAGATTTGGAGAAAGAGAACAAGCATTTATTAAATGCCTACTATGTGCCAGATCTTGTGCTATGAAATATAATCTTGTTTGATCCTTTACAACAATTCTGGGAGGGAGGTACTTTAATCATCACCCCACTTCATAGTTGAGGAAACTAAGGCAGACAGAGGTTAAGTGACTTGACCAGTGTAACACAACTTAGTAAATGTCTGTGACCAATTTGAATTTTTCCTAACTTTAGATTCAACACTCTGTCTACTGTGTCACCTAGCTGTCTATCGTTTGACCCATCATTTAAATCTTTCTAGATCTTTTCAGATTTTTATTGCATTCTTCGAAAATGAATTTAGAGCTAAATTAAACCTTAAGAGTCCTCTAGTCCAATGCCTTCGTTTTAAAGAAGAAATCTGAGGCCATATTCTTAATGTTTTCCAATCCTCCCACCTTTATATTTTGTGAAAATCCAAGAAGCATGCAGGCTGTTTGTATGTGTGTGTTCATCCTGTCCCTGATAAAAATAATAAACAGCACAGAATTAAGCGCAGATTCGTAAACATGTCATTAGAGATCTCACCCTCACTCCCTAACTGAAATTGATCTATTAATTATTCTGTGCATATTGAGCATTCAGGCAGATACGAGTTAACTGCTATATTAGCTAATCCCAGTCTTTTCATCCTGTCTATAAGATCTTCACAAGTGACTTTGTTGAATCCTTTGCCAAAATACAGGTAAGTTATGCTTATGAAATTCTCCTGATCAACTAGACTCATAACCTTATCAAAAAATGAACCAAGGCTAGTCTGGCATGACCTTTTCTTGATCAAACAATATTCAGCCCATTGTTCATGCTTCCTCTTTGTACTGTAGATGCTCAAAGACTTTAATGTTTTTTAGAATTTTGTAAAGAAGGGGCAGCTGAGTGGCACAATGGGTAGAGCACCACCTGGGTAGAGCACCAACCCTTGAGTGAGGAGGATCTGAGTTCACATCTGACCTCAGATACTTGATGTTTATAAGCTAGGAAGACGGTGGCTCTGGACAAGTTATTTAAACCAATTGTCTTGCAAAAACAAAGGAAAAAAGTGATGGATAGAATTTTGCAAGGAATATAAATCAAAGTCACTGACTTAAAGATTCCAAAATGCAATCTCATTTATTCCAAACTTGCTTTTATGTAGTAATCTGGTGCCTCATTCACTTGTCATGATCTTTTTAAAGAAATTTTATTTCTCTACTCTGAACTCATTGGACACCTTTCCTACAAAAGAACATTTCCATATGCAAATCTCCATTCCTTTCACCTTGCTTGTCATGATCTTTCAAAGGCAATAATTGCTCAGCAATTGCATTTCCCCTTCATTTTAGTAGCCTGGGTTGCAGTTTGTACAAGCTTAGTGATATGAACTCATAAAGAACTACTATATCCTCTCTCACTATCTTTTAGCTTATCTTGAATTTCAGCTTCTTATTAACCATTTTTTATCCTGTTCTTTTCAATCCAAAGGTTATTCTCTTTGCCAGTGAAAAACAAAACAAAATCAGGATTGAACAGCATCACCTGCTCTCTGTTGTACATTTTCATCCTCCTATCCATCAAGTTGCTGCAGTCTTTTCTGTTTTTTGATCCTTCTCTTTTCCCCAGCATAGCTAACAGAATCCCAGTTTTCCTTAGCAACCTCGCTTAGCTCATTCTAAGCCCTGGCACTTCAGACTCTATTCAAACAGTATTTTAAATGCTTTAATTTAGAATTAATTTTTCCATCTGCTATGTAAACTCAATATCATTGGATCTTCAATCTTATTTATATAAGTCAAGAATTTTTGACCTGGGGTCCATGAACTTGTATGTGTGTGGTTTTAATATTTTCATATTTGTATAGGTGTCTCCAAAGTCTCAGGGCAGTATTAAGCTATAGTAAACTGAAAACTTTAAGTTTTAGTAGCTTTGAGACACTCTGTAATTCAGCATACTTGGTTTCGTCCTACGTAAATTTTTTTTATGCATTTAAAAATATTATTTGGAAATAGGATTCTTAAGTTTACCAGACTGCCAAAAGTGTTGACCATACGAAATAGGTTAAGAATTACTGACCTTTGTTCGTGTCCTCCCATTAATTACACAGGGGGACGGGGCATATCTTTTAAAAGTCAAAGTAAATACTCTCCTACCTGGAAATCAAAGTCTTTGGATTCTGGGGGCAGCATGGTTGAAGGTGGAAGGTCTGCAAGAAAAGGCCATACTAATGATTAGTCAATTGAGAGACAGACTTGGATATACCAGGTTGTCACATTCTAGAAATGAAATAGTGTTTATGATGTGCCAAGGTGTCTCACTGATACAGGAGGAAGAAGTATCAATTCAAAGGACAAGAGACTCCCACAGTATCCAGATCATTGACAATAGTTCTGTTTCTTATCAAATCAGTCCATGAGGTGGTTCTGGAAAAGGCAAGGGAGAAGGATGACTTGTACTGCATAACCCTCACTATAAAAAACATAATTGTGCAAGTCTTAGCCCCTTAATTTGGTCTGCATGTGTTGTCTTCAAAATTGAAGGACAGTTATTAAATCCAGTCTTTTTAGACATCTTTTCTTTTCCTTTTTTTTTTTCCTGGAATCACTTGTATTTGCATCATCAGGGAGAAGCATATCATGGTTTCTTACCGTTTCCTTCTCAGAATCCTCTGAAAGCCTTTTTCCTCAAATCTAGGGTACATGTCACATTGTGAGATTTTCCTTTCCTCTAGCATGAATTCTAAGAGGAATGGATATTTCTTCCCAAGGATTGTATAGTATCTGTTCCAACAATCAGTTTTTCCTAGTCAGTTAGATTTAGGAGTTCCATTGTTGTTCTTTTTACCTTTTGAAAAATGAAATTATCATTAAAGAAAGGCAGGAATTATTAATGCACTGTTGGTGGAGTTGTAAAATTATCCTACTATTCTGGAGAACAATTTGGAATTATCCCCAAATGACAAATAAGCTGTGCATACCCTTTGATCTGGCAATATCCTTACCAGGTCTGTATCCCAATGAGATTTTTTACAAAGGGGAAAGGACCTATTTGTAAAAAAACATTTATAGTAGCTCTTTTTTCTAGAGGCAAATAATTTGAAATTGAGGGATACCGGATGTAAATGTAATAAAATACTATTGTGCTATAAGAAATGACAAATAGATTTAAGAAAAACTTGGAAAGACTTACATGAATTGATGAAAAGTGAAGTGAGCAGAACCAGGAGAATACTGTAATAGTAATAGCAACATTGTATAATGATCAATTTGTATGATGACTTGGCTATTCTCAGCAATACAATGATCCAAGAAAATTCCAAAAGACTCATGATGAAAAATGCTAGCCGCCTCCAGAGGAAAGAACTGAGGAAGTCTGAATGCAGATTGAAGCATTCTGTTTTTACTTTATTTTTTCATGTTTTTTTTTTCCTTTGGCCTGTTTGTTCTTTCACATTACAACTAATATGGAAAGATGTTTTATATGATTGCATATATAAAACCTATACCAAATTACTTGCCATTTTAAGAAGGAAGGAGGAAAGGGAGAGAAAAAAATTTGGAAATGAATGTTAAAAAAAATCTTTACATGTAATTGGAAAAAAATGCAATTATAAAAAAGAAGGAAAGCCAGGAATTTACAGACAGGGTTTTTGGCAGAGAGAGCTCCAGCATATGTCTGGTTAATTGAAGATCCCTAACACTACAGCATCAGGCTTCTGGGACAAATTTATGATTCATTTCTCAAACTTCTCGCCTATTTTCTCATTTTTCCATGGGGTCTGGAATAGAATGGACAATTGTATCATTTCTATTTCTCCCTCCATTGATTTTCAACTAAATGCTTCCCTTTCTAGATTCTGGATTTCCTTATATGTATATATGCACACATATAGATATGTTTTTGACTTAATATATGTATGCATGTATTTTTGTATATTATATGAAACTATGTGTCAATATTATTATATTTATATCATATATATTTTAATTGTTGTTATCCAGTTGTTTCTGACTCTGTGACCTCATTTGGGATTTTATTGGTAAAGATACTGGAAAGGCTTGCCATTTCTTTCTCCAGTTCATTTTATAGATGAGGAAACTGAGGCAAACAGGGTTATAGCTCTTAAAGATTGTAAAACACTTTACAAATATTATCTCATTTTAATCAATCAATTAATTAATTAATTCTGGGAGATATTATTTTTTAATTTTAAATTATTTGTCCAAAGTTACACAACTAGCTAGCAACTGAGGTCAGAATTGAATTCTTCTTTCCATGCTGCCTATAACTAGTTAATAAAAACAATAGCTAACATATTTATAGAATTTACTGTGCTACGGTCAGTTATTATCACATTTGATCCTTAAAGTAACCCTGGGTGATTATTATCTTTATTTTACAATTGAGAAAACTAAGGTGAACAGAACTTAAATTATTTGCTCAGTCACCCAGTTACTAAGTGTCTGAGGCTAGATTTGAACTCAGATCTTCCTGACTTCAGGGCAATTATTACACCAAGCCTCTACCTGAGATCACACCGAATAAGGAGATGTCCTATCCCATTTTGGGGCCATGATCTTTATAACAAGGGAGGAAGCAAGAATCTGAACACAGACTACCAAAATCGGAGGACTCAAGGAGAGGAGCTATAAAAATTATAACTATTAGCTATTACATCAACACTCCCATTCATTTGACCCCCCAACACTCGCCACCTAAATTATTCCCTTTATGAACTTAGCCAAATGACTAAATTTTTCACTTTATCTTTGGGAGAGGTATTGGGACCTCTTGGAAAATAAAAATATTATTCCTATTCAAGGGTAGAATGGGGGGAAGGAGGCATGTTAAGACTTTACCAGCCATTACCACCTTAAAACAAATTAGCTTTATCAGATCAACCATCTGATAAAAGGGATGGAGACAGGAATGACTCTCAGTTCTTCATTCACCTCCTAAACTGGAATTTAAGACTGATAATTAGTCATGCCCAAGCAAAAGACCTGTTCCATCAGCTAAAAGAGAAGCTCATCTTTTGCCTTCTCTATTACCCACTAGAGAGTAATGATGAACAGAGAAATAAGGAAAAGTAGAAGGAAAGCTCCCATAATCCAAACTGGATAAAGAAGAAGGCATTATGCTTGTATCAATTATAACCCATTCGTTTACTTTTTAAAACTTAATTTATTTTCAATTAATCAGCATTTATCTTCTCTTTCTCCTCTGCCCAGCCCCACTGATAAAAAAAATAAAAGGAAAGGAAAAGGAAACCCTTGTAATAAATATGCAGAGTCAAGCAAAATAAATTTCTGCATTGGTCATATCCAAAAAATTCATGTCTCCTGTATCGAGTTCATCACCTGTTTCAAGAAGTGAATAAGCATGGATCATCACTGGTCTCCTGAAACTGTGGTGGGTCATTTCCTTAATCAGAGTTCTCAAGTCTTTCAAAGTTGTTTATTTCTGTACTGTTGTTTTAACTGTATACTGAAATAAAAAATGAGAATATTTGTTAAGTGTTATGAAACTGATAGTTGTCATTGTTCTTAAATTCATTTCCTGGTTTAATTCTCTTTGATCTCACTTCTAAGTCTTCATAGAGTTCTCTGAAAATATCCCTTTCTTATTTCTCTCCGAATCAAATTCCTATGTCATAATCTGCTCATGCATTGGAGGACAGATGGGCATCTCCTTTTTTTCTAAATTTTGCCATATAAAAAAAGAGCCCAGATACATATTTTTGTTTATGTAACTCAGTCCTTTTACAATCCAAGAAGTGCAATAAGGATGAGACCATCATAGTCAAGGAGGCACAGGGAGACAACCAGATTTAGGTAGTTGGTTCAGTAGTTTTGTGTATATATCTATTACAACCATGGTGATGATCAAGATGTTGCTAGCTTATAGGCAGTTGATGGCACAGTGGTAAGAGTGCTAGACCTAGATTTAGAAGCTGAAATCCAGCATCAGATATTTCCTAGTTTATGACCCTGGAAAACTCACTTAACTCTGTTTGCCTCAGTTTCCTCAACTATAAAATGGGGATAATAATAGTAGCTATCTTGAAGAATTGTTGTGAGCATCAAATAAAAGAATATTTATAAAACTTTCTTAGCTTAAATTCTTATAGAATTATAATTCTTACTTTCCATATGATACATGGAAAATTTATCCCATGCATTCTCTTTTTTGTCCCATTCTTCCATGCTGGCTCCAGATATACCTACCTCTATATCTATACCACAACATGAGACCATCCACATTGCCATACAGAGTTTAAGGCTATAAGGTTATTATATGATCTAATTAGAGTACATTTTGATTCCAACCCACCACTTTTGGAGTCTAATTTCTCATTTTCTCTTAGCTGTAGATGTCATTCTTCTTCATTATCTTCCCCATTTATACCATTTTCTTTCCTCTTCCATCAATCATATGATAAACCCTTGGAATGTTGCCATATTCTCCACTAATCAAAGGGACTTCAGGAGGAAATTCAAGAAGAATTCTTCACGGTTTTCCATAAGTCACCAAATACATTATCAGTCTGTACATCCTTGACCCTAAGCAGTTTCTTATCTAGTATTCAGTAGTCCATCCTTATTCTTGCTGGACCTCTATCTGGTTTAATTTCTTTTTCCCCCAAATATGTGTAAAGACAATGTTCAACATTCATTTTTTTAGGTTTTTTTGGTAAGGCAAAGAGGGTTAAGTGGCTTGCCCAAGGCCACACAGCTACGTAATTATTAAGTGTCTGAGACCGGATTTGAACCCAGGTACTCCTGACTCCAGGGCCGGTGCTTTATCCACTACACCACCTAGTTGCCCTGCTCAACATTCATTTTTGTAAAGCTTTCTCCCTCCCATCCTTCCCTCTCTCACCTTAGGATAGCAAGTAATCTGATATAGGTTATACATGTTGTGTTACAGATGTTTCCATATTAGACACACTGTGAAAGAAGAATCAGAACAGAAAGGGAAAAACCATGAGAAGGAAATAGCAAACAGAACAAAAAACTAATTTTAAAAAGTGAAATAGTATGTTTTAATCTGCATTCTGATTCCATAGTGCTTTCTCTGGATGTAGATGGCATTTTCCTTAGGAGGTCTTTTGGAATTGTCTTTGATCATCATGTTGCTGAGAAGAACCAAGTCAATCATAGTTGCTCTTAAAGTGTACAATATTCTGATTCTTCTCACTTCACTTAGCTTCAGTTCATATAAGTCTTTCCAAGTTTTACTGAAATCTGCCTGCTCATTATTTCTTAAAGGGCAATAATATTGTATTATATTCATATCTGCTTTAATTTCTTCATCAAAATAAACATATCCTGCAGTTTGCTTTTGTGTACATTAATTTTCAGACTTTCATTCTGTCAGGAAATAGTGGTAGAATTTTTCTAGTTTCTAGGCTATTGGTTGAACTGTGCTTACTATTATCGAAAGGGGAATATTGTTGCCATTGTCTTCTGCCTTCCATAGCTATAAAATGCTGAAGGAATCAGGGTTCACTAGAAGTAAAGAATTAGTATAGACTATTTTAAAATTGGTACAAACTATATTTTTAAAATGTAATTCGGAGTTTTCTATATAGCAAACAAGAAAGGCAAAACTCAATAAACAGGACTGGAATGACTCTTGGAGAAACTAATGAAAATTTGAGTTGTAGGAATGAGACTGATCTTCAGAGAGATTCTTGACAACTTTGATTTTTCTCAGACAATGGGATCACATAGATGCTCTAAAAAGGTTAGAGTCAAATACTTTAATTCATGCTACCTGAGAAGATTCCCAAATCTATCAGCAACTTTGATTTTTCTCAGACAATGGGATCACATAGATGCTCTAAAAAGGTTAGAGTCAAATACTTTAATTCATGCTACCTGAGAAGATTCCCAAATCTATCAGCATGATAACTTGGAAAAATCACCAGCCAAGACTCTAAGTCCAATGCCATCTTTCAAATTCTCACTTACTTGGTACAGTATGAGCAAGTCACTTATTCTCTTGAAGTGAGTGCCTCTCCTATAACAAAGGGATCATAATATCTATCTTATATATGTCAAAGAGTTGTTGTACATATCAAATTTAGTAATATTTAAAAAGTACCTGGTAAGCTTTAAAACACTACAAAGGTTGTCTACATATGTCCCCAAGTTAGATTCCATAAAGAAAAGATTTTGTCCTTATTTTGTGTTACGGAGCTCTTGGGCAGTTTGGTGAAGTCTATGGCTCCTTTCTCAGAATAATATATTTAAATGCATAACATACATAAGATTACTAAGAAAACCAAAGATTAATGAAAATAAAAATGTTATTTTTTTCTCATTCAAGTTCAAAATCTATCACTGACCTCTTAGGGACACATGTATGCTAGGTTAAGAACCCCAATAGAAAAATTATAAAGAAAGAACAAGAATAGTAGTTGAAACATCCAAAAAGACACAGAAGACAAAATCCAAGGGAAAAGCCTGGAACTTCAAATACTTATACTCAGATACACAAAGTTTAGTGGTGGGCCTATGTATCACTGAAATTTGGAGGAATTAGATCCATGCTTCAACCATGGCTCTCATGGTATACCTTAATCAAAAGAATCAGAATAAGTTGAAAAAGGAGTAGATGTAGGGTTGCATTGAATATTAAGAAGGTATGCTTATATGAGAAAACCCAAGAATCAGAAGGGGAAAAACAAGATGATGATGATTTGGGTAAAGGTCAATGAAGAGAGAAAGAGAGGTTATTTTGTCATTGGAATATATAACAGACCAAAGGAGGAAATAGATGAAGCCTGGGAAACACATCACAAGTCTGGCTTAGGGGCCTGATATAATAGAATTGGGATACTTCAGTTCTCCAGACAGCTACTAGAGTTCTTTGCTAAAAAACAAGACAGCTAATGGTTTCTTTATGTGGCTCTTGATAATAATTTAATCCCTCAAAAGGTAAGGAAACCAACAGGGAGAAATTTTATTCTGATTCTGGTTCTCACCAATAGGAGGAACTTATTTGCTGGTGTGGAAATGATAGAAACTCTGGGAGGAAGGTGACCTTATTCTTGGAATTTGTGATAGAAAAGAAGAAAATCCAAATACAATCTGACATGTACTCTAGATTTTGGAAAAGCTATTGTAAAGGATTCAGAGGAAATATAGGTAGGATACCTTGGACTAAAACGCTACTGGGGATATTGGCTCAGGAGGGAAAGGGAAATGCTTAAAAAAATGGGAATTTTGAAGACTCAAAGGGAAACCATTCCAATGAAGGAGAAAAATGAGATTTGTATGAATAGAATGATGTAGATGCAGAGAGAATTCACCCCTCAGAAAGAAATGTGCAGAAGACAGAAGTAAAACGACAGGAGCATGGCACTATTCTGTAAAATAGCATGTGATTGATAATTAAGAGAAGTTAAGAACAGCAAAAAGTGGGTAGAAAGTTTTTAGGTGGAGAGAAAAAGGATGAGCAAAGAATGAAAAAGATCTTTTCTTGCTTTGTACAGGATGATAATAACTGCAAAAAGGGAGAAAGCAGAGCTGTTCAACTCTAATTTTGTACCTATTTTCTCTGCCAAGGAGATTGACTGATATCTGAACTAGAAATCATAGGAAAAATAACTATTGAGGAGTTGGTACTCAACATGTATAAGGAGATAGTAAGAAAGCATCTGATTACCCTAGACCAGAGGTGTTAAAGATATGATTCATGCCACTGCAATATTAGAGGCATGGAGCAGATTAAAATGTAATTGGTAAATATTTAACAAAACAGATAAAAATACAAAAAAACCCATAAATAACAATTACATTTTTAAACCAAGTCAATAAGCAGTTCTCAGGGATTCATATGTTACAATTTAGTGAACCTTTTTATATTTGAATTTACATTACTGCCCTAGATAAATTCATCTAGCTAAGATATAATACATCTCTGGACACTGAAAAATCTGGTGGACGAGACTTCTGAGCTATTGCCATTGATATTTGAAAGATCATTGAAAGTAGGAGAAATACATTAGAATGTGAAAAAGGGAAATGTCTAGATTTTTTTAAGCAAAAAACAAACAAACAAACAAAAAAAACCAGAGTCCACAAACTATAAACCAAACATTTGGCTTTAATTTCTTGAAATATTCTAGACTGGATCATTAAAGAGATATTGAGCATCTAGTTAAGTAAAAGATGATCAAAAAATGTCACCATGGCCTCATCAAACACAGATTATGCCAGCTAATTTTTTTAAGAATCACAAAATGAGAAAATAAGAGGAATGCAGTGGATATAATTTACCTAGATTTTTAGCAACAGTTTTTCTACAGTGTTTCACATTCTTGTGTAGAAAATGGAGAGATGTTAACTAGATGATAATGAAATTAGATAGATTCAGATCTAGTTGGATGACTGGATTTAAAGTACTTTTTAATAATTCAATGTGAACATGGGCTACAGTGGAGTACCCCAGGGATTAATGCCTGCACTTCTTCTATTTAATATTTTTATCAGTGGTTTAGAGAAAGGTATAGATGGCATGTCCATCAAAGCTACAGAGGACACAAAACTGTGTCACAGAGTGGAGTTGCTAACCCCGCCCCCCATCCCCCCCATCACCCCGTCATTGTCTGCCTGCTTTTGGTCTTTCTGTTTCCTTTTCTTTTTTTTTTTTTTTAAGATTTTTTTTCAAGGCAATGGGGTTTAAGTAGCTTGCCCAAGGCCACACAGCTAGGTAATTATTAAGTGTCTGAGGTCGGATTTGAACTCAGGTACTCCTGACTCCAAGGCCGGTGCTCTATCCATTGCGCCACCTAGCCGCCCCTGTTTCCTTTTCTGAGAATAGTGATTTTAGCAGTTTCCAGTCTTAGACTTACTTCATTGATAATTCCAAGGCCTAGAGTTCCAAAGATTAAGGATCCTTAAATTCAAGTGTCAGGTACCAGTTTCCCAAAGAGAGAGAGACGATTTCTTAACAGTTCGCTGACCATTCTACAGTATAGACTGAGAATTCTCTAAGCAGAGCATAGAGAAGGGGGGGACATAGGGGAGACATAAAGAAGACATAAAGACATAAAGAACACTGAAGGACTGGTTCCTGTCCTCAGCGAGCTTACAGCATTTGTGTTCAAAGTGACACAGCAAATTGTGCAAGGAAGTTGTGAGAGAAAACACAGTGAGACAATGGTTAAAGTCAGATACATTTTGAGGTAGGCAGACTCTAGAGGAAGCAAGTTCTGAGCATAAGATTTTAAAAAAAGGTGAAAAATTTTGTATCAGAAAGGAGGGGGAAGAGAGAGCTAACATCTTCCCATCTCTCCTGCCTCCTCCATTCACTCTGAAGAGTTATCTAGCTATGACTAACAAGAAAGTCATACCATTACATACCATTGTGGCCCAGGAGTCTGTTCCAGAGATTCTGGGTTCCCAGAAACTGTATTCAATTCTGGAGGACTTGACCCTTAGATGGGTCATATTCTTGTTTTTATTATGTTCCCACCTTGGAGTAAAACTCTAGGAAAATCTCTAAAATCCAGGGTTGGTATGATTCATATCTAGGTTTCTCCAAATATGGGTAGCAGGATCTGCTTTGATAAAGATTGCCCCTGGGGCAGACCTGGATTACAATATTGAGACCCCACCTCAGTCTCCATTTGGAACCATTACAGTTTCTCCTCAGATGCCTGACCCCTTTGTCCTTCGTTACTGTCAGTCAAGATAGCACCAGTCTCTTCTTCTTTCTCCCCTCCCCTCTGCTTCTCTGGGAGTATGGAAATACCATGGGTCTGGAATGGTACAATATCCTCTAGTCTCTCAGGCACTGCCATTTGCCTTTCAACTAAACTCTTCTTTATGTGTTGCTGCCTCCTATTAGACTGTGAGTTCCTTGAAAATAAGGAATGGATAATTTTCTATTTGTGTTTATAGCATGGTAAGTGTACTCATTGTGCTGTCCATCAAAGCTACAGAGGACACAAAACTGTGTCACAGAGTGGAGTTGCTAACCCCGCCCCCCATCCCCCCCCATCACCCCGTCATTGTCTGCCTGCTTTTGGTCTTTCTGTTTCCTTTTCTTTTTTTTTTTTTTTAAGATTTTTTTTCAAGGCAATGGGGTTTAAGTAGCTTGCCCAAGGCCACACAGCTAGGTAATTATTAAGTGTCTGAGGTCGGATTTGAACTCAGGTACTCCTGACTCCAAGGCCGGTGCTCTATCCATTGTCCGCCCCTGTTTCCTTTTCTGAGAATAGTGATTTTAGCAGTTTCCAGTCTTACTTACTTCATTGATAATTCAAGGCCTTTCCCAAAGATTAAGGATCCTTAAATTCAAGTGTCAGGTACCAGACGATTTCTTAACAGTTCGCTGACCATTCTACAGTATAGACTGAGAATTCTCTAAGCAGAGCATAGAGAAGGGGGGGGACATAGGGGAGACATAAAGAAGACATAAAGACATAAAGAACACTGAAGGACTGGTTTCCTGTCCTCAGCGAGCTTACAGCATTTGTGTTCAAAGTGACACAGGAGGGGCAAATTGTGCAAGGAAGTTGTGAGAGAAAAACACAGTGAGACAATGGTTAAAGTCAGATACATTTTGAGGTAGGCAGACTCTAGAGGAAGCAAGTTCTGAGCATAAGATTTTAAAAAAAGGTGAAAAATTTTGTATCAGAAAGGAGGGGGAAGAGAGAGCTAACATCTTCCCATCTCTCCTGCCTCCTCCATTCACTCTGAAGAGTTATCTAGCTATGACTAACAAGAAAGTCATACCATTACATACCATTGTGGCCCAGGAGTCTGTTCCAGAGATTCTGGGTTCCCAGAAACTGTATTCAATTCTGGAGGACTTGACCCTTAGATGGGTCATATTCTTGTTTTTATTATGTTCCCACCTTGGAGTAAAACTCTAGGAAAATCTCTAAAATCCAGGGTTGGTATGATTCATATCTAGGTTTCTCCAAATATGGGTAGCAGGATCTGCTTTGATAAAGATTGCCCCTGGGGCAGACCTGGATTACAATATTGAGACCCCACCTCAGTCTCCATTTGGAACCATTACAGTTTCTCCTCAGATGCCTGACCCCTTTGTCCTTCGTTACTGTCAGTCAAGATAGCACCAGTCTCTTCTTCTTTCTCCCCTCCCCTCTGCTTCTCTGGGAGTATGGAAATACCATGGGTCTGGAATGGTACAATATCCTCTAGTCTCTCAGGCACTGCCATTTGCCTTTCAACTAAACTCTTCTTTATGTGTTGCTGCCTCCTATTAGACTGTGAGTTCCTTGAAAATAAGGAATGGATAATTTTCTATTTGTGTTTATAGCATGGTAAGTGTACTCATTGTGCAATAAGGATATCAGATGCAGGGCAACTTTGAAAAATATTTCCTACCACAGGAAATGCATATGATGGAAAGGATGCACAGGTACATGTGAACAGGCACAGGAAACACTCAAGTGATCTATTAGTTTCATTAGATTCCTCTTGGAAGGGCAAATGCTAAGCAAATATTAACATTCATTTTGATTCTAGACCATTAACCATCTCCCAGCAGTTACATGGAATGTTGGTTCAGATCACTTGGTTTCTCATGGTATGGCTTTACTTTGTCCAGTTGCTGGATGATTCTGTTGGCACCCCCTTCTTCCTCCTTAGAGAAGCAAATTGTTAAGAAATCATCTCTCTCTTTGGGAAACTGGTACCTGACACTTGAGTTTAGGGATCCTTGATCTTTGGAACTCTAGGCCTTGGAATTATCAGTGAAGTAAGTCCAAGACTGGAAACTGCTAAGATCACTATTCTCAGAAAAGGAAACAGAAAGACCGAAAGAAGGCAGGCAATGACAGGGGGTTTAGCAACTCCACTCTGGGATTCACCTGGGAAATTTTAGACCACTCACCATATGAAATTCTTTGATGTCTGCTGTAAGGGTGTGGAAGGGAGGAAAAATGACCTCCCTATACTCTTATTTTTCTTAGACTGGAAGTTCAAGGGAAAGAGAGAGCATGAAATGAGAAAGGGGTCTCAGGGATGGGTCATTTCAAGCTTTTTTTAAAAAAAAATAGCGCATAGGGCAAATGGTGTGTGGGAGGTCTTCTGACTAGTCTGTCTCTTCCACTAATTATTTTAGGGGCATACCCAATCACTGGGGACCAATCAAAATGGTTCATTGTATCCTCTCATGACCAGCACAACCCTGTTCCCATCATGCATATCTTCAGTAATCTTCAGAAGTCACCTACTTCTTGAATGGGTCATCTTTCATAATATATTTCAGACCATTTGCAACCATGAGACTGCCTAATCTCTCTAATTTAAGATTCTAAATTGCAGAGCTGCAGAACAAGCACAAATACATATTAGTATAAGAAGGTTCTTCATTGGGAATTCCCTACCTAGATGTAGTCATAGATATGCCTCCCTTTGGTAGTCTGTGTTTACTTATTTATATAAGGTTCAGAGTTCCATACCCCCTCACATTAATTTACAGGATATTAAAAACCTGATACTTATTTTTAAGGAGTTACAGAATAAACTAATCGATCAATGGACATGATGTTTAAATAAGATGCCTAAATACTGAGATGTACCATTTTGATTGGATCAGAAAGGAGAAAAAATCCAATACATAAATTGATTTACCGAACAAGGTAACCAACCATTTCTAGGAACTTGAAATAGCAGGTAAATTTCAATAGTTCCCCCCTTCTAGAAGAGTTTAGTTAAGTGGTAGAAGATTTCAAGTTCAATAATGCATACCATTTTACCTATCCTAGAGAACAAGTCACTGGGGGCATGAGCCTAGAAGGACTGTTACCTTTCTTTTCTCATTGACTATATTATTAGAAAGACTGGACAAATAGGAGACAATGAATTCATTCAGGAACAGAGAGCACCAGGCCAAGGACAAATATGGACAGAGATAAATGACAACAGAGACATCCAAGGGAGGAAATATTTAAAAGGGTTAGCTTAGACATATGCCATTTATGGATTCCTCAAAAGCACCAACCCTTAGAATCCAAAAAGTATTATCTCCAAAGGGAGCCTCATGAGAACTATACAAGGGAAAAAAAGAACTTCCCTTAACCAGGACTTATAAAGTTACATTTCACCATATGCATTCTCTACTTCTCAATACCATTTTTTACCATAAGTTTGAGTTCACTCAAACATGAGTATGCAAGAGGAGAATGCTCCCTTCATTTTGGGGATATTTTATACCAATTCTTCTTCCTAAAACTGTTGAGTAAATGTTTCTTGTCAAATATCATATGAAGATAATTGTCTAATTTGACTAATTATCAATGGTAAACATATTGGTGAGGGCTTGGGGGACTGATAATATTGGAAATCCAACTCCTCATGGTCACTTAACTCAAACTTAAATAGGAATTGAGCCACCTCTAGTGATCCAGCAGATCAAAATGTTTGCAAATTGAATAAGTAGCCTCAAAGGAAGAGTTACACTTCTTCATGTATGTGTTCTTCCCCTCTCTCTCCCTCTGTCATAGAATATCAGCTCCATGGAGGTAGAGACTTTTTTTGGCTGTGTACTCTTAGGCAAGTTAAAGGCCCTTTATAAAGGCTTGTTGATTGGTTTATTTTGGTTTTTTGATTATTTTAATTCTTTTGATATTATATTTTAGGATCTGCAGCCATATAGAATTACCAGATGAATATGAGTCTTAAATCCTGGGCTTTTGTAGTAATGAGAAACTTAAGATCCTTGAAAATTCCGCCCTACCTCTCAAATAAAATTTAAAATTATTTCTTTCCCCAGCTTAATTAGTTTATCATCTATAGATAGTATATGTTCAATTTACACATATTGATGAACTAATTCAATGGGCTACCATAGAATTAGCATCCTGAGGCTTCTAAGTGGCACAGTAAATAAAATATTGGCTCTAGAATCAGGAAGACTGGAGTTCAAACCTAACTTCAGATACTAATTATGTGACCTGGGCAAGTCAATTAATTTCTGGTTGTCTCAGTTTCATAAACTGTAAAATGGGGATATTAATAGCGCCTACCTACCAGGGTTGGTATGAGAATCCAATAAAATAATATTTGTAAAGAGCTCAACACACAGTGCCTTAAACATGTTAAATAGTTTTTTAGTCATGTCTGACTTTTCATGACCCCAATTGGGATTTTCTTGGCAAAGATGCTAGTGTAGATTGCTATTTCCTTCTTCAATTCATTTTACAAATGGGGAAACTGAGGCAAACAGGGTTACATGACTTGCCTAGGGCCATATAGCTAGTTAGTGTCTGAAGCCAGGTTTGAACAATTAAAGATGAGAATTCCTGACTCCAGGCCAGTTCTCTATTCACTGGACCACAGAGCTGCCAGTTGACACATAGCAGACCCTTATTGCTTGTTTTCTTCCTTCCTATCCACTCATCTGAATGTCATAATCTGCTCAGTACTAATTTTTTATTTACTTTGTCCATTGTGGATAGCTGGGTTAATTGCCTTTTCATTGCTTATGTACTTATGCACAACGTTAGATATAGATATAGATAATCTATTTAAGATAATAATAGACCAGAAATCTATTAATATGAAGTTTGTTGCCTATAAGGTGTATTTTACAAAATATCTCCATACTATGTAGTGATTACAAAGTTCTATCATAATAAGAATAAGTTCAGAGTTAGAAGGAATCTTAGACTTTATCTATTGCAAATCCCTCATTTTACAGATGAAGAAACCAAGACCAAGGGAAATTAAGTGTGACTTGCCCAAGTCCTACAGGAATTGAATCAGAAACCTGGTGTGCTTTACTCTGTACTATGCTGCTTCTATTTCAGCAATTTCTTTATTTCCAGGAGAATTTAAGAATAGGAATTGAGGTTGTTGTTTGGTTTTTTAATAGTTTTTTTTATAATTGTTTATTGAATTCATTGCTATAGATTTCACTAAAAAGATTTTCTAGGGTTAAACAGAATTGATAAAGTCATCTGAGAATAGAAACCTTCTAAGAACCTAGTCATCCACTGTAACCTCTTCTTTTATCTGGAGCTCAGGTAGGAAATCTATGACACTGGCAAACATCTTTGGCAAACATGTCTTTCCCTGTTTAACACCTGACTTGATGTCAGTACTCAGTATATTATTGAACAGTTGCATCTTGTCATAGAGTCTTCAATGATTGTGATGTATGCAAGAGGCACCTTGTCTAAAGACAGCCTTCCAAGCTACATTTACTGTACTGCCTTCTTGAAATCAATAAATAAGAAATACAGCATGTTCTTCTGTAAACCTTGTGTCAACAATTCTCATGTGACCCAGAGGTCCCTGGCACACTTTAATGGACTTTCTTAGTCTCTTGGCTCCCACCTAAGCAACCTGTGAATGTTTATGCAAACTTCTCCACTACTTAGACTGATTCCTACATATATGCATTCCATTCAAAATATAAATCAGCAATTACTCAACTAGGTTTTATTGAGCATCCACTATGTACTAGTTCCATACAAGGTAAAACCGATAGATAGAGTCTCCACAGTGAGAAGAGCATTGTCTTGGGATGACATAGGTTTAAATTCTGCCTCTAAACCCCACAACCTATATAGTCTTTGACGTCTTAATAGGCATCTTAATTTCTCTGTGCCTCAGTTTCTTCACCTATAAAATGAGTTTGAATAAATGATTCCTGAGATTCTTTTTGGCTAGATTCATGATCTTACCCCTAAAGAATTTAAATTTACACATTTTAAAATTTAAACATTTAAATAGATAAATGGGTGCACTAGCTGTTGGGATAGGGATCTGGTGTGGTCAGGAAGGGGCTCAGTGTTAAGAGTGATCTTGAGCTGAGCTTTGAAGGATGTTAGAACTGCTAAGTAAAAGTGGGAAAGGGGTCACATATTAGACATGGAGCAGACTTTGTAAAATGGTATATCACATATGAGAGATGGCAGGGTAATTTGGTTGGATCATAGAGTTCATAAAGGGGTGGAAAGAGAGATTAGAGCCTTCTAATACAACACAGAGACATTTTAGAAGCAACAGGAAGTCAAATTTCTTAATCAGTAGAGTGGCATGTACAGACCTGTGTTTTAGGAATGTTGATTTGGCAACTATATGGATGATAGATTGGAAAAAGAAGACAATGGAGGAAAGAAAAGCCAAATAGGAAGCAGCAGAATGGTCCAGGCAAGAGGGAAAGGGGATTAAATTAGGATGCTTACCATGTAAATAGAGAAAAAGAGGAAAGGGGATGAGATGTTGTGGAGGTATTCTTAAGACTTGGCAACTATTGAACATGTGAACTGAGGGAGATGGAAGAGTTGATAATGACTTGAAGACTAAATGTGAAGGAGAGTGGTATCTTTGACTAAGAATTAAAAATCCCAGAGACATTTGTAAAGGGTTAGGGAAAGAGAATGAGGTTTGTTTTGGATATATTGAGTTAGAAATGATTGTGGGACATTCATTTGGGAATTCCAATAGATAGTTTGTGATTTAGCTGTGGAGCTCAGATGGGCAGAGTGGCTTATGCTTATGCTCCCTGCTCAGGGAGGCTGAGATCGAGAGTTCTGATTTGTAGTGAGATAAACAGATTTCTACACTAAGTCTGACACCAATATGATAAGCCCCCATCAGTGGTGATCACTAAACTGCCTAAGGAGGGGAGAGTTAGTCCAGGATAGAAATGGAATAGGTTTAAAGTTCCTATTTTGATCAGTTGCAGGATTGGAACCACTGTGCTTCTAGCCTGGGCAAGAATGGTAAAATTAATTTTTAAAAAAATTGGAGCTCAGAAGATAGACTAAGAATGGAAATATAGATATGGGTGTCATTTTCATAAAAGTGATGATTGAAATAGTGGGAGATTGTGAATATAGAAAAAAGAGAATAGGGCTTAGATAGACTAAGGGCTTAGACAAGCCTTAGGTAAACCCACAGTTAGAAGTCAGGACGTGGATGATGACCCAGTTAATAAAGTAAGCTTAAAAATCAAGTGCTTACAATGTACTAGACACTGACCTACGTAGCAGAGATTCAGAGACAAAAACCTGAATAGTCTGTTGAATTTGGAAGCTTAGGCTCCATAGAGGAGATATTATGCACATGTGGAGGTTTTTAGAATAGCAATACATCCTCTCATTAAGGATAGGGAGCATCAGCAAGGAGCTACTTTTACCAATAAAGCTCATTTCCATCTCTGCAACTTAGAAGATCAGAGACTTTCTTAGAGCACTTAGAATGCCTAAGGTCATATATATCAGAGACATTCCTTAAACCCAAGTGGTCCTGCTGTCTATCCTGTGAACCATGCAAATTCTCCTAAGTGTATATGACACACACAGTGTGTGCATGTGATTATATGTATACACATAGGTACTCTATATACTATACACATATGCATATACATAGAAGTATATTGTAGCTATAGCTATATTTGTATACATATTGAACCTACATATATTATATAAAGTATGATGAAGGTATATAATGTTATGTAATAGACCCTAATGAGAGGGTCTATTACTGATATATGTATATATGTACGTATTTAAATATATATATATATATATATTTATATGCAACTATATATTCACAAAGCAGTTAAAACTCCTGTTCACCTGTGAGAGGATGCAGGGGTGTGTTGCTAAATGATTAATAACCGTCTCTCAGAAAAATGACATGAAACATTTTTAAGCTTAATTTATATTATTAACATTTTTCCATTCCTTTATTAAGTCTAGAAATCAACAAAACAGTCCATTAAATCATCATTTGCAGCATTTGCCAATTCCCAAGGTGTAAGTGCTCACATTGAAAACATACCTCTTGCATGCTAGCTGGAATCAGCTTCAACACACCCCTAAAGGTCATAGTGAAGGTATTAGAACCAGTGCTTAGGAATGGGAGGCCCTCACTAAGTCATGAACGTCTACATGTCTTAGGTTTCTAGTTATGATTGCCCCTTCAGGGGAGGTTACACCATAAATAAAGTTAATTTATCATTCACCTCACAGCAAGGCTTGTCAGCCTAAGAATTTTAAGATACTTAAGAGGCCTAGGAAGATAAAAAGACTTACCGTTCCATCATCTTAAGCTGAATAATAGGTTTTATCTGTTTTCATTTTTTTGTTTGTTTTTTTTTTAAATCCTCTTGGAGTGGACTAGAACTAGTTCTTTAAACAATCATTTCATACCCTCTCATATTCATAAGTCTCTGGATACAAAGCATAATATTCTCTCCTGCATGTCCTTGTTAGTGTTAGAGCAGATCTGACAGCCTTAGTAGTAAGGCACTACTTCTTTCCACACCAGGTCCCAGGGGATAAGCCAGTGTTTGCCTGGGGATCAAGGTCTCGAGAGCTAAGAGTATTAAACATACAGCTGCTAGCTTTGGAATGGAGGGAGGAAATTTTGCATTTTCTCCACCACATTTCATTTTGTTTTGCCTATTTCCAACTCAGATATCTTACTCAAAGGCTGTGTGAGCTGCTTGCAGCTGTGGCCCTTGGGAAGCAATTGTGTGTGACTTGAATGCTGATAAACTGTTTCAAGAGTGTACATTTAAAGGGGGAGTCCATGATTAGGTGTTGGGGGAACATCATCCTTATTATATATGGTCCTTCTCCCCAGCTGAAAGACAGTTAAATAGAGTACACAAGACAGAACTATTCAGTGAATAAATAGGAACATATAAACATATCAATTAAATAAAATGGTTAGAGGAAAAACGTAGGTGAAGGATTCTATTGTTGGATGACAGAATGAATGAACTAGGGAAAATTTCCTGGAGGATATGGACTTTGAGTTTAATCTGGGAGGAAGGAAAGGGTGAGATTTGGTGATCAGGTAGAAGACTGAACCATAGGAAAAGCTCGGTGTTGGAAGGGTGGTCATTTGAACAGTCATGTGTAAAATGGTTTAGAAAAGGAGGCACCTCTGAGGCTTTCTCATCCAAACCCTTCCCTTTACAGATGAGGAAACTGAGATTTGGGAGATTGTGATTTGTTCAAGGCCTTATATAGAATGTCAAAGTTGGCATAGAAAGGTGTAGTTGATAGAGGTCTGGGTCTGGAGTCAGGAACCTGAGTTCAAATCTTGCCTCAGACACAGTAGCTAGGTGACCCTGAGCAAGTCATTTGACCACTGTTTGCCTCAGTTTCTTCATCTGTAAGAAGGGAATGATGATAGCACCTGTGTCCCAGGGTGCTAAGAGTTCTGATGATGATGATGATGATGATGATGATTAACTAGGATCCAAGGGAGAGAAATTCATGAGATAAATGGATTATCTGGTGCTGGTGAGACTTGAATAAAGCAACTGACTGAAATTACAAATGAAATAGAAAGACCATTAGGTGATATCCTGGGATCATACTTCTGTGTTCCTGGGGGCAGGAAGAAAGAATTTCACATTTTCCATATCAAATTTGAGGTATTGATTGACTGATTACAGTGCAGATAATTGTAAGCATCTTTGAGACACTTCAGCTCTCCCAGATTCAAGACTGAACAGAGAAAAAACGGCAAAGAAGAAAAAAGAAATTTGAGGGTAGTTGCATAGCCCATACTTTTTATTACTCTCTACCAAGTTTCATCTAACTTCCAATTTAGGGACCCCTCACTTCTCACCTAGATTATTACAATAGACTTTTTGTTTTGTTTTGTTTTAGTTTTTGCAAGGCAATGGGGTTAAGTGGCTTACACAAGGTCACACGGCTACGTAATTATTGTCTAAGGTCGGATTTGAACTCAGATACTCCTGTCTCCAAGGTCAATGCTCTATCCACTGTGCCACCTAGTGGCCCCCTACAATAGACTTTCAAGGTATCTCCCTGCTTCTAATCCCTCCCCTCTCCAACCCATTCCTCCCCAAAATGACCACAATAACCTTCCTAAAACACAGATCTGACCATGCCATGTACCTGCTAAAAATGACTTCCTATTTCATGGCTTCCTATTGTTATTTAAAAATCAAATCATCTGACTCCAAATTTCCCTTCACACACTGTGCTAATTGATTAGCTGTTCTTCATTTTCTATCTCTATCACTTTGGTCAAACAGTACTCTAAATTTTGAATTTATTCATTCTTCACCTCCATCCTTTAGAAATCTGAAGTTCCCACAGGATTCAGTTACCACCTCCCACCCACCTCCCTAAATCTTTTGTGCTTTACCCTTCTCCAAATTATTTTGTATTTAATTCTCAGCATAGTAAACTCTTTGAGGGCAGGGAAAAATTTTTGCCTTGTTTTTCTTTTATTCTAGATTATTCAAGTCATCAAAGAGATAGATGAGAGTTATTGAAGAGGAATAAGTATTACAGGATATAGTCTTAGTGCCCACAGTTCAGAGATTGTAGAAAAGAGAAAGTTTTTCCTTGAAAAGTGTTGTTTTCCTTCATTTTAGAGACATGGAGAAGATGGTGTCATGACATGCAAGTAAACTGGATTTAAGTGCGTGTGTGGGGGTGGGGCCACACTCTCTCCTCTGGGTCCACTGGCAAGATACAGATCAGAACAACTGGAAATGGCTCCCCTTGTGAAAGTACTAAAAGAGCAAAGAGCCAGAATCAGGTAAATATTATGTAATCCAAGGTCAGAAAGGTATCATTAAAAAGCAGTTGAAGAGAAGGAATAAATAGAGGCTTTCCCTTTTATTTACAATCAGGTTTTTTGGTAGTTCATTAGGATTATATAACACCCCACTGACTTTTGCCTCACTTGTTCTCCAGATCTCAATAGTCTCCCTTTCCCAGCTTTCCAACTTTGCAGTTCATTAAGAGTGTTACCATCAAAACACATTTCTAGAGTTGTGAGGATAGAAATGGTATTGGAGAATGTCAAAGAGAGAGTGTGAGAAAAGACAGTGAAGAAAATAGAAAACACCCTTAAAAGCCTGAGAATAAATATAAAGAAGGTGGGACAATTAAAGAAGATATGAAGTCCTAGTCATGAAATACCAAAAAATTTCTAAATGATAATCAGGAGGATGGGAAAAAATCTGATGAGTCTATATATGTATAAGAAGTTGGAGATGAGAATATATAGAGGTGCAAAAGCTTAGCCTTGTCAGTACCAGAGGCTCATAGGTATATACATTGAAAGGGTCTCAGAGGTCATCTAGTCTAAGTCTCTCATGTTATACATGTGGAAATAGAGACTCAGGTAGGTAGTGATTAGTCCAAGGTTGCTCAGGTAAAACACATTAGAGATAGTATTTGAACCTGTTTAGTGACCCCAGAGTCAGGTCTTTTCCCATTATAGTTAGTATATGGAAAGGTGATAACACTACAAAAGTGAGACATGGACCTAGATCAGCAGGCATTCTAGACAATCATATTAGAACCAAGCAAGTTAGAGAAGAAATCAGGAAACAAAAGGAAAAACAGATAATGGGACAGACATCTAATCACAACAGGAGTCAAGAACAAAAAAAAAAAAGCCAAAACTACTCGAGCAGACCAGAATTTCAAGTCAGGTCAGATAGGAACCACAAGAAATCTTGCGTAAGTCAACAGGATTAAATCATCACTAAGACTTTATCCACTCCCCACTCTGACTAGACAAAAAATTCTTTAATAATATTGTCCTTTTGGGGGGGGTGGCTAGGTGGCACAGTGGATAGAGCACCAGTCCTGGAGTCAGGAGTACCTGAGTTCAAATCTGGCCTCAGACACTTAATAATTACCTAGCTGTGTGGCCTTGGGCAAGTAACTTTAACCCCATTGCCTTGCAAAAAAAGAAAAAAACAATATTGTCCTTTTTATATTTCCACAGTAATTGTATAAAGTAGGTGTTTGCTAACTGACTCTTGAATGATCATAGATTACAGAACTTTGGAGTTGGAAGGCAAACTCAGAAGCCAATTAATGAACCCAAATAGGAGGACTACAAATCCTTTCTACTCGATACTAACAAATAGTCAATCAGCCTTTATTTGAAGACCTTCAGGAAAGGGAAACCTATTTTGTCCCAAGATAGCCCAGTTCTCTAGGGGAAGCATCTCCAGTTCTGTCAACCAATTCTTGATATGACGACACAAATTTAAGGGACTATATCTTCTTGGTCATCTTCCTACACACTCTTTCCAGAGTGAATGAATGTTGGATTCTCATCTGAAAACAATGACTTTTTCAGTTTAGCAAATACTATGCATTGCATTGATAGGTGCTAGATGATGCTTATGGGAAGAAGGAAAGAAGAAAGAAGAGAAGAAACACAACTTAGTAATAATAGTTGGAGGTCATGGTTATTAGAATTCATATCATCATAAGACAAATTTCTGTGTTAAATTTATATATTTCTAAGTCCTAGCTAATACCACTTATTTAGAAGATAATTGGTATAAGCAAAATAATTAGGACAATCCTTTTGAGTTTGTTACGATGAAATTTAAATTGAACTCTTGGAAATACTACCTTTTGGAGGAGAAGAGTTTGGTACTTGTTTATTAAAAAAAGCTTGCAATTAGACTCAATAGCTATATATCCTAATGTGCTTTTTGAGCATAATCATCTAATCTTTGACCACTCTAGTTATCTGGCAGCTTTATTCATTGCATAAACCTCTTTTGGCCTTTTATATGGCAGGGTCTAGGTAAGGGGCATCCTTTGAACATTGACTTTTTTCCTGCTTACCTTATTAGATTTTGCTGGGCAATCAGCAAGTTTTAGTTAAAAATATGAGTCAGGTACTTCCACTGGGGTTGAGTGTCCAAATACAAAGAATCAAATAATCCTTATATGCAAGGAACCTCAATTTCTACATATGTAAAATGTTTTCTTCTTTATTTGCATATGGGTCAGTTATGTTCTAGTGAGCTTCAGAATGTCAGAAAAGCTTTCAAGAAAGCCTTCACTGATTCAAGTTGATAGCAACAATAGTAGGCATCTAGTAGACCCTGAGAAACATCCAGTCCAGAAGTGGATGGATCTATCAGCTAAGACATCACAATCTATAAGGACCTAGCCCAATTGAGATCTGGAACAACTCTTCCATCATTAATGACACACTCAGTAGTGAATTTTGTAGACACTACTTGAAGGGAGAAAAAGACTCCAGGGCCAGGAGTTGAAAGACCCAATGTTTTTTCTGTACACATGCCTGACTATTTTGTATTTTAAGATTGAGCCTTCACCCAACAGGAATTATATGCACAAAAGAGAGAATATACCCAGCTTGGGGGATGCTATTATAATTATAACAATAATAATATCCTTATATTACTTTCTCAGTAAATAGGAGGTTGTAAAATTTAGTTGATATCAACTGGTTAATCCAAATGGGTTAAGCATTCTGGATGGAGAATCATAAGTGAAGATATTAGGAAAACAAATCCCTCAGAATTAGACCTAGAACACTAAGGGGAGAAATAATCATTTCTCTAGGTGAACTCAACCTGCCAATCAAAACAGGGGTTGAGAGAGTGAGTCCAAGGACACATTGGAATATAAGCTCCTTGAGGGAAAGACTGTTTTTGTCTTTCCTTGTGTGTCCCAGCACTTAGCATATTGCCTGCTACATAATAAGTACTTAATAAATATTTGTTGATTGAGTCAATAGTTTAACTTGACAGTCTAAAGAACTGGTTTAACTCTAGACTGTGTGGAATTATAATGCCTCACATAAGGGAGGCAATAGGGCCCATGCATTTCACCCAGTTCACAACCCAAGTGGGATTTTAAATTTTGTGATAGGAGACACATTTCAGGAAGTTATTGACAAAATGGCACCCATGCAAAAGAGGACAAACATCATGCTGACAAAAGATGATCAATTGAAACAACAAGGTACCTTCTGTCTGGAAAATTCATTTCAATTCAACAAACACATATTTAGTGACTTCTAAGGTCAAGACTCTATGTTAGATAATAGGGATATAAAGCCAAAAATGAAATCCCTGCCCTCAAGGATATTATAGCATCTTCTGCTAGAGGAGTAGTTTATGAGTGAGTGTGGAGAATAAAAGATTTTCTAGGGGTATGACAGCAGTCAGTCAATGAACATTTACTAAATATTATACAATATTATTTATTATTATGTACTGGCTATGTAGCAGACACTGTGCTAATTACTGATAATTTAAAAAAGGTGATAGTCCCTACTCTCAGGAGGCTTACAATCTAAAAGGGAGACAACATGATAACAACTATGTACTCACAAGCTATATACAGGATAAAGTGAGATAATAGGTGAAACTCACTAGAATTAAGGGGCAACTGGAAAAGGCTTCCAGTACAGGGTGGGATTTTAGCTGAGATTTGAAAGAAGCTAGGGAAACCAGGAGATAGAGATAGAAAGAGAATTCTAGGCATTAGAGACAGTCAGTGAAAAATACACAGTTATAGATGGAGTTTCTTGCGTGAGAAACAACAAGGAGGCCAGTAGGGCATGTAGGGTGTGGGGGTGGAGTATAAGAACAGTGGAAAGTTCGAGAGTGGGTAATGAAGGGTTTTGGAGGTCAAACAGTAGATTTTATTTTGATCCTGAAAGTGATAGAAAACCATTGGGGTCTATTGTTTATTGAGTAGTTTATTGCTCCTTTAAGAATCACATCACCACACGGTTAGACCTATACTTTAGGAAGACCACTGAAGTGGACTAGAGTGGGGAGAGCTTTGTGGCAAAGGGACTAACTAGAAGGCTATTGTAATAATCCATGTGTGAAGTGGTAGCAGTTTCAGAGGACAAAAGGGACCTATTCAAGGTGTGTTATGAATGAACAGATGTTTAGGGAGGGTGAGAGACTGAGGAGTTAAGAATGCTAGCTAGATTGTCAGCCTGGGTGTCTGGGAGGATGGTCATACTCTCCCTAGCAATAGGGAACTTCATATGGGAGATCATTTAGAGGAAAAGATAATGAGTTCAATTTTAGACGTGTTGTTTTTAAAATACCTGTGGAACTTTCAATTCAAGATCCTGGTGGACCAAAATGACATCACTATATTAAAGTTACAGTGTGTCCATCTATGGAGGATCAGACCAATATGAGTTTCTCTAGGATGAAGGAGATGGGTATGCTTATAGGGAAGAGGGAAGCAGCTATACATATATATATATATATATATATATATATATATATATATATATATATATAGAGAGAGAGAGAGAGAGAGAGAGAGAGAGAGAGAGAGAAATTGGAGATAAGTGAAGAAGCAATCTACTGGATGAGATGGGATTGAATGGGATCACTTAGGCACAGAATGGGGTTTGCCTTGACAAAGAGAAAAACATGAATGTATGAGGTGGGGTGAAGGCAGACATAGTGGCAGAAGGTGTAAATTGACAAGGGAGAAGAAGGTGCTTTTGGTGAATGGCCTCAATTTTTTTTTCAGTGAAGTAACAAATGTCCTCAGTTTGAGTGACTGGGGTGAGGGTAAGATGTGGGAATTTTGGGGAGGGAGGAAAAGGTTTGGAAAAGCTATGGTAGTAAGTGGGGTATTGTATCATTTAGGGAGATGTAAAACTATTGTCTTTCCATGGAGAGGGTCCAGTTGATTAAAATAAATAGGTAGTATATTCATTCAGCACAGTTTTGTGATTTTCTTGAGTTTTTTTCAGCAGTGTGTGAATAGGAGTAAAGGTGGCAGATCATGGGAGTAATCTAGGACTGAGATTTAGAAGGGTAAAAAAGTTGATATAAAATGGAAGCCTGGGAATCAGGAGAAGAGCACAGTGTAGATTGAACTGGGTCTCTAAGGCTTTAAGATGACTATTGCCAATGTAAGGGTGACGATGATGATGAAAAGACAAAGGGTCAAGAGATTGGAGGTCATAATAAGGACAAAAGTAGGGTTTGAGTTTTATGAAACATAAAGAAAAATGGAATAACAGTAGATTGTGATCATATAGGGGAATTTCTGGGTTCATGAAAATGGAGTAATGATGGCAAGGTCAAAGATATGACCACCTCTGTGTATGAAAAGTGAGCAAGTTGAGGAACTGTGAGGTTAGGGGATTTGAGGAATTATCAAAATCTATGTTGAAGTATTCCAGTATGAAAGCAAAATTTGCAAAGGAAAGATTATGAACCAGGCACTGAAATCATTTAAAAAAAGGAAAGGGAGTTTCTTGAAGGCCTGCAGACAACATCTACCAAAATTTTGATAGAGGCACAGAGATGATTGAATGTGCCTCAAAAGAAAGATTAATGAGTGATGGAGAGAAGAAGAAACTGGAAAGCAATGGAGAATAAGGAGTATTATAACTCTCCTATCTTAACTGTGAATTGGGGAAAGTGAGTGAAAATGCAAGGAATGCTGAAGTGGATGACTGGAGAGGCTGAGTGAGAAGGGAATCAGGTCTCAGTGAGATCCAGAAGATGAAAGGCATGAGAAAAGAAAAAATTTAAGATGCAAACAAACTTGTTTGCATATATTCCAGAGAGCACAGTGAAAAGGATGGGTAGCAATAGAGTAAGACATGGGGTGGCAGTCAGGGGAGGAATGTGTGTAAGGAAGTGAGCAGTAAGAGATTAAGAAAGGGTTTGTAGAGATTCAGGATCTCTACGAAGTCAGCCTTCAAATATTTGAAAGGCTGTAATGGGAAAAAAGAGGTTAGTTATGTTCAACTGGGCTAGGTAAGATCAAACTAAGAAAAAGGCATGAAAACTACTAAGAGATGGATTTATGCTTTGTATAAGGAAAAAAATATTCTTAGCAATTAGAGCAATCCCCCAAATGGAATCAACTGCTTTAGGAGAGTGGAATACCCCATAGGGAATGTCTTTAGCCTCTTATTAGCATTATTGTAGGAGGAAATACTCTACAATAGAGTTTGAACTAGATGGCCCCTGGAGTCCCTTCTATCTCCAAGATTCAATGATTATGTGATAGAACTGAAGTCATTTGTATTCCAAAAAGTTAATTCACAGAAACAGATTTGTATGGTGGAAAGTATGGGTGAATGAATGAACTTTTATGAAATGTTTTCTATATTTTAGTCACTGTTTTAAGAACTATGAATACAAAGATAGGCAAGAAAGACAGTTCTTTCCCTCAAAGAGCTTATATTCTGGTGAGGAAGACATTTTATAAAAGGAATCTTGGAAGGAATCCAGGTCAAGGCTAGGAAATGCCCAGAAAGTAGAGCAGTTTCCTGGCTCCAGATTAAAATAAGGGGAAAGCTCAACTTTCAGAGCCCAGGATCACAGGTTTGTATGAGCTCTGTAAGGGGGTATAAAAAAGATAATCAAAGTTTGAGCAGCATGATTTGAAAATGTCCCAGAAGAGTTGTTGTACTGTGCCAATGTATCAAAGAAGTGAAAACAGGCTTAGGTATTAGAAAAGCTTTGCTGAAACATGAGCTTTTGGAATCCTAAAAACTACTTTGACCTAATCCTTAGCATCATGTCATGTTGGACTGTGGCTACCAAGGAAGGAGCTTATGCTTTGTAGATTTGTCACACTTATCTAATTTCTCTGATTAAAAATCTGAAAACAGTCTTTTTCTTAAACATATGCACCCATATTCACAAGTACACACACACACACACACACACACACACACATACATACACACAAACACAAGTATACACACATTTTAGAGGTCAGGTTTTGCCATTCCTTAAAGACAGGGTTTGAAACTTGAATAATCAAATGTCAATTCCTACTGGATGCCTATTCAACTGAACAGAGAGGGGAAATTTAAAAAAGCAACCCCTTCCCCCAAAAACCTAGTGAATGCTATTAAGTTCACATTAACTCAAAATTGTATTTGATGTATTCCCCCCCCACCACTGTTTTCTAAGCTCTTAAAATGTGACAAGGGAGGTTGAACCAACATCAACTTTAGTTTTAAAAAATTAATAAGGACCATACATTAGTGTAACATTCTTCCTACTTTATAGAATATATTAGCAAAGGTTTTAATTACTAAAATTATACAGTCATAAAAAAGATGATTTAATAAAAGTATTCATAACATTTGCATTTGGGTCTGCCTGCCTGCATGCAGATGCTGGGAGAAGTGGTAAATTACACCAAAGTGCAGGAGAATAATTATCGACATTATTGTTCTGCCTGAGGACTTGGGATGCCAATGACTTCAAGTTCCCAATGAAATCCAGTTCTAAGGAAAGACAGTGGAGGATCTGTTCAGAAGGAAAACTAGAAGTAATTCCCTAGGCTATTCATATTTTTATCCTTTTCCCCAAAAATCTGTACTCCTCATTTCCTGGAGGAATTGTGATCTCCCCTCTGATAAAAGAAAATTAATTGCTCTGTTTCTTTAATTGAAAATGAGTTTTGTGGTAGCTGAATTAACATATCAGGATCTGCAGGAATGAGCTGCCCAACTCTGCAAAGTGACAGATTATCTCATTACTCCTTGTTCTGTTTCTGTATATTGGCAATAGACCCAAAATACTTGTTATAGTTGGGTTTGTAAAGACCAGATCTGAGAACTTGTCTTCTATGTGTATTTGCAAAAAAGCTGAATTTATTTCTAGGTCCCTAGGTCCCTAGGGATCCTGTGAAATTCCACCAAAGGGTCATGGGAAGTATTTGTGACCAATAATTGAGTAATGATGATATAGATATTGTGGTACAACAGAAAGGGTACTAACACTCAAAGCAGATGGAGTCAGGTTCAGATCCTATCATTGATAATTAACTATTCCTGTGACTTTGGACAAATCATTTAATATCCCTTGTCCTCAGTGTCTCATCTGTAAAATGAATGACATTGGACCAAATGAATTCTGAAGTTTGTTGCAGCTTTAGATGCAGCTTAAATTGGTATGGATGGCTGGTGGAGGTTAATTCAATTAGGATTTACTTCAATTTCAGCAATATAAATTTCAGTTCTGAGTTCACATACCAAAATCTTCAAAGGAATTTCCTAATCATCCTTAATAATTCTTTCAGTAAAGTGACTGATTCTCACAGTAACCCAGACTCACCTTTAATTTTTCTCCTTTACATCTCTCCTGCACTTCATCAGTGGTCTCCTTAGAGGCATCTTGAGTTTCATTCTCTCTCTCTTTTCTGCAATCCATTATCCATATGACCGCCAATGTGGCATTTTTAAAATAAAATTCTGACCATGCCACTCTCCCATTCAAGAAATCTCAGTAGCTTGGGCACTTAAAACAGTGGATTGTGCACTGGTCCTGGAGTCAGGAGAACTTGAGTCCTGCCTCAGACATTTACTAATTGTGTGACCCTGCTTTTGTCACTTAACCCAGATAGCCACCCCTCGCCTCACCTCCAAAAAGAAAAAGAAAAAAGAAACTTCAGTAACTAAATGCTACAACTTGATAATTAAAGTCCTCTCATTATCATGTGGCTTCAACCTACCTTTCCAGTATTATTTCACATCTCTTAGTTCACACACTATATTCAGCCAAAATGGTTTACTTTCCATTCCCTAAATAATCTCCCACCTCCATGCCATTGCTCATATCTGGAATGCACTTTTTCATCTCTTCTGTCTCTTCCTATATGAAGCCTTTACTCATCCTCCTAGTTGTTAGTAATTTCTCTTCTAAAATTATCTTGTGCTTATTTTGTTTTATTTCATTTCATTTTCTTGGTAAATGCCAAAATACCCAATAGAATGCAAGAACCTTGGGGGACCTATTATTCATTTTTCTCTTTTTCTGTCAGTCAACAAGCCTTATTAAGTATTTGCTATATCAAGTCACTGACCAGAACTGGGGATACAAAGAGAAGTTAAAATGCAACCTCTGGCCCCAAGTGCATGCACTTTAATGGGAAAGACAATATATAAATAATTATGTACATACAAGATATAAACAATATAAGTAGAGGGTAATCTCAGGGGGAGGTCCTAGGAAAGGTACTCTGGAGGAGAAAGTGAGGACAGTGACTTAGTACAGCATTCCTTCACTCAATACCAATTCATATACTTGTCTTGGCATTGCTTCCCTTATGTCATGATCTTTAAGAATAAAGGACAAACATAAATCATCATCATCAATACTCAGAACTTCCAAAGGGTCTTGGTAGTCTTTTTGTGCAGTTGTAGATTTAATAGAACAGTCATAACCCTTTTTTCTTTAGTTTTCCTTATCATGATTCCTTTTGATCCATTTTTAGAACTTTGCTGGAGTTTTTGTCTGGGATCTGAGATCCTTAGACTCCTAACATGCATCCCAACTTTCCCTGAAATCAGGTTAAAATGAACATCAAGGATAGTCTTAGAAGGAAAGAGGACTCAGAAAAAGGCATTAGCACCCTAGGTGGGAGAGAGGAGAACATCAATAGCCTATCCATTGTATTTGTCTTGGTGTTGGGTTGGTGGCAGATGAGGAGAGATTATATAAACTGAGAATACATCTGCATCTCAGACCTCACTTTCACCCTCTTCTCCCACATATGCTATTTTCTTGAGACACTGTCCACTATAGTATGACAAACGGGTATATGTGTATGTGTGTTTTGTGTGTGTGTGTGTTTGGAGGAAAGAAAGCCACATAAAACTCCCACAAAAATCTTAGATTTATCTACGTGAAATTTGGAAAAACATTAATCTGAAGTGAAGCCACAGAAAGATCACTCTCTTGTTGGTTAAAAGAATATGGGACACAGTAGAAAAATCTGTAGTGCTGAATGTCTCTAGAAAAGATGATGTTTTATTGTTTTTCCAAATAAAATTTGAAAGAACCCTTCAATTTAATGAAACTCCATGATTAATGCATGTACTCCATCCATAACATAATCCTTTATGTGCTCAGAGCTGTAATCTTTTCCAAAAGGAACCTTTAAAAAATTAAAGACCACATATGCTGTGTTTTTTTTACTTCCCCCCCCTTCAGAAAAAATATGTCCCAGATTATATGAGCACAAAAATGCATTAAAAGAACTCATGAATACAAATGGCTTTGAGTGTTGAACTATCTCAGCATCATCTCCTGTAATGCCATAAGGTAGGAATTGGCAATGGGGTGTGTCTGCCTCCAGGCTTACATCATGAAAATGTAAAAATGAACAAGCTTCTCATGCTGGGCTGTCCATCAAATAGATCAAATAGGGGATCACTTGCAGGGTCCTTTGTTGATGATGACCCATTCATTCTGGTGGCCAAAAGATCACCAAAGCTGTATCTCTGAGATGCAACTATGAGATAATGCTCTTGATTTTCTGGAATTTATTTTAGAAATAAATCTTATTCTTTCACAGTCTAATAGTTTAGAAATAATAACAATTGTTTACATTTATATAGTAATTTAAAGTTTGCAAAGATTTTTGTATATGTTATGTCACTTCACATCACAACGATTCTATGAGGTAAATGTCATAATTAGCTCCATTTTATAGAAAAAGAAACTGAAAGTGGGAAGGAGCCAAGATGATGGAATACAGGAAACAACCCAGTTGAACTCTCCCAACATTCCCTTCCAAAGAACTTTAAAATAACTTCTTAAATCCAATTTTGGAATGACAAAACCAATAGAAGTTCAGAATGACAACTCTAAGACAACTTAGGTGGTTGTCAGGAAAGATCTGTGAGGCTGGGGTACTCAGGTCCAGAGTATGGCAGGAGCACTTGTGATGGACCTTGGAGTCAGCTCTGACAGCAGCAGCAGAAACAGCAGTAACTTTAAGTTCTCTTAACCCAGAGAAGGTAAGGGAGTCAGATAACTGATCAGAAAGAGATTACAGGGAACCTTTTGGTAGCACTGGGTACAGTTGGCACTGATTGGCACCTCTATTGCTTATACACAGTTCTGAGTCTCAGTTTCAAAACAGGTAGGAGCATTTTTATTGGTCACAACTGAGCAGGGGCCCTGGGCACAGTTCCAGGTCAACAGGAATGTTAGTACTTGCAGCTGCAGAGGAGGAAGAGCCCTTTCAGGGTAAAGATCAGAGATAGACCAGGACAGCAGTGACTATACATCTCCCCAGATCATACCACCTTGGAAGCACTGAAAACTTGCAAACCCCCAAAACTCTCTCTGAAAAGAGTAGAACAAAAAAGTTTGAGGCCATGTTTTCCCACCGCCAAATAAGTAGCACCCAACATGAAGTTCTTGGCCAAAAAATGGGCCTGAAAAATGAACAAATGACCATAAAAAGCTCCATTGGTTGCAGGGAAGAGCAAGACAAATTCAGACAATGACAACAATATGGAAAACAGTTACAAACAAAACCTCAAAGAAAAATGCTAATTGAACCCAAATCCAACAAGAAAGCATTAAAGAAAGAGTAATAGAGGGAAAATTGGTAAAAGAAATGAGAGTAATGCAAGACAATTGTGAAAAGAGAATTAATAGCTTGGTAAAAGAGGCATCAAAAAAAAAACCCTGAAGAAAACAACACCTTAAGAAACACCAGAATTGGCTTAATGTAAAAGAAGCAAAAAAATTCATTGAAGAAAAGAACTTAAAAAAAGTCAATATAGGTCAAATGGTCCTATATATACCAAAATGTTTAAAGCAATTTTTCCTGTAGTGACAAAGATTTGGAAATTGAATGGATTGTCATCGTTTGGGGAATGGCTGAATAAATTAGTGGCATATGTGATTGTTATGAAGCACTAAAAAAAACTGGAAACATGGCTGGACCTATATTAATTGGTGGAAAGTGGAATGAGAAGAACTGGAAGATCATTGTGCATGGTAATAGCAGTATTGAAAGATGATCAACTGTGAAAGGATTGGCTACTCTAATTAATACAATGATTCAAGAAAAGTCCAAAGGACTCATGTTAAAAAAATGTTACAGAGAATTGATGAACCCAAAATGCAAATTGAAGTATAATTTTCTTGCTTTTTTATTTTTTACAACATGGCTAATAAGTAAATATAGTTTGCATTATTTCACAAGTATCACTAATTGATATCATTTACTTTCATCAGTGTGTGGGAAAGGGGTGAGAAAGAGAGAAAGAATTGGAACTTAATTAAAAAGAAGAATGTTAAAAAGAAATGGAATTTAAGAGACTACAAATGATTAGACTACAGCCACTTAGCTATTACATGTCTGGATCTGGATTTGAACTCAGCTCTTCCCAAGTTGATGTTCAATGTTTTATTTATATGCCAATCTACTAGGTATAGGAGAATAGAACAATGTTACAGCAGAGGAAGAAGGAAAAGAAAAGGGCAAGTGTAAACTCAGTCCAAAACAAACAAAACCGGAAACTAAATTTGTAGTTCCTTCTAAGAGCAGGGAGCTAGACACTCTGAGAAGGAAGCTTTTTGCTTTGTCCTCCAAGGACAGAATTGATTAAAGGAGAGACTCTTCATTCTCAGAGGTAGAAGAAAAAAATTAGTGGTACTTGGTGTTTACTCATTTGAGGCTTCCAAGACAGCTGTTTGTTGACTTCATAGGAATAGCAAAGAATCCGGCAAGAAAAGCTAAAAGAATTAGTTCTTTTAGCTATGTTGGGGTATATAGATCAGAGAAAGGACAAGACCACTGATTTGGGGGTAAAGGGAACAATGAGATCTGACAAGAGAGGAGGTTCCAAAGCCTAATTTTTATTTTGCCTTTTGTTCTCCTGCCAGGAAGAAATCCTTTAGCCCTGAAAATGATAGAATAAAAATGGCTAGCAGACAATTAATTAACCAAACTAAACAAGGAGATGGCAATAGTTTGTTGCCCTTGTTGAATTCAAATTACCTGGCCCAAATGATCTATTTCCTTAGTTCTTGAAATAATTGGTACATTGGTCCTAAAATCAGGGGGACCCAACTTCAAATCCAGCCTCAGACATTTAACATTTATTAGCTGTGTGATTCTGAGCAAGTCACTTAAACTTGATTTCTTTGGGAAAAAAATTGATAGATATGATGGTTAAGCTATTGTAAGTGATATTTGAAATGCCACAGGAAACTGGAGAAGTACCATAACATTGGAAAAGGACAGATGTTTCTACTTCAAAAATAAAAGAGAATAGAATTTGTAAACTATAGGTCAATGAATTTGACTTCTATTCTTGGGAAAATTCTAAAATGGACAGAAATGATTGGCAAAAGTGTAGGAAGGGAAGTGGTGATTACAAAGATTTCATACAAATGTGACTTAGTCAAGCACAAGCTAAATTAGACTAACCAAGTTTCTTTTTTTTTACAGAGTATTTAAAGTAGCATCTTAAGGTAATATGGTAAATATGGTCTACCCAGATATAATAAAATATTTGAAAATATATTTAATTTTATATTTTTAAATATGAGATTTATATTGATTAAATGATAATAAAATTAGATGGTTACAAAATTAGCTGAATGGCTGAATTCAAAGAATAGATACTAATGACTCAATATCAACTTGGCAGGAACTCTTTAGTCAAATACCTCAGGGATTCTGCTTGACCCCTATGATATATAACATTTCAATCTTAAGTTTGGGATTAAGGCATAGATGGAATGTTCATTAAATTTGCAGATGACATAAAGATGGAAGAGATAGATCCTGACAGAGTCAGGATCTTAAATGAGCTTGACAGACTAGAGTCCTGGACTGAATCTAATGAGATGAAATTTAATAAAGATACAAGTAAAGTCTTACATGTTTTTGAGGTCTTAAATCCTGGTACTACTACTATTTGAAAGAGAACAGAAATGAATTTGGGCTAGAGAGAGATTTTGAGAATTTGGCAATGGGAAGGAAGGAGTGATGACACTGAAAACTATTAACATCCCTAGGTCAACCATTGAGAAGAGAAAGAGCAGACTGAAAAAGTAACAGAGAAGGTAATTATCAACTTGATAAGCATCTTGAAACATTAGTCCTGAAGTCAGGAGGAACCAACTTCAAATCCAGTCTCAGAAACATTTATTAGCTGATTCTGAGCAAGACACTTAAACCTGATTGCTTTGGGGGAAAAAATTGATAGATGTGATGGTTAAGCTATTGTAAGTGATATTTGATTAGCCTACAGTCAAAATTATTACATGTCTGGATCTGGATTTGAACTCAGCTCTTTCCAAGTTGATGTTCAGTGTTTTATCCATTATGCCAGTCTTCTAAGTGTAGGAAAATAGAAGAATGTTACACAGAGGAAGAAGGAAAAGAAAAGAGCAAGTATAAATTCAGTCCAAAACAAAACGAGACTCACAACTAAATTTGTAGCTCCTACTAAGAGGAGGAAGCTAGATGAACTCAAAAAAACAAGTTCATTGATACTATATAGGAAAGGTATTATTAGAAAATAGTTTGAAAAAGATCTGGGGGTTATAGTGGGCAATTTCAATATGAATTAATAGTGATATGAGGCCACCAATGCAATTCTAATAGTTTGCTATCATAGGGAGCTTCTTTTAAGCTTATATATGAAATAAGGATCCCTCGGGTCCACATAACTCTGTTTTGGAGAGTTAATTAGTCTAAAAGTTGGGAGTCTAATATCTGAATCTCCCAGTTTGGAAAAATGCCTATCACTTAAACAGAGATTTGGGTAATTGCCTTAATTTACATTTATTTCTATCTATAGGTAATCTCTGGCTTCTGATTTTTAATTTAATATTTTATTTTTCTCTCAATTACATATAAAAATAATTTTAACATTTTTCAATCAAATTTTGAGTTCCAAATTCTCTTCTTCTCTTCCCCTCTCATTGAAAGGAAAGCAATTTAATACAGGTTATATATATGTAGTCATGCAAAATACATTCCCATAGTTGTCATACTGTGAAACAGACCTAAAATCCCCAGGAAAACCAAAGTAAAGTAAAAATATCTTTGAGATGCATTCAGGTTCCACCAGTCTTTCTCTGGAGATGGACAACACTTTTCATCATAAGTCCTTCAGAATTGACTTGGATCATTGCATTACTAAAAATAGTTAAGTTATTCACATAGATCATCTAGTATTGCTGTTATATGTATACAGTGTTCTTCCGGTTCTGCTCATTTTATTTTGCATCAGTTCATAGAAGTCTTTCCAGCTTCTGATGGTTTTTTAGCAAAATTCAGGTTTCTGGAAATTTTGGCTATCAAGGAGCAATAAGAGTATATTACTATGTCTGCTGATAGATAAACATCAGGAGGGAAAATTGCGGGAAAAGCTGACCTTATCTGGAAACTTTCCTCAATTGAGAAGGTGGCATTAATCCAAGTATTCTATTCCGAGATGCTTATCCAGTTGATAATTACCTTCTCAGTTACTTTTTCAGTCTACTTTGTCTTTCTCTTCTCAATGGTTGCCCCAGGGATGTTAATTCATTCTGACTCAGTTTTCAGTGTCATCACTCCTTCCTTCCCATTGCCAAACTCTCAAAATCTCTCTCTAGCCCAAATTCATTTCTGTTCTCTTTCAAGGAGTAGTACCAGGATTTAAATTCAGGTCTTATGACTCCAAATGCTTTTGACTCTTGAGCGAAAACTCTTTCTACTACACCAAGTAGTCTTCCAATTTAGAGCTAACAGTTACCACAGTTTTCCTGTGGTTAAACCAATTCCTGTTGGTTTGAAATTAAATGAGCATCTATTTCTCAGTCACTCTCTAAAAAGTAGTTTGGTACCATGGAGAAAGTTCTAGATCAGGAACCAAGGGAGTTGAGTTTAAATCCTTATTCTGCTGTTTTATCTTTGACTCTAAAATGAAGGGAGGGAAAATTTGACCTACTAGATCTCAAAAAATTTCCTTCCACCTTTCAGTCAAGAACTTTGACTTTCCCCTAGACTCAGCTATTCCAGGTACTGTGTTCACTGTCAATATTGGTTATCCTACCATTCTATAATAGCTGTCCTCAGTGCATAAGTAATGGATCAAATTGCATGGAGACAGACAGATAGATTGCATATTCATGCATTCTCAAGATTGTCCTTGCTGGCTCTTAAATTGGCTAGCTAATTTCATTCTAGTAAATCTCTCTTTCCCTTTCTTTAAATTATGTCCTGACCTCTCCCTAAGGGGGCTGTAAGGATTAATTGGTTAATCTTTCAAGAATATTTTGTCAGCTATGAAAGGCTAAATACTATTTAATGACCACAGAGAAAATGCATAGTGAACCAACAAGTATCTCATATTTGCATTAAGTAAACCTATTTATCATCTACTATTTGCTAGAGGGTAGGAAAGTGATTTTTTCAGATTAGTGGCAGCTAAAGATCCTGCTTGATACTTTTGCCTTGAAGGAAGAAAATTATCAATGATGTGATGATATTCCATGCAGTGAGACATAGCATATGTGATGTACAGTTAGTATAACTTTAAGGTCTAGTCTCAAGGATAAATTTTAGAAAAAGCCCTTCTTAGTTGTACCCCTTTCTTCCCATCCCATCTGTCTCCTCCCAAATTCTCTCTCTCTTGCCAATCACAGGATTTTAAGACAAGGAATCAAAAGCTAATGGTTTGGTAAAAACATTATCCTGGTCTACAGTGAATAATGATGTGCAAATTTCCTTCAGATAAGCAGGGTAGAGGATAAGCAGCCATGGAACACTGGTGTTTTATACTAGATATAGAATTCAATGACCTAGGTTCCAATACTGCCTCTGACACTCTATGACTTGGGTCAAATTGTCTCTCTGGACCTCAATCTCCTCATCTGTTAAATTAAGAGGTTAGGCTAGATATCCTAGAAAGTAGTTTATAACTCTAAATGAATGACCTCTTAATGTGGATAACATGATGTAGTTAATAAAAAAAAAGTAGGAGCTAAATTTCACTGAACTTGGAATCACAAAACCTGATTCAAAATGTACTAGCTCTGTTATCTCAGGGAAATTATTTAGCATCTCTGAGCCTTAGTTTCTTCACCTGTAAAATGGGAATAATAATACACTACTAAATATTTCAAAAGGTTATTGTGAGCATCAAATGAGATCATACATGTAAGGTACTTTGTGATATTAGCTATAATTGATATAAAGAGCTTTGGGAAAATATTGATAGCCAAGCCTCATAGTTTTCATATGGAAAAAACAGGGCAACATAAGACATGGTCTCTATGAAGATATGCTCACTAAGTTGATATGAGGTTGGAATGAGGCTATACATAAAGCATTTTGCAGACTTGAAGATGCTCTATAAATATCAGTAGTGGTTTGATTTTCATTCCCATGCAGAGGGACAATCATCAGAACCCACAGAAAGAAACAAGAATACAACTAAGACCCTAGTCTGCCCTAATCTAGCCATACCCACAAGCCTCCCACCCTCATTCTGTCTTCAAAGGTCAGGTCTCTAATTCATTTTTCTTCTCAGCTTCCCATTCAGCATCTCAGAATACACCAACCTTAGTATTCAAAAAAAAGGAAATATAAGTTCTCAATAGCAATATGAAAAAATCTCAGAATTACTAATAATAAGAAACAACTTTGAGGTTTTTATTTCACACCCAGAAGATTGGCAAAGAAGGAAGAAGATGAAAATAGCAAATATTGGAGAGACTCTGGGAAGACAAGCATAATACCACTGATGAAATTAGAAATTGGTCCAACTATTACGGGAAGGGAAAAATTATATTAAATTTTTAGAAGGCACTAAATTGATAATGCCATATAGCTACTATATATATATAATTCCAAGGAGGTCATAGACCAAAGGAAAGATCCTATATTAATATAAATATATTATATATAATACATATTATATATCTATATCTATATCTATATCTCTCTATATATATATGTATATATGTATATATGTATATATGTATATATATATATATATATATATCAGCACCTTATTCTAACAGTGAAGAATTAGAAGGAAAGAAGATGCTTGTCACAGAATAGTCAAACACAATTTTGCATGTGAATGTGATTGATTTTTGTTATTTCCCAAGACAAGACAAATATAAAGATCTCAGAGAAACTTGGGAAATTTGTATCAACTAGTACAGTGAAACAGTGAAGTAAACAGATAGGAGAACAACTCTGCTCAGTATGGTAGTCAATAGGCTCCAGAAAATTGTTGGTGAAGCAATTTTGCTTTTCCATAGCAGGTGGAGGCCCATTTGAATAGAATTAGGCATACATTTTAAGACAGCCAATGAACTGATTTATTTTGTGTCATAGGATTTATTTATTATATGCCTTTTGTGTATGGGGATGGGGTAGGGTGATATTGGAAATCAACAATAATGTAAAAAAGAATATCAATGAAAGGTTTCATATATATGTACATTTCATTTATATATACATACATACAATAATATGTTATCATATAAATTGGGTTATCAGTCCCTGTCATCCTTTTAAATAGAAAGATGGTGCTTCTGTCTCTGTCGAAGATATCTGGTCACAAAGGGATAACATTGAATTATGTGGTCTGAAAGAAGTTATTTTAGCTTCCTTTAAGGTATCATGTATACACACATGTATTTATACATATATGAGTGTGTCTACATGTATACACATATATTTGTGCTATACATAAACAGATATAAAAATACTATATTTGTTCAACTTCCTTAAATATTACTGAAGTCTAAGGAAGAATTGTCCATTCAATCAGCCAATAAATGCCTTGTTCCAAAGGCTCTCCTCCACCTAAATGGTCCTACACTCAGCATTTTTCTCCCATTATATTGATATCTAGTAAGTCTCTCTGATTCCCTACTCAGTCACTCTTTCTTCAGTACATGTCCCCCAGACACTTTGGAGCCTACTTGAACAAAATTAATACTTGTGGACTGAAACAAGTATAATAATTCTGGGATTTAATTTTTGTGTGGGGGAAGGGCAAGAAACATAGAGTTATTGATGTAGAGCTAGAAGGGACCTTAGAAGTCATATAGCCCAAAGCCCTCATTTTACAGATGAGGGATCTGAATTTCTCCTGTGCCCAATCAATGAACATCCTCCAGGCCAGCAGGCATTGAGTTAAGTGCTGGGGCTACTAAAGCAGAAGGTAAACAATTGCTCTTCTAAAGGATCTTATATTTTACTAGGGATGACAGCATGTGTGTGTGAAAAAGTACGTATGTGTATAGATATGTATATATATATATATATACATACATTCACATATACACAAAATATATAAAATAACTGTATGGTAATTGGGAAGTTTTGTTTTTTTTTAGTGGATCTGTTCCAGTTCTTTTTATGGGCCTATACAATATTCATTAAGCAATAAAAATTCACTATTTATAGGCTTGTAGATTTAGAACTAGAGGGAATAGCTCAAAGGCCATCATCCAACCCTCTCATCTTACAGATGAGGAAACAGAGGCCTAGGAAGGTTAATTTAATACCATGCCTTTGACCTCAAATTATGTGATGGGGGAGGGGGAGATTTAAATTCATTGCTGCCATAATCATTAGTAATCTTTGAGACCAGCAAAAGGCATGTTGTTGGATGCTGCTTAAAATCTAGAGTTCAGCATAGTCAACACTTTGAACACTTACAGTTTGTGTAGACAGATTCAAGCCTTTGTCTCATAAACCATCTAAATGAGGGATAATCCTGACTGTTTGTATGAATAGAATTTATGGATGTGGGCAAAGTGGAAAATCCACAGATTTCCTGAGGAACATCCTTAAACTCTAAATATTTTGTCTTTTTAAAAATATATTCAGTAAAACATGTTAAACACAAATGTACATGTACAATGTTCACTAGAATGTTAGCCACTGAGGAGAGGGGGGTGAGAAGGGAGGTAGAAGAAAACTGTGTAACTTATAAATATGCAAGTGAATGAATATTGAAAAACTTCCATAATTATAACTAGAAAAATAAAATAAAATATCAATTAACAAAAAGAAAATATAATGAGCAAATTGCCCACTGCACAGAAACAGATACTGTAAGTACACCTCTGTAATTCTGTGAAGATTTCAAAATTTTGTCTGGTCAGGTTGTTCTGTTATCCCTTGAGCCTTCACTTATTCCCTGGAGGTCAGTTAAAAACTCATCTGCTGGTCAGTGTTCCCACTTGGCAAACATTTGACTCCCAGATGGCTCCTGACTGTCACTGCTCCAAGAGAGCCACCAACCTTAATCAGAGATTAAAAAACATCTAGAGTTGATGGAACAACACAGTTACTACACAAATTGGGATATCAGCCCTATTCATCATTTTTAAATAGAAAAATAGAGCTTCTGTCCCCATCAATAACACCTGGTTGTATAGAGATAACAAAGAATTACATGGTTTCAAAGAAGCAATCTTGACTTCCTCTAAGGCATGTATGCATGTTTCATGGTATTTAAGTCAAGCTTTGAGCATCTAAGGAAGTAGATGTAGGATACCTGAATATAATGTGACAAGTTTTCATTCATCATTTCCCAAGACTCTATGAAGAGGCAGACACACAGATATGGTCTTCAGTTAGTGTGTGCCATCTTAGGCTCAATTTTCTCCTTGATTTCTAGATAATAAAAAGAAATACCAATGTAATGCATAGCTTGAGAAGTAGATAAATGGAAAGAAAGACCAAGGAGTTCCAGATAGTAACTCAGGTGTTACTCTCTCATTTGTCATTTAAACACATGCCCTTGCAAATAGAATCTTAGCACTTGAAGAGCTTTGAAAGATAATTTAGTCCATTCTCTTGCTTCTAGTGATGACCAACTGTCAAATCATCTACAGGATTCTACAGAAGCTGCCACAATTGCAGAATTATGAAGGTAGAAGATGGGGGGGGAAAGTCTTTTAGGTTAAATGGGGGGGGAATATTACTCATATTCTGATCCTAGCCTTACTTAGAATTTTTTCCTGTCTGATATTTCCTAGCCACAGCTACATCTGGGGAATCTGAAATTAGTAAATTCAATTCAGCACAGATTCCAACATCGTCACCCCTAAAATAAGATTCCTTGAGTATGGCAATTAGCTCCTCATTTGGATGGTCTACACCTGCTTCCTCTATTTCTTATTCATCTATTCCCTTTCTTAACCCCCAGAAATCTCACTGCTGTTCCCACCATTCTACTAAAACTCCTCTCTCCAAAGTTGCTAATGTACTCCTTATTGCCAAATGTGACTGTGCTTTCCTCTGTCTTCACTCTCCTTGATCTGACTCTTTTAATTGCTTATCCTTGAAAGCATTCCTTGGCTTCCTACTTTATTAATCATCAGTTTGGTCTCTTTTGTGGAATCCTCTTCAAAAGAATACCTGTCTCTGTCCTGAGAACTCTCCCTTACCTATTAACAATCAGATGAGTCTCAGAGACATATTACTGATATATCTAGCCAGATTCCCAAAAATTCTCCTTAGCAGCTATTGAGCTTGAGAATTTAACCAGCTCCTACCAATCTCCCCCAATACTTCTGATACCCAAAGACTTGCTCAGAATATCAGCATTCTTTCCTTTTTTCCCCAGGAAAATCAATGGAGAAGAACCAAGGCATTAACTCACAATTTGATACAATAAGGATTTGTCAAATGCTTATAACATCCCAAATAATTCTTGTCCTCAAGGAGTATGCATTCTGCTGAAAGAAGATGTACAGATTCACACAAAGGAACAATATTGGTTGATGTTAACTAACCTGATGTTACAGTGGTAAGAGTCCCTTAGGATATTAAGTCTTGAAAGCAGCCTCTTGCTAGAAGAATAGAATCTTTGCAAGAATCTTTAACAAAGATAGGCACTGGTTGATGAAATCTCTATTAATGGCAGATTCACCTTTGCTTTTTGATATATTTGGAAACTATTCTTGGGCTGATAGGTAACATGAAACCAGACACACCACATACAAAGTTGGGTTTTGCCTGTTACTTATCTTTCTGCTTCCTGTTTTTCCAGGTAGCTCAGCTCTAAGACACTATCATTGATTCATAGGTGTAGCTTCAACAAAACCAAGTAGAGCATTGTTCATATCCTGCCTGTGCTATTAAGCCCTTGGGATATTTTTGTTTCCTGTGGAGAAGCCCTCCTTATCAGGTGTAAAAGCCCTGAACTATTAACACTCAGCAGCTTCCCAAGGGGCAGCATGGTACAATGGAAAGATAATGTAAAACCTGTATTCAGGAAGATCTGAATTCAAATGCTGCCTCATATTAACTCTGTGATCATGGATGTCACTTAGTCACTTTCTGACTCACTTTCTGTGAGTTTCCTCACCTATAAAAACGGGACTGATAATAAATACCTGCCTCCTAGGTCTATTTTAAGTATCAAATGAATTAATATGTGTGAGGAGCTTTGATATCCTAAGATACTATTATTATTCTTTTTAAATTTAAAAAAAAAATTTAAGGCAATGGGTTTAAGTAACTTGCCCAAGGTCACACAGCTAGGCAATTATTAAGTGTCTGAACTCAGGTCCTCCTGACTCCGGGGCCAGTACTCTATCCACTGTGTTACCTAGCTGTCCCAGCTACTATTATTTTTAATCCTATCATCAGTATCCTCCAAGGTCCAAGTCATCCACCTCTAAAATACTTAAATGATTCACTTGACACTTCAAATTCAGCATACTCAAAACTGGATTAATCATCTTCTTCCCAAACTCAGCTCCCCATATCACTTTAAAGGTCATTTGTCCAAAGTGTTATGGAAAGGGTTCATATCCACATCCAGGCCAATCTAGATGGTCTCAGGGATGCCTCCTAACTCTGAGATGCTGTGTGTATGTGGAAATCAATGACAATATTGATCTTCTAGTTTATCAGGCCACAAACCTTGTATTCCTTATTGGACCCTCCCTCAACTCTTTTATCTAATCTGCCAACAGATTCTGTCATCTCTCCCTTCAAATCTTTCCCTATATTTATTCTATCACAACCTCCATCCCCTGCTCTTGCTCTCTTGCCACTGCCACTACCTTTGTTTGAAATCTTCATCTATGGATAATTGTGATCACATCCTGGTTGGCATCTCTGCTCTTTCCTCTATTCCTCATTCTAGAAGCCATAAATCATCTCCTGAGAATCAAGAGATCATTGGGAGAGTAGACTGATAGTAGCAACCAATGGAGTTAGAGTTAAACAGGAAGCTTTTGACTACTCTAGAGGACAGTGTAGTTATTGACAATTTAGTACTAGAGAATGCTCACTAGCCAGATCTTATTTTGATAGTACCAGCCCTTGATCAGTCCCACTCTCTAAAAGTGGGGTAGAAGTGTGTAGGAGTTAAGATAGGACAGAAACTGAAGGAAAGTCTGATATTTCGTCTGGTTTTCAGAGAACTACTACCTTTGTCCATCCAACCTATGAATGACTGTGTTCACCTCATTTATCTGTGGATGTGCATTATGGGGATTTATCCAATTAAACTCTTGACTTAGCCCTACTTGTTGGGAAATCTCTGCTCTGTGTCTTTTCCTGCTGTATTTAAATGGAATCCTCATCACCTGAGCAAAATATCATGGAAGCATGCTTCACCATATAGACAGTTTATTTATAACTAAAGAAGAAGGAAAAAGAAAACATGAAATATATAGCAAAATGTCTACAATATACCCAATACCCCAAGGCAGACCCATAGTTTCTTGGGGTGTCTGAAAGTCAGGAACTCCCCAACGAAGTCATGTACTTTGACTCAACCTCTGTCAGCTACTCCCACCAAGAGTGAGCAAACATATTCACATACAATTCCATCTATTACCTTCAAGCAAGCAAGCAAGTAAACAAACAAGCATTTATCTTGGACTTGCTATTTGCCGGTGCTATGTGTTAAGTGCTAAGAAAGTAAATACAAAATTGATACTAGTCTTGCCCTCAAGGAGCTTGCATTATATTAGAGGGTCAATATCCAGTCAATTTAGGCAACTCAGAATTCAAGGCAAATTGCCTGGTTTCTGACTTTTTCTCAAACATAGCTACCCAATCATCTGGATTCAGAAGTAGTCCTTCCTCTTGTTGCTTTTTGATGGTTGCAGGTGTTCCAGCTGTTCTACCCTAGCCCCACCTCTAGGAATCATTGCCTTCAATCTTACCTAATTTGCCAGCTTCGGCAGGTTTTGAGGGCATATTTCAAATGAACCCTTGAAACTAATTCATTCCTAAGGGTGGATGAGTGAGTAAGTCTTAGCTTATGGGTCCATGACCAGAGTGAATTCCAGGGAGAAGAAGAAGAGGTCCTCTGTCTATGTAAGCTGAAATGAGAGGTCATGCTTTCCAAAGTTCTTGGTACCAAATCCTAACATTACATTTTAGTACCTAGGTACTATGATAATAAAACCTCAACAAAAGCTATATACTTCAGTGGTATAATTCTGATATCTTACCCTTCCTCAATTGATTATGCATAGGGAAAGAGAATACCTCAGCATGGGTGTAGGGAGGGACCCCACAAGCAAACTCAGAACTTGAGCATCAAGGTGTATGTAGGAATGGGTCTATTACATCTTCTTGCATAGTTGCATAGATGACTCTTCCTAAAATGCAGTCTTTTTTCTTAGCACTCCTGTGATCAAGAATCTCAAATGGCTTAAGATACAGGAATGATGAGCATGAAGCCAGAAATATAGGAGGGCTGATTATGTGTGTGTGTGTGTGTGTAAAGATGTATATATATTTCCACTGAGTGAAGTATGGCATAAGAAGAAGAATGTAAGAGAGATTATCAATAATTTATAGGAGGCAATATCCAAAAAGAGAAGCAGCTATAAAACCCCTGGCCTTAGATGTCTATATCCAAATGTAGAAAGCATGCATAATAAAAAAAAAGTTGAACTACTGATCTTAACCCAATGTCATAAATCCAAATTCTTAGATAGCACTAAGACTCAGTGGGATGTGACTCATGACTGACTTTGCAAGGTAAACGTTATTCAAAAAGAACAGACTGTTTAAAAGGGATGGTGGAATAGCAAAGTTTATTAATAAGATATGTGAGGAATTCTGCAAACCAAAAGAGAAAAGTCTGGTGAAAAGAATCAGGTTAGAATCAGTGGAGGAGAAACAGAAGTAATATGGTGGTGCAAGTATATTTCCTAAGGAAAAAAAGATTATATTGGGCATGGTATAATAGTGATGTCCAGGAAGCCAGTTTGGACAGAAACAATGAATAGAACACTGAGCTGGGAGTTAGGAAATCTGAGTTTGAATTCCAGATACATTCAAGCTATGTGACCCTGAGCAAGTCACCAAACCCTGGGCATCATTCCAGGTGAGATTCAGTTCCCTCAACTGTAAAATCAAGATAATTATACCATTAAGCTAAAAAAAGTTGATATAAGCATCAAATAAGATAATGTATGCAATGTGCTAGCAAACTTTTAAAGCACTCTATAAATGCCAGCTATTTTTAGTGATGAAGAGCTTAAATTACCCAGATATCAGCTACAATTTTCTCTTTACTAAACGCAAAGTGGCTATAAATTGTTAACTCAGATTAATCAAAATATCTTTTTTCCCCAAAAAGTAGAGGAAGTGATGGGGGGGGGGGCTACTATTCAGATTCTCATTTTGGTCAATAAGGAGAAACTGGTTGTTCAAGTAGAGATAATGGCAAACTGAGAAAGAAATAATTATCCCATCTGAAAAGTCTAATCTGTTAGGAAAAGAAAGGTAGGCATAGCCAAATGTGTGCTATAACTTGCCATTGTGGATGGAGAGGTGGTGTATAAACTTCAGAGTTGAGAGAAAAAACTATGGAGAATCTAAAAATTCCACAGGTGTTAGTGAACTTTGTGGACCACAACTGTGAGATAACAAGGACAAAGGTCTCCAAGACCCTCTTGCCCCTCTGTTGTTTTGCAATACTGCTGGTATCTTGGGGCGTCTTCATTCTCCTACTTTTGTGTTTGCCCAGGAAGGGGATCATCCTGAGATAACAGGATTATATCAAAACTGTAAAGATAAGGAAGTATGACAAGAATTTGGGCAAGCAACTTTATGATCTGTTTGTATGGTTGGCTCCCATTGATTATCTCACGAGATATGTTTGTGCTGTCCAAGGGCATTGGCAAGATATACAGAAGTTAAGGATAATCAATAAAGTGGTCTTTTGGTCTTTTGTTCCTAGGAAAAGACGCTCGTGTCTTTCATCCTTTCACTGTGACTGAGAACAAGTTCTTTGCTGGTCAAAGAACTCAAGGTTGGTGCACCGTTTCATTTCACACAGGAGAAGTTGTTCTAAGAATGAAATGTTGATAACATAAATGGAACTAATTCTGAAAAAAAGAAGAAAAGAGGAACTCTATGAAGAAAGATCTGGATGCCCAAGTAACTGCTTGATTTGCTTAGATTTTTAGAAATACAAATCAGACACATAGAAGCAAGGGCAGGTAACCAGAACTCAATACATAAAGGTAGAATAATCCTGTAAGAATAATGTCATATGTACTAATGCACAGAAAGGACTAAGGCTGATTGAATGCTGAGTATAATGCCCAAGGCCAATTTTTACTAATGCTAGGGATACAACTGCTTAGAATAGATTGGACAATAAGACAGATAAAGGAGAGAAAGCAGAATAGCCCAACTTTTGTTTGCATTTTATTTCACCTGACAAATAAAATGGCAGATAAAGAAACAAAAATATCCAACTGAAAAGAAGTTGAACCCAAGAGACATGAGGAAATACTAAGAAAGAACCTTGAGTTGTCTAGAACTCAAGATAATAGTCTCTGATAAACCATAGACCAGAGTACTAAGAGAATGTAATTGTTAAGATATTTATCAGAGACTTTTGGGGAAAATTATGGAAATAAGAAATATGATACAGGACTAATGGTCTAATGTCTCAAGTTTTGAGCCATGAAAGGATATACTATTAACTATAGGCTAAGGAACATTTTGTGAAGCTTCTCTCCTGACAAAATTTGAAGATATCTTATTAAAATATGTTTTTAAGCATTTAGAAAGAGAAACAGTGGTCCATAAGATCCAATATAAACTAATCAAGAATGACTCTTGTCACACTGATTGTATTTTTAGGGAGAGAATTACTAAATTAACAGCCAGGGAATACTGATTTCAAGAAGAAATAAGACCTTTGACAAGGTGTCTCTTATTCTTGTGAACAAGATGGAAAGATGTGGGCTACATGATGAAATTGCTAAGTGAAATGAAAATTGATTGAATGACCAGAATCATAGAGTAGGAATTTTTAGTGATGGTATCTTGGAGGGATATATCTAGGAACTGATTCCCCAAGAATTGATCCATAGCCCTGATCTGGTTCAAAATTTATTAGTAAGTTGGATTAAAGTAATGTTATATGATTATCAAACTTGCCGATAATATAAATTTGAATAATGGAAACTTTAACAAAGTTCTTGACAGTATAGAACACTAAATTGAACCTAATGTTATAAATATAATATGGATTATTGGGTGGGCTTAAAGCCTGGAAGGGCTTTATTTTTGCAAATATATCTATATCTATATCTATATCTATATCTATATCTATATCTATATCTATATCTATATCTATATCTATATCTATATCTATATCTATATCTATATCTATATCTATATTCTCCCTAAATATTGGAAGGATTCAAACCTACATGGCAATGTGAAGCTCTTCTGAAAGCCATTCCTTGAAATGTATTGAAAGGTATAGAATTCTCAAGTAGGAATCAAACAGGGAATAATATAGACTTTCTACATCTGATGGAGATAATTGGTCCTTAATGATTTATTAAAAAAAATAATTAAACCTGAGGGCACTAATTACCTGGGAAATGCTCTTTTCTACATTCTAAATAACTTGGAACTTAGACTAAGACCTCTTTTTCCAGAAAAGAAATCTTCTTTAGGTTCAATCAAAAAATATATTTCTATCTTTGTTTTTTTTTTCTAAGAGCTATACCAACTTATGAGGAAATACTTCGGATTAAAGTCAGAAGAGATGAATTCCACTATTGTACCCAATGGAGCAATGTTGAGCAGCAACCATATGAGAACACAAGGGAGAAATATCAGTAGAGATTATATGTCTGGAGGATATTACATGTTTAGTGGAGATGCAACAGAGATTCTATATTATTATCTAAAACAAGTGATTAGTGGTTCTGGCAGTTATGGTAGAATCACCAAAATAGGTGGGCAGCCTTTCAGTGGTAGTGGAATGAGCTGTACTGGACACTTATGTTTCCTAAGAGTATATCTCCACATGCTTTCCTTAAGCATATCTACTTTTCCTATTGAAGAAATGTTCATTTATGAGAGAGTATGTTCAAAATTTATAGGGGGAGGAATGTCTTACTGTTATTTTTTTCTTTTAAATAGAAAAAGAAGCCACACAAATGAGGGATCATAAGGAATGGTTTTAGTGTCAATTATAGTATACTTTTAACTCTGGGGGACCCACTAAATAATTTGGAAGGTGTCTTCAGGTATTATAGAATAAATTTCAAGTCCTTTATTTGGAGTTCAAAATGTCTTTATTCAGAAGTGTATAATGGGGAAGCATAACTAGACATTTGGAGCAGATCTGTTCATTTTAGTGGATTGCAAGTTCAATGCTAATCTACAGTATAACATGGCAGCCCAAATAACAAATATGATCTTAGACTGCTTTAAAAGAAATAAAATCAGAACAAGAGAGATATGAATAAATTGATATTGCTTGCTGTGGGTTTCTATTTGATGAAAGTCATAATGTGAATTCCTTAAACTGTAATAGCCATAATAGTGTGGACTCTTTTAAGTAGTGAAAATCATGAGGTGGGTTTCCTAGCAAAAATCTCTAGCAGAAAATATCATGGATAATGATAATGATAAAGAGAAATTTCTATAAGTCAAAGTAATAATAATAATAATAATCTCTCAATGAATAATGTAAACCAAGTGACATATACAAGGCCTCACATTCCTAGAACTCTAGCAAAACAGAACTGAAAGATTACTGGGACCTGAATAATATGGAGATGAGCAGAGGTAACCCAAAAATTTCAGTTGCTACCATGCAGCTCCTCCTTTGTCTGTTTTCTTTAATTACTACGGGGTTTATGGGGTGGTCTTTGCAGGGAATCCATGATTGTCATCTAGTGGCCATCCTTTTCTGCCACAATGTTATATTCCACTTTGATTATAAAACTACTTATAAAATCAATCTGAAGCTCCCAGATCATTTCTTCAATACATAAATATTAAACTAATTCTTCCTTTTATTGTTGAGAAAAAAACATATCCTTGAAGAAAAAATAAAATATTAGAGATAGCAAAATTGTGCAATGCATAAGACAATCGTATTCTTAAAAAATTAAAGGTAAACTTCCAGCCAAGGTAGCGGAGAGAAGACAGACACTGTTTTAAAAGCTCCTGGTTCTCCCTCAAAAATAACATGAAAAAACCTCTTAACAGAAATTCAATTGACAAAACCCAGAAAGAGAAGCCAGGAAAAGAACACCTACCAAAAAGGTCTGTCTCAGGGGACTGTGGGTAAACTGGAATGGAGAGCAGAGGGCCAGCTCAGGGACAGCAGCGGGAGGAAGCCAGAGGACTGGCCTTAGCCACAGAGGCTTTGGTGAGTGTCATATCCTAAGACCAACTTTAGCCATAGAATCTTTGGCAGCGGGGAGAGGAGCAATGGGAGGGTGAGTTCTAACACAGAGAGTCACAGAGCACACCTGGAAATTGACTTGGGGCTGGGGACCTAAGCTCCAAACACTTTGCCAAGCACTCTTCCCAGAATGGCAAACAATCCCCCACCTCCTCAGGTTCAGGTGTGGGCAGCAGAGTTCACTCAGTTGAAAGGGAGATTAGCTCCCTCCCCTAGGCCCCAGCCCATTGTTCAAGGTCAACTCAGACCCTGCTGCTGAGGGCCTCAAACACTCCAGAGAAAGCAACCAGCACCCCCTACTGGTCAGCCCACTTGGAATTACTAAGCCAAGTGAACAAAGCCTCTAGGGTTTTCAAAAGTGAACCTCTAAGAACCAAACCCTCCCCCAACATAAGAACCTAGGAAAATGAAGAAAGGTCAGCAAAAGGGGGGGCATGGAAAAATACTTAGAAGAAATAGATTCTAATCCAGAGAGCTCTAGCACTTCTGAGGAGAATGATAATTGGACTCCAGCCCAGAAAGACTTCTTTGAAGAAATCAGGAAGGAGTTTAACAATCAATTGGAAAAACTGGGAAAAGAAACTCAAAAGAAAATTAACATGTTGCAAGAGAAAATTAACATCTTGCCACAAAAAAACCAAATCCTTGGAAAATACAATTGTACAAACACAAAATGAGAGTAATTTTCTCAGATCCTCAATTGGGCAAATGCAAAAAGAAAATCTCTCAAAACTACACTTGGACAAATGGAAAACTCCTTCAAAAATGGAATTGACCAATTGGAAAAGGAATTGCAAAAGGTAAATGAAGAAAATTCTTCTCTAAAAAAGAAAGAATGTAATCTATGGAAACTAATGACTTCATGAGACAACAAGATTCTGTTAAACAAAACTGTGCTTTACCTTACCTTTCAAGCTTTAAAAAGAAAATGTAAAATACTTCATCAGCAAAACCACTGACCTTAATCAAGAAGGAACAATCTGAGAATTATAGGTCTTCCTGAAAACATTGAAGAGGGAAAAAAAAGCCTGGACTTAATATTACAGAATTTAGTGATGGAAAATTGCCCTGATATCATGGAACTAGAGGGCAAAATAATTATTGAAAGACTATATTGATCCCCTCCTGAAAGAGATCCTAAAATGAAAATACCAAGGAATGATATGGCCAAATTCCAGTACTATCAGATAAAAGAGAAAATCCTGCAAGCAGCCAGAAAGAAACAATTTAAATACCAAGGAGCCACAGTAAGTATTACACAGGATCTGGCTGCACCAACAGTAAGGGATTGAAGGGCTTGGAATGAGATATTCAGAAGAGCAAGGGAGCTTGGAATGCAGCCAAGAATTCACTATCCAGCAAAATTGAGACTTCTCTTCCAGGGGAAAAGATTAACATTTAATGAAATGGGAGACTTCCAACATTTCCTGATGAAAATACCAGAGCTAAATAGAAATTTTGGACATCAAACAGGAGGCTCAAGAGACACATGAAAAGGTTTAAAAGGTGGGGGGGGGTAAAGAAAAAAATCTGCTGTCCAATAAGATGAAACTGGCTATATCCCCAATTGGGAGAAAGATTCTCATATGTCTTGAGAACTGTAACTCTATTAGAAAGAATATACTTAGTCAGAAGTGATGGTCACCCATGACTTATCTGTGAGACTAACCAATAAGATGAAACTAGCTATACCCCTACCTGGGAGAAAGACTCTAACAACTCTCAAGAATTTTAACTCTATTAGAGAGAATATACTTAGCCAGAAGTGATAAACACTCATTATTTTTCTGTGACTTGGATAGAATCATTTAAAAACAATACCTCCTTTAAAAGGTGGACAATAAGGGGATGAGAGGATGAAGGAGATTGAATGGGGTAAATCTTATTACATTAAGTGGTACAAAAGACCTATTGTAATAGAGAAGAAGAAGGGAGGAGGTGAAAACCACTTGAATCTTCATTTCATCAGATCTGGCTTAACATTAACTTACACACACTCAGTTAAGAAACTGTTCTTACTTTTAAAGAATTAAAAAGGGGAAAGGGGGAAAGGGGAAAAGGGGGAAAAGAGGAGGGGGAGAAAAAGGGAAGTAAGGGAAGGAATAAGGGGAAAAGGGAAAGGAGAAAGAAAGGGGAGGGGTTGATATAGGAGGGCAAATACATTGAGGTTGGCGGTATTCAGAAAAAATACTGGGGAATAAAGGGGGAAAAGTGGAAAAATACAAACAGAAGGAAGATAGCATGGAGGGCAATAAAGAGTTAGAAATTATAACTTTGAATGTAAATGGGATGAACTCTCCCTTAAAACATAAGCAAATAGCAGAGTAGATTAAAAATTAGAATCCTACAAGATGATGCTTAAAAGAAACTCATTTGAAACAGAGAGATACATATAGAATAAAGGTAAAAGGTTGGAGCAAAATATATTTTGCTTCAGATGAAGTGAAAAAAACAGGGGTAGCAATCCTTATCTCAAACAAAGCAGCTGCAAAAATAGATAGTGTTAAAAGAGATAAGGGAGGAAACTATATCCTCCTAAAAGATATCATAGATAATAAAGTAATTTCAATACTAAATGTATATGCACCCAATGGAATAACATCCAAATTCTTAGAGGAGAAATTGAAAGAGTTACAGAAAGACAGCAAAAGTCTACTCATAGGAGACCTCAACCTCCCACTCTCAGATTTAGATAAATCTAACCATAAAATAAACTAGAAGGAAGTTAAGGAGGTAAATAGATTGTTAGAAAACCTAGATATGAAAGACTTATGGAGGAAATTGGGGATAGAAAGGAATATACTTTTTTCTGCAGTATATGGTACTTACACAAAAATTGGCCATGTACTAGGGCATAAAAACCTAATGATTACTTGCAGAAAGGCAGAAATATTGAACACATCTTTCTCAGATCATAATGCAATAAAAATCATATGCAATATTGGACCAGGGAGATATAGACCGAGAAATCATTGGAAATTAAATAACCTCATTTTAAAGAATGAGTAGATCAAGCAATAAATTATAGAAAGAACTAATTACTTCATCCTAGATAATGACAAAAATGAAACAACATACCAAATCTATGGGATTCACTCAAGGTGGCTGTCAGGGGATATATTATATCTTTAAATGCTTACATGAATAAATTAGAGAAGGAGGAAATCAATGAACTAAATATGCAACTAAAAAATTAGAGAAAGAACAAATTAAAAACCCCCAATTAAATAACAAATTAGAAATTTTTAAAATTAAAGGAGAAATTAATAAAATCAAAAGCAAGAAAACTATTGAACTAATAAATAAAACCAAGAATTGGTTTTATGAAAAAAACAATAAAATGGATAAATCTCTGGTCAATTTGATTTAAAAAGAGAAAGAAAGAAGAAAACCAAATTGCTAGTATCATAAATGAAAGTGAGGAGGAAATTAAATTAATAATTTGGAATTATTTTTCCCACCTTTATGCCAATAAATTTGACAATCCAAGTGAAATGGATGAATATTTACAAAAATATAAGTTGCCCAGATTTAATGAAGAGGAAATTAAAAACCTAAATAACCCTATCTCAGAAAAATAAATTCAACAAGCCATTATTGAACTCCCTAAGAAAAAAATCTCAGAGCTAGATGGATTCACAAGTGAATTCTATTAAACATTTAAGGAACAATTGGTTCCAATTCTATATAAACTCTGGAAAAATAGGTGAAGACAGAACTCTAACTCTTTCTATGACACTAATATGGTGCTGATACCTAAACCAGGAAGAGTTGAAACAGAGAAAGAAAATTATAGACCTATCTCCTGGATGAATATAGATGCAAAAATCTTAAATAAAATCTCAGCAAAACGATTACAAGAATTTATCACTAGGATAATGCATTGTAATCAAGTAGGATTTATCCTAGGAATGCAGGGTTGGTTCAATATTAGGAAAACTGTTAGTATAGTTAATTATATCACTAAAATCCTATCAGAAATCATATGATTATATCAATAGATGCTGAAAAAGCTTTTTGACAAAATACAGCACCCATTCCTACTAAAAACATTAGAGAGTGTAGGAATAAATGGATTGTTCTTTAGAATAATAAGCAGTATCTATCTGAAACCATCAACAAGCATTATATGCAATGGCGGTAGACTAGGGGCATTCCCAATAAGATCAGGGGTGAAACAAGGATGCCCATTATCACCACTACTTTGCAATATTATATTAGAATTGTTAGCTTCAGCAATAAGAGAAGAAAAAGAAATTGAAGGAATTAGAATTGGGAAGGAAGAGACAAAACTCTCACTCTTTGCAGATGACATGAAAGGATACCTAGAGAATCCCAAAAAGTCATCTAAAAACTACTGGAAATAGTTGGCAACTTTATCAAAGTTGCAGAATATAAAATAACCCCTCATAAATCTTGAACTTTTCTATATGTGACTACCAAGATAAAGCATGAAGAGCTAGAAAGAGAAATACCATCCAAAGTAACCACAAAAAATATAAATACCTGGGAGTCTATTTGCCAAGGCAGACTCAAAACAATTACAAAACACTTCTCACACAAATAAAATCAGATTTAAATAACTGGGCAAAAATCAACTTCTCATGGATAGGTCGAGCCAATAGAATAAAAATGACAATTCTACCAAAACTAAACAACTTGTTTAGTGCCCTACCAATCAAAATTCCAAAAAATTACTTTAATGAGTTAGAAAAAGTTGTAAGTAAATTTATATGGAGATAAAGTCAAGAATTTCAAGGGATTCAATGAAAAAAAGTGCAAGAGAAGGTGGTTTTGCCTTACTAGATCTAAAGTTATATTATAAAGCATCAGTCATCAAAATTGTCTGGTATTGGCTAAGAAATAGAGTGATGGATCAGTATAGACTAGGTGCAATAGTAGGAAATGATTATAGTAACCTGCTGTTTGATAAACCCAAAGAGTCCAGCTATTGGGATAAAAACTCTCTCCTCAATAAAAAATGTTGGGAAAATTGGAATTTAGCATGGAAGAAACTTAGATTCAACCAACACCTCACACCCTTTACCAAGATAAGTAAAAATGGATACAGGATTTAGACATAAAAACAATATTATAAGCAAATTAGAAGATTAAGGAGTTGTTTACTTGTCAGATCTATGGAAAGGGAAACAGTTCATGACCAAGGAAAGGATGGAGAACATCATTAAAAACAAACCAGATAATTTTGATTACATTAAATTAAAAAGCTTTTGCACAGAAAAATCAAGATCAAAAGAAATGTAGTAAATTTCTAACATATACAGAGAACTGAGTCAAATTTTCAAAAAAACAAGTCATTCTCCAATTGATAAATGGATAAAGGATATGCAAAGGCAATTTACAGTTGAGGAAATCAAAGAGATCCATAGTCATATGAAAAATTGCTCTAAATCACTAATTACTAGAGAAATGCAAATTAAAGCATCTATGAGATACCACCTCACACCCCTCAGACTGGTCAATATGACCAGAAAGGACAATGATCAAGGTTGGAAAGAATGTGGGAAATCTGGGACACTAATGCATTGTTAGTGGAGCTGTGAACTCATCTAACCTTTCTGGAGAGCAATTTGGAATTATGCCCAAAGGGCAACAAAAATATGCATACCCTTTGATCCAGCAATACCACTACTGGGTCTATACACTGAAGAGATGTACATCGCTTGTATAAAAATATTCATGGCAGCCCTGTTTGTGATGGCAAAGAATTGGAAATTAAGTGAACATCCTTCAATTTAGGAATGGCTCAAACTGTGGTATAAGTATGTCATGGAACACTATTGTTCGATTAGAAACCAGGAGGGATGGGAAATCAGGGAAGTATGGAAGGATTTGCATGAACTGATGCTGAGCTAGATGAGCAGAAACAGAAAAACATTATATACCCTAACAGCAACATGGGAGTGATGATCAATATTGATGGACTTGCTTATTCCATCAGTGCAACAATCTGTGATGGAGAATACCATCTGTATCCAGAGAAAGAATTGTGGAGTTTGAACAAAGACCAAAGATTATTACCTTCAATTTAAGAAAAAAAACTGTTATCTTATTATGTAATTTTGCCATCTCTTATACTTTATTTTTCTTCCTTATGGATATGATTTCTCTCTTATCACATTCAACTTAGATCAATGTATATCATGGAAACAATGTAAAGACTAACAGACTGTCTTCTGTAGGAGGTGGAAGGAGGGAAGCAAGAATAGGGGAAAAATTGTAAAGCTCAAAATAAATAAAATCTTTCTTTAAAAAAAATTAAAAGTAATAATATTTGGTCTTTGTTTAAACTCAATTCTTTCTCTGGATTCAGATGGCATTCTTCTTCACAGATACCACCAAATTATCCCTGAATATTATACTGATGGTATAAGCAAGTCCATTAAGGTTGATCATCACCCCATGTTGCTATTAGGGCATTCAATGTTCTTCTGGTTCTGCTCGTCTCACTCACCATCAAGTTCATACAAGTCTTTCCAGGTCTCTCTGAAATCCAATCCCTCCTGGTTTCTAATCAAATAATGATGTTCCATAATGCACATATACCATAATTTGTTTAGCCATTCCCCAATTGATGGACATCTCCTTGATTTCCAATTCTTTGCTACTGCTGAATATTTTTGTACAAGTGATGTTTTTATCTTTTTTCATGATTTCTTCAGGGCATAGACCTAGTAGTGGCATTTCTGGATCAAAGGATATAAACTGAATTCTTTATGTGGAAAAAATGTATTAAAGGAAAACTATAAGGTCTTTAAGTAAAGGTCCTATTGTCATTTAACCAAAGAATATTCTTCAAGTCCATTTCCATTGGCAGTGGTCAAATTATGTAGTTAATAACTCCATTATTTCCTATGGATTGTGTATATTCCTAAGTTCCTGTATAACTTACTGTTTTCCAGTGCCTTATTAGGACAAAAATTCTATTTCCAAAATTTATGATTTCAAGGACAATTATCTTGGTGCAAGGGAAGAAGTTTTTTTAGTGACCTAGTTCTTTGGACTATAGATAAAAGAATTCCTGAGTGAAGTTAAGAAAGATGAGCATTCTAATTCTATGTCTATCATCCTATTTAATCAGTCATCTTAGAATCCTTGGAAACCAGAACACTGAAATATACCTGACCCATATCAGAATCATGCCCTCTGAGGTACAAAAAAAGGAAAATTGGTGAGCTGTCAGTGAGACTACCAATTCATCTCATGTGCTGCCATTCTATCTGCTGACAGCCTCAAGATTCATATTGCTGGTGTTATGTCCCTCATTAACTGTGATCACAAATCTGTATTCTGCCCTGATAATAATGGAGTCAAAGTTAAGATTTAAACTCAAGGAATCATAGTGATTCCATATCCTGACCTCATGAGATCTCTGATGACCATCAAGAATACCCTTCAAAAAAAACTCATGAGGACATGGGAGCTCTAAATATGTATTGTTCTGTCCTTTCTAGTACAGTGGCCAGCTCAGTGCAAAAATGTCTCATTTAGAGGGCAATTAGTGATATAGGTAGAAAATAATACAGACAGAAGATTTTTATTTATTTATCTTTTTATTAACATTTTATTTGTTTTCCAATTATATACAATAGTAATATCTGCCTATGATTTTTTGTAAGGTTTTGAATTTTATGTTTCCCCCTTCCCACCATAGAAGGCTGTCTGATAGTTTTTACATTGTTTCCATGCTATACATTGATCAAAAATGAATGTGTTTTAAGAGTAAATGTAAATCCCCCTCCCCCCCAAGAATAGAGAGAAAAAATGTACTTCAGTCTGTGTTCAGATTCCAATGGCTCTGTCTCTGAGGTGAGTTGCTTTCTTTATCATAAGTCCAACAGAGAAGTTGCTTCAATATTTTTCCTACAGTTGCTATCACTAGCTGTACCTCCACTTTATTCCTCCTCACTCTCATTCATTTATTCTATTCTCTTTCTCCTTTCATCCTGTCCCTGTCCAAAAGTATGTTGTATCTGAGTACCCTCTGCCTTGATCTTCCCTCTCTTCTATTATCTATTCCCTCCTTCTCTCCCCCCATTCCCCCTTATCCCATCCCTTTCTTCTCATTTTTCTCTAGAGTAAGAGATTTCATCACCCTATTAAGTGTGTATGTTATTTCCTTTCCAAACCATTTCTGATGAGAATGAAGGCTCACTCATTCCCCTTGCTTTCCCCCTTTCCACTCCATTGAAAAATCTTTTTTCTTGACTCTTATGTGAAATTTCTTAGCTTCTTCTTCATCTCCTTTCCCTTCCTCCCAGTACTTTCCTTCATCACCCATTGACTCCATCTTTTTACTATATTATATTCCCCTCCTTCCTATGTCCTGTCTATATGTGCTCCTTCTAACAGCTCTTATAAATGAGAAAGTTAATATGAGCTATCAATATCTTCTTCCCATGAAGGAATGAACATTTCAATATCATTAAGTTCCTTATATTTTACCCTCTGCTTCTAGGATCTCAGTGCAATTTTGCTGTATTATTTCTTGAAAAATGAAGTCTAGGCTCTTTTCCTGATTGTGGCTTTCAGATAGCCCAATAATTTTTAAATTATTTCTTCTGGATCTGTTTTTGAGGTTGGTTGTTTTTCCAATGAGATATTTCATATTTTCTTCTAATTTTTGGCTTTTTTTGAAAAAAGTTTTATTTCTTCCTGATTTCTCACAAAATCATCAACTTCTTTTAGTTCCAGTCTGCATTGGAAGTTGTTTTCTTCAAAGAATTTTTTTATCTCCTTTTCCAGCTGACCAGTTCTGCTTTTTTAAGGCATTCTTCTCCTTATTTGCCTTTTGTTTTGATTTTTCCATTAGGCCTAAACTGGTTTTTAATATTATTTTCTTCAGTATTTTTTTTGTATATCTTTAACCAAGCTGTTTTGGTTTTCATGATTTTTCTGCATCACTCTCATTTCTCCTCCCAATTTTTCCTCCATCTCCTTTAATTGCTTTTAAAAGTCTTTTTTTGAGCTCATCCATAGTCTGAGCCCACTTTCTATTTCTCTTGGAAGTTCTGAATATGGAAGCTTCAATTTTGTCATCATCTGAGTATGTGTTTTGATCATCCATGGGACTAAAGTAATTCTCTATGGTCAGATTCTTCTTTTTCTGTTGTTTACTCATTTCCTCAGCCCAAGACTAATTGACAGCACTTCCAAGGCTTTGGGGGTCTTTTTGGGGTTTTTGGGGGGTGACACCCCACTGGGACCTTTATTCCTCCAAGGTCTATGCTCTCTTGCCTGTGATTTGATATGTCGATGGCCCCCATACTTCCCTTTGCCCTGGAGTTATAAGCAAGGATCCAGCTTGGCTATGTAGTATGGAAGCCCAAACTGCAACCTGGATCGGAGTATAGGCTAGCAGCAGAGTCCTACCCTGAGGGAGAGCAGAGAAATCTCTGCAGTCTTACCTGTTCTCCTTACCATCTCTGAGGGTGCAGGCTGATTTATCTAGATTCTTGCTGCAGATTCTGCAGCAGGTGCTCCTCACTCCACACTCATTCTGGTATAGCAGAGTTCTCTCACTGCCCCTTCAAGCTGTTGCCGGTGATCTCTGGGCTGGACTGTGCTGGACTGTGCTGTACTGTGGCCATGGCTTCTTTTTTCCCTAACTCCTAGTCATGGTGAAACATAGAACTTTCCCATAGAACTTCTAAGTTATCTTGGACTGGGAAAATGTATCACTCAATCTTTCTGAGGGTACTGCCCCTCTAAATTTTGGCTAAAGTCATAATTTGTTGACTTTTGGAGTGTTGGGGGGAAGGGGTTCCCGTGAAATGCTGCCTTCACGCTGCCATCTTGGCTCTGGTCCCCCCTCCCCACAGAAGATTTTAATCAATTCCTTCTTTAAAATTTTCTTCAGCCCCATCCCAATGACATTAGTTATTATTGATTGTTTTTATTATTAATGATTAGTGATTATTAATTATTGGAAGTAATCGTTAGTAATAATATTCATTAATATTTATTATTAAAATATTATTCACTACTAAAAAGAAAGGATTCTTATTCAGACATAGACAGATTGGAGTAGATGACCTCTAAACCTCCTTCTAACTCTGACTCTGGGATATTGTGAATCTCATCATATAACAGGGCTCTTTAACCTTTTTGTGTCATTTATGGAACATGTATAACCCTTTGAAAGTTTGATGATACCCTTGGGCCCCTTTTCAGAATAATATATATATTTCTAAATTCACAAAAGAAATACTAAGTTTCAGTTTTAAGTTGTGGAAAATAAAGATGTAATTTTTTCCATTTAAGTTAATGGACCCCTCTTGGGGATACATGGAACTCAGGTCAAGAACCCTCAATCTATAGAGAATATTCCATTGAATTTTGTAAAAGACATTGACCATGACTTTGACAAACCTTTGATGAGTATTTGCTTAAATTTTATTCTACACTTGATAATGAAATAGAATTATATAACTGTTATCTCAATGATTACATGTCTCAAGGAGTTTTGTGTAATCTTAACATGCTCATGGGATATACCTTATTGGTGGAGTCATTTTAAGATTGCATTTTTCTTGAGATATCATTAAAAAAATCAACAAAAAATAAAGTCAGTGTAATTTTTTCCATAAACATACTTTATCTTTAAAAATACTTTTTAGAATTGTCTTTGAATTAATTGAAAACCTGAGCTAACATGCTTTAGCATTTCTGACATTCTAATAAGATTGTGTTACCTTTTTTATATTTATCCAGGTACTTGTTTTTACATGTCTGAAGCATCACATAGAATGCAATTTAGATGCTTCAAAAAGTTATCCCCCCCCACTTTCTTCATGAAAATCATTTGATTATGGTGTTAGAATTTCATTCCTAAGAGCTTTTCAAATTCCCAGTGTCGATTTTCCCTGTAGAATTTTAGTTCATGGGACTTTACTGATGATCCTTTTTCATCTACTCTTTCATGATATGGGGCATAAGCCAGAATATGCCTAATTTGCCAGCCTCCATCCCTCCTAAAATCAAAGAGACTGTTATCACTCCTTCCAAAGATTCTTGTCATTTCTATATTGGCAGTTGGTTCCTCTTTTCAATAATCAGAATCAGATTCAGTAACAGTTTTCTTTGACTTTTACTTACTTTTTAAAGAGCAAAATTATCATTTCATGACCAGAATTTATTAAATGACCTAATAGAAAAGAGAACTCCAACATGTCTAGATATATTTGATTTTGGAGGTGAAGTATATGTGTGTGTGTGTGTGTGTGTGTGTGTGTGTGTGTGTGTATTGTATGTAAAAAGGAATAAGTGAGTAAATATCAGAATCAGAGAGAGAGAGAGAGAGAGAGAGAGAGAGAGAGAGAGAGAGAGAGAGAGAGATAGAGAGATATTATAGGAATATCACTTCCTAATGCTGTTACATGTGACCTTGGTGATTTAATATTTAAAAGTGCAGTCAGTTCATATTTTTGTATGATCCTATACTGTTTGGGATACAGGACATAGAGTCTAGTCAAGAGTCATTTTAAACAATGGTGATACATTCTCCATCTTTGATTTTAGAGTTTCATTATTTGATCTTTCACAACCAAGATCAATCATCCAATACTAATGAAGATAGTCTATGACAGATATATAAACATTATCTTACTTAGCCTGGAAAGGATAATACAAGAGTTGTAAGTGGTGAATTTAGCTCAGCAAATATTTATTAATACCTACTATGTTCATGGCATTGAGTATATAAAGGTGAAAATAAAACATTTCTTGCTCTCAAGAAGCTTCTATTTTACTAGAGGATACTATATATGTATATATACATATATACAAGTACACACAAGATAATTCTAAGTAATTTCAATTCTGGGTGAAAAAATATTGAGTACTTCTTAAATTAATACATCCTTGCAGATGGATCTCCTCCCGAAGTAACAAGTATCCCTCTCCTATTGACAATCACTAACTGTCTTTATTTGGCTAGTAGGAGTCATTTTAAAATATAGATCCTCATCTTTACAGTTGATTTGGTCCAAGTGACAATTATCATTTCAAGACTAGAAGGTGTTGTATTTGTTATGGGAAGTAATAACTCTAGCAAACAGCAAAGCTCCTTGTTTTGGAACTAGCCATAGTTCTGAGAGTTTCTGATAATCTCCCTGGGCAAATCTTTAGATACATATTGTGGAATAGATATACAGCAATTTTTATGCTGAGATAAAAGCAGTGGGATTTACTATTATTTGAATCCAGAAAATAATTACTGGGGCTTCAAACTATTTTACAATGGAAACAGTTGGTACTGATGGAAGTTTTCATGAGAGAAATGAGTGAAGAGCTTAAGGACTGATTAGTTACATAGAATTACAGGATTTTACAAGATAAAACAAACTTGAATCTCAGTGGAAGTACAGATGAGGCATTTCAGTTTTGTCTAAGAATCAGGAAAAGAGTAAGAAAGTTGAGAAGTGATATAATTCTTAACTAGTGAAAGTTGTTCATTGGCTAGTTGAAAGAATATGGAGCAAGGCACAAGTTCCTAGTGTGGGGGAAGCAAATAACCATCATCAGTACCAGAGCCACTTTAGAGGAGAACAGTTAGTACAGGAACAGGGGAAATGACATTAAAATTCTTAGCTAAGGGGACAAAACTCAGCAAAAATCAGGAGGGAAATCCAGGTTGACTGAGGAACTTACTTGCCATGTTTATCTCCAGAATGAATATACTATACCTTGGAGTTCTAGGGAGGCCAAAATGGAGATATTAAAGGTTTGATAGACTCTGCAACACTGGTAAAAGAGAAAATATGGTGCACTATATCACCAAAAGACGATATAAGAATGAGTGGTCACTGTGGAAGGCAGACCTTTGGTGGAAGGAATATAAGGACACAAATCCTTTACAACTGGCAAACAGAAAGAAATAAAGGGAATATAGTTTGAACTGTCATGATTATCATAGCCTAAATGTACAAGCAAAATAAGTTACTTCAGCTTCCCTGGGCAGGAATATATTTTGCCCAAGTTAGAAACATACTAGGACTCTTTCAGTATGGATGTTAACTACAATTAAGCATCAGAAGACCTAGAATAATAGAACTTGCTAGAAATATTTGGTAAATACAAAGTAGATAATTTGCTTCTCTGTCAAGAATATTAATTATCCTAATTATAATCTCCTATAATCTCTCTCTCTCTCTCTCTCTCTCTCTCTCTCTCTCTCTGTCTCTCTCTCTCTCTAGCACTCTTTCCTAGGATTCATCACTTTATGGGTGTGGTTTTATACCTTAATTGACAATGATGGCTAAATGCTGAAGGCATATAGTCTGGGAAAATATCAAGAAGTAGATGATCCAACTATTTCAATCAAGAGTCCCTTTCTACTTTGTTCTTAGAAGGGTGGAGGTACAGTCATTTATTAGTAAATGAGATTGATGTGAATCTACTTCCTATTACTATTTGGAAGAGAGTAGGGGCCCCACATTTATATAAAACTCGATTTACAAACAATTTATAATACTATGATCATACTTGCCTCATGAAAGCAAGTCTAAGGGGCTTCAATTCAATGCTATAAATGCTGGATTATGATCTTTGGGCAAATGAAGGCTTGTAGATATGGCAATGTTTCAAATTTCAGAAATGAGGCCTCTTTAGAAAAAAGAGGCACAAAAGAGTTTTTATAGTGGAAAGAAAAATGGAGGAGTTAGGGGGACCACTCAGATGTTCATTGAAATTGGGTCAAAGAGAGGAAAAACATATACATATAGTTGAGTATAGAAAAGTAGGAGGGAAAGAGAATGAGAGCAAGGTGGCACTGATAGAATGGAGAGTAGATTGGGAAAGGAAAAAATACTTTTTGAGGATGGATAGGATGAAAGGATAGAATAGGATAAATAGGGAGAAAAATAAGATGGAGAGAGATATACAGCAATCATAACTGTGAAAAAGCAAATTTCCCTGATAAGGGCCTCATGTTTTCAAATAAATAGAAAACTGAGTTAAATTTATAATACAGGCATTCCCAAATTGTCAAAGAATATGAACAAGTAATTTTATGATGAAATAATCAAAACTATCTATAATCATATAAAATTGATCTAAATCATTATTAGAAAAATACAAATTAAAACAACTCAAAGGTACCACCCTATATTTCTCAGACTGGCTAATATGACAGTAAAGGAAAATAACAAATGTTGGAGGGGATGTGGGAAAATTGGGATACTAAAGCACTGTTGGTAGAATTGTGAACTGGTTCAACCCTGGTAGAGAACAATTCAACACTATGCCCAACCCTTTTGATGCAGAGAATTATGAATGTAGCAGAAACAAATTCTGTAATTTTCAGTGCTGTTAAATCTTGTTAAAGGGAGGAAGGCTCTTTGCTCTTAAGATGTAAATTGACTTCTATTATTTCATTGTTTAATGTAAAAATATATCCTGCCTCCTCATTCCCAACCCCCCAACCTCCAATTTCTACCTGGTTTGGTCATGTAAGGGGGGAGGGATTTCCCCTTTTGCCCTCAGAGTCCAAATAAGGGGAAAAGCTATAAAAACCTACATTCAAGGCCAGTCTGACCCCCCCCTGGACCAGTCACCTCCACTTGACTATTATTTCTCTCTCTCTCTCTCTCTCTCTCTCTCTCTCTCTATATATATATATATATATATATATATAGATAGATATAGATATAGATATAGATATAGATATAGATAGATGTAGATATAGATAGATAGATAGATATGGATAGAGATGTATCTATCTATATCTATATAGATATGTGTGTGTGCATGCATGTGTGTGTATCTATATATCTGTCTACCAAGCAACCTCACCTAGTCTTTTGTTATTCATTCCCTATCCTAAAGTGCTTGTTGCTTCTCCAGCAGGGAGAGGAAAGTTTTTTTTAACCTGGTTTACCTTACTATATTTTATAATCAAATCCTGAGCAGTTTTAAAATCTCAGAGAACATGCAAATTCCTTTGTTATTCAGTAATCCTTGATTTCTGTCCTTATTTGGTGGCCCCCAAAGTAGCATTGGCAAAAATACTACTACTATGTTTGTATCTCAAAGAGATAAAAAAAGCAAAAAAAGAAAAGAAATTATTTGTTCAAAAATACTTATATCACCTCTTTTAATGGTGGTAAAGAATTGGAAATTGAGGGAATGTCCAACAATGGGTGAATGGCTGAATAAGTTGTAGTATATGATTGTGATAGAATACTATTGTATTATAAGAAGTGATGAGCAGGATTCTCTTATAAAAACTTAGAAAGACTTACATGAACTGATGCAATTTGAAGTGAGCAGAACCAGAAGAATATCATTGTGATAATAGCAATGTTGGACAATGAAGAATTGCAAATGACTTAGCTATTTTCAGCAATCCAACGATCCAAGACAATTCTGAAAGACTTGTGATAAAAAAAAAAAATGCTATCCACCTTCAGAAAAAGAACTGATAGAATCTAAATATAGATTGAAGCATATTTTTTTTTAAAAAGCTTTATTTTTCTTGTTGTTTATTTGGTTTTTTTGGATCTGTGTTTTTTTCACACTGTGACTAATATAGAAATATATTTTGCATGACTGCACATATATAAGCTATATCAAAGTACTTTCCATTTGAGGGAGGAAGAAGGGAAGTGAGGGAGAGAAAATTTTGATCTCAAAATTTTCAAAACAAATATAAAAAATATTTTTACATGTAATTAGGTAAAATAATTTTTTAAAAAAATAACAAGGATATCTCTGACCTTCTGAATCAATCTGTTGTGGTTGACCTGAATGCAATGTTGATATTTTTACATAATAAACAAAAATAGGTCTTTTACCTGAGGGAAGTTTTTAGCTATATACAGCACTATGACTCATATCACAAATTAAAGAAATTGGCTCTTCCACCAGCCCCTGATATTCCTTTTAGTGACAGATAGATTACAAATGCATGTAGAATATATAAAGGATATATGAATTTGTTTGGCACCCTCTGAAGTAAAATTCTTGTATGCTCTTCCTAGGAACTGTTCACTTTTCACTGATAAAGGATAGGAAAGTACAAAGGATAACTGATTTCCCCCACTTAACTTTGAAGAATTCATGCTAAATTGTCCTGGAACTAGAAGCAGCATTTTAGACCTTGAGAAAGCCATTTATGTATCCCTATTCTTTTCTGGGATACCAACCCTAAGTGAATCTTTGTCATGGGAACAGATTGCATCAGGGATGACTCTTAGTACAACTTTAATGTAGAATTTTGAGAGAACAGAGTACTCTAATCCTGAAGACCATGCTTCCTATTTGCTTCAGCTAATCCCTTCAACTAATCCCTGAAGAAAGAAAATATATTGTCATTGAGGTAGAATTTCTAGCAATATCTGGTAATTATATTCAGAAATAATGAAAAACAAAACCAACATATATTAAGGAAGCATCTTTAATATGCCCTGTTTGGGCATACAGCACAATAAAAATTACTATTCTTTTTTATTTTATTTTTTTTTGTTCTCTAGATATATCATAAATTAAGGTTCAAAAATGCCCTGGCAAGCAAATTCTCTGGAATTCTGACTTTCAGATTCCCAAACTCCCTTCAAGACTCAATGCAATATATATACTCAATGGGGTATAGACATCTAGAGTAAGAAGGAGAGAAGGACAGGGGAAGGGGAGGATGTGAGCAATGGAGTAGAGGGTGGATCATAGGGGGAAAGTGGTCAGATATAACACATTTTCTTTTTACTTCTTGCAAGGGACTGGGATTGGATGGCCTGTCTGGGACCATAGAGTTGGGTGGATTCTGGGTCTAAGGGGTGGCATGTGGGCTTGGGGCCTCTTGGTCACAGGGTCAGGGATCTGACTGCTGCACCACTCAGCTACCCTACAGCACATTTAAGAAGAGGGACAGAGTGAAAGGAGAGAGAAAATAAAGTATATGGTAGTGGGGGTATACGAATGGAGGGAGTTGTGACCAGCAATGGCAACAGTGGAAAAATATGGAAGTAGCTTTTGTGATGGACTTATCATAAAGAATGTGATCCACCTGCAACAGAGCTGGAGGTGTTGGAACAGACTGAAGCACATTTATTATTATTATTATTATTATTATTATTATCATTATTTGGGGCTGGGTGGCTTTCCTGGAGCTGCACAGCTGGGTGATTGAGTGTCTGAGGTCAGATTTAGACTGGGTTGCTCCTGTGTGCAGGGCCGATGCTCTGTCTGCTGCACCACCTGGCCGCCACTACTACTACTACTACTACTACTACTACTACTACTACTACTACTACTACTACTACTACTACTACTATTACTATCATTTATTATTATTTTTATTATTATTATTATTATTTTATTTGGGGTTTTGGGTTTGTTTTTTGCAGGGCAGTGGGGTTGGGGTGGCTTTCCCAGGGTCACGCAGCTGGGTGATTCTTGGGAGTCTGGGGTCAGATTTGGGCTTGGTGCTCCTGGCTCCAGGGCCGGTGCTCCATCCACTGTGCCACCTGGCTGCACTTATTATTATTATTATTAATTTAAATTTTTTCCTCTTTCCTTTACTGCTCATGCGGTTCTATATTTTTGGGGGTGTATCTTGTTCACTCTTAAACAAGAATATTTTAGTAATGTATTAAAAAACATCATTTGAACAAAAATAAGAATAAATAAAAGTGAAAAAAAGACACAAGTGCCCTTCCTGATTTACCATTTGTTTATTCCCCAAATTTACCTTTTATATACTGGGCAGGTCATTTCTCCCCAATGGAATGTAAATTTTTTTAGGTCAGGGACTATTTGGTTTTTGGCTTTGCATTTCCAGAGCCTAGCATAATGCCTAGCTCACAATAGATAATGAATGTTTATTGAATTGAATTGAATGGTTGACTACTTGCTGGGTACATGAGGGGAATCTTTCCTATAGGCGTTGGACTAGATAATCTCTGAGCTCTCTTGCAAGTTTTGAATTCTATGAATCTGTAGAATAGATTAGACATAGAAGAATTGATGGAATAGAAAAAAGCAGAAACAATCTTTCTACCAGGGTTCACCTCTCCCACCTAATTGTAAAGTCATCTAGAAAGGCTGAAGCAAGCTGAGACTGATTTTTCAAAGGGCAGGGTTCAGGTCATATGGACTCATCATGTATCTTGTTAGTAGTTCATGCTCCAACTGACAAGAGAATTAACCCTCCACAACTATTTGGTGGATAGGTTGGTCCATGATATTCTGGGTTTTATGAAGGACAATGCCAGATAAGCAGATACTATCAAAAAAATATGGACCCCCCCCCAATGACTGTGGTCAGTTTCACCATGAATTCAGTTCAAAACAGTAGTAGAATATATTACAGATCTATTTTCTTCCTTTCTCTTTACAAATATTTACTGAACAGTGGAGCACTTCTCATTAATGTGCCTCCTAAAATCATTTTCAAAGTAGGTTATTGAATACCAAGCAGCTTCCTTTAAAATATAATCATTACATATTTTTTCTTCTTCTCTTCTTCTGCCTCCTTTTCCTCTTCCTCCCCTTCTACCTCTTTTTCCTCTTTTTTTCTTCCTCCTTCTCTTTCTTCTCTCCCTCATCCTCTTTTTTCTTCTTCTTTCTCCTTCCTCTTCTTCCTACTCTTTTTCCTCCTCTTCTTTTCCTCCTCTTCCTTTCCTCCTTTTCTTCTTTTTCCTCCTCCTCTTTTTCCTTCTTTTCAATTTCATCCTTTTCCTCCCTGTGAAGCATCTCTTTTGTTTCCTATCACATGGGAAACTTTTCCTCAAAAGTTTTCAGGGATGAGACCGGGGATAAAGAGAGAGCTCTCTCCTCAATAGAGTTTCTTATTCTTTTTTGTGTCATAGATCCCTCTGGCAGTTTGCTGAAGCCTTTGGACCCCTTCTTAGAAAAATGTTTTAAAATGCGTAAAATTAAATATTTAGGAAACCATTTATGCTGAAATAAAGTTATCAATGTATTTTTTTTAAAAAGTTCACAGACCCAAGGTTAAAAAATCTTGTTCTAATATCTAGGCTTTTCACCTTCTCTAACAGGAAACCCAATATTTGGTCCACACATTTCATGGCACTAGCAGAAAATAATACCATATGATCTTTCTGGGTTGCTGGTAAAACTCTCTTGCCCACCAAATTTGCTGAAACTGAGAATCTCACTTTTTCTATTGCTCTTGCTGCTAAATCTCTTTGCTATATGCTACAGAAACCTTATTTGCTATGCATCTTCACACTCTTGTTCAGTTTACCGGAGGCTCTTTCCTCATGGAACTTCTTAGAGAGGTTTTTAAAGGCATTTATTCCTTTTTCTTTTCTTTTCTTTTCTTTTCTTTATTTAAGGCAATGGAGTTAGGTGACTTGCCCAAAGTCACACAGCAAGGCAATTATTAAATGTCTGAGATCTGATTTGAACTAAAGTCCTCCTGACTCTAGGACCAGGTGCTCTATCCACTCTGCCACCTAGTTGCCCCAAAGGCATATTTATTCCTACCTTTTTCTTGGCCTTTCCCACTTTTTCTCCTGTTTTATCTACTACTACTACTACTACTACTACATATTGAGGCGTTTTAGATCTGAAGTTAGTAGGTTCCTGAAAATCTCTTAATGTGAACAGGAATGCTCCTTAATTGTTGTCTTAGAGAAGGAATCAGTTTCCAGTCATTTCTCACATTTTTCCTTTCTTCACACTTTTGATCAGAGTTCCATTTTCAGTTGCTTCTACTAGTTACTTCAAAGAACTAACCATATCAACCAACCAAATGATTGAAGGAGTGAGTTGCACAAACAAGTACACTAATGCATTGTTGGTAGAGATAAGAATTGAGCCTTGTATTTTGCAAACAATTTGGAACTATACTCAGAAAGCCATTAACTGTGCATGCCTTTCATCTAGAGCATGGTGGGAAATGTTCAGCTCAAAAATCATTTAGTTTGATGCTGCCACAGCAATGCACATGGACCTGTAAGTCAATAAATCTGGAAGTTTTTTTAGGGGTGAATTAATTAAATGTTTGACCAAATAATATAGAAATATCCAATGACCCACACTTTGCAGAAAAAAGGTTCTGAGATATCAATGCTAAGTATATATATAAAAAAAGTGGGTAATAATAGTGGTGTGTGAATATAAGAAAGATGATTGCTCCTTAAGAAATTATAATGACAGATTCAGAGAAATATGGGAAGAATTGTATGAACTGATACAGAATGATGTGAGCAGAACTAAAAGGACATTTTCCATGATGATAACAATAATGAAAAGGGAAATAACTTTGAAAGAACATAGAATCCTGACCTACATTTTTCATGAGAATGACATAAAGTACATTATCAAAAGTTTCCTAAGATCCAGGCAAACTATGTCCACAGACTTATTTTTTTCCTGCTGTTTTAGTGATCTTAACCCAAATGGAAGTCAGTCTAGCATGACCTATTCACTGCTTCTCTTTCTAAATGTTAATCAACTATCCCTTTAATGAGCCATTCTAGAATTTTCCCAAGAATCCAAGCTTGACTCATTGGTCTGTAGTTTGAATAGTCTGTTTTAGTCCCTTTTCTGAAAATTGAGTTAACATTTGTCCTGTTTCAATCTAAAGTGGTTCCTCAATTATTTTCCATGATCTTTCAGATATTACTGATAATGGTCTAATAGTCACATCTTCCACTTCATTCAAGACATGAGAATTTAGTTTCTCTGGATCAGATGTCTTGAACTTAACCAAGGTCAGTTGGGATCTCTCCTTATTTGTCTTACATAATAACTCCCTCTCAGTCATTTTTATTCTGTCATTATCAATATAAAATTTGCTTTGCTTTGCTTTGCAGAGAAAACTAAAAAAATTTGATAATTAATTGATGAACAGAAATAAAATCTTAACCTAAGTCCACATGAGAGTCCGATAATGCCAGGGTCAGTGCCTAGTGGTTTTCTGAAAAAATAAGCACTGACATTATTTTAAACATCTTGTTCCACTTAAGGAGAACCCTGTATAACCAGCTGCAATAGCTTTTGATGGAGATCAAGGGCCCTGGGAAATATTCCAAGAGACAGAGTTAATTAGCTTGCAGCAAATGTAACAGGAGGCTGATTTCTTGGGTTGCTGAGAGTCAGTCCTCTTAAGTACAATGTTAAGAAATCATGACTCCAGGCCAGTTCAGGGCTGTGTTGATCAGACAGGGGGGCAAACCACAGACCAGTCTAATTCTTGCCTGCTTGTCTGCCAGCTAGTGGACTGCTTCAGCAGCCTAACCATGAGAAGGACATGTAGGTTGTTTCAGACAGGGGCTGAGAGAACTACATCCTTTCGTGTAACTCTACAGATGGAGCTGGCACAAAGAGCTCAATTACTTAGACAATCCTAAGAAGTGAATTCTTGAATCTCAATTCAGAAACTTAAGGAAATCTCTCCCAATAAATTGATGCCAACCTCTGGCTGTAATGTATCAAATGAAAATTGTATTAAAAAAAAAGCCTAAGTATTATATAATTTGTAGTATATAAATTCCAGTAATCCAAAATCATGGAAGGTTTCACTATTAAGAATTTCTCAGGATCTCTTAATAATTTCAGAATGTTGAATCATCTCTTCTATACTATAATCTTCTCCATGAGCTGATTTCAAAAAAATCTACTAAGTTGAAATCTGTGGTTCTTCTTGCTGAGGGTCTAACTACAGTCTTCTTTGGTATTTTAGTCCTTGAAAGGTATCCATAGTTCTCCCTAGATAAACCCTGGACCAAAGAATACTCAACAATGACTTTTCTGATATAGCTAGAGAGTTAGGGTGGGGATAGACACAATTCTTTTTTGAAGACCCTTACGTGGGTGTTAATCAAAAGTACAACAATTAACAGCCATAAACAGTTTGATGATTTGAAAAATATTTTCCTCACATGAATCCTGAATGTTTGTTCCCATCTTATAGATGAGGAAACTGAGACCAAGTTTGTGAGTTGTACAATACCCTTCAGCTCAATGCATAAGGGAAGTAAGGATTACTCACTTTTATTTTTTCAAAAAGCACTTTCTTCACCACAAACCTAGGTGACAAGTAGTACCAGTAATAGTATTTTTATTTGCACATTAAGAAGCAGGGAGGAGGAGTGGCTGAATCATAGAACTTCAGAGTTAGAAGGAATTAGATATAGTTATAGAAGTAAATATATAGATATCTTCCCCCCCACCCCCACCCCCAGCACCTATTAGGTAATTTGAGTTCTCTGGATGACTGTGATTGATCACTTTGATATCTTTGGACAGCTCCTCCTTTCTTGCTCATAAGAATTGTTTCTCTTCTTGTCTTCATAGTTTCATTCTTGAAAGTTTCCTGGGATTCTCTTGGACTGACTTGCCCTTTACAATTTTAGGTCATGGGAATCCTGTCTATTCCTTTTGAAATTTCTTTGAAATCTCTCAAAATCTAGGGTTTGTGTCAAACTATACCTGATTTTTGCTTTTTCTATCATTAGTTTCAGGTGGAGAAGTCACTTCTAACCCAAAAGTATACCACCCTTTCCTTATGAGTAATTAATTCCTCTTTGTTAACTGGCTTGCTCAGGGGTCACATAGATTGTAAGCGCTAGAGCCAGGACTATTAACTCCATTCTAATACTCATTCCCCTCTGCTGCAGTGCCTTTAACTTCTCACAGAGCAGAGTCTTTGTGTCAACTCCTAGAGTAATGCATGCATTCTCCACAGTCTACCTTGGAATTCAGGAAAATCGGCAGTATTGATTCTGCAGAGAGAATGCTCAAAATCCCACCCTGATCCTCCTTTGGTCTTCACATCTCTTCAACAAATCAGGGTGCACCAACCCTAAGACCTTTCCCTTCTATTTTCTAAAGTTCTAAGGAATCCCAATTGTTTCCCAATGCAGTCTCTTTAAGCACTTGGATGGATTAGTCAAATTTGACCAATAGGGTCCTCTTTGATAGTACTACTTAGTCCCCTAGCCACTTCCCAGATAATGCCAAGTCTGTGCTGATGATTAAATCTTTCCCAGAGAAATGGCATTTCTGATATAGGATCAGAGATGATGGAGCAGGGTCTATATCTTGTCTTTCTTTCTATCCCCAGTGCCTGGCACATGGGGATAAATGTTTAATAATGGAAAGAACTTTAGAGATCAACTAGTCCCACCTCCCTCACCACATCCCATTTTACAGATGAAGAATCTGAAGCCCAGAAAAGTAAAGCAATTCATCCAAGGTTGCATTGTATTAGACAATTTTCAGAAAAGTTTGGATATCATGCAATTCCACTTGAGAAATAAGAACTCAGTTTTTTAAAAATCATTCATTCATTCATTCATTTAGCAAATATTCATTGTATATTATACTAAAGTATAAAGGACAAACCCTACTTTGTTACCATTGTGACCCTGGGCAACTCAGCTCTCAAGGTCTTTATCTGAAAATCTAGGAAGATGGCCTAGATCCTCTATAAGGTTCTTTAGAGCAGAATTTTGCCATTTCATTTAATTCAACAGAGATTCTGCTTTCAAGGGGAAAGGGAAGAGAGCAGTTATATAAATAACAGTGATGCCAGAGAAAGGGACATAAGTGAAAAGAAAATATCCAGAGTAAAGACTGTACCTTAACCTGAGGCACACTTATTGAGAAAACCCAGAAAGTTCAAATCACTTTCTACCTAGGCAAAATTAGTGGTCTTTGAGATGTATATAATAGAGTCCTAGTGTCTGAGGATGTTTGCTAGGAAGGAACTTTAGAGGTCAATTAGTCCAACTTTCTTATTTTTCAGATTGTGAAACTGAAGTTCTAGAGGTGAGGTAGGACTTGGAAGACTCATCTTCCTGAGTTCAAATCTGGCCTCAGGAACTTACTGTGTGATCCTGGATGACTCATTTAACTCTGTTTGCCTCAGTTTTCTCAACTGTAAAATGAGTTGGAGAAGGAAATGATGAATCACTTCAGGATCCTTGCTAAGAAAACCCCAAACTGGGTCATGAAGTCCTAACTGGGACAGGACTGAACACTAAATGCCTTATTAAAAAGCATAGAGGTGGGAATTAGAACCTAAGGCTTTTGACTTCTATTTCCAGTAAACCATAGTATCTTCTTGGGCTACTTGTCAGAATATCATCCCATGAAGCATTCACTGGAGATGTAATAAGATAAAAATGCCATCTGGGTACAACATGGAGTATCTTGACTGTGTCATATGTATCTTTCATATCATGTTAGGGACATGAGAAATTAAATTGGTATTAATTCCACCAGAATGCATTTGAAGCAGAACAGGTATATAGGTGTTCCTTGTATTAAAATCTATTGGGCATATACAGATATTTTTGCCTGTCATGTAGAAGTTTTAAGCTCTTGGGGGTTAAGGTGGGGGGATTCAAACCTAAAATAATACACTGAGAGCCTACCTTGGATTTAAAAATAAGGGTAGTTGAAATTTATATGGCACTTTACAAGCATTTCATTGTCTGATGTTCTAAAATTGTCTTTGAGGTAGTTAGGGAAAGCATTATTACTATCAGTTTAGAGATAAGGACACTGAAGCTGAGGGGTCAAACAACTTTATTGGAGCCTTTGAATTCTTTTCAATTTTAGTCTGTGTTCAGAGTTAGCTGCTTTTCTGTCATAGGCAGAAGAAAAGACTCATTTATTTGGGTTGTATTTCTTGGAACAATCATACAGCTTGTTCCAACAAAACTATAGCTCAGACTGAGAAGCAAGGACCTTGCCCAGGAAGGGATGTACTAGGGAGAGCTGAACATTTGCACCTGAGAAATCTGCAAATACTACAGATCAGGATCTGATTTGGTGTTTTATTGATTGTTTAGAATTAAGAAAGGGATAGAAAAAATGTTAATAATACAGAGGAATATTAAAAATATATTTCTTCCCTGTCTCCCTTAACCAGTGGTAAAACATTTACCAACACATCACTGCCCCCAAAGGCACTGGAATCTAGAGAATACTGACAATATTTTTGTACCCCTTTTAACAATAATATAAACAACTGAGTTGAATACCAAAGGTAACATGGTATGCTAGAAAGAACAATGGATTTGGAGTCAGAAAACTGGGGTTTTAATGTCTGACACTTACAACCTAGGTGACTCTGAGGAAAATCACTTAATTTCTCTCAGGTCTCAGTTTCCTTATTTGTAAAATAAGGGAGGTTGACCAGATGACCTTTAAGGAAAGGCCTTTGAGATTCCTCTCAGATCTAAATCCTATGACCTAGCTAGTAAGAATTACAAAGGTAGGCACAATAATTAGATGGCAGGCTTTTTCTTCTGGTGGCTATACCCCAGCTGAGCTTCTTCCTAACCTGGTCCTCCCCTGCTTCTGCCACCACCAACTCAATGGCTTTCCCATTAGAAACCTAGCAGTATCATAGTATCTTCCTCAGATGCCACTTATTGAAGTTGCCTTAAGAAGATGATAGATATGTATATTTCAGATTGCCCAGGAACATAAGGATTCCAGACAAAATTGAGTAAAAAAGTGACACAGAAAATAGACTGCTAGACCTGTAGTCAGGAAATTGTTGTCTGGTCATGTCTGACTCATTTGGACCCATTTGGGGTTTCTTTGGCAAAGATATTAAATAACTTGTCATTTCCTTCTCCAGCTCATTTTACAGATGAGGAAAATGTGGTAAATGGGGTTAAGTGACTTACCCACAGCCACCTAGATGGTAAATGTCTGTGGTCAGATTGAGCTCAGGAAGATAAGCCTCCTTGATTTCAGGTCCTACAGTCTATCCACTGTAACAACTAGCTGCCCCAGAATAAGGAAGACCTGAGTTCAAATCCTTTATCTGATACTGGTTCTTTGACCATGAGCAATTAGTCTCTCTCTCTCTCTCTCTCTCTCTCTCTCTCTCTCTCTCTCTCTCTCTCTCTCTCTCTCTCTTTCTCTCTCTCACCCTCACTTTCCCTATTTGAGGAAAGTGGGAATTATAATAGCACCTATCTTACTGGGGTGTTACAAGAATCAAATGAGATAATCTATGTAAAACATTTTGCAAAGAAATAAAACTAGAGAAGGAACACTTTTCTTCACACTTTTCTCTAGTCCTCTTAACCCTAAACTTTCTGGATAAAACCAACTGGAGATGTGGGAAGGGAGGAAAAGGAGAGAGAAATTATCAACTGATCAACAATCAAAAATTTTAATGCAAGTTTTACATTTGGCAGAAATCATTTCGCTCCAACCAAAAGTACCTCCCTGGGCCTTAATAAGTTCATCTGTTAAAAAAGGGGGTGGGGTTGAGCTTGAATTCCTATGATCCAATGGTTGTCTATGTAGTTCCAAAGCCTGTGATTATTTATACCAGTTTCCTTTCAAATAAGACCTGCCACACTATGAAGTATAAAGGTCAGAAGATAGTTTCATAGGTTCATAATTAATGAAGCAAAATAATACACTTTGGTAACTGCTGATATAAAGAACTGGGTTAAGAAACTACTATAAGCTCTATAGAGTGAAAACTTGAGCAGGGTCAGGAGCCCCTAAGACTCTTGAGCATAGCTTACTTATTCTAAATACTAATGTGGTTCAAAGACAAAAGCATCAGCCATCAAGAGATCTTGGGTACAGATTGGAACCTATTCTACGTGACCTTGACTTGCTTTGAAACTTACCAGAGGCACCTGGTCTGCCTTGAAAAAACATTACTAGACTCCACCATGGCAATCTCCAGTCTACAACACTGCAGAAGTTGCTTCCTAAGGGACATTTAACAGCAGAGCAAGCTAAAGGGAGGTAGAAGCAACCATAACCTTGTGCAGGATCCAAGGAAACTCATGCCTTGGGGGAGGGAGATTTTTTTCAGCCTTATCTGACTTTAGAAGATTATTCAGCTTTCAAAAAATCCAAGGTGCTGAAAGTGGAAAGGTTTTCTGTGATGGCAAATGTCAGCAAACTCTCCAGCAATTTACAATTTTTAATGCATGTTTCAAGTTCTGCAGAAGAATGGGGTCATCACTTTGCTTTGTTCCTTCATCCAGGTTCTGTACAAAGTTCGAATTACTTCTTGCTCACTTTAGTTTGCTATCCTGTTAAGCTTTGTTCTTAGGAAAGTGGATTCTACAGAGAGGGTTATGATGGAGTTTGCTGCTCTACATGCACACCACTGGAGAACAGGTGCAATGATAGATTGCAGAATAGGTTAACGTTGCTATTTAGTGGACTCCAACTTCTCTGGAAGACAAAGAAGAATAGATACTGAAACAAGCTGCAGGGGAGAAATCTTCCTTTTATCAAACCTCAATCCCAAATTATTATGGCATTGTCAAGGATGCTGAAACCAGAGAATAGGGACCAGAGAGAGGGTCCAAATTGGATTCACTAAAGAGGACTGGTTTCAGATCACATGAAAGAAAATGAAGGATGCATCCCCACAATATCAAAAAGGGAAAAGATTTTAGAATGAATTCCATCTTAGAGCTGGAATAGAGGTAAAGATGGAAGTGGGACTGAAGGGCTAGATAGGAACTCATGGGTTAGACTGTGCTAGACAGATACTAAAAAGTAAACCAAAGAGAAAGCAATTGGAAACATAAATGAAGAAACAATGAGAAAGGCAACTGGAAAAGAGATGTGTATTGAATGAGGGGGAAAAAGAGGGATAATGAAAACACAGAAGATGCAGAAAGATATACATATATGTCTATATCTATATACTAGATATATTGATCTATTTATCTATCTGTATGGTGAGACAGGCACAGAGAGGAGATAGATGCAATATTTATTAAGTACTTGCTGTATACTAAGCACTATGCTAAGGAGGACAAAAGTAAGATAGTCTCTGCCTTCAAGGAAATGGGGGAAGAGAGCACATAAAGAAGACCCAGAACAGTGTGTAGTGCAGTGTGGCTTTTAGCAGCTGAGAAGTGGTGGAGAAGCCTGAACCCTAGCAATGTAAATCAAAAGCCAAGGCCTACCAGAGTGATAGGACCCAGGGACAAAATCTGGTTTACATGAAAGGAAGAACTAGAAGTCATGTGAAGCCTGAGCCTGCAAGATAAGGCAAAGGAGAGTAAAGATAAGGAAGAAAAAAAGAGTCTGGGATATAATTATGGGAAGACAAGAAGAAAAGATAAAATATTTGAAGAAAAAAGATAAAAAGATTTTTGGAGAAAAGATTCTGGAGCCATGGGGAGGGAGGAAGGGAGGGAGGGAGGGAGAGAGAGAGAGAGAGAGAGAGAGAGAGAGAGAGAGAGAGAGAGAGAGAGAGAGCAGAGAAGAAGTGATAAAGGACAGAACGAGGAAAGTAAGAAATGAAAACAATGCTAAGAACAATTATAAAGTCAGACAAAAGGAATAATTGAAAGGATAGTGGTGAAAACGGATCAAGTTTTGTCAATAAGCATTTATCAAATAGGCTTATTGATAGGTCATAGCGATACAAAGAAAAAAAAAAGAGTCCCTGCCCTGAGGGAGCTCATGTTCTAATGGGGGAAGGACCAGAGTTCATCCACAAGGAAACCCCGCTAATTTAAAAGTTTGAACTATTGGTGGGGGCTATTAGAAAATAGTAACATTAGACAGGAAAGATCACAGCTTCAAAACAGGTTGGGAATCCTGACTGTGGACCTCCATTTCAACCTGAAGATTTGGGCCATTTTGCTCCATTTTGCCAATTAGTTCAGACTTGGTCAGTCTGATCCAATTTTCTCATTCCTTGTTTTTAAGTACTGAACCTGGGTAATACACCCTGTCAATGCTCTAACATTCCCTCAGCACCCCCAAGTTTAAGGCACTGTAGTAGCTGCTTAAACACAGGGATTAAGAAATCAAAAGATTTTTAAGGGATAATTTTGACATCAAAACCATGGATATGTTTTTCCTTCAGAATAACAACTTGACTAAATCCACAATCCACCACTCCCTGGGAATATATCCATTCATATCTTTCATTTAATTTAAGAATAGAATATTATTATCTGTGGCATTTGATAAAAAGGATCATAAAGAAAGCTACAATAGTATTAATTTATCACTGACAAGTAGCTAGCTTGAGTAAGTATGGCATCACACTTCAGCAGTATTTGGGTATCAAATCAAATCACATTTGTCTCCAAGACAGAAGAACTGAAGTGTTAGGAAGGCTTCATTTGAAATGCTTGGTGCATTTTGCATTGTGTCTGCCTTCCTATTTTTCATTTGAAAGTTGCTAGTGGTACAGTGTTTTCTATGACAGTCTGCACCAAGCTCTCAAAAAACTACCAGCTTCACTGAACATTCTCTTCCAAACTGTTACTTTTTAAATGATTTTGTTGATGATTTAATACAAATCTGGGCCATGTCCTATCAATGGAAAGGTTGGATTACCCTAGAGGGCTGCAGGGTCCTTGGTTTGGTGGTTTGTACAAAGTATTTTTGGTACTTCTAGAAGATGGGGAAGGAACTGCTGGTTGGGACATACTGCCCCTGAAAAATTCCTAGTAGTCTTGCTGAACTCTTTTGAGGGGATCCCATCCTGAAAAACCATTAATATATAATGTCTGTGAGGGCCAGTGCAGGGTTATTTGTTCAGTACAATGACTGGCAAGCAGTAGATAATAAGTTTTTTGAATGTGAAAGGGGTACTGTTCTGGACTTCAGCACACTTGAAAGTTGGAAGGGACAAAAGATATAGAAATATATTAAAAGGTCATTCAGATATAATGGAAGCACTCCACATGCCAGAAAGAATCTATAGTTTGAATGACTCAAAGGCCAGCAGAGACAATGATGTGGTCCCAAGGACACAGACTGCCTTCAAACCTTTGTCACCAGTCATTCTTATGCAATAAGATCCAAGCAGAATAAGAGAAGTATAACTGGTATGGCCAATAATATCAAAGGTGAGAACTGTGATCTGAGCCAGAAGGACTGTCTAACAAGGAATGGTTAGCCCCAAACTTTTCCCATTTCCTGCCTGGAAGTAATACACCTCAGAGCCAAGGGAATCCAAAAAAGAGAAGCACCTGCCAATCCCAGGCTGAGGGTTATTACTCTTGCTAAAAACAGTACTGTAACATTCAGTCTAAAAGGGCACAATAACTAACACTGAGATAAACCAGAGGCCAAAGGTAGTGAAGGAGAGAGTATAGCTGATCATTGAAGGGCAAGACCAGGTTGTTCAAAGACTATCCCTTCCAGCAAAGATCCTATGCCCTTTGGAAAGACCAATGGCTGAGTGATCAAAGATTGATTCACAGAAGGGAGACATTGTGTTCTTTGAGCAACAAACCCAGCTGAACAACAGAAACATAGCTGATGAATTTGTTCATGATTAAGCAACTAGATAGCACAGTGGCTATTGTTCTGTGTCTGGAATCAAAGACCTTCAAATCTAGCCTCAGATGCTAATTAGCTAAATTACCCTGGGCGAGTCACTTTACCCCTCTACCTCACTTTCCTCATCTCTAAAATGGAGATAATAAAACCGTCCTCTCAGGGTGGTTGTGAGGATCAAATAAGGCAACATTTATGGAGTAAGCACTATATAAATATTACTATTATTATTATTATTATTATTATTATTATATCAAGGTTCTGCTCTTCCAGATTTGTGAGCTGTCCTTTCCATATGTATCCCCTATCCATGGACCTCACCTGCATGGTGTTTTAAATTTGTGCTCATTCAGGATTTGTGGAAGAATCTGATCCATCTTTATAGGACATTTAAGCAACTGCTTTCTTTAAAAGGCTAATTGAATCTATTGACTGATTATTAAGGGGAAGTCTATTGATAGATGCTGGTGAAATATGGCAATAGGAGCATAGACACCCCACAGGATCTGAGGTGGTAAGCTCCTCTCTGGGGACTCATCCTACCAGTGTCAATGACTTAACTTCTCCGAGTCTTTGTTTCTTCATCTGACAAATGAAGGGATTGGACAATATGGGCCCTAAGCTTCAGCTGTGATCCTAAGGTGTAAGGAAAGGAGGAGGCAAATTATTTCATCTTTGGAAAAATCGTGATGATGAAAGGAGATAAGGGAAATATAGAGAACAGTAAGTGAATGGAGGAATTGGGCTATCAAATAATGAGAATTATAGAATTTTAGAATTAAGACTTTCTGGCCCAAGAATAGGATTCCAAAGCTCAGGAGGTGAATATTTGGGCAACAGACTTTCACTAGTTTTGTGACTTGGGGCAAGTCACTTGTCCCTCTTTGCATCAATTATTTAATCAATAAAATGAACTAGAGAAGGAAATGACAAAAACCACTCCAGTGTCTTTGCCAAGAAAACCCAAATGGGGTCATGAAAAGTCATATCAAACTGAACAACAGCTTTCTGACTAGAGGTCTAGCATTCTATTTTTCTGTGAAAGGAATAAACAAAACCCACCACAAAAATGGTCTCTACCTACCTCTCTGTTTACATTAGGCCATATCCTGACTCTGTAGCCAACAGTAGGATCAGAAGCTCCTTAGAACAAAGTGAAAATAACAGTCAAGTCTGGATCCTTAAGATATATTTTTAATTTTGTAGCTATTGAGAGGCAGTGAATAGAAAGTTGGCCTCAGAGTCAGGTAGACTGGTTTAAATTACACCTCTGACACACATTTGTTGTATAACCCTGGACATGTCAACTAATTCCTTGGTAACTGCAAAAGTACAATTTGTAGAAAAGAAGTCAACTTTCTTTGGTATAAGGAGCTTCCTTTCCTGGAAATTGCAAATCCAGTTTATATCTCTATCCATTATGAAGCTGTTGGAAAAACTAATCCTGAATGATGCAATCTAGTTGTCAAATTCCCTTTAAAGAAAACAAGTTTATTTACTACTAGAGAAAAAGAGGAATTGAATTCTATAGACTAACAACCAACAGTTTGTAGAATTGATTGTATTTGATGCTATATGGACTGTGTAATTGGAAGGGGAGGAGAGGTCAAGGTGAAAAGATACGATTTATCAATACATTAATACCTCATCATGACAGGGATTTTGTCTTATGACTATATTAACTGAGCTGGGTTAGGAGGATCAAATCTCTCCCCCTCCTTCACTATACCTTATATCATTACTGCTAATTTGGTTGCTGGCAGATGTTTATTAAGAACCTAAGGCTAATATAAGGAGAGGTAAAGTCCAATACTAGGGAGATGATAATTGTGCTGTGGTTTTCCTAGTGAGATGTTTCTAGAATACCGTATTCAATTCTAGGTGCCATATTATAGGAGGGTCATCAGTCAGGTAGAGAGCCCCTAGAGGAGATTGAACAAGATGATAAAAGACCTCAAGAATATATTTTATAAGGATAGGTTGAAAGAACCTAAAGTTATTTATTCTAGAGAATACTGGAGTAGGGTAAGGGCATGATAACTATCTTCAAGTATTTGGAGGGCTGTCACATCCGAAGGTCCAAGTTAATTCCAGCCTCAGACATTAGTTGGATGGCCAAAGGAGCTCTTTTAGAACAAGAGTTATCTTCGATTTTATTTTTTGTGTTATTAGAATAAATGAATAATGATAGAAACTCCAAGACACTGTTGTACAGATCTGGGAAACAAAAAACAGTACAAGTTATCCATTCTCCCTTAAAGAAGCTCATAGGAGAGAAGCACATGGAGGCTCACTGTGCCTAAAGTCAGAAAGTTGAGTTCAGATACTTAATTTCTGTGTGACCTTGAGCAAATCAATTAACCTCTTTCTACCTCAGTTTCATCTGCTAAATGGGGATAATAGCAATCACCTCTTAGGGTTTGAGCTTATATTAAAGTAATATTGTAAAACTCTTTGCAAATCTTAAAATGTTAGCTATTATTAAACTTTTCTCTCTTGATTCTAAAGGACAGAACAAAGAAATGGATGGAAATTGCAAAGAAATTCAAAATAAGAAAAAAAACTTCCCAACAATTAGAACTATGCAAAATTGGAACAGGCTATCACAGGAGTTAATGGTTGATTTCTGTTGTTCACTGGAGGACTTCAGGTAAAGACAAAATAATCAACTGTTTGTTGATAAAAATTGTTTTTTGATGTATTCTGAAATCTCCAACCCAAGATCCTGTGACCTCACATTTTTTACAACTCTTTATATATATATATATATATATATATATATATATATATATATATATATATATATACATATATATGTATATATATATATATATATACACATACATATAACATCTTCAAGTCACTTTTGAGACAGAGTGTTTGTGATTATTCCCATTTTTACAGATCTAAGAATGACTTCCTGATAACACAACCAATAAATATGAGGAAAGTTCCAAATTCTAAATTTAGGGTTCTTGTTGCTAAACCATACTGCCTCTATCTGGTCAGCCAGATGAAGTTTTGTTGTTTGTTGTTCAGTCATTTCAGTTGTGTCTAACTCTTCATGACCCAAGTTTGGGGTTTTCTTGGCAGATACTGGAGTAGTTTGCCATTTTCTTCTCCTGTTCATTTTTTTTTTTAGATTTTTCAAGGCAATGGGGTTAAGTGGCTTGCCCGAGGCCACATGGCTTGGTAATTAAGTGTCTGAGGTTGGATTTGAACCCAGGTACTCCTGACTCCAAGGCCAGTGCCCTATTCACTGCACCACCTAGCCGCCCCTCTCCTGTTCATTTTACAGTTGAAGAGACTGAAGCAATTGGGGTTAAATGACTTTCTCAGGATCATACAGCTGGTAAGCATCTGAGCCTGATTTTTAACTCTGAAAGATTAATTTCCCTGATCCCTAGCCTAGTATTCAATACTCTATGTAACCTAACTGCCTGGATGGAGTTTTACCATGGTCCAGAATCAGATTAAAGCTTTAAAATTTTCCATGACTTCATCCCCATTTAATCTGAGAGGTCTCATATCTGAAACCAAATAAATATGATCTAGGGTTTACAATGAAGATCTGGAAGAGAAGGCAACATGGCGGCAGCATGTTAGTTCAAAGACAATAAGGTTCAAAGTACTTTAACTTTTTCCTAGTGTTTTTTTCATTTCTATTTGCATAGACCTACTCTATTCTAAAAGGAAATTTGAGCTTCTTCAAACCACAAGGATCATTTCTGCTGGAAATTACTGCCTGAGAGGAATCTAGCAACTGAAGTGCTTTAGAATTACCTGGCTCAACAATGTCTTTAACCCAGGGAGGAAATAGAATAGAATAACTTTCCTTCTGTTGGGCCTAGGCGTTTTTCCACTTTGTGGTTTTGTAGGGCCCCCCTTCTCTTTCCTCCTTCACTCCTTCTCCCCCTCTTCTTCTAATTTATTTCATGAAATCTAGACTCCTTGAATGTTACTAAATTACTTTTAGGGACACAAAGAATCTTTTTGGAAGTCATCAAATTATCTGCAAAGGAGGGCACATGGGCAGAATCCCTAGATCATCCTCTGGATCTCACATCCACTTGGCACTTCTTTCTGTGCATATGTGTGAATGTGTGTATTTTTTCCCTCAATTACACTGTCTTACTACTAAAGCTCAATTACCACTAATTGGTAAAACTATACTGATGCCTAGTTATTTGTGCTGATGGCTCAGTCCCAGATGTGGAAGTGTTTCTGATCTGCCTGTCCTCTATCTCTTGTAGTTCAATTAATACTTATACTTAAAGTAAGCCCTATACATTGTTTTAGCTTGAAAGTTTTATGCTTAAGACTCATTGAAAGTAATCATTCAACAAACCCTGCACTTATGCCCAACATTAGAGAAAAAGTATGAGATTAAAAATCTACTACTGATGCTTTTATGTGAAGCAATATGTAAGCATAAGCAATGTTCCATTCTTGTGTTAAATTCTTCTCTCTCTCTCTCTCTCTCTCTCTCTCTCTCTCTCTCTCTCACACACACACACACACACAGACACACACACACACACACACACACACACAGTGAAGACTACATTTTTTTCTAGGATACCTTGAAATAAAGCCCATTTCAAAATGCCACCTTTTTATGAAACCTTTTTATGAAAGGTTTCATAAAACCTTTTCTTTTTATGAAACCTTTCTTGATCACCTTAAAACAGTTGTTGTCCTCTGAAAAGCAAAAGCTTTTATTAGCATTTTTCTTAAGGTAACTTTTATTAGCATTTTTCTTAAGGTATCATTCACACTTTGCCTTGTACTTTGCATTTCTTGTGTTTAAACTGTCCTATCCGACTTTAAATTTCCCAAGAATAAGAGTATCTTATTTGCTTTATTATCTTTCATAAGACCCAGCAAAGACATAGGCACAGAGTAGACGTTCAAGAAATGTGTTGAATCCAATGCTCCAATTTTATAGTAAATTATCTATAAATGAGGGCCAATAGTAAATTTTTTGCCCTAACTAAAAATAGTTCAGATTTCTATAGCATTTTAAAGTTTACTTAGCTCTTTTTTCACAAACTTGTGAAGCTGTGGTATGCACCCAGAGTCTATGAAAAGAATGGGTTAATTTTGTGCAGGGCAGCTAAGGATGATGAAGTGGCAAATAAGATTTATAAAGCACTATGAAAATCAGATGGAATATCTACCAAAGTGATACATGTCAGTGAAAGTACTTCAAATGGGGGACAAGGTTTCTAGCTTTGTTTTGTCATAAGGCTTCTTTTTCCCAGAGCTGAATTTCTGCCCTCCTGTACCTTTCAAAGCAACTGCCAGATCTCATTCTCTAAGTTAACTTCTCACCAGCCACCTTGAAACTAGAACCAGAAATCATCCCCTGTAAGAATAAAACTTCATCCTTTCCATACCCACACACAACCAGTTCTTCCTATGGGGAATAAATGTTATGATTAGTGTTTGTGATTCCCTCATGTCAGTTACTATATCTAGGTCCAGGAATTCACTTTATTTCCCAATCATCTTCTCATTAGTCTTCCCAGTTTACTCATATATGCTTCCCCCAACCCCTTCCAGTTCTGGGTTATAATCAAATTAATTCTGTCATTACTCATAGAAGAGAAGTTCCAATCTACTCTTTCAGATTCATTCACTGCCCATGTAATTTTCCCAAATAAACACCCCTCCTTAGCCACCACTTTCCTACAGGTGATGTTTCCGCCTATTAGACTATAAGCTCTTTTAGAACCAGGGTTATCTTTGATTTTATTTTTGTGTTACTAGAAAATAGCACTGTGTTTTACACATTGCAAATGTTTAATAGATGGCTATTCATTCCAAAATGAGAACAACATCCTAATCACTAATCCTAATATTAACAAAGAATACTATTGGGCATTAGGAGAATGTGTGTAAGTTACATAGTTCCTGCCATTAAGGTGCTTATGATAGAGTTTACAAGCCACAGGCCAATAAATTTGACTTTGATTTTTTGTGAAAATTGTGGAATGTGTCAATAAAGGACTTATCATGATCATCTGAAAAAGGAGCCAGTAATCAATGTGATCAAAAGAAAAGAAATGGAAAATTTCAATAACAAATTAAAAAACTTACATGAACAAAATCAATGTAGCTATAAGAATAAAAAATGTTGGGCAGAATAAAATTTTTTGCATGAAATACCTATGATAAAATTCTACAATTCAAGATACACTATAGGCCCATTTCAAAATATCACCTTTTTCATGAAATCTTTCTTCATATCCTCAAGATGGTTGTTCTTCTCTGGATACCAAAAGCTTTTATTAGCATTTTTCTTAAGATATTAATCACACTTTGCCTTATACTATTGCATTTCTTGTGCTTATTATCTCCTATCTATTAGACTTTAAACTTCCCAAAAATAAGAGTGTCTTATTTACTTTATTATCTTTCACAAGACCCAGCAAAGACATAGGAACAGGATTGACAAATATAGAAGAGCTGGGTAGCTAAGTGGCACAGTTCTGGGTCTTGAGTCAAGAAGATTCCTCTTCCTGAATTCTAATCTAACCTCAGTCACTTTCTAGTTATATGATCCTGAGCAAGTTACTTAACTCTGATTCAATTTCCTAATCTGTAAAATAAGTTGGAGAAGAAAGTGATAAACCACTCCAATATCTTTGCCAAGAAAACCCCAAATGAGGTCAAAATGAGTTGGACATGATTGAAAGGGGTCAGAACAATGACAATGGAAGACCAAGAACAATTCCCCATTAGAATGGTACAATCAAAAGAAGAAAACTATCAACAGGTATATGAAAAAAATTCCAAGTTTTGCATCTCAAATTAGCAATGATGATACAATTTAGAAATAGTTTGTGCTCAAGGAGCTAATGAAAACACATTAACAAAATATAGGCAGAATTGTGAATTGATTTAATTCTTCTGAAAAGTAATTCTATACTGTTCAAGAAACTCACTAAACTATACTCTTTAAGCAAGAATTCCTACTACTTCATATTTCAAATGGATGTCCAAACCAGAAATGAAAAAACCCAAAGATATGAAAATGTTCAAAACAATTTTTGTAGTAGGAAAACAGAAACAGAGTAGCTGTTTTTCATTCAAGAATGGCTGAACAAATTGTGGTTTATGAATGCATTTAAAATGAGATAAACACAGATTATATAGCATTGGTAAGTTTTGTTCCCAGAGAACAGATAATGAAAATCATTTTCTTTCTCTTGGTAGAGGTGGTGGACTACAGGAACAGAATATTAAATCTTTTTATCATTTTGTTGGCAAATTTGCTTAAATGCTTATTTTTGAAATTAGGAAAGGTTCAGTGGGTTAAGAAATCAGGAAATGATTTTTATCAAAAACAAAAGTTAACAATAAACTTTTTTTTAAAGAAAGTATTGATCACAAAGGAGCAACCTTCATCAAGAACAGATTCTATCATGTTAGCCTCAATTACTTCTTTAACACTTACTAAATTGACAACCAGGAAAATGTCAGAGTTTTAATTTATCTATATTTTAAAGTGTTTAATAAAGTCTCCCATGGTATTCTATTGTAAGAGACAGGAAGATGTAGACCAGAGCAAAGGTGCTAAACAAAAGAACATGTGAGACCCACAACACTCCCAGGTTGTGACCTGAACCAGATTAAAATATAATTGCGAAATAAATAAATAAACAAACAAACAAACAAACAAACAAATAAATAAATATGATGATAATAAATATAAGATAAATAAATAAAATACATTTAATGTGGATAATATTACATTTTAAAAACTAGGTCAATATGCACTACAAAGGATTCCTATGTCTGGTTTGACATCAGTGGACTGTTCAACAAATGAGTACTATGGTTTAAGTGATTGTAAAGTTGTATCCCTTAATGGTTCACCATCAAATTGGAGGAGATGTCTGGTGGAGCTCAATTACTTTCTGTTTAACTTTTTAATCAATTACTTGGATAAAGGCATATAGTTGGTTAGCTACATGACACAGAGGTTGTCTATTCATTGGATGGCAGAGATAGGATTCAAAATCTTATTAAACTAGAACATAGACCTATATTGAATCAGATGAAATTTTAGTAAAGATATATGTTAAGTTCAATACTTAGTCACAAAAAATCAATACGCAAAAGCTGAAAAGGCAAACTACAAATAAATTTTTCTGAGAAAGATCTGGGGGTTTGGAAGGACCCACAAGCCCCAGAAGAATTCAGTAATAGAGGCATAAAAAAAGCCAAAGAAAATTGAGTTTTAAGAACTATAGCTTTCAGGAAAGGAGGTAATAGTTCTATTGTCAGAGAACAATCTTGTTCAGAGATTGTCAGAGAACATAGACAACCAACTGCTACTCAGAAATGTGTAAGGTTTGGGTAAGAAGAGTTTCATATGTTTCCTTTGTATCTGCTGCTCTGCCTGGTTTCATCTCCATGGAAAAATAAGCTCTTCCCAGGATAAGCTCATTTCCCCAAACTCCCCATAATGCTGTTAACTTAAGGCTTGATCAACACCACCTTATTCAGCAGCCTCTCCCCTAGGTTTGGAAGGTTGGAAGGTAACCTGCTAAATTTCCCCAATGCATTCCTTTATAGATGGCAAAAATTGGACTCTTAGAACACTCCACTATGCATCTGCTACTCTGTCTGGTTTGAATACCATGGAACGAGATGCCCCCATGCCAGGTACTCCCTAGTGTCCTTCTTCCTTGGTTCCCTCACCCCCTTCCAGATTTCCATTTTTTGTTTATCTCCCCAATTAGATTATAAGCCATTTGAGGCAAAGACTCTCCTTTTATTATTTGTTTCTCCAGTGCCCAGTCTGTGGTAGAGCATTGCGAATTCATATTGGTCTGATCAACCAGTCAGACACATTATAATTTGTTCAGACATAGTGACATCATTTTGGTTTTTTTCAATAACGAAGGACAAGAACCAACCAACCAACTACAGTTAATAAATATGTATTGTATTTATTGTAGTCATTGCCTGTCTACTAGGATACAAATAGCAGTGGTCTCATCAATTCGAATTAGAAGACATGACAAAACAGGCAGAAAGAACTAGTGACTTATGGAGGGTCTAGTCAATAAAGACCCTAAATTAAAGATGGAATAAGCCAGTTTGGAGCCCAGAGACTTGGATTTCAGTTTAGGTTTCTTTCACTTACTCATTCTGTGTCCTTGGACAACCATTGAACTTTCTTAGCTTTGGTATTTTTATCTACAAGATAGAGTTAATGGAAGATGGCGACAGGAGTGGATCATGTCCTAGGTGCTCTCTCATAAATCTTTGAAACTAAGGACTCTAACTAAATTTTCGAGAGACAGAACCTACAAAGGGACCCAATGAGGCAGTTCTCCTACTCAAGGTAACATGGAAAAGAGCAGAAAGGCTCTGCTCCCAGGGGTAGGAGGGGTGGCCCGACAGAGTAAAAGAACTTCAGCCTCCTGGAGGCAGTCCCAGGGAGCTGGGAGCCACAGCTCACAGCAGCATGGGAGTTTCCTGACCCACAGGGAGCAACAGGCACAAATTGGGGGAACAGTGGGGGGACCTCTGCCAGAGTGAGCACATGAAGCCCAGCCCTCAGGGCACACAGAAAGCTGCTTGGCCACTGTATTCCAGATCCAAGAAACAGAAACAGCCTGTAAGCAGGAGCCCCCAGGACATGAGCCCAATGAACCTAGGGAGGGAGTGAAGAGAGAGAGAGACTGCAGAGCTCTGTTCACTGCCCCTGGAACAGGACTCTGGGGCTCTGACCACATTCAGATCCTGATCACAGTCCAGGCCCCCTCTATAGGACAGCAGGGCCCCTGCCATCTCAGCCCCATGGCAGAGGCGGGGAGCTTGTGGTCATTTACAGACCAGGAGGGAGGACAGAGCCTCACACACTGAGACCCTTGTGGGAGTGTCACAAAAGCTCAGGAAGCATCCCCAAAACAGGCTTAGACTGGGAAAATGAGCAAGCAGAGAAACAAGAGAAACACCATTGAGAAATACATTATCGATGAACCCAAGAAGGATCAATATAGTCAGTCTGAAGATGAGGAAGCACAAGCTCCTTCATCTAAAGACTCCAAGAAAAATAGAAATTGGACTTAGGCTATGACAGAGCTCAAAAAAGAATTTGAAAATCAAATGAGGGAGTTAAAAGAAAAACTGGGAAAAGAAAGGAGAGAGATGCAGGAAAAACATGAAAATGAAGTCAGCAGCCTAGTCAAGGAAATCCAAAAAAATGCTTAAGACAATAGCATGCTAAAAACCAGCTTAGGTCAAATGGATAAAACAGTTCAAAAAGTTATTGAGGAGAAGAATGCTTTAAAAAGCAAAATTGGCCAGATGGAAAAAGAGATAAGAAAACTCTCTGAGGAGAACAAATCCTTCAGACATAGAATTCAGGGAGATTGATGAATTTACCAGAAATCAGGAATCAATACTTCAAAACCAAAACAATGAAAAATTAGAAGAAAATGTGAAATATCTCATTGAAAAAACAACTGATATGGAAAACAGACTTAGGAAAGATAATTTAAAAATTATTGAAATACCTGAAAGTCATGATCAGGAAAAGAGCCTTGACATCATTTTCAAAGAATTACTACAGGAAAATTGCCCTGATATTCTAGAAGCAGAGGGCAAAATAGAAATGGAGAAAATCCACTGATCCCCCCGAGAAAGAGATCCCAAAAAAACCAACCCCTAGGAATATTATAGCCAAATTCCAGAACTCCCAAGTCAAAGAGAAAATATTACAAGCAGCCAGAAGGACACAGTTCAAATATCATGGATCTGCAGTCAGGATCACACAGGACTTAGCAGCAACTACACTGGAAGCTTGTAGGGCTTGGAATATAATATACTGGAAGGCAAAAGAGCTTAGAATGCAACTGAGAATCAACTACCCAGCAAGGCTGAATGTCCTCTTCCAGGGAAAAAAGATGGACTTTCAATGAGCCAGGGGAAATTCAAATGTTCCTATTGGAATGGCCAGAGCTGAACAGAAGGTTTGATCTTCAGATACAGGACTCAGGTGAAGCATAGATATTGGAGGAAAGGGGGAAAATATGAGGGACTTAATGATGATGAACTGCATGTATTCCTGCATAGAAAAATGACACTGATAACACTCATATGAACCTTCTCAGTTAATAGAGCAGGTAGAGGGAGTTTTGGAGTTGAAGCACAGGAGAAAGCTGAATTCAAAGATCAAATATGGAGTAAAAATGGAGTCAATAGAAAAAAGGGAAATGTAATGGGAGAAATAGGAGAGGGGGAATAGGCCAAGATATTTCACATAATAAGATTTTTCTTTATTACAATGAGCTACTGCAATGATATGGAAGGGGAAAAGACAAGGGGGAATGAAGGAATCTTTGCTCTCATCAGAGGTAGCTAGGAGAGGAAACAGCATATATACTCAATGGGGTATAGACATCTGGAGTAAGGAGGAGGTGGGGACAGGGGGAAGGGGGGTTGATGTGAGTGATGGAGGAGAAGATGGACCATGGGGGGAGAATGGTCAGATATAACACATTTTCTTTTTTACTTCTTGCAAGGGTCTGGGATTGGATGGCCTGTCCGGGAACATAGGGTCAGGTGGATGCTGGGCCTAAGGGGTGGTATGGGGGCTCAGGGCCTCTTGGCCCCAGGATCAGGGATCAGTCTGCTGTGCCACTCAGCTACCCTACAGCAGAGTCAGAGTGAAAGGAGAGAGAAAATAAAATATATGGTAGTGGGGGTATACGAATGGAGGGAGTTGCGATCAGCAATGACAACAGTGGAAAAATATGGAAGTAACTTTTGCCATGGACTTATCATAAAGAATGTGACCCACCTGCGACAGAGTTGTTGTTGTTGGAACAAAGACTCAAGCACATTTTTCATTATGATTATTTTGGGGGGTGCAGGGCAAATGAGGCTGGGTGGCCCACCTGGGGCCACATAGCAGGGTGATCGTTGGGTGTCTGAGGCCGGATTTGTACCCAGGTGCTCCTGGCTCAAGGGCCAATGCTCTGTCCGCCACCTAGCCACCCCTATTATTGTTACCATTTTATTTTATTTTATTTTGGGTTTTTTTCCTTTTTTTTTTTTTTTTTTTTGGTTTTTGCAGGGCAGTGAGGTTCAGGTGGCTTGCATGTCACACAGCTGGGTGATTGTTGGGTGTACGGCCAGATGTAGGCTTGGGTGCTCATGGCTCCAGGGCTGGTGCTCTGTCCATTGCACCACCTGGCCATACCTACAATTATTACTATTATTTATTTTTTTAATTTTAATTTTTTTCTCTCCCCTTTACTTTTATTGCTCAAGTGAGTCTATATTTTTTCATGGAGAGGGGGTATTTTGTTTACTCTTAAACAAGAATATTTTATTAATGTATAAAAAATTTGTACAAAATGAGAATAAATAAATATTAAATATAAAAAAGAAAAAAGAAAAAAGATAGAGTTAATGAAAATATTCGGTAAAATAATAATTCACATCACTGAGAATAGAGAACAAGACTGGGTCAGATGTACAAATCCTACTTCTGATTTTTACTAGCTGGATGACCATAGTCAAGCCTATGAGCCTCAGGCAACTCTCTAAATTATGCAAAGGTATAAACATATTTGTACTACCTACATTATGGAATCATTTTAGGGATCAAATCAAATAATATATGCAGAGTGCTATATTTCAGCAAAGTGGGATATAAAAGAGATAAATGATTATTATCCCAGGGTAGAAAGGCTTCCAGCTCATATCTTTAGCTTTTCAGTCAATTTTTGTCCACATACATAGTTGACTTGAAATATAACAATAAAACATACCAACAATTATCTCTTGGGGGCTGAAAAATATCTCCCTTATTTAGAAAATAGAACTTATTTCTATAATATTAATACTCATTTAGAAACTTGAATGGACATGTCTTCAACAATAATGCAGACTCCTACTCCCTCCATCTGTGCTGATGGCAACCAAACCTCCCCTTCCATCCTTCCCCACTATCTTCTAATCTTGTATAGTTCCTGTCCATATCTTTCTATCCCACCCCACCATTTGCATTGTCTCAGCAATTCACTTTCTTCCCATATGACCTCCCCCATCTTCCCACCTGGATTGGAACCCTTGGGAATGTATCTCCAGAATTCAAGCCTCCCCATCCCTCCCTGGAAGTTAATTTACTTAGTTTTGAAGTTCCCCTCTAGGGACGAACAGTCCTGATTAATGAATGGGTAAAAATTCACTTAGACTATTATATTTAGTAAACCCCAGATGCTTCCTCCAAAACCAGACATTCTCCAGTAAATCCTAGGGCATACAATTTACCCTGAAGCCAAATTTCCTCTCTGCCCCACCATACCCATTCCTATTTCTTGCTCTGGGTACAATAATCAAATCAAAAGAATTGTAACATTTTTCCTTAACCACCATTTCCCTACATGTTGCACTCTCAATAACTAAAATATAAGATAACTGAAAGGAGGTACTATTATTGTCAATTTGCTTTTGTACTTCCAGAATCTAAAACAGTGATTGGCACATAGTAAGTCCTCATTAAATGCTTTTTCATTCATTTATTCCATAAGTTCTCTCTCTGCAGTAGATCCATTCAGGACACTAGTTGTTTTAATATCACAAGGACATTAATGTAACACTCAAGTTTTTTCTTTCTTTCATTCCAACACATATATACCTACATATCTTTTAATTACTCTTTGGTTATTTCATATATCAATATCTTGTCTTTCCCAACTACCTTTTAAAATCTCTGACTTCAAAGTCTTAATATTCTTTCTGTCTACCTTATTATTTTTTTAATCACTTCTGATCACAGAAGAGATACTTAAGAAATAGATGACATATTCTGGAAGGACCATATGCAAATGACTACAAAAGAAGTTAGGTCAGCCTTACACCAATAATGAGCTTCAGTGAAATGCCCTATAAGGTTTGTTGATGGTGTGGGGCTTACCTAAGTAACTCCTCTCAGTCATTTGAATACCTTGTTGACTCTACCACAAACACCTCAAAGCTTTTAAGAAAAATAGCTCAGGATAGTCAAGAGAGCTGACCTGAAAATCAGGAAGATTTGAAGTTTCAAGTCCCATTTCTGATAAATACTGGCTATGTGAGTTAACCAAATCACTTCATCTTCAAGTTTCAGTTATAGGATAGGGGATTCCATTTCTGATAAATACTGGCTATTTGAGTTAACCAAATCACTTCATCTTCAAGTTTCAGTTATAGGATAGGGGATTCCATGGCCTCTGAGTTATCTTACTTGTCTCAAAATCTATGATCCAGTGATTTAACCTCTCAGTACTCTTGAGACTTCTCCAGGATCATAACTAGCACTAAGGGTACCAACATGCATCGGTGGAGGGAATTTCCTTATATAGGAGTTCTTTATACTAATGATTCACAAGTCCAGTTTCTGTCTGTCATAAAAGAGAAAGAGGAAAGGCCCTGCCTTCTGCCAATTCAGGACATTTATGCAGAACATTACATCTTAGATTCTGCTCTGGTAGGTCTCAAATGGAAAATAAGATTCTAAACTCCCAGAATCATTTGTTTTTGAGAACACAACAATTTCTACTTAATCTCAAAAAATAAACTTGTAAATAAATTTATATTCAAATTCATTTAATTTAGAACATCTGCAATATCAAAGCAAAATAATAATAATTTCTATTTCAGAAAAACCAGAAACAGAGTAATTCAGGCTTGAAGTATAATTAGACTTTGAAACTTGAGACTAGATGTAACTAGGTAGAAAGGTAGCAATGTTCTGATATTTTTAAAGGCCCAAATGGTCAAACTTAGTTTCTCAAAGAATCAGAAATATTTGAATCAAGAAGGCTTTTGGTTTGTTTGAGAGTTTATTAGTGCAAGATCTTGGACTGAAACAACTATTTGCGAAATATTAGCAAAGGATAAAAGTAGAATTAACAATCAATTAATGGGGGAGGTGGAGCCAAGATGAGCCTCTCTTAGGTGCTCTCTCCAAAAATATTTTAAAAACCTTAAAATTATGATTCTAACTAAATTTTTGAGAGACAGAACCCATAGAAAGATCCAGTGAGGCAACTCTCCAGTCCAAGGTAACCTGGAAAATAGTGGAAAAACTTTGTTCCATGGGGTTAGAGGGGCAGCCCCTCCATAGTAAAGGAACTTCAGCCTCCCAGGAACAGCCTCAGGGCATCTGGGAGCACTAGCTCCTGACAGCAGAAGCAATTTCCTGACCTGCACTTCAGGCAGCACCAAGTACAACTTGGAAGATCACCAGGGAGACCTCTGCCAGAATGAATGCGAAGCCCAGGCCCTCAGCACAGCCGCAGCACTCTGCAAAGTCCAGGCTCTCTGCACAATCGCTGCACTCAGCTCAGCCTTGGCAGCCCAGAACCAGGAAATGGGAGCAGACTTGTGGAGCTGCCCAGCAGGAGCCTCCAAGCAGCTGCACCCTGAGTGTTCAGCCCACTGAAGGCAAGGTACAAGGAGACTTCCGAGCTCTGTCCTCTGTCCCTGGACCAGGGCTCTTGGGGTCTGACCACATTCAGTTCATGATCACAATCTAGACACCCCATAGAGCAGGGAACCCTCCCCTTAGCCCCATGGCAAAAAAGGTGTGCTTGTGGCTATTCAACAGTCATTCAGCAGTCAGAGCCTCACACATTGAGGTCCTTGTGGGGGTGTCCCAATAATGCTGAAAAGCTCAGGAAGCACCCCCAAACCAGGCACAGGTGGGGAAATGAGTAAACAGGAACAAAAAGGAACCAGACCACTGACGATTACTTTATGATCCCATGGAGGATCAAAATACTCAATCTGAAGATGAGGAAGTACAAGTTTCTGTATCTAAAGATTCCAAGATATATAGAAGGTGGGCTCAGGCTATGACAGAGCTCAAAAAATATTTTGAAAATCAAGTAAGGGAGGTAGAAGAAAAATTGGGAAAAGAAATGAGAGAGATGCAGGAAAAACATGAAAAAGAAGTCAGCAGCTTAGTCAAGGAGATCCAAAAAATGCTGAAGAAAATAACATGTTAAAAACCAGCTTAGGTCAAATGGATAAGACAGTTCAAAAGGTTATTGAGGAGAAGAATTCTTTAAAAGGTAGAATTGCTCAGATAGAAAAGGAGATAAGAAAGCTCTGAGGAAAACAAATCCTTCAGATATAGAATGGAGCTAAAGGAAGTTCATGACTTTACGAGAAATCAAGACACAATAGTTCAATACTAAAAGAATGAAAAATTAGAAGAAAATGTGAAATATCTCATTGAAAAAAACAACTGATCTGGAAAACAGATTCAGGAAAGATAATTTAAAAATTATTGGGATACCTGAAAATCATGATCAGGAAAAGAGCCTTGACCTCATTTTTAAAGAATTCCTACAGGAAAATTGCCCTGATATCCTAGAAGCACAGGGCAAAAATAGAAATTGAGAGAATCCACTGATCTCCCTGGGAAAGAGATCCTCCCCCCCAAAAAACAACCCCCAGGAATATTATAGCCAACTTCCAGAACTCCCAAGTCAAAGAGAAAATATTACAAGCAGCCAGAAGGATACAATTCAAATATTGTGGAGCTGCAGTCAGGATCACACAGGACTTAGCAACAACTACAATATGGGTTTGCAATATAATATACTATAAGGCAAAAGAGCTCGGAATGCAATTGAGAATCAACTATCCAGCAAAACTGAACATCTTCTTCGAGGGGAAAAGATGGACTTTCAGTGAAATGGGAATTTCAAATATTCCTGTTGAAATGAGGAGAGCTGAACAGAAAGTTTGACCTTCAAGTACAGGACTCAGGTGAAGCATAGAGTGGAGGAGAAGGGTAAATTATGAGGGACTTAATGATGAATTGCATGTATTCCTGCATGGAAAAAAATCATACTGATAATACTCATATGAACCTTCTCATTTAATAGAGCAGATAGGAGGAGCTTTTATAGACGAAGCACAGGAGAGAGCTGAATTTGAAGATATAATATATTGTAAAAATGGAGTCTGTGGCTAACAGGGAAATATACTGGGAGTAAGAGAAAGGAGAGGTAGAATAGGCTAAGATATTTCATATAATAAAATTTTTTTTATTACAATGAGCTTTTGCAATGGTATGGAAAGGGAAAGGTAAGGGGGAATAAAGGAACCTTCACTCTCATCAGAAATGACTCAGAGAGGAAACAGCATGCACACTCAATAGGGTATAGACATCTAGAGAAAAAAGGAGAGAAGGGGGACAGGGGGAAGGGGGGAATGTGGGTGATAGAAGACAGGGTAGATCATAGGAGAGAATAGTCAGATATAACACATTTTTTTTTTACTTTTTTCAAGGTGCTGGGATTGGGGGCCTGTGCGGGACCACAGGGCCAGGTGATTGCTGGGTCTCTGAAGTGGTATGTGGGCTTGGGGTCTCTTGGCCCCAGGGTGGGTGCTCTGTCTGCTGCGCCACTCAGCTCCTCTACAGCACATTTTAGACAGAGTGAAAGGAGAGCGAAAATATAATAGATAGTAGTGGGGAGGAATGGGTGGAGGGAATTATAATCAGCAACAGCAACTGTGGAAAAATATGGAAGTAACTTTTGTGATGGACTTATGGCAAAGGATATGATCCACCCAAGACAGAGCTGATGGTATCAGAACACAGACTGAAACACATTTTTTCTCTTTCTTTTACTTTATTCCTCATAAGGTTTTATATTTTTGTGGGGGAGGGGTATTATGTTTACTCTTAAACAAGAATATTTTAGTAATGTGTAAACAAAAAAAACAAAGAAAAAACAATCTATTAATGAGAAGACATTTCAATCCTACTTGAGTCAGTGAAAAGTAGCTTACTTTAAATCCTCTAGATAAATGTAACCTGGATCATTGCTAGGTTAAGTTAAACCCAACCTAACCAAAATATTTTTTCACAGAGAGTAACAAACAGAATCATAGATTACATCTTGCCTCCATTCAAGTTACATCTTTTTTTCATTGTTGCCAAATCCTAAGCCACCACAATTATTCTCATATTCTCCTGAAAAAACAAAGCATTTCACATTACCTGGTTCACCTAATTGTGCTTCTGTCCCAAAGGTGTCAGACTTCAGGATCTGACATCATCAACCAATATTTACTGGGAACCTACTTGTCCTGGGCATGATGGCAGTACACAGTGTCTTGGGCACAAAGAAATCTATGATATGGTTCTTGAAATTTAGTTGAGACTATAGGATAAACATGCAAAAGTTAATAATATAAAGGCATTATATGTCATAATACAAGATAGTGTTAAAGCCTGGAAAACATGATTTCAAGTCCTGTTTTTGATAGATATTAGCTATCTACAAATATAATAAACCATTATAATTATTATATATAATTATATTATAATATAATGATATAATAAAAAAGAATAAAGAACCTAAATCTCTCAGGGTTCAGGCCAAATTCTCTGAAACTAAAAGTTGCAGATAAATTTCCACATTTAGTATTTTGTCACACTAAAGATGACAAAATTACATGTCCTGACCAAGGTAGCATGTAAAAAGTACTGAGTGAGTGGTATAGGTAATTAGTTTCACCAGAACTCTGCAGAAGATCACTAAAGGATAGTGCTATTCAAGAAAGTCTCACAGAGGTAGAACTTCATATGAACTTTGAAGGAAAAGGTAATATTTAGAAAGAATGGAAGTCAACATTCCAGGCAGATCAAATTCCAGGCCCCACTGGGAATATATTATACTTCCAAGGGATAAAAAATAGATTTATCTGCAGCAAGAAAGTTGAAGGCATCATGTGATACTAGATTTAGAAATAAGAGTGGAAAGAAATGAGGAGGTTGAACTACGAAAGTCCTTAAATGCCAAGAAAAGAATTGGACTTCTGTAGATACTGGAGAGCCACTGAAGATTTTTTGACCAAGGAAATAAAGAGGGAAAAAGAGATCTATTAAGAAAAAAAAGATTCATCTGCCTCTTAAAGTCCTTTCCAACTGTTGGTTTATGATGATATTCTAGCAGGGTTGTATAGTATGAATTATAAAAGGGAAAAGACATTGGAGCCAAGATGATCAATTAGGAGACTACTACAATAGTCACAGCAGAGAGATAGGGGGTTTCAACTAGACTATTGAGTATTATAGGGATATCTCTATTATATTTCACTGTTGTATTTGATTAGGAACAAATGAAACCTTGCTATCACAACAGACTTCCAAACAAATTCATTTTTTATTTCTCCAATACCTATTTAAGCACATATTGTAATATGCTACTTTGGGGGATGAAATGTTTATTTTTCTTGTACTGTATTAACTGTATTTTTGATAGGCTAACTTGATTTTACATGGACTGTCTGTATCATAAAATAGTCTGACTTCTAATATAGAAAAAGAGCCTGCTGTGCCATGCTCAAGACAGTCTCCATGGGTTAATTAGAAGCAGTAGGGGCAGGCATAATATTATCATATGCCTCTTTTGTAAAGTCAGAAGAGAACTTAAGGGAATGTTGCTCCAAAAAACAGGGCAGAGAAGAACAAAGGCACCTGACCCTCCTGAGAAGCAAGGTGAAGTTAAGAGAAGGTTAAGATGTCACAGTTCAAACATACTGCATCTGGCAAAGAATTGTCAATGGACTATTTATCCATTGAGATCATAAGACGAGCTAGAGAGAAAGCTAAGACAGTGAAAAGGATGACAATCCAGAGAAGAATCATAGAATCATATGACATTAAATGTTAGAATATAAAGTCTGAGTCAGGCAGCAAATCTTTTCTTTGCAAACTGTCTTTTGTCAAGAAACTTTTTTGCATTCAATTCAACAATTATTTATTAAGCAACTATAATGTGAAGACATTGTTAGATCCTGAGGATACAATGACACCTGCTCCCAAGAAGCCTAGTTTGTTAAGTGGGATAAAACAAGTACAAAATTCAAGGTAAATTTTGGAAATAGAACAGTAACTAAGGGAACAGCTCTGCAAATGGTTTGGAGAATGGAGAAAGTGGGAAACTTTGAGTCCAATTAATAGGTTATTACAGTAATATAAGTGAGGGAAGTGATGAGTGTCTGAATTAGGGTTGATGGCTGTTCCAAAAGGAACAGATTTAAAGGGATGTTGGAGAAGTTGGGTTTTTTTTTTAAAGAGACAAAGTTTGGCAAGTGACTGAATGTGGGGGTGAAGAATGAATGACTGAAATTATAAATCTGTGTGACTAAGAGGAGAGTTGCACCCTGGATAAAGATAGGGAAGTTTGGAGGAGAGGTACGCTTAGTGAGGGAGAAATTAGGGATTCTATTTTAGACATATTATGAACAAGATGCAATCTGGGTAAAGATGTATAAGAGTTTCTAAATAAGTGGTTCTTAATCTAGAAATCCATGGTTAGATTTCGAGAAGTCTGTGAATTTGTAAGGGAAAAAATACATTCTCATTTTCACTAACCTCTATTTGAAATTTAGCTTTTCCTTCCATTATGAATGTAGACAACAAACCATTAGTCTGAGAAGGGCGTCTATAGATTTCACCAGATTGCCAATTCATCCATGAGACAAAAGGTTACAAACTGCTCTAAATAATGCAGGATTGTAGTTCGATAGAGAGATTTAGAGCAGGTTATATAGATTTTGTATTTATTGGCTTAGAGGTTCTTATTTATCATGGAAGGTGATGAGATTATGAAGAGTTCTTGACCACAGAAGAAGATTCAAGGATAGAATCTTGAGGACCATCAATGTTGGGGGTAGGAAGTAGAGATGGATTTGAAACTGTAAAGGGGACTGTGGTCAGATTGGTAGGAAGAAAACCAAGAACAAGAGAAAAGAAAGATGGATACCAAGGGAGAAAAGGGTTTTGAGGGCTGGGGTGGCTCAGTGTCAAAGTTAAAGCTGTATCTTCATGAAAATGAGGACTGTTTTCTCATCAGATTTATCAGCTAAGAGCCAGGAGGGTACAATTTCAGTAGAGTGAATATATATCAGAGGCCAGACTGCAAGGAAGAGGTTAAGAATAAATGAGAAGGAAGTGGAGATCTGGAGACTCTCTCCATATATTTGTCTGTGAAAGGGAGAAAAGAAAGATATATTTGGAGTGGCAAGATCAAGTGAAAGGGGTTTTTTTGTTTTCTTTTTTAAGATTGGGAAGGGCTAGGCACATTGTTGGCAGCAGGGAAGAAACAAAGAAAATTATGTGAGAGAGGCAGAGAATGAAAACTTGGGCTTCTAAGGAAGCATGATGAAGTCATAAGAACCAGTATTTTTTTCCCATTCAAAATAAGGTTTTTAAAAGCTAAATAGGGGCTCAGTAGATAGAGCACCAGCCCTCAAGTCAGGAAGACTTGAGTACATAGACACTAATACTGATTTGGGTAAGTCACAAACCCCCTTGTCTTGGAAAAAAAAACCCAATAAAAACAACAAAAAAAAGTGCTAAATAATAGGGACAACTAGGTGGCACGGTGGATAAAGCACAGGTCCTGGAGTCAGGAGGATTTGGGTGAAGTCACATCCACCCTGGGTAAGTTACTTAACCCCCCCCCAAAAAAAATTAAAAAATAGTTAAGGTTCATTCAAAGGAAAAGAAAAAAATAAAGTTAAGCTACTTAGCCCCACTGCCTCCAAACAAACAAAAAGTTCCACCTAAATAGAAAACATACGGTTAATTTCCCCCAAACTATCCTTTGCCCCCACCCCCCCCTTTAAAAAAGGCTCATTACAAGAGGAAGGAGGTCACAGATACAGGTTCAAACCCACTTTATATCAGTGCCAGGTTCCGGGCGGGTCATCAGACGAATGCCTTCCATGGGCATCCGGGCGGTGTCCGGCCCGGCCAAGGCTCAGCGGCTGCCTCGGTGCGGGCTGGCCCCGAGCTGGGCTTCCCAGGCCAGGCTGTCAAAGGAGGCCCGCAGGGCTCTGACTTTCTCCCTCAGCTGCAAGGAGGCCTGGGCGGTCCTTCGGGCCTCCTGCAGGCTGGCGCCCTTCTCTCGGGAGAGGCGGTCCATCTTCTGCTCCTTCCTCCTGATGGCCTCCCGGACCTCTTCCAGGTGGCTCTCGGCCTCCTCCTCGGCTCTCTGCCTCAGGTAGTGGTGGTTCTTCTCCCGAAGGAAGTTGAACTCGCGGATGCGCTCGGCCTTGTCCTTGATGCTCTTGTGCACGTTCTCTCTGGCCTGCTGGATCTTCAGCTCGGCCAGCTCGGCCAGCACCTTCTTGCGCAGCGTCCTCTGCTCCTCCGTCTCCTCGGCCCTCCACTTGGCCAGGAGCAGATGCTCTTCCTCCCTCTGGGCCTTCTCCTTCAGCTGGCGCTGCCTCTCCTCCAGCCGGCGCCGGCGGACCTCTCCAGACCTCTGGCATCGCTGCTCCAGTGCCAGCCTGCGCAGCACGTCCTCGGCCCTGTGCTGGCTGTCCAGCAGGACCTTTCGGAACTGGTGGCTGGCGGCGGCGGCCAGGCCGCTCTCGGGCGGCGGCGGCGGCGGCGGCTTCTTCGGGCCCTCCGAGCTCTGCGGCGGCGGCTGCCTCTTGGGGCCGGCCTGGCCCGCCGGCTCCCGGGGCTCCTGCTCACCCAGCCGCTGCTCCTGGCGCTGCTTCCTAGTGGCGGCCTGCTCGCGGGCCCGGGCCAGCTTCTCTCGGCGCCGGCTCTCCTGCTCCCGGACCTGCCGCTGCCACCTGCCGTCGCGCAGCGCCATCTCCTTCTCCCAGGCCCGCTGCCGCTGCTGCTGCTCCTTGCCGACCCGCGCCCGCCGCTCCTCCTTCTGGCGCTGCCACTGCTCCCGGCTCCGGCACAGCTGCTGTCGGCGCTCCCGCTCCAGCAGCACCTGGAAGCGCGCGTTGCAGCGCTTCACCTCCTCCCAGGCCTCGGCCGCCTGCTGCTGCAGCTCCTGGATCCTCTTGGCCTTGTTCAGCCGCTCCAGCATCAGGCCCACGATCTTCTTATCCCGGGCGGGGAGCCTGGCCTGGTCCTTCGGGTCCAGGACGGGCTCGGGCTCCTTGCCGGCCCCCAGGGCCTTGCCGCGCGGCTCCTGGGCGGAGGCCGGGGCCCGGGACGGGGCCGACTTCTCCGAGGAGCCGGACGGGGAGAGCCCGTGGCCGAAGCCGCGGTCCACGGCCGTGGCCCATTGATCGCCGCTCGCCTCCGGCTCCAGCGCCAGGGCTCCGCGCGGGGCGGGCGCGGGCGCGTCCTTGCTCCCCGCGGGGGCCCGCCCCGGCGGCTGCCAGGCCAGGCCGCAGCCGGGCCGCCCCGGGCGCCAGGCCTTGAGGGCCAAGTCGCCGTCCTCCTCGGGCCGCAGCTGCCTGCGGGAGGGCCCCGGGCGCCGCCCGCTCACGTCGGTCAGACTGCGGCTCCCCCGCGGCGAGCTGGGGAAGAGGCGCCGCTGCTGCCCCGAGGCCGGCTCCGAGGCCCGGCGGCCCGTCGGGGCCTGGCCCGGCGCCTCGCGCTCATAGAGCTCCAGGTAGGGCAGCGGCGAGAAGCGGCCCGGGCCCTCCATCCCCCGGGCCTCTGCAGAGCTGCTCCCCGGGCCTCGTCTGCGGTCCTAGCGGAGGCGCCGCGGAGCCTCCGGACCGTCCGGCGGGGCCTTGAGGAATCCCGGCCTCCCCCCGCCCCATCCCGGAGGGCGGCCGCGGGGCCTGTGACGCCCCAGCACTTCACAATGCTCCCCGCTGGGAGAGGCGCCCCTTCCAGACCCCCCGTCCCTGCGCTCTGCACGGGTCACCCTGCAGCCGGGGCCGCCCTGGGCTTGTCCCCAAGCCGGCGTCCGGCACTGTGCGGACACTGTGCCCGCTGCGCGGCCCGCTGCGGCCGGTGCTCGAGGAGGCGCCACAGCCCCTGCCCTCAAGCTGGCTGTTGGTCTAGAGGGCAGAAGGAAGTGGAGAAAAATGTGGAAAATACAGATTTACATTCCAACCCTAGATTTTGTCCGCACTTAAGGAATACTGAGTACCTGGGAATCTACCTCCCAAGACAACCCAGAAAACAGATGACCACAATTACAAAGCACTTCACACAAATAAAGTCAAACCCAAACAACTGGAAAAATGTCGATTGCTCGAGCCTAGGCCCAGCTAATGACAATTCTACCCAAATTAAATTACTCAGTGCCATACTAATCAAACGAGCAAAACCCTACTTTACAGAACTAGAAAAAAATAATAATTCGTTTGGAACAACAAATAGATCAAGGATATGAAGGAAATGAAGGAAAAATAATGCAAAAGAGAGGTGGCTTAACCATACCCCATGTACATCAAGCAACAGTCATCCAAAGGTTTAGAAATATAGAAGTGGATCGGTGGAATAGACTAGATGCAAAAGGAACAGTAGGGGCAGCTAGGTATTGCAGTGGATAGCGCACTAGCCCTGGAGTCAGCAGGACTTTAGCTCAAATCATGTAATCCCATTGCCTTAAATAAATAGATAACAAATAAATAGATTAAATAAAAGAAACAGTAGTAAATGACCATAGTGATTTATGTTTGATAAACCCAAAGGCTCCAGCTTCTGGATTAAGAACTTACTATTTGACAAAAACTGCTGGGAAAACTAAAAAATAGTATAGCAAAAATTAGGCATAGACCAACATCTCACAAATATACAAGATAAGGTACAAATAGGTACAGGATTTAGACATAATAGGAGATATCCATAGGCAATATAGAGAGAACTGAGTCAAATTTATAAGAAGAGAAAGCATTTTTTTGGCTGATAAGTGATCAAAGGATACGAATAAGAAGTTTTCAGATAAAGAAATTAAAACTATCTATACTGATATGGAAAAAAATGATCCAAACCATTGTTGGTTATAGGCATGCAAATTAAAGCAATTCTGAGGTACCATCTCATACCTATCAGATTGGCTATAAATGAAAAAAAGGTAAATGATCCATCTTGGAGAAAATGTGGGAAAACTGGGACACTAGTGCATTGTTGGTGGAGTTGTGAACTGATCCAACCATTATGAAGACCATTTGGAGCTATACCCAAAGGGCAAGAAAACTGTGCATTCCCTTTGATCCAATAATACCACAATTAGGTCTATATCCAAGAGCTCATAAAAAATGGGGAAAGACCTACATGTACAAAAATATTTATAGCAGTCCTTTTTGTGGTGGCAAAGAATTGGAATTTGAGGGGATGTCTATCAATTAGGGAATGACTGAACAATTTATGGTACATGAATGTTATAGAGTACTATTGTTCTGTAAGAAATCATGAACACTGGATTTCAGAAAAGCCTGAAAAGATTTGCATGAACGATGCTGAGTGAAGTGAGCAGAACCAGGAGAACTTTATACACACTAATAGCTATATTGTGGGATGATCAACTATGATCAGTACAACTCCTCCCAGAAGTTGGGTGATCAAAGACAATTCTGAGAGATCTGTTAAGGAAACTGTCATCCACATGCAGAGGAAAAAACTATGGTTTCTCATTGTAGAGAAAAGTAAGTGATATTCTCTTTTTAAAACTTATTTTAGTTTTTTCTTTTATGTTTTTCCTTTCTCAAGTTTTTTCCCTTTTAAGTTCTAGTTTTTCTCCACAACTTGACTAATATAGAAATATTTTAAATGCAATATTTACATGTCCAATTTATATCATATTGTTTGCTGGCATGGGGAGGGGATAAGGAGGAAGGATGGTAGAAAAATATGGAATACAAAAGCTTGCAAAAGGATGAATGTTCAAAATTATCTTTGCTTGTGATTTAAAAATAAAAAAGGGGGAAAAAAGAAAGTCATGAAGAAATATTTATAATGTGGATTAAATCTAAGTGTTCTTTCAGAGAGCCTGGTACTTTATCAGCACACCCCTGGGGTATACAAGGGGTAGGTTAGTTAAGGCAAATTCTCTACCTTACACTTAAAACCTAGTGAACAAAAATCATTATCTTATTAAATTAAGGATTGAAGTGAGCCAGTCAGAAGTTAAGGAAAAGCTTCCTAACAATTAGAACTGTCTCAGAAGTATAATGGCTTCTTTGGAAGATGATGGACTTCTTTTCACCTGAAGTCTTCAAGTAAAATTGATCAAAAAAACATAAGTGATTATTTATGTGCTGCTGTGCCAAGTAACCTCTGGGGATAATGAGGAGAGCAAAAACATTTTCTGACCTTGAAGAGTCAATATTCTAATGAGGGAAACATTTAACAACTATGCAATACAAGATACATACAGAGTAATTGGAAGATAATCTCAATTGAGGACCGTGTAGCTAAGAGTTGGGGAAAGTTGATGTTGTGAACATAGTCTGGTGACATGAAACCCCCAATTCAACACATGAATTAAAAGGTGAATTCAGGTAGCATAGTGCAGTGGGAGGAATGAAGAATCCTGAGCTAGAATCCTTGATCTCATTCTTATTTGAGTAAAAAAACTTTTTTCTGGTCCTTCATTTTTTCTCATCCTTATTAGGGATTTGGATTCTAGAAAATTTCTAATTTCAGCTCTTGATCTGTTCTTCTATTGCTTCTCTAAGCCTCAGTTTCCTCACCTGTAAAAAGGGAAATTCAGAGGCAATTTGGAAGATGAGAGACCTTGGAATTTAAAAGACCTGGTCTTGGGCCAAGCTTGCCCCAAGCATCAAGACCAGAATGTTATAGAGAAATTGTAGATCTGTTTGGTTGAAATTTTCTACCTGGGGAGTTGGATACAGGGAAAAAAAGTCACAGGGATAATTATCCACACACATACATAAATGAAGAGAACATTGGAAACTTACAGAATTGTTGTATAAAGGGAATAATGTATTCATTTGGACTATTATTGCAGAGAGTAAGAATAAAACCCTATTCTGGCCTTGCATTCTTTTTTTTTTAATTTAAATTTTCTTCCACAAAATGCCTAATATGGAAATGTTTTAACTGATTGCACATAAAGAACCTGTATCAGATTGCTTACCATCTCAGGGAGGGGGGAGAGAGAAAATTTGGAACTCAAAAACTTAAAAACAAAAGAATGTTAGAAATTGTTTTGACATGTAATTGGGGGGAGGGGGAACCATAAATATTATTTGCAAAAGAAAAAAAGAGAAAAATTGCCTAGATTGTTGACTGGGTAAATGACCTGCATAGGAGTCACACAGTCAGTCACACAGTCAAGTTTTGGACACTTGAACCTTAATCTTGATCTTAAGGCCAACTCTCTATCCAGTATGACCTATTACATCTAGAGAGGAATTTTGCTGCCAAGTGCAGGGATTGCAGTGGGTAAATCTTGATCAATTATTTTGTTCATTTAATGGAAGGACCCCCAAAATCTAGACATAGTACTAATTCAAATTGGGTTCAAGAATGGTGGTTAATATACACCCTGATACTGTTCCAGGGTTGCAGGGAGGTGATAGGTACAGTGGCTAGAACATGGATCCCAAACTTCAAATCCAGCCTCAGATACTTCTACAATATTGAGTTCCTTCTTCCTCTAGATTTTTCCTCTTTGCCTTTTCAGGGTCTGCCATTTATTGGACAGAAACATTCTTCACATGCTATTGCTATAGGGCTCAAGTCTGACAGGAGGAATGAAAAGAAAGAATATAGGTCAATGTTCTTCATAGCCAAGTTTTTTTTTCAGTCTCAGTTTCCTCCTCTGAAAATGTGGACAATAAGAAACAGTTGTGACATTTAACTCCTGGGGTTGTTGTGAGGATCAAATAGGATGTGTAAAGCATTTTGAAACTGCCAAGGACTGTCAGAATGTCAGATGCAATTATTGAAGCAGTGGATTCCACTCACTGGTATAGCCAGAATTAACTTGGTCATATTCTCTAGAGGAGTTTTTGAAGAAGAAGGCATTGTTGTTAACAAATACACACAACTAGACTATATAGTATTAGTTTTTTTAAATTACCCTTTGAGCTGACTGTGAATAGGTTTTGATGGTTGAAGCAAATTTTCTAGAAAGTTATGATCAAAATGCAAATCTGGGGTTATAACACAAGTGACACTGTAGCCATAACTATAGCAACCACTGCCATCCAGGAGAATTCCATCTCTCATCAGTGGATAGAATCTCATTTGCAGTAGTTAACATGTCTCTATTGGAAAAAGGAGGAGAAGAGATTCCCCTCCCCAAAAAAATAATTCTGATTTGTAGTCACTTGTATCATTGTTAGAAATTCCTTGATGTGAGAGTAATCCTTTCTTAGAGGCTAAGGGATATCAAAGTAAATTTGTAACAGAATGGTTTAACTGTTTTCAGTTAGATAGTTTCTCTAGACAATGAATACAGGAATAATGACACCTAGGAATTATCTAGCACATTCCAGGATGTTGCTTAAAAGTAATTGTAACATCCTGGTTTAAATCTGGGCTCTATTACTTACTATCTGTGTCACTTTGGGCAAGAAATTTAACTTCTCTGTGCCTCACTTTCTCCATCTATAAAATGAAAGTGTTGATCTAGGTGACCTCTAATGTGTCTTACAGCTCTATAGCTATCATGCTGTACAGATGTAAACTAGCATCACAGGCTTTGAATAAACTTAACCTCTCCCCATTCGATCTTTTTGAATTCTAAGTCCTATAACTGAATTTAGTGATCCCAAATACCTAAGTGACTTCTGAATATTAATTAGAGGAAATGACTTCCTGGAGAATGTCTAGAGGTTGGCATTTATTACTTATTTTAGATGATTTAACTTCCATTTAGTGAAGCATATCAGAAGAGTACCATAGTCAATTATACAGCAGAAGAAACTGGACATTAGAAGTGATTACCCTCATTAGAGGACTACTGAACTATTTTCCATCTCTAAATGTATATATGTTTTTCCAATAAATTTCTAGTCCTGTCCCTGTCACTGATTCACTATGTGATGTTGGACAATCATTTAATTGTTGTGTCTATAAAAACTGTTGATAATAGAACACTTTTCCCATCCATTTCATATGATTATTATGAGGATCAGTAGAGATAATGGATTTGGAAGTACTTTGAAAAATATAAAGCTAGAGAAACAAGTAACTATTTTTTTCCAGTTTTTCTGATAAAAGTCTTATTCAAATATATCAGGAACTATTTCAGATTTATAAGACTAAGAGTCCTTCCCCAAGAGATGATCAAAGGATACAAATAGGTAGTTTTCCCTTTTTTAAAAATTATTTTATTTTTCAAAATATATGTTATGAAAGTTTTTCAACATTTATCCATATGCATGTGTATATTTTTAAGTTACAAAATTTCCTTCCACCCTTCCTTCCCACCCTCCTCTTTTTAGTGGTGAACAGTCAGGTTAATATTGTACATATACATTTGAATTAGACATGTTTACAGATTAGTCATTTTTGGTGCAAGGAATTAGGATTAAGGGAAAAGAGATATGTAAGAGATATTTTTTACAAGGTTATAAAGTGTTCATCAGATTCCAAAGCTTTTTAAAATTTTATTTATTTTTGTTTTGTTTTGGTTTTCTTCCTCTGGATAGGGATAACATTGTCTCTATAGCCAGTCTAATACAGTTATTCTAGCTCTCTGAACTGCTGAGAGGAGCTGCTTCCATCAAGTCTGATCATCTCACAATGTTGTTGTTAATGTATATATTGTTCTCTTGGTTCTGCTCCCTTCGCATCAGATCCACTAATTCATTCAATGCTTCTCTGGAGTTGGACCATTTATGGTTCAAATAGGTGGTTTTCAAAGCTATCAATAATCACATAAAATACTCTAAATCACTTTTAATCAAAGATATTCAAATTAAAGCAAATTTGAAGTTCAAATGAACACCTATTTGATTGGCATATATGACACAAGAGGGATATGACAAATGATGGAGGGATTGTGGGGAAATAGGTATACTGCATTAAACAGTGAAACTAATATATTAATATACTAAGGCACTATTGGTGAACTGTGAATTAGTTCAGTCATTCTTTGAAATAATTTGGCAATATGTCCAGAAAGTTACCAGACTGTGATTACACTTTGATCCAGATATGCCATTACTAGACCTAAAATCCTAAAGAAGTTAAGGAAAGATGAAAAGGATCAACATGTACAAAAATATTTATGATGGGGGTTTTTGTGTGGTAGCCTAAAATTGCAAATTATGGAGATATCTTCCTATAGGGAGGGGTGACTAAACAATATAGCATATGAATGTGATGGAATATTATTGTGCCAAAAAACATAATGAAATGGACACTTTCAAAGGAAAGTGAGGAGAACTCTATGAATTGATTTGGAATAAAACAAACAGAAATAGAACAATTTATATAATGCTAACAGGGCAACTAATTCAGAGAATAACCAAACTGACCTCTAACATGTGGGTAGCTGGAGTCGAACAGAGCAAGCTAAAGACACAGAGGAGGCTAGAGACTAGCGAAGAGTCAAACAGAAGTTTAATTTCAAAAGGAAACAGCTTGCAGGTTAAGACACATGTGCTAAGGACACCTCCGCTAGTTGGGGAGTCCCAATTTAGTGTGGCAAAATCTTTATTTATATACTTGAGGCTAGAGGAAGAGTCAAACAGATTAATGTAGCAACAGTCAGTCAAGGTTGTCTGGTGACAAAACGTCCATTCATAGTAGGTCTCACTATCTGAACCTGTTGGTGCTTGCCCAAACTCAAAGATCATCAGTTCCAGAAGATGAGCATAAAGGATTGTTGTAATGCCAAGCTCAAGGTACACCTTGCTTGCTGAGTCTTAGCTCTGGAAAACAGGGTTTCTCCTAATAGTGTCTTGACAAATTTAAATCTAATCTCGGACATTTATTAGCTATATGACCCTGGGCAAGTCATTTAACCCTGGTTGCCTCAATTCCTCATCTAAAAAATGAGAGAAGTAAATTGCAAACCACTCCTGTATCTTTGCCAAGAAAATCTCAAATGGGGTCATGAAGAATTGGGTACAACTGAACAACAATAGCTCTGATCAATACAATGATAAATGATGAAGAATGAAGATGCAACATGCCACTCACCTCCTGGCTGAGAGGTGATAAATTGAAAATACATACTCTTTCAGACATGCTTATTATGTGAATTCTTTTTGCCAGACTATGCAGTTCTGTATTGAAGACTTTTCAGAGAGAAATAAAAGGAAATAATTAATTTAAAAAATTCTTGTTAACTGAAAAAAATAAAACTATTAAACTACATATGTTTGTACATATATATATATATATACATATCTATATATAAATAATGAAACCTTTTGCAAATGTAGGGTATCAATCCTGTTATTTACCTTATTAGGGAGCAAGCTGGACTTATAGCTAGATAATAGCAGTAATAAAAATAGCTAGCATTTTTATAGTGCTCTAAGGTTAGCAAAGGGGGCAGCTAGGAGGCACAGTGGATAGAGCCCTGGCCTTGAAATCAGGAGGATTAAAGTTTGAATCTGATCTCAGATACTTACTAGCTCTATGGCCTTGGGCAAATCACTTAACCCTGATTGCCTCATATTCAGGGCCATCTCCAGTCATGCTGATTCATGGCTAGTCACTGGACCCAGATGACTCTGGAGAAGAAAATGAGTCTAGTGACTTAACACAGCCCCCCCCACTCAAACCCAATTCATGTGCTTGTCATGGTATCACCTCCCTGATGTCATGGTCTTCTTTGAGAATGAAGGACAAACATCATCATCATCATCATCAAGGTTATTATTAGCAAAACATTTTACAAACATTATTTCATAATGATTGAATCAAGGGATAGCTAATATTATCAAATAAGCAGACTATGTACATGTCCCATTGATGACCATACAATGTTAATAGATCAATCGGAGGGTTGTATAGACTCTCAATAAAGGTTTTGCAGGTAGTCATGAAAGAGGCACAAATAATGAGAAAAATTGCATTCTACTGCCTTTAGAGACAATCCCTACATTGAAGAGAACATAGATGACCATTGCTGATTTCACCATCCAAAAGTATTTGAGTTCCCAGTTTGTATATGCTATTTTATGGTAGGAGCTGGAAGACCATTTGAAATCCTAAAGTCCAAACTTGTTTTGCAGATGAGGAAACTGTTAGAGAGGTCAAATGATTTGCTTAAAAACTCACACTAGTAATAAGTATTCACAGATGTGGTTTCAGCCCACATTTGGGAAGCTTAGGGTCACAGATTAAAGAACTGGAGGGTACTTTAAAAGTCATCTCATTTTACAGATATAGAAACTGAGACCCAGAGAGGCCAAGAGGCCAGAGATTTGCTTAAGGATCACATTGATTGTAAATTGCACAGCAAAGATTCAAACCTATGTCTTGGGACTCTAGATTCAGTATTTTTCCCCCTTCTTATCACAAACAAGAAGAATTTTATATAGTCTTTGCCCTCAAAGAAATTACAGTCATGTGTCAGAACATTGATGGATAGATAACAATTGGTAACAGTCAACAAGCATTTATTAAATACCTACTGTATCCCAGGCATTGAGTTAAGCAGCTCCTGCTTTCAAGATGTTACCATTATTTATTAATTTTTTCCCAATTATATGCAAAAGATAGGTTTCAACATTTATTTTTTCAAACTTTTGAGTTTGGCATTTTTTCTACCACCTTCTCTTCCCTTCTCCCTCCCCAGGGCAGCAAGCAATCTAATAAAGGTTGCACAGCTGGAGTTGTGTTTAAAATATTTTCATTTTAGTCATGTGGTAAAAGAAGAATTAGAACTAAGGGGGGAAATTATGAGAAAGAAAGAAAAAACATAACAGAAGTTTTAAAAAGTGAACATAGGGAAAAAAGTGAATATAGCATGCTTTGCTCAGCATTCAGAATCCATAGTTTTTTCTCTGCATGTGGATGACATTTTCCATAACAGATCTCTCAGGATTGTCCTTGATCATTGAACTTCTGAGAGGAGCTGCATCCATCATAGTTGATCAACTCACAATAGCACTCCATCATATTCATATACTATATATACATATACCATCATATTCACATACCATTTCCAATTGATAAGCATCTTCTCAATTTCCACTTCTTTGCCTCTACAAAAAGAGTTTCTATAAAATTTTTGTACATGTGGGTCTTTTCCCTCTTTTTATGATTTCTTTGGGATAAAAACCTAGTAGTGGTATTACTATATCAAAGGCTATGCACAATTTTATTGCCTTTTGGGCATAGTTCCAAATTGTTCTTTAGAATGGTTGTATCAGTTCACATGATGCTAACATTCTAATGGGGGAGAAAACATGCAAACAATTATGTACAAACAAGATATATGCAGTATAAATAAGAAATAATCAACAGAGAAGGGGGGACAAAAGTGGGAATCTGGAAAAGCATCTTGCAAAAGATGGGATTTTGACTGAAAATTGAAGTAAGCTAGGGGAGTTAGGAAGCAGGAAGTTAGGAAGGAGAGAGCTCCAGTTATGTGAGACAGAAAGTGAAAATGTACTGAATTGAAAGATAGTGTCTATTGAAAGGAACAGCAAGGAAGCCAATGTCACTGGATGACTGAATACATAGGAGTAGGTGTAAAGGAGTAAAGAATATAGTATATTAACAATAAAATTTTAGATTGTAAAGTGAATGCAAAAATCACATGACATTCATTGTATATATATATATGTGTGTGTGTGTGTGTGTGTGTGTGTGTACACACACACACACACACACACACACAAACACATGGCAAGGTTTGTTATTTTGGAGCAATGAGGACTATGGGAAAAACTTCAAATCTATGCATGATGGGGGAGGAGGGAGGAGCCAGGTGTTTTCTAACAAATCTCCAGAGACTCTGTGGAATTAGCTCATCAGAAAATAAGAATTTCAGTGTCATTGAAATTGGTAGTAAAAAGTGAACACAATATAGCAGCAACAAACAATAAGGCTGTTCCTGCCAACCTTAAAGTTACTAGACATAAAATAATGCAACAACACTAACCATTGTCTTTTCCTAGGCCTTTATAATTGAAGTTCTTGTCCCAACAACCCAACATTTAAAAAAACAGTAGAAATTCTTGTCTTTTATCTGTACATTTGGGAAATCCACAACCAATTATTGATAAGAGCTGATGATAATATAGTGCTTTGCTTACAGTATCAGGTGAGTACAATCCCTCAAGTTTGTTATTACAGTTATTATTATCTCCATTTTATGTCTTAAAAAAATTCCCCAAACTGAAGTTGATGGTCACCCAGCTAAACAGCATCAGAGGCAGAATTGCACACCAAACTTTCCTGAGGTCCACATGTGGCACTATTTCTACTTATTCTATGCCTTCACATAACTAAGCAGTCTGACTCAAGGGGAGTCATGGGTGTGTGGTCAGAAGACCTGAATTCGAATTCTGAATCTGATTCTTTTTTTTTTCTTTTAGATTTTTCAAGGCAAATGGGGTTAAGTGGCTTGCCCAAGGCCACACAGCTAGGTAATTATTAAGTGTCTGAGGTCGGATTTGAACCTAGGTACTCCTGACTCCAAGGCAGGTACTCTATTCAAGTGTGCCACCTAGCCGCCTCTTGAATCTGATTCTTGTAATACTTTTGTGACTTTGAAAAGTCAGCATAACCTCTCTGGGGCCTAAGTTTCCTCATCTGTAAGGGGATCTCTAAGTTCCTTTATAATTCTAGATCTATCATCCTACCCAGGACACCCATAAGCCTAGTCCTCTATCTCTTTCTATCCTTAGATTGACTCTTCAGTTTTCCCATGGAGAAAACAAAGAATATGTTGGCAAAAACTAAGCTAAGCTACATTCTCTTGCTACTGATACTATCTGCCTCTTTTGGAGGGGGCAGAGAGCTTAATTTATATCCATGGATGCTGAATGATGTGGGCTATGTGCTAAGTAAAGACTGGGAGATTTCATGCAACTAGTGAAAGGAAGTTCAATATTTTTGAACCCATAAATCCAAATACAAATCTAAATTCCATACCTTATCACTGACTTGTTTCTTCGGAGTATTTCAACCTCATTAGCTGATGATGACTGGGAAACTGGATTATTTGCATGTTCTAATTAGGAAAAAATATATACCACAACTATTTAGGTAGTTTTCATCAGTAAGCACAACCTTACCATTTTCTTTGAGATGGAATTTGGACAAAAATAATTTTCTTTATGTCTGGATCTTAGGGTAAGTTTTAAACTTCTGCAATTCCTCTTTGATATTCACTTTTAAAAATGAGATTTCTCTTCTTCCTTTGCCTTCTCCCCTTTTCTAACTATGAAGGGAAGCATATGTCCTTAAGTAACATATCTGAGGAGACAGAATAGAGCATGTTTTTACATCTGCATCATAGATGGGAACTCATTAAAATATCAGGCTTGTCAGAAAAAAAAAATAAGAGGAATACCCAGCACATCAAATGGAAGCCTTCTGTTAATGCAGTGTGGAGAATGCAAAATATAGTTCATAAACCACTTTTTTGGAGGGAAAATAAACTAAATGAGAGAAAAGCAGAAAATATGAAAGTTGAGGTTTCCATAGTAACTAATAGTCATTCAGCCACAATGCAAATACTGCATGTTTTTGAGAAGTCATATATGTATGTGTCTAACTATAACTAAAGAATACTATGTCTGGACAAGTTAATTTGATAGCATCATGAGAACTTTAGCTTTTACATCTTTCAATTTTTATGTGACTACATTTGTAAAATTGTTGAAATTTTTTAAAGGGTTGATTTATTTAGAAGAAAGTTATTTGGGAATGGGAATAAACATTGGGTTCCTTTTCCCAGAAAAATAGCCAAACTAAATAGAAGTTAGTTGATTATTTGACAATAGCAGTAAAGGACAGAATTAACTAATAATGATACTCTTTTTTTAAAAACTATTATTATCATGAAAATGTAATACCAGATCTTTGTGAACTTTGTATTGTTTGTACAGGGGTCATTTAAAAATTTTCTTTGTATCCAGAGCATTTCAGTTCTAGATTTTCTCCAGTGCCTGGTCATGGGAAGGAGGTGACCCTATCCCAATTAAGCATAAATTGCTACACTTGTAAAGACTTCAGTTCTAAACCCAGCATAACTGTGTCAACTGAGAACTAGTCCAGTTAAAGCAAGGGAGGTTTGTCACAAGGAAATTGTGACAATGATTTTGGGTCACAGAAACTCATTAAGATTATCTAGTAAGGCATTGTTAGCATCTTTGAATATGTTTTTGCCCATATAACATACTCAAATATCCTATTCCATCAGTGCAAACTGAACTAAACAATTTGGAGATAGCTCCCTTTGATTTATTTAGGTCCTCCTAACTCCAGGGACAATGCTCCCAAGTTATTGTAGCATCTGTTTGCTCATTATGTAATAGATTCTTAACAAATGTTTGTTGATTCATTGATTAAAAATGTTATATAATGCTTGAAAATAGAAACTTTTTATTTTTTCAGAGTTACACATGCATTATTAATTACATATATTATGTACCATAAAATGTCTTTGTCCAAAGTTTTAAAAGAACTTATGTGTAATGCCAATATTTCCCAATGGAGAAGTACTCTAAATATATGAATAAACAGTTCTCAAAACAAAGATTGCAAACTAATAATAATAAGAAGAAGAATATATATATATATATATATATACATATATATATAAGAATATGCCAAATTACTAATAGTAAAATAAATGCAATCAACAAAATCCTGGGGTTTCATCTCACATTAAGCAAATTGACAATGAAGACAAAGGATGGGAATAACAACTATTGGAGGGTTTTGGAGAGACTAACTAATGTGGTGGTGGAACTGTAACAAAATCAGTATTATACCTAGAGAAAGAAAAAAAAATTTTTTTTTAGGTTTTTGCAAGGCAAATGGAATTAAGTGGCTTGCCCAAGGCCACACAGCTAGGTAATTATTAAGTGTCTGAGACTGGATTTGAACCCAGGTAACTCCTGACTCCAGGGCCAGTGCTTTATCCACTGCGCCACCTAGCGGCCCCTAGAAAAGAAATTTAGAAGTGGCTAGAATACCCCCTCTTTCAACTAGAAATTCCATTGCTAGGCATATTTCCTATGGAGGTCAATGAGGATGAAGGGTTCCATTTACCACAGAATATTTATAGCAGCTCTTTTTTTGAGGTAGCAAAGACCTGGAAAGGAAATAGGTATCCGTTGAATCAATCAGTCAATTGGTGTGAACAGGGCCTCTATAGATCCTTAAATCAATCAACATCAGAGATTTGTGCAGTTCTAAGAAGTTGATACAAAAGGGAAGAATTATCCCAGAATCAGAGAGAAATTTTCAGAGTCTGGAAGTAAAAAAGAGTGAGGTTATGAGGGTTAAGCCAAGATTGACACCTCTGGGGCAACTAGTAGAGGGGGAAGAGAAGGATTGATCTGTAACAGAGAGACAGAAAGACAGAGAGACACACACACACAAACACACACACACACACACACACACACACACACACACATACACACACACATAACAGAGACAGAGACAGAGAGACAGAGACAGATACTATGATATAAATCTGTTGCTTTCTTACTCAAACATTTTCAGTAACCTGAATTTAGCCACAACCACAAAGAAGCAGGAGGGTTTACTGGAGATAGACATAAATATAAATTTAGGTAGAGAGCCCAGCCTCTACCTAAATGTCAAGAATTTTCCTAATTGGGTATTGCAAAGTGATTGTGATTGAGCTCATAGCTGTTTTTTTTCCTTAGAATAAATTCTAAAATAGTTGAAGAATGAACCATATGGAATTTAGGGACTATATATTGCCTTTAGGTTAAAAATGAGCTAATTATTGTAACCAAGAATTACTTAAGTAACTAAGTAATTAAGTAAATTGTGTGAAGAGACCAAAAGTAAAAATGTTGATTTTAAGTGAATAATAGTTATTTGATTGATATTACATGTCTTATCTTCCCTTTAAAGGTGTATATTTTTTTAGATTTGATAGATTTTTTAAAAAAACAGCCAAAAAACCATAATGCCACAAGTAGTTATACTTAAGAAATCAAAAACCCTTGAGAAGCTTAATGTAGACAACTTCTTGAACAGAGACCATCTCTGGAATTATGCAGTAGCCATCTCATACTTCATCTGTAACGTTGGTTCTTCAGAAATTGTAGTGTTCCAACATATATATATATATATATATATATATATATATATATATATATATAGTATTACCAGAATAATATTTGTGTTGAAAAAATGAGTCTTTGTGCCAGTGAGTAGCTTGAGATTATTAAAAATACTACCCAATTTCCCAAATGCAATCTAGCCTTCTCTCTACCTACTTTTATGTGGGGGCCTATCTATCTTCTGTGCTATCTTAAATATATGTACAGATTTGCTGATGTAATGAACTGACCAAATGAATATCTTAGTCAATGAACAAGAAACATTTTTTATCAATTTGTATTTGTCAAATATATTTTTAAAAATTATTATGTATCTTAATTAAGGAGGATCTGTAATGTTCTAAGGTCTAAGTACTCCCAGATAGATATTAGAGGGGTTAGACAGGATTTTAGGGAATAGACAGGAAAATATTCCTTTGCAATCATATCATTTTGTGGATTTAGAAATAATTCTTGGGGGGGGGGTGTTCATAACACATGCAAAAAAGATTAAGGTTTAAAGTTTAATAAGTGCAAAATCATCTATAAACAGTAACATCTGGAGGATCTTGCCATCAATATGGAATTCTTTTTCTATTTGGAGTCTTGTAAGATATTCTCCATGACTGCAGAAGTCACCTTTGGTACATCTACCTCTTTTTGTTTTATGTTTCACTTGATGTTAATAACCAAAGGGCTATGTTTGCACTTATCATGTATTCTTATATGATCTGAACTTATGCGTGTAGGAGGAGAGCTTTTAGACTACATTTTGTTTTAACAAGTCAAACAATAAACACCCTGGGATCTTGTGCTCCCCAAATTTTGTCCAGATATTTTATAAACTCTAAAAATGTAGTCCTCTATAGAGTAATTGTTGAAATTCTACTTTTTCTTATTTTCAAGGATATACTTGATGTATACATCAATAATTTATTTAAAGCTTTCAAAATTTGAGAAAGATATATATTACTGCTATAGTCAATGATTTCTCCATTTTAATTTTTTTATACTTCCCCTTTCCTGACCTATTTTTAAAAGTGATAACAGTGTTTTTAAGACTGTATCACCTCCAGCATTCGCCATTTTAGTGTATACTTGGCATGGTCCACTCATTTTTCCTGACTTTGTCTTCCTATATACCATTTCTACTTTTTTGAGTACCACATTATGAACTGAGTAAAAGAAAATAGATCTATGGTAGAGATTTTTCCATTTTGTATTTATTGTTGTCCTCTTGCCATTTTGCTCCATGGACACAAGCTTTTCAGATATTTGATCTTCTTCCACTAGCTTTTTTCTGTTTTCAAAGAAGATATAAATCATAATCTTCACCATCCTCCTCTACGTACATTTGAATTCTGTACTAGTGTTGCCCTTGGACTGTTGTCTTTCACTGGTTTTCAAGATCAAGCATCTCTAGGTTCTTTGTGCCTTCTCATTGTGATGACTGGCTTATATCAATTAACTTTTACAGGAAATGGTGATTTAATTATAATAACTTAATTATATTTAATTAATTTAATTATAATTAATTATAGTCAATATTGACTTTTTCCATTTTTTCATTTCTCTTTTTTTTTGGTCTTTAATGGTTTGAGTAATTCTGATCAGAGCTGTTGTAATAGGAACATAATACTGTGTTATATTATACAGGATATGCATATGTGCCTGTAATATATATATATATATATATATATATATATATATATATATATATATATATATACCTTGTTCAGTCTACAGAAAGTATGTTTTCTTATTAAACTGAATCTTTTTTTTATATAGTTGCTAATATGAATTAGCTAACCCCTTGCAATAACTTCACTGGTCCCCAGGGGCAGCAATTCACAGTGTTCTAGATGTGTGCTTATTAATATGTAATTTTTATTTTTTGAAATTTTAATTATATTCCATTCTCCCTTATTGAAATTGTAAGTTTATTTTGGCCATGCAAAATTTCTTACAGATTTTTTCATTTAGTTAAACTGTAGGATTGTTGTTATTAAGTCTTTTTCAGTAGTATTATACTTTTCATGACCTTATTTAGGGTTTTTCTTGGTAAAAATACTGGAGAGGTTTGTCATTTTCTTCTTAAGCTCATTTTACAGATGAGGAATCTGAGACAAATAGGGTTTAGTGACTTGTCTAGGGACACACAGGTAGTTTCTGACCCTCTCCAAGTGCTTTATTCATTTTGTCACCTGGTTGTCCTGAAACATTAGGATGAGGCCATAGAATTTCATAGCTAGAAGGAGCCTTAGAGACAATCTAGTTCAATCTCTTTCATTTTAGAAAAAAAGAAATCTGAGATCCAGACAAGTGAAGTGAGGTCATTTTAATAGTAAGTAGCAGAACCAAGATTTGAATTCAAATCCTTTTGGCTCTAAATCCATTGCTTTCCCCACTATCCCACAGTATCCTTTCCCACATATTGCAGAATTGAGTTCAGAATGTTTAGCATACAATAATCCTGATGGACTGCTCTCTCCTAAAACAAATATTCCTGGAAAAAACTCTTGCAGGTCTTGCAAAAGTCAGCAAGACAAATTCAGCTAGAAATTTTTTTGAAATGTGGTGTTAAACCTGATGAATTCAAGCCTATGGATTCAGCATTCTTGGTAGCAGTACCATAGATTTAGAGTCTATTGGATCCAATATCTCATTTTATAAAGGAGAAAACTGAGACTGATAGAGATTTAGTGACTTGCTCGGTCTCATACAGCTAGCAAATTTTCAAGGTAGGATGTGAATTCAGTTCTCCTGGACTACCAGTCTATTCACTGTACCACCCATCTGTATCAAGCAATCTGTGAATTCCCTTTGTATTTGATGGACCTATACCTGGTACAGCTACAATTAGGCCTTGTAAGAGTGTCTGTAGTATTGAGATAGAATATGTGATGACTTTTGTTTTTTAAGAAAAGGTCATGGAACCATTAGAAAGCAAGACAAGGAAGCCAAGTTGGCACAGAAGAATGTGAGGCTTGTTTAGGAAAACATGAATATTTCTGTGTCAAGTCATAGCTACCATTTATATGAGGCTAAACCAAAGACTTTCTTCCTTCACTTAGTTATTCCATTGTAGCTATTGTAAATATTGTAAATAGCTCAGATGGACTCTTGAGTGATTATGTCAGTTAGTCAATAAATATTTATTCAGCCAGGCCCTGTGCTGAGCTTTAAAGATAAAAGAAGGACAAAAAACTATTCTTGCCCTTGGGGAGCTTCCAGTCTAATGAAGGAGACAACAGGAAAACAATTCTGTACAATATATATATATATATATATATATATATATATATATATATATAATAAATTGGAGATAACCAACAACGAAAGCTAGTGAGCTTTTTTTTTTAGTTTTTTTGCAAGGCGATGGGGTTAAATGGCTTGCCCAAGGCCACGCAGGTAGGTAATTACAAAGTATCTGAGGCCAGATTTGAACTCAGGTACTTCTGACTCCAGGGCTGGTGCTCTATCCACTGTGCACCCAGCCGCCCCCAAAGCTAGTGAGCTTTAAAGGAGATCTCATTTAGAAGTCTTTGCAGTACTTCAAGAATTGATGATTCCTAAAGTGAGAGCATTTGAATAGTAAGTCATTCTCAAACAGAAGCATCTGTAGGGCATCACCAACTCTGGGAAATCCTTCATTCCTCCAGCCTCTTTACTGTAATCCTCCATGAGGATGGTAAAAACTTTCTTTCAAGTATACACAAAACCAGAGAGTTGATTTGTTAATTGGATAGACACTTTGCATAGATGGTGAGCTGGGTTCTAAATTGGGTAGGAAGAAAGTGGTGGATTTAGGAAATTGCATTATGCTTTTAATGACCAAATTCCTCTTCCAAAGAAAGAGAAATCTCTTACCTCTCCTTTCTTTTTCTCTCCTCTCTTCTCTTCCTTTTTAACAACAAAACTCTTTGTGTGGTGTCATATTGATACAAAGTATGGAAAACAGCAGTCTGACAAATTAATGTTGTAGAATATCTAAAAGGCAATAGAGAGGTGCATGATGGGTATCAATAGGCTGTGAAGAAGGTGATGGTGGAACACTGCTCAAGTGAAGAAGCATAAAGAGTCATGAATACCTGAGTTCAAATCTATTGCAGACACTTACTAGCTGTGTGACTCTGGGCAAGTTATTTAACCCTGTTCATCTCAGAACTGGACCAGGAAATGGCAGCCCACTCCAGTATATTTGTCAAGAAAATCTTAAATGGGGTCATGAAAAGCTAAACACAACTGAACAAACTATACCAATATAATCTAGGGGAAAGAAAGACTGATGGGTTAAAATGAGTTGGGTTCAGATGTTGCTTCTGACACTACTTATGTGTGACCACAGACAAGTCATAATTTTCCTGAATCTCAATTTTCTCATCCACAAAGGAGTTGAAATCGATGATTTCTGAGATCGCTTGAAGTACGAATCTCTCTATGACCTCTGAAACATAAGGGGAATAGGAAAAGTATAGTTGATGGATGACCTACAAGTTTCATTTGCATTTACACACTGACAAGAGAACTTGAGGAAGGTCTCTGACACATTTGGTGGAACCATTGCTGTAGGATATGGATAAGGGTTACATGGGCTGTAACTTTATGCAGTCTGAATTACAGAAATGAGTTACAGCCTAAATGAGATCATAGTTCCATTGATGTATCAAAGACATATGATTTCCATTTTAATTAACAACTGAAAATATAACAAACTTTTAGTTTACATTTTACTTTCAAGACAACTGAAGTGGGAAGGTTGAGTACAGGAGGTGATATTACTGAACCTGCTTGCTCAGAGGGTTGTTTGATTATCTCTGAACCAAATATTGTCAGAAGCAAGGGCTTAAAGTTAATAAAAAATGTATCAAATTCATAATTAAATGAAAATGCTAAAAGCTCAGAATATGTTCTTTTATTGGACTCTTTTTTTCCTTCTTCTTATGCTCCAAATTTAACCAACTGGAATTACTTTCTCAGCACCAGATATTTGCTTTGTGCTCTGAAATGACAGATAGCTTTGCATATTGGATTTACTCTGTGGTGAGTTTAATGAGAAAGCAGTCATTCAGTGACATGTATTAAATACCCACTGTGTGCAAAGCACTATAAGTAAGTGGTATTGTATGAAAAGTCACAGAACACTATGGTCCCTTCTAAAAGAACTAGCTATTCATCCAAGTGGTGGAAAAGATGATATTGCAAGATGATAACCTTAAAAAAATACCAAGGAAACAGAAATACAGTTCTATGTTGTTCAGATGATGTTAATAAAGGCTGACATTTAAACGGGGTGTCTCAAAAGTTTTAGTGCATTTTTAGGCTTTAATAATTTATATACTATGAATAGCACTTGGAAGTTTTCAAAGTGCTTTAGAAGCATTATCACTCACAATCCTGTGAGTGATACTTTTTAGGGATGGGGAAAGGTGAAAGAATCATGCCTGTGATTTCATTGGTGTGGGGGATTCCAGGTGAGAGTGATTTGCTGACATGGCCAGTATGTATTCTAAGCAGGACTTAAACCAAGATTTTTTTTCTGTCTCAAATCTAATTCTTTATATGTGGCAATGCCTCTTGAGATAAGTACTAAAGATATTTATTCCCATTTTTCAGATGAGGAAACAGAGGTAGAGAGAGAGAGAGAGAGAGAGAGAGAGAGAGAGAGAGAGAGAGAGAGAGAGAGAGAGAGAGAGAGAGAGAGAGAGAGAGAGAGAGAGAGAGAGAGAGAGAGAGAGAGAGAGAGAGAGATTTGCCTATAATCACATAGCTAGTGAGGGTCAGGGGTAGGATTTGATCCCAGAAGTCTATAACTCTGAGCCTAGCATTCCACCCACCATGATTATTCATCAAAAAATATGTAAGCAGAAGGTGTGGTTGAAATGGGGACATATTGGAGGATAAAGGTAGGTAGGGGCATTGGAGACAAGTCTTGTGATTGTTAATCATGGGGAAAAGTAGGTTTTAACCTATCTTTCCGTAGTCTAACTGGTTGTTCCCATACCACTTTAGAATGACCCCATTTGGAGCCCATGACTCTAGTATACAATCTAGAGATCAAGTCTGTACTGTACTAATCAAGTACTATGCCTTGTATTGTGTTTTTTTCTAGTGTTCTAAGTGAAGTGATATTTTTCCACTCTAAAATCTTTAAATTGTAATGACATAGGTATCAAAAATGCTACATGTATCCATTTAAGGATATGACATGAATGCAGACTGAATTTCTTCTAAGTGGTGTTAATGCTCTCTTTTTTATAAAAATGGTTGCTCCTCCCAGGGCAAGGCTGGTCATCTCTCATATTTGTCTTGTAAGTCCTATAAGTAACCAGGCCATTGTGAAAGGCTCAGTAAATACATATTGGGTTAATTAATTACTGCACTTTTTCATCTTTACACATTCATCATCTTCCTTCCAAAAATTGGACTTTATGCCACTCTACCTCACTTAAATCCAAATCATGAGCAAGTCAAGACATAACTGGTGATGTAATCATTCTGAACAAATAAGAACAACAATCTTGCCAAATATTTCATTTCTTCTTATGGCAACACCATTCTTTCAGTTACCCAGGGTTGGAAACTTTGGAGTAATTTTATTTTTAAAAAGGTTTTATTATTGGATTTTGCTTCACATCACATCATAATCATTTCCAGATAACACACTCATCTTTACCATCTCCCAACCAAAATAACTCTGTTATGATAGAGAGCAACAGCAAGACAGTTCTCTGTCAGTATGTACACTATTCTGCATCCCTAGTATCTTAACCCCAGAGTTTGTCTTTCTCATTCCCCACATCAGGTCATTTGTCAGGTGCTATCATGTCTAGCTCCATAACATCTTGCATCTGCTCATTCTTCTCCACTCACTTTGCTAAAACTGAAACTTACACTTTCACGGTTATGGTACATTCTTGTCTCCTTTAATTTCAAACTCTCATCTTCAACATCCACCACAGAGTTACTAAAATTATCTTCCTGATTCACAACTCTGGCCATGTTGCCCTATTAAAATACTTTAGTGACTCCCTGCCGTCAAGAGGATACGATAAAAAATGTTAAAAAAAATGAATAATAAATTTATTAAAGGAAAAATAAAAAATAAACAGCCAAAAAAGTATTAAAAAGAATAAACAATACAAACTATTTGATCTGGCATTGCACTTCACAATTTGGTTTCAACCTGCCTTTCCAGTCTTTCATTCTATTTCTCTTCACAAATTCTATTCCAGCCAATATGGATTATTCCTTTATATTATTTTGTGGTTTTCTGCCACCAAGTTTCATGCAAACTCCCCTTGATGCTTGGAATACTAGGCTTTTCTTATCTCTATTTGCTAGAATCTTTCTTTTCTTTCACTGTCTTCCTTAATCCAACTGGATCAAGACTCAAGAGCTGGAAAACCTTAGAGGTCATCTACTCCAATTTTAATTTTTTTCATATGAGGACACTGAAGCTCAATATCTTTCCTCCTTATTTCTTTTAGCAAGTGGTCTAAACCTCTTCTTTGCCTTTATCCTATTATATTTAATTACCTGGTCTGTCTTTCCTATTAGGTTCAAGCTTCTATAAGGGCAGGGACTGAGTCATTTCTCAATTTTATATGTTCCAGTAGATAGCACAATGTTTTGAACACTATAGACATTTAAGAAATGTTTGTTGGGGTGGCTAGGTGGTGCAGTGGATAGAGCACTGCTCCTGGAGTCAGGAGTTCCTGAGGTCAAATCCGGCCTCAGACACTTAATAATTACTTAGCTGTGTGGCCTTGGACAAGTCACTTAACCCCATTGCCTTGCAAAAAAAATGCTTGTTCAACCCTATACCAAAATAAGAAATGGGTACAGAATTTAGATATAAAAAGTGATATCATAAACCATTAGGAGAACAAAGAATAGTTTATCTGTCAGATCTATGGAAAGGGGAGCATTTTATTGCCAAAATAAGAGATAGAGGGCATTATATGAGACAAAATAGATAATTTTGATTACATTAAATTGAAAAGTTTTCCACAAATAAAAGCAATGTAGCCAAGATCTAAAGGAATGAAGTAAGCTGGGAAATAGTTTTTACAACTGGTGTTTCTGAGAAAGGATCATTCCTAAAATCTATAGAGAACTGAGCCTAATTTATAAGAATACAAATCATTCCTCAATTGAAAAATGGCCAAAGGATATGAAAAGGCAATTCTCAGATGAAGAAATTAAAGCAATCCCTAGTCATATGAAAAAAATGCTCTAAATCATTATTGATTAGAGAAATGAAATAAAACAACTCTGAGGTACCATCTCACACCTATCAAATTGGTCAATAGAACTAAAAATGAAGATAATCAATATTGGAGGGGATGTGGAAAAACTGGGACACTAATGCATTGCTGGTGGAGTTGTGAATTGATCCAGTCTTTCTGGAGAGCAATTTGGAATTATGCCCAAAGGTCAAAAAAAATTCATACTCTTTGATCCAACAATACTAGGTCTGTATCCCAAAGAGATCATTAAAAATAGGGTGAAAAAACCCCCACATGTACAAGAATATTTATAGAAACTTTTTATGGTAGTAAAAGATTGAAAATTGAGGGGATGGCCATCAATTAAGGAATGACTGAACAAATTGTGGCATTTAAATGATGAAAGTGACGAAACACTATTATTCTGTAAGAAATCATGAGGAAGGGGCGTTCAGAATAGCATGGAAATACTTGCACAAACTGATGCTGAGTGCAAGTGAACAGAACCAGAAGAATAGTATACATACTGACAACATGGACTTTATCATTTCTGTAGTACAATAATCAAAGGCAATACTAAACAACTTGTGATGGAGAATACCATCCATGTCCAGGGAAGCAACTGTGGAGTTTGAAGACAGACCAAAATTTATCTTCAATTTCTTTTAAAAATGTCTTATGAAAAAAAGAAATGTTTGTTCAGTTGAAATGAACAAGTAAGCTAGAGACCAAATGAATGAATCACTTTTTAATAAATTATTTAGTATTTTATTTTCCCCAATTACATATAAAAACAAAATTTTAGCATTCATTTTTAAATCTCTGAATTTAAAATTCTCTCCATTCCTACCTCCCTGCCTTCTTATTTGAGAAGGCAAACAATTTGATATAGGTTGTACATGTGAAGTCACACAAAACATATTTCCATTAGTCAGGTAATGAAAGAAAACATAGACCCCTCCAAAAACTTTAAGAAAAATAAAGAAATCTTTTACAACATGATCAATATGGATATATGTTTTGTATAGTTATTCTTGTATAACCTGTATTAGATTGCTTTTTGTCAGAGGAAGTAGGGAGGGAAGGGAGGAAAATGTGAAACTCAAAACTTTACCAAAAAAATGACTGTTGAAAATTATCTTTGCATATAGTTGGAAAAATAAATAAATAAAATATTTTTCAAAAAAAGAAAAATAAAGAAAACAAAAAAGTATACTTCAATCTGTATTCAGACATCATCAGTCCTTTCTCTGAGGATGGATATCATTTTTCATCATAAGTCCTTTGGAGTTTTTTTGGATCATTGTATTGCTGAGAATAACTAAGTCATGCACAGCTAATCATCTCACAGTATAACTTGCAATATATTTCACTTTACATCAGTTTATGTAAGTCTTCCTAGGTTTTTCTGAGATCATCCTCATCATTTTTTATAGCATAATAGTACTCCATCTTAATTACATAACACAATTTGTTCAGCCATTCCCTAATTGATAGACATGTCCTCAATTTCCAGGTCTTTGCACTAGAAAACAGCTTCCATAAATATTTTTGTGCCTATAGGTCCTTTTTCTTTTCTTTTTTTAATCTCTTGGGATACAGACATAGTAGAGATATTGCTAAGTCAAAAAAATACTCATGGTGTCATAGACTTTTTTTTTTTAGTTTTTACAAGGCAATGGGGTTAAGTGGCTTGCCCAAGGCCACACAGCTAGGTAATCATTAAGTGTCTAGGGTCAGATCCTCAGGTCCTCCTGACTCCAGAGCTGGTGCTATACCCACTGTGCCATCTAGCTGCCCCTGTCATATAGTCTTTTGGACACAATTCCAAATTGTTCTAAAGAATGGTTGAATCAGTTTACCACAAAAATTGCATCAATGTCTCATATTTTCCATCTTACCTTAAACATTGGTCATTTTCCTTTTCTGTCCTTTTAGTTAATCTAATGGGTATGAGGTAGTACCTCAGAATTCTTGTCATTTGCATTTCTCCAATCAATAGTAATTTGGAGAATTTTTTCATATGGCTAAAGGTAGCTTTGATTACTACATCTGAAAGCTTTATAACTTTTGATCATTTATCATTGGAGAATTGCTCTTATTTTTATAAATTTGACTCAGTTATCATTTGAGAAATGAGGTCTTTAAAATTTTTTTACAATTACAATTGCTAAATGTATTTCCCTCTAACCTATTATTCACTCTGCCTCCCTTATTCTATTTTCTCTCTCTCCTTTCACCCTGTCCTGCCTAAAAAGTATTTCGCTTCTGATTACTGCCTCCCCCAATCCACTGTCCCTTTAATTAACCATCCATCACTCCTTTCTCTTATCCTCTTCTCCTACTTTCCCTAGGGTAAGAGATTTTTTCATACCCAACTGAATGTATGTTATTCCCTTTTCTAAGCCAATTCTGAGGAGAGTAAAGGTTCACTGGCTTCCCTAACCCAATTCCCCCATCTTCCCATCCACTGTAAAAAGCTTTTTCTTGCCTCTTTTATGTCTAAGGCTAAATTGAACTGGGAACTTGCTGACTTCTCTGGAGCAGTGGATAGAACACTGTACTTGGAGTTAGGAGGACAAGAGTTCGAATTTGACCTCAGACACTTGACATTTACTACCTGTGTGATTGTCCTGTATCCAGTGCTACCTCCAGCCATATTTGGCCACTGGACCCAGTTAGCTCTGGAGGAGAAAGTGAGACTGTGACTTCAATTCATTCATTCAAATCCAATTCACATGCATGTCATGGTATCACCTCCCTGATGTCATGGTCTTCCTCAAGCATGAGGGACAAAATCACCAATTTATCCCATTCTAACTTTTTTATTTCCTCCAAGGTATTCACTTTCTCACCCCTTAATTTTATCTTTTTAGATATCATCCCTTCATATTCAAATCATTTTCTGTCTATATAAACTTGCAACTGCCCTAATCATGAGAAAGTTCTTGTGAATTATAAGTATCATCTTCCTTAAGTCTTTTATTATTTACCTTTCCCTATTTACCCTTTTATGCTTCTGTATTTGAAAAATCAGATTTTTTTAAAATTTATTTTTATTAAAGATATTATTTGAGTTTTACAATTTTCCCCAATCTTGCTTCCCTCCCCCCCACCTCCCCACAGATAGCACTCTGTCAGTCTTTACTTTGTTTCCATGTTGTACCTTGATCCAAATTGGGTGTGATGAGAGAGAAGTCATATCCTTAAAAAAGAAGAGAATTATAAAAAAATCAGATTTTTCTATTCAGCTGTGCTCTTTTCATTAAGTATGCTTCAAAGTCCTCCATTTCATTGAATATCCTTCCCCCCCCAGGTGTAAATGTAATCCTTTGTTGTAATCCTAATTCTTTTGCCTTCTAAATTGTCTTTGACTGGAAATTTATTTCATCCCATCCTTTTATTTTATGACATTAAAGATATTTCAAGGAATTTAGGGGAGAGCTCAGGCAAGTGTTGTTTTTCTCTGCTTTCTTGACTCCACCCTCTTAATGAAGGACTTTTCCAGGAATTGAGTGACAGTGATGTTCTCACCTTCTACGAATTATGAATCAGTAGTGTTCCATTTTAGCAGTCACCAAGAATCAAAAGATCATATATTTAGAGCCGAAGGGAACTTAGAAGATATCTGAATCATATTCTCCCATTTTATAGATGAAGGAAATAAGGCACAGATTTATGAAATGACTTGACCAGAGTCATACAGGTGAGATTTGAACTCAGAACTACATGTCCTATGCTCTATTAACTACACTACTTAAGGGTTTGTGTTGATTTATGAAGGTTCCTCTAAATGATACAGTTAAAGCTACCAGATCAATTTAAGTGTAAATATTCAGGAACAAGAAATAGAAGGTTGGAAGAAAATACTGAAACTGAGCCCAGATGATGAGGAAAGAGTTGGAGCAAATAAGAATTTGAACAGTATAATGCATTTGTTCATTACTTGTTGGGTAGGTTTTATTAACCAGGGGTTCCAGCAAGAACAAGTGCTGTGAAGAACTCCTCTCCTCAACCTTTGTGCCAATGCCCATTTCTTTCTCCCTCCTAGCAGGACACCACATCCAGAACCTCTTCCTCCTTTGATGTTGATCCTCCCCTCAGTCCCACTCACAAAAGAAACCCTGTCCAAACTGCTCAGATGAACAGGGATTCTGATGACAAAGCTTCTAGTAAAATGAAGAATCACCAAGTCTTGCCTTCTGTCCTGCCTCTGTGTGTTAAGAACCACAGATTACACTCTTTTCCCAGCTTTTCTGTTCTCCAGACCTCTTGATGTTGCCATCTGACTGATTGAAGAAAGGTCTTAGGTGACTGCAATTAGAATAACACCTCTGAGAGCAGGGGCTATCTGCTTTTTCTAGTTGTGTCCTTAGGATTGTGCAGTTATTTGGCACAAAATGCCTTTTCATTTATTTTTAACCTTCATGCAAAACCTAATCATGGCCAAGCTGATTCTGAAATGGTGACAATGTATTTGTTCTCTGTGAGCCACCACTTTTACTTTCTTTTATTCAAAGGTATTAGTTCTACTTTGTATTTTAAAAAGTCTGATAGGATTAGCAGGCTATATTATTCAAGAAGGATGTCTTAAAAGGTAGATATTTTGAAAGTTATTAAAGTTATTCTTAGCCCATATCCAGACTGGTTGACAAACAAGATTTGAAATAGGAAAATTGTAATTCTGTAAGTATCAAGAGACTTTAGAACAATCTGTAGAAGTAAAGCAATCATTTAGTTACATTGACAGTAGGTTTCATTTATTCAACAATTTTCTAGAGATAAAAAGATAAGCTAACCTAGAACTGTAACCTCACTGCAGTTGCCCCAGGGCAAGCTTTGTATTTCCCTGCATTTAGCACACTGCTTTGGACAGGGCAGAGGTTAAATAAATATCTCTTGAGATAATCACCTCAAATCTTTATCCTGAAAAAAAAAATTATTGCTTCCGCCAAACCATATTTTGCTATTTCCAGGTTGAGGACAGAGAGTAGGAAGAAGGTCCTCAGATTTCTAGGATCATAGGTTGTTAAAAATCAGTGAATCCAAACTTTTCATTTTACAGATAAGGAAACTGAGGCTCAGAGAATTTAAATGACATGACCAGGGACACAGCGGCTTGTAACTATATGAAGCAAAATTAAACCCAGATCTGCTTTTATGTCGAGGGTTCTTTCTACCTCTGCACCTTTGCCACTCTCTTCTTCACCCACTGGTACTGCTGAAAAAGAGGAGGGCAGTTCACAGTGACACTTTTTGGAGAAAGGTACACAGTATCCACTGAAAGGTGCTCCATCCATAGGGAAGATGGTGTGAGTGGGGTGACCTAGGAGCGAAGAATGGAACCGATTGAAACTCAGTTGGCTTGAGGCTGCGTTCGGGAAGAGCAAGAAGTGGGCGGTATCCAGAGCCAGCCTAGCCCCGGCCGGATTTGTCCAGCTCCGCTTAGGGGCCAGTCTTTCACGGTTCGGCACGAGAACGCCCCGTTGAAGCCTCCTGCACACACTCTTCCACCCCCGGGCTGCAGAGCCTGGGAGCATCTTCCTTCCTCCCTCTCGGCACTCCGGCTCGGTGCTCCTGTCCTCTTGTCCGGACCGCCGGCTGGGGCAGCTGCGGGGACCTGGCACTGGGCTGAGAGAGGGCACTGGCTCTCCTGCCAGGTTAGGCGAAGTCCGTCCAGGTGGCAGCTGTCCCTGCCCCCCCCCCCCCCCGCTGTTTGCAAAGACTGGGGGGTGACAGACAGAGACAGAGGGAGAGAGAGAGAGAGAGAGAGAGAGAGAGAGAGAGAGAGAGAGAGAGAAGAGAAGAGAGAGACGGAGACAGACAGAGACAGAAGACAGAGAGACAGAGAAGACAGACAGAGAGACAGAAATAGAGAAAAAGAGGAGAGAAGAGACAGAGAGCCAGATAGACAGAGACAGAGAGACAGATAGATAGACAGAGACAGATAAAGAGAAAAAGAGACGAGACAGGGACAGACAGACAGACAGACAGACAGAGAGACAGGCAGAAACAGAGACAGAGAGAGACAGATAGATAGAGACAGACACAGACAGAGACAGAAACAGACAGAGACGGAGACAGATAAAGAGAAAAAGAGACGAGAAAGGGACAGACAGACAGACAGAAGACAGAGAGACAGGCAGAAACAGAGACAGAGAGAGACAGATAGACAGAGACAGACACAGACAGAGAGACAGACACAGACAGAGAGACAGAAACAGACACAGAGAGAGACTGATAAAGAGAAAAAGAGACGAGACAGGGACAGACAGACAGAGAGACAGAAGACAGAGAGACAGACAGAGACAGACAGAGCCAGAGAGGCAGAGACACGCGACGGAGCCGGAGCCCCCGCGCCCCTTCCCAAGTTCTCCGGAGGGCCGGGCGCGGGGCGGGCAGAGGCGGCAGGGCAGGCCGCGCCCGGGAGCCTCCCTCCGGCGGCGCGCACCGGGGCGCCCAGGCGGCCCGAGGCACGCGCACCGGGGCGGGGGCGGGGCGGGGGCGGGGGCAGCACACGTGTGCGGGAGCGGCGGCGGAGCGGCGAGTGCACAGGACAGGTGCAGGCGCGCAGCCTTCCCATTGGTCCCGGGCTGCGACCCTCCCGCCCCCGCTGCGGCTCGGGCTGCGCTCCGCTCCGGCTCCCTCGGTGCCCCGGCGACGCGTGCACGCGCCCGAGGAGGGGAGGGGACGCGGGGGCAGGAGGGCGGCGCGGCCGCGCGGCTCCGGTTCCGACCCCCCCCCGCCCCTCCGCCGGGCCTCCCCGCCGCCGCCGCCGCCGCGCGCTCGCGGACCCAGGTACGGGGGCACGAGCGCCTCGGGCGCGCGCCGGGCCGGCTCCCGCCTCCGTGCGGGCCGGGGGGCAGCGGGGCGGGGGGGCCGGGGGCAGCGGGGCGGGGGGCCGGGGGCAGCGGGGCGGGGGGGCCGGCGGCGCTGCGGCTTTGGCCGGGCTCGCGCCGCGGCCGGGGGGGGGCAGGGGGAGGGGCCCCCGGGGCGCGTTTCCCGGCAGAACGGGGCGCCCCGGCCCCGGCCGAGGCGGGCAGCGCGGGGGCAGCCCCGGAAGCTCGGGGGGGGGGGGGCCGGGCCGGGGGGGGGCAGCCCCGGAAGCCCGGGGGGGGCGGGCCGGGGGGGGGGCAGCCCCGGAAGCCCGGGGGGCCCGGGCCGGTCCGCATCGCGCCTCTCTCGTTGCAGACCCCGGCCAGCCGGATGCCCCCGCGGCTGGAAGATGCGGCATGGAATGACCCCGAGCCGCGCGGACGCGCCGCTGGAGCCCCCGCCGCCCCCCAGGCGCCCCGCCGCCGTCCTGTGCTTGCAGCTGGCGCTCTGCCTCGGCCCCGCGCAGCCCACGGGGGGTGAGTGACGCCCCTCCCGCCCCTCCTCCCCCGGCGCCCGGCCGGCCACAGGGCAGCCCCCTCCTCAGCAGCCGGCCCCGGCGGAGCGCGAGGAGGAGGAGGGGGAGGCTCGGGGGTCCCCGGGCCGCGGCCGCGCCAGCCGAGAAGGGGACAAGAGTGCCCGCGGGAGGTTGGGCGAGGGCCGCCCAGAGGGGCACGGCGCTGCCCAGGAGCACCTCGGAAGGAAAGTTGGGCTTTCTTTGTTTTATCTCCCTCCGGCTTTGGAAAGACCGTGCCGAGGTGGCACTGCCGGGAGGGCGAGCGCCGCGCGTGGGCCCGCTGGCGGGCACGGGGGGTGCCCGATCCCTGACCCCGCTCCCACCGACTCCTGCTCTAAGCCGTAGTTGGTTCTTGAAGAGGACGCACGTTTTGGTTGCATTAGTAGAAAACAGGGCAAAAAGACCTTTTTTAGAGTTTCGGAATCCTGAGAATTTTACCCTGTCCAGCCTTGCCGTCCCTCCCCCCTTTCCACCATTACAGGCTTTTTTTTTTTAGATTTTTGCAAGGCAAATGGGGTGAAGTGGCTTGCCCAAGGCCACACAGCTAGGTCATTATTAAGTGTCTCAGATCGGATTTGAACCCAGGTCCTCCGGACTCCAGGGTCGATCCACTGCGCCACCTAGCCGCCCCTACAGGCTTTTTGATATGGAAAAGTTATGGTAGAGAGAAGTTGGGGGGTTGGGGGAGCAGATGAGTTTCTTTAACTTACATGCTGTTACCATTAGCAATTTACTGTTGGTTGGGAAAGTCTTGATTGTAATAAGCAGACCTTGAAAAAAACGTTTTTCAACAATACAAGCTCAAGATATACTGTCAAAGAAAGCATAACAAAGGAAGGACCCTTCTGTGAGGTAGAAATGAGTGGAGATTATATTAATAACCTCAGTGTCAGCAATTTCTAGACTAACCTGTATTTGGTTCTTGAAGAGGTAACATGTTTTGACTGCATTAGTAGAAGCCAGAAAAAAGTCCTTTTTTTAGAGTTGTAGAATACTGAGAGATTTTGCCTTGTCCATCCCACTCTTACTTTATAGATTTTTTGATATGGAAAAGTTATGGTGCAGAAAAGTGGGGAAGGACTGTATCTCTTTAGCTTAAGTGCTGAATTTCTGTCAATTGGGAAAAATCTTGATTGTAATAAGCCAACCTTGAAAAGATACTTTACAACTATATGTCGGAAGATTTACAGTAAAAGAAATTATATTAAGAACCTCAGTTTCATCAGTTTCTACACTAAGACATATTTGATTCCTTAAGAAGAAGCATCTTTTGATTTCACTAATAGATGACAGAATTCTGGAATTTTAGAAACCTCTGAGGTTCTTACCTTGTCATCATTGCTGTCCATCCCCACATTTATTCTATAGGCTTTGACATAGAAAATTAAAGTGAGGAAAGGAGATGTATTTCTTGAAGTTAAATACTGTTAACATTAGGAAATTGCTGTTGGTTGGGAAAATCTTGACTCCTATAAGAAAACCTTTAAAAATACTTCCCAACCAAATAAATTCAGGAGAGTTCAGTGTTAAGAATAAAAGGATTGATGAAAATGAAATCTTCCCCATTCCATGTTCCTTATAGTAAGAAAAAATTATAGACAAATTAAAAAGTTCAGACAATGCACTTGGGATACCCAAGTGCTAGGAATATACGTATCTGGTTATATTTGACTACCATATAAATTGCATTACTTTCCAAGTCCTACTGTTTCATTGCCAGTCAATATCAATGTCAACCTTCCTTCATCCCTGGTGCAGAAATCTTGTGAGGAAACCTTTTTTGCATATGTGATTTTGTTTCCACATAAATGCTTTAGATGAGGATGGACCTCCTTATTTATGTTGAACAAGGTCAAAATTTCACAACAGCAGACCACTGGGATAGGGCATGGTCCTAGATAATTAAACCAAATTCTTTTTGGATCAAAGCACTTCTCTGTAATATAAGTATCTAATGATATTTTGTGAGTTAAAAACAGTTGATTTGAGTTGAACTTTGGCAAAAGACATTTCACCTTCATTATCAGTTTCTTCTCTTGTCCCTTCCTTCTGCACTATTACTTCATACATTCTTTTCTGAAATGAAAAAATGCTTTCCCTTCTTGCTAATTCATTTCTGTCTTGTAGTAGACTATGGAATGTTGAACTTGGGATCAGGAGATGGCTTCAGATCTAACCTTACAGTTTTGGATGTCCTTTGTAACTCCCCCATGTATCAAGCATAAGACAACTTGTAGATACTCTCAAGGATAGTCTTTTTTGAGACTATGTCTGACACTAGCACAAATCTCACTCTTAATTTCTCTGAGGTGGAAGAGAGCATTACCTTTCTCATAAGCTTGTTGTGAAAAAAGTTCTCTATTCACTTTAAAGCATCAACTTTAACTTTCAGCTGTCTTCAGATCATGATCTTTCATGATCTACATATCTTAATGTAGTTTAAGAGATCACTAAGATTCAGAGTCAAAAATTATTTAGTCATATTTGACTATGACCCCATTTAGGGTTTTCTTGGCAAAGACATTGGAGTGGTTTGTCATTTCTTTCTTTAGCTCATTTTATACATAAGGAAACTAAGGAAAAGGAGGTTAAGTGACTTGTCCTGGGTCACACAGATAGATAGTAAGCATCTGAGGGATGGATTTGAATTCAAGACTCATCATCTTGATAAGAACTGTTGTTTTTATCCATTGCACCACTTAGCTGCCTTCAAAGGCAGAACACCCATATGGTATTATAACTAGAACATCGATTTGATTGGTTTTGTAGAATTGGGAGTAAATTCACTTCTGGGCTGTGTTAAGAGGGCAGTGACTTCCAAGAATAGGGAATATTCTTGGAATATTGGAAGTGACAATCCTGTTTACATAATGAGACTTCATCTGGCGTATTTCATTCATTTCTGGGTAATGCAATATCTTGGTAAACTGGAAAGCACAGAGAAAGGCAAGGAGGACCTTGAAAACTCATCATATGAAGATTGGTTTGAAGTCCCTGAGCATGATTATTCTGAAGAAGACAAGTTTCATCATGGGATGGGATATATTATTGCTGGCTTCAAGTGTTGGAACTGTCATAGGGAAGGGTGTTTGGACTTAATTCTCTGATCCAAGAAGGCAGAACCAGGGAGTCAGTGAGAGAGCAGCAAGTTTAGGAGTGACGTTAAGAAAAGCTCCTTAACAATTAGAGCTGACCACAGGTAGTATGTGCTGTTTTGAGAGGTGAAAGCTCCCCTATTTTGGGTATTTTTTAAACAGAGGTCTTGATGCAATTGTTGGGTCTATTTTTTATGCTCATTCCTTGGATCTATTTCATTTGTATCTGGGTTGTGGATCATTGATGAAGGTCCTTTCAACTCTCAAAAGTCTGTGATTCTGACCTGGAAGGGACCTTGGAAGTCATCTAGTCCAGTCTACTTCTTTGACAGATGAGGAAAGTGAAACTCAGAAGTGAGACAGCTGGCTCTCCAAGTAATAAATAGCAGAACCAGAATTCAAGCCTAGTTCCCTTTAGGATTTTTAAGGTACTATTGAGAGAGTGCTATATTGGCTGTAATGTCAAACATCCTTGAAATTTGTAAATAACATGTTTTATCTCTGTCTTCCCATTGAAGTATGTAATAAAAGAGAATATCTAGAAACTTTAAAAAAATGAGGTGGTGGGTTACCTTCCATATTTACATCTTGGTTTCAGAGAACTCTTTTTGGTCTGTTCACTAGTTTATGGAAAGGACTTCAGCTCTGTTTCTTCTTAAGCTCATACAGATTGAGAATGTCATCACTAGTAGCATAGTCATTATAATCGACTTCTCCTTTAAGCCAAAATTTGTTGAGATCATTCTTCTCTTCATATCTGACAAAAAGACTTAGGAAAGAAAGTTTGTGACTGGTTCCAGTGTCTTAAAAATAGTTCCAAAGCTTTTATGAAGAAAGAACCAGTGGCAAACTTGGTTTCAGGGACCACTTTTTGGCCCCAGTATTCCTGTTATCATGTTGCTCGATTACCAAACTCAGTCTAAATGGAAAGTAGACGTTGAGCCTGAAGCACAGCTGGAGCTAGTGGTAGACAAGGGAGATAGCTTCCTATGGCACAAGACACCAGGAGGAGATGACAAGGAATACTTGTAATATGATTGTTTTAGAAATGCACATTTTTAATGCCAGAAAATTATGCTCTCCATGACATATACATATTTATTTTGTTTTATGTGTTTATAGTAAAGGCTCAAGGCATCTGGAATGCTGCAAGAGACAGGGAGATAGTTTCAAATGATGAGGGGGTCTGGTGTAGAGGAATATTCAGACTCTGTCCAGGACATCAGACCTGACAAAGTTTGGTCCAGTGTCCAACCTAGAGGTAATTCACAAAACTGTACTCCAGGTTCCAGCAAGCAAGGCTTCCTTTTTCTCCGTAATGAAACTGTGGATATTAAATAAATAGATAATCTAGTCTAAATCTGGGATTTTCATTTTTGATTGCTTTCAGCAAAAAAAAAAGCTTGACGATAGTGAATGTACTATAGTTTTATCTAGGAAAAGAAAGGCAGATGCTCAATTCAAATACTATGGCAAGAGCCTGAATCAATGAAGGAGAAATGGAGAGAATGATCAGACCAAAAAGAAAAATAAAGTTTCCCCCCATAATCCATAGATTGCAACTATAGGGTAGTAATTTTTTTAAATCAATCTGAGTTTACATGTGGGTAGGTTTCTCCAAGTCTTCTTTTAAATAAGAAGTTTAAAAATAATCATAAACATTTAAATAATGACTGTAATTAACATGTATAAATTGCTTAAATGTTTACATTATCTAATTTGATCCTCTCAATAATTTTAGGATGTAGGTGTAATTATTCCTCTTTTATAGATAAGGAAACTGAGTAGGCAGAAGTTCATTGACTTGTCCAGGATCCCACACCTAGTAAATATCTGAGGCTTGATTGGAACTCAGGTCTTATTGACTGGTGTTCCACCCACAAGACCTCTTTGCTGCCACAATTGTACTTTGTTTTCAGACTATTTCAGCATAGAGATAGTTGCAAACACTCCTGGGGACCTTGAATTAGATGAAAATGCAACTGAGAAATATTGAACAAAATAAATAAAAATACAGTGAAACAAAGATAGTGTTAATATGATGTTTTCTAAGCAAGTATGTGACTTCAGGTATGTGTTTCTATTTGACTTGACAGGATTGCCTCTAATTTTTACACTACTGTGAGATAGGTCTTCAGTCTTTTTTTAAAATTCCTGTTTTAGAGATGAGGTTTAACCTCAGAGAGGTTAAACATAGTTACAGAGTCATACAACCAATGTCTCAGAGGCAACATTTGAACACTGGTGTTGCATATTCTAAAGTTAACATGCTATCCATCAAAACAGGATTTAAGAACTTAATAGGCTATATCATACTAAAATAAGCATATCTCAGGATGGCATAGATCCTTAGTATCTTTATATCCTAGAATGTCAGCAGTCTCAGAAGAAGTAGTTTGGATTGTTTTAGAGGAGATGAACAAAGAATTTGGCCACAAGTAGAGTCAATGGGAGAAAATTATGAAGGCATACCCTGGATTGTGGTGTTAACCACCTTTCCTTTATCTTCTTTGGGTCTCTTACTAGTCCCAGTAAGGAAAAAAAAAAGTTACCAAACAAGTTCAATAAATAATGGCAATAAAGAAATGAAATATAACATAGTACAGGAAGAACTGGTTTCAAATCCTGCTTCAACATACCTTGTGACCTTGGTCAAGTCAATTAACCTGTCAGTACTCTAAGCAGCTGTTTTAGACTACAGATTGCAGAGAAAGTCCCAACTTATATTAATAGAGACATTTTTTTCTCACCTGGAAATTCCCCATACCAGTGAAATCACAGATCTGGTTTCTATGCCTTTGGCAGTAAACCAAATGCATAGTAGGCCAAGTGACTGGGTTTTTTTTTTTTAACAGATAACCAGATCAGTAGAATGCTATAAATATAACAAATCTGAATTTCAGGAAGATCTTTGTAAAAGCTTCTCATTATCATTGTGATATACAGACTGGATAGTAGTACTCAAGTCAAATGGGTTCAGAACTATTTGAACCTTAAGGCTAAAAAGAAAGATAACTATCATCTATAAGGCCCTGAAGGAGGGGTTTCTAGAAGGATAACTCAAGGATGCATCCTTGGTCTTTATTGTTTAATGTTTTGATCAGTGATTTCAATGATAGAGTGCTGGGTTTGGAATTCAGAAGACTTATGTTCAAGTCCTGCCTTTGACTCTTATTAACTATATGGATTATTGAAAGCTCTTAACCAAATTGGGGATGATAGTAATATCATGTAGTGAATGGAAAGCTTGTCTTGGGGTTAGTAAGATCTGGGTTCAAGTCTAGCTTCTGACACATCCTGACTGCTTTCAGCAGGCAAACCATTTAACCTTATTTAAAAATTATTCTTATTGTATCTTTTATTCTCATATTTTTCTTTCTTTTTTCTGATTTTCTTTTTTTTAGATTTTGCAAGGCAAATGGGGTTAAGTGGCTTGCCCAAGGTCACACAGCTAGGTAATCATTAAGTGTCTGAGTCTAGATTTGAACTCAGGTACTTCTTGACTTCAGGGCCAGTGCTCTATCCACTGCGCCACCTAGCTGCTCCTTTTCTGATTTTTTTTAACATTTTTATTTTTTTATTTAAAGTTTTGAGTTCTAAATTCTATCCCTCTTTTCTCCCCCTTTCCCTCTCCCTTCTTTGGGACAGTAAGCAATCAGATATAGATTATTCATGTGCAATTAAATAAAACATTTCCATGCTAGTCATTTTTGTATAAGAAGACTAGAGAAAGTATACTCTAGAAGTAGTATACTCCATTAGTCCTTGGGACTGTCGTGGGTCATTGTATTGCTGAGAATAACAAAGTCATTCACAGTTCTTCATCAGACAAAATTGCTGTTACTATACAACATTCTCCTGGTTCTGTTCTCTTCACTTTGCATCAATTTATAGGAGTCTTTCCAGATTTTTCTGAAATCATCCTTGTAAGTCATTTCATATAGGCACAATAATATTTCATTGCAATCATATACTACAGCTTTGTTTAGCCCTTCCCTAATTTATGGGCATCCCTTTGATTTCCATTTCTTAGCCCCCACATAAAATCAACTACTATAATTATTTTTGTACAAATAGGACCCTTTTAAAAAAATGTCTTTGGAATAGAAAACTAAGATTGATATTGCTGGAGCAAAGGGTATGCATATTTTAATAACCCTTTCAGCAGAGTTCTGAATTGTTGTCCACAATGGTTTACAACCCAGTTTTCCCACAACTCCACGAACAGCCAACATCTTCCTTTTTTTTGTTTTATCAGCAATTTGATAGGTGTGAGGTAGTACCTCAGAGTTGTTTTAATTTGCATTTCTCAGATCCATAGTGATTTAGATAATTTTCTCTTCTGATTATAAAATAGCTTTGATTCCTTTGTGTGAAAAGTGCCTGTTCATTATCCTTTGAACATTTGTCAATTTTATTTTTATAAATTTAACCTGGTTGTCCATATATTTGAGAAATTATCAGAGATACTTTTTGTAAACTTTTCCCCTAGTTTTGTTCTTTCCTTATAATTTTGATTGCATTAGTTTTATTTGTAGAAAACCTTTTAAATTTTATATGATCAAAATAATCTAGTTTACGTTTTTGTAATGTTCTCTGTATCTTCTTTGTTCTTAAATTCTTCCCTTATCCATATATCTGACAGATAAACCATTCCATATTTTCTTAATTTGCTTATGGTATCACCTTTTATGTGTAAATCAGTATATGATGTGAGATGTTGATCTATAATTAATTTGCCATACTCTTTTATAGTTTTTTCAGCAGGTTTTTGTCCTAAAAGCTTGGATCTTTGGGCTTATTACATACTAGACTGTTGTGGTCATTTACTGTAATGTAATTTGTACCTTATCTGATCTACCAGATCTACCTCTCTATTTCTTAGTCAGTACCAGAATATTTTGATAATTACTGCTTTATAATACAGTTTGAGATCTTAGTAAGGTTAGACTACCTTGTTTCACATTTTTTCATTGATTTCCTTTGATGGCCTTATGCTCTCATTTTTCTAGATGACTTGTATTTTGTTTTTTCTAGTAAAATATTTTTTTGATAGTTTGATTGGTATGGTACAGAATAAATAAACTTAGAATTGTCATTTTTGTTATATTGACTTGCTCTACCCATGAGGAATCAATATTTTTCCAATTGTTAGATATGACTTTATTTGTGTGAGGTTTCTATAGTTGTGTTCATATAGTTCCTAGGTTTGAATTGGCAAGTAGATTACCAAGTATTTTATATTGTCTAAAGTTATTTTAAATGGAATTTCTCTTTCTATATCTTGCTACTGGACTATATAATTCTAAGAAATTCACTTAAGACTTTTTAGTTGCAGAGCACATATTGACTTGTTTTTTTCAATTATTTAGTATTTTATTTTTCCTCAGTCACATTTGTAAAAACCATAATAAACATTCATTTTTAAAATTTTGAATTCCAGGTTCTCTTCCTTCTTCCTGTCTCTGCCCCCTCACACCATTGAAAAAGCAAGCAAATTGATAGATTATAAATGAGTAGTCATGTAAACATTTCCATGATAGTTTTGTTGTGAAAGAAAACACAGACTCTTCTCCCCTCCCAAAATAAATCTCAAGAAAAATAAAGTAAAAAAAAAAAATATTCTTCAATCTGCATTCAAACAGCATCAACTTCCTCTTTGGAGATGGACAGCGATCATCATCACAAGTTCCTCAGAGTTGTCTTGGGTCACTGAATTGCTTCCGACTTATTTTGATAAAGGGGATTTCCTTATCTGAAGGAATCCTATCTTATATCAGTGAAATCACAGATCCAGTAGTTATCCAGAGCTTTCAGAAACATGGTGCCAACCTCACAGGTTTGTTGTAAGACTCAAATGATATCGTGCATTTCATGATGTGTAAGCCTGAAAATGCTATATGATTGTGATAACATGAATGAACAGACAGAATGCTTGTGTAATTTGTAAATGATGCAGATGTAGATGGGAGCTAATAGGTAATAGAGTCAAGATCCAAAAAGATTCAGACTGTATCTTTCTCCCCCTACCTCATGGGGGGATGGGAACCTGTGTATTCATTGTATTCATGAGTATGAAGAATTCCTAGTTAGGATTTTTTTTTTTTTTTACTGATGCACATCTGCAACTACCCTACAATTTACAGTCTTTGAGAGTTGTATGGGGAACCAAGAGACTTCCCTAGGGTCCAGGATGCATTAGAGGCATTACTTTGACTAGATTTTCTTGATTCTGAGGCTATTTCTCAGCCCATTGGACCTCATCTAGAATATTGTGTTCAGTTCAGCTAAATCACTGTAATTTAAGAGGGACATTGTTAATTAGGTGAGTGTCCAGAGGAGGGCAACTAGGACATGACAGACCTTGAGTTCCTGTTATATGAGGGTATCTTGAAGTCTGGGCATTTTTAGTCTAGAGAAGTCTCAGATGGAACAGGATGCTTGTCTTCAAATATTTGTAGGGCTGTCATGGGAGTGAGATTAGACTTGTTGGACCCCCCAAAAACAAAGCCAAGAACAATGGGTGTAACTTAGAAAGAAGGCAGTTTAAACTTAATGGTGGGAAAACCTTCCTAACAATTAGAGCTGTCCAAAAAGTAGAATGGGCTACCTTAACTGGTGGGTTTCCCCCCTACTTGGTAGGAGGCAAGTAGGTGGCTCAGTGGTTTGCATACTAGCTCTGGAATCAGTAAGATCTGAGTTCAAATCCAATTTAGACAGCTACTGGTTGTATGACTCTGGGCAAATCATTTAACTTCTAGTGACCTTAATCCACTGAAGAAGAAAATGACAAATCTCTCACTGTCTTTGCCCTGTGGACATGCATCCATGTGGTCATGCAAAGTCAGACATGACTGAAAGACTGAATGACAACAATTCCTCTCTGTGGAAGTCTTCAAGTAGGATCTGAATAAGTATTTGTTGATTATATTATAGTGGTAATCCTTTTTGTGTATGGGTTGAAGTAGATGGCTGCTAAGCTGTGATCCTGTTATTATCAGAAGTTATCTCAAATATAAGTAAAGATATAATTTAACAAAGGTAAAAATTAAACCCTATGCTAGAATTCAAAAAATAAGCATCATGAAGAGAAAGAACAGTAGGTATGGAGTAAGAAGATTTGGGTCTGATTTCCAGTTTCTGCCAGGTATTATCTGGGTGACTAGGTAAATCACTTCAACTCTCTGAACTCCATTCTTTATCTGTTTTTTTTAAATGATCTCTAAACATTTTCCTGCCCTCAAATATTATTATCTGAGATTTGACTGGTTAGAACATACTAGAAAAGAGAGATTCTGATGGACAATAAGTTAAATAGCAATTTGATATGGTAACCAAAAAATCAATCCAATTATAGGCTGCCTTATTAGTACCAATAGTGTTCAGAACTGCCCACCACATCTGGAATGTTACATGTAGTTCTTTCCACTACCTTTTAAAAAACACATTGACAAACTGGAAAATTCCCAGGAATGAATATCCTGAATTCTTGAGCAGTTAACAAAAGGATGTTTACTTTGCTATAAAGGATATGAAATGAGGATACAGTGATCACCAAACGCCCTCCCCATCATCCACATATGGAAACTTGGGGCAGCTAGGTGGCGCAGTGGATAGAGCACCGGCCCTGGAGTTAGGAGTACCTGAGTTCAAATCTGATCTCAGACACTTAATAATTACCTAGCTGTGTGGCCTTGGGCAAGACACTTTAACACCATTTGCCTTGCAAAAACCTTAAAAAAAAAAAAAAGTCACATATTGAAACTTGTCTTGTGGGCCCGAGCAAGGTTTGATGACTCTCATGGTCTTCAGACAGTACACCAAATCAAAAAATCCCTGCCTGGGGAAGGTCTTAGGTCCTTGAGTAACCAGGAAACTGCCAAAATGATGGGGATTGGTTTAATCAGAGAGTTAGTTTTGTTACATTTAGGGGGAACTAATCTCTGTTGTGGGGAAATGGGAGATGGTCCTATTACAAAGTAGATTTTTGGCTCAGCAGGAGAAAAAGAATTCTTTATCAATGAGAATTTTCTTGAAGTGGGTGGGTAGTGAATTATCCATCTCAGGATATCCAAGAGAGAGAGAGATGGATGCCCATTTAATGATAATATTCGTGATTTGGGTAAAGGTATTGGACACTCTGAAGAAATTAGGTATAGACTGTGAGACATAGGAAATTGTGGCACAGGACTGTCCAGCATGGTGTGCCCACTTTAAAGAAGTACTTTGCTTTATGATCAAAGCAGAATAGCACAAAGGAGATGTGAGCTGTGTCGATCTAGAGCTATCTCCATCCCAAATGTTTAGACGGATTCTTTGTACCTGACCTGTAGTAGTGTCTAAAGATCATACTGGACTGATCAGCCACAATCAAACACACTGTACCTTGACCCCAACATCATGATGTGATTGTTAATCTTCATGTGCAAAGGATGATAAACAACGAAAAAAAGGTGTCATACTAGATTACCTGTAAGGTGACTTTCAACTTGAAACTTAGGTATTTTCTGACTTTCCTTGGTCTAGCTTTGTATCTTTAACTCAAGGAAAACCTATTGTATATAAATGTTGTTTTTCTTTTTTTTCCTGTCAGTATGACTAAACAAGTTTAAAGAATTGATGATGGTTAAATTACTAAAGGCAAGGACATTGCTGTTTTACTTGATCTGTGTGTACCTAGAATAGTCCCAAAGAGCTTTTTAAACAAGTTTTCTTGCTTATGTGTGGAAACTTTTCATTTACCACTTCACTGAAAAGCTTAAATCTCAAACTGAACTTTATTCAAACTGTAAACAAAGGCATAATTTGAAGAGTTGAATTTCTCTAAAAAAAAGCAGGAAGAAAAACAAAGAACCCTTTAATCCACTTTTAGGATGAACTCTGAAAACCCTTTGCATTACTTGCATGGTTTTATATGCAATCAACAAATCTCTAGTCTCACAGTGTCAGGAAAATTGGAGAATCATTGATGGTAGGGAAATTGTTTTATATTCTTCTTGTTTTTAAGGCACATTAGAAAACCCTGCAAAAAAGGCCAAAACACTGTAGTCCTTATGTGAGCCAGATGTCCATTGTAATCTAGTGAGAGCCTGTGTTCTAATCCCACCAGTGATAGTTGTTAACTGTGTAATCTCAAAAGAGCTACTTAATTTCCCTGGGTTACAGCTTCTTCCATGTATAAAATGAAGAGGTTGGATTAGATGTCTCCTGGGGTCTCATCTAGTTCTAGGTCTGTGATCTTAGTGCCTTACATGTGTAGTGTGGAGTTTCACAAATTAATTCAACTGAAGTAGTTTGGTGACTCTTGAGTTCTGTTTGTACCTGAATTTGTACCTTGCTTTTAGCTTGTGACCAAAACATTATTCCATGAAAGTTCACTAGTGAAGCCTAAGGGTACCTTTTAAAAATCAAATCCTGGTCTGTTTTATGAGCCTTATTATATTACTATTTTATTATGTACAGCATTATTATATCACTTCTAATATTAAAGAAACAAATGAGAAATAAGGAAAAACAAGTGAGAAAAGAGATATTCTAGGTGCTCTTCCCTTTTCTCCTCCATATTTACTTGTATATCTTGCAATAAAATAAACTCGCATCCAAACATTATCTCAAGTGAATTGCTGAATGAGTGATTGTGGATATGTTTATCTGAATTAAGTAAGCAGTGAGAGAGCCACAGAGGACTAAGGGGCTTTATTTATTTATTTATTTATTTATTTATTTATTGCTTGGATTGTTGTTGTTGTTTTCTTTCATTCTCCAAAGAACCATGACATCAGAAAGGTGATGCTATGACTTGTAAATGAATTGGATTTAAGTAAGGGAGTGCTAGGCAAAGTCACCAACCTCACTTTCTGTAGCTATCCAGGTGTAGTGGCAAGATATATGTCAGGATGACTGAAGATGGTCCCCTGTGACTTGAAAAAACATGAAAGAAAAATCATAAGCATACTTGATAAAATAAAAAATTAAATACATATATGTGTATATATATATTATATATGTCTCACACACTGCTTAGATACAACTTCTTAAATCAATTTTTGTTTAAAAAATAACTTTCTGTAATAGACATAAATATATGAAGGTGGACTCAACATCTTTAGGGCAAGTGTGCTTTTTAGAAAACTCCCTCAGGGCTAGCATTTCTTCAGGCAATGTTAATCACAAAAAGACTGGGGTGGGGACAGTGGGAATAGGAAAAAAGTTTTAGTCTGTCACCATCTTAGGAATTGTAGCAAGTTTTAAAATAAAAACAAAACTTTGCAGTGGCAAAAAATATGATTCATTATATTAGGAATCTTAATCATAGCACCATACATTTTCAGAATTTGAAGGGACCTCAAAGGTGGTGCATCTTCTGTCTGACATATAGTTATCCTGCATTTGCTTCAGGGGTTCCAATGACAAATCTACTGTCTTTAGAGGCAGCCTGTTCCACTTTTGGAATGCTGCAATTGTGTGATTCAAAGCAGTATGAAGAGGAGAGAATGAACTGAGTCTTGAAACCAGGAAGACCTGGTTTCAAGTTTCACCTTGCACACATTGGTGTGTGACTCCGAATAAGTCTAGTTTCTCAGTGTCCTAGGCCAGTCATGTCAAATTCAAATAGAAATAAGGCTACTAATCCATTCATAGGCAGCTAGGTGGCTCAGTGGATGGAGTGCAAGGTCTGGGGTCAGGAAGATCTATGTTTAAATAGGACCACAGGATATTTACTAGCTGTGTGACCCTGGACAAATCACTCAACCCTGTTTACCTTGATTTCCTCGTTTGTCAAATAAATTAGAGAAAGAAATGGCAAAGTACCCTAGCATCTTTTCCAAGAAAACCCCAAATGGGGTCATGGAGAATTAGTACTACTAAAAATGACTGAACAACAACAAAAATCCATATATATGGATTCTTATCGGCCATATGTTGACTTTGTTTAAAATGTATTGTTATCCATGTTTTATTTTTTTAAATTTATTTTGTTAACTATTCCCTAATTATATTTTCAACTGGTTGGGATCTAAGTTGGGAGTATTACAAGCTGCATTTGTCACACTTGTTCTAGGCAAGTTTTTAAGATTATAAATTATAGAGAAGTTGCCAACTTGAATTGATAAAGGAAGTTTTCTCACATAGAAGTTCTCTTTACTAGTAAAATCATTGAATTGGTCCCTATGACCTATAATTGTTAGCTTTTCCTGACACTTGTCTTTTCATTTTATCTTAGTCTAAACCTTGAGTCTTAATTTTCCATAAAAAGTTAGTTATCTTGAAAATGATCATAATGGTAACATTTATGACATAGAGCTGTTATGAGGGTCAGATGAGAAAAATTTGCAAAATGATATGGAAACATTGAGGTGCCATAGAAATACTAGTTTTTCATTTTATACTTCTTCAGACATGGTTAACTCCTTTATTGGTATAGATCACACCATTTAACCTCAATCTTGACAATTCTAATCCATGTCTTCCTATAAATGTTCATAGCTAGTCCACACAATGAGCTGGGGGCCTTCTAGATGTTCTAGATCTGTAATTTTTTTTGAAATCATGGACTCCTTTGGCAATCAAGTGATGTCTATGGACCCCATCTCAGAAGAGTGTTTTTAAAAGTATAAATATAACATTATAGGGTTATAAAGGAAAACAATCATAATACAATTATCAAAATAGAAGAATCAAAAACTGAAAAAAAGTTCATGAACCTCAGATTAAGAACTATTCCTCCAGGTCTTATGTATAGATATTATGTACAGATCAATTGAATTTTCAAGTTGTCCATTATTTATTCCCATGAAACACTAGCCTTTCTTTTGGGGGGCAACCAATGAAACCAAAAGAATATTAGGTTAGGAAGTGGCTAGGTGGCACAGTGGATAAAGCACCGGCCCTGGAGTCAGGAGTACCTGGGTTCAAATCTGGGCTCAGACACTTAATTACCTAGCTGTGTGGCCTTGGGCAAGCCACTTAACCCCATTGCCTTGCAAAATCCTTAAAAAAAAAAAAAAGAAGAAGAATATTAGGTTAAAGAAATGAACCTTTATTCTTGGGAGCTTTGCCAACTGACTAATTAAAAATAACAAGCAAAGCTTAAAGCGATAAGACTTGTTTGTCAAAGATGTTTGTCACTAACCATGGAAGATGTAGCGGAAGGAGGATTCTCCCTAGATGACATAGTCTTTCAGAGATGTATGTATTCAGATGAACATTGTGGATGGTTACTTTTGGAATATTACAGAACCTCCTATATGTATACTCAAATAATTTAATTAACCATACAGGAAAAAAGCCTTTAACAAATAAATGAAAATATTTATTGCTCAAACTATGATTTGTGGATGAATAGATTAGCTCTGAGGGATATATGTTTATCTAGAAATATAATTTGTCAGATAGATTCTGTAGATGAATAATGAAGTAGGTCCAGAATTCAAAAGGAGGAGAATGAAGTGGATTTCCTCTGTAAAATGACCACAAGTTTTCCCTTAAAATAAAGGTCCAGCTGATTGAATAATAATTACTAAAAATATTTTTAAGCTCTTAATCTACCCATGTATAATGGCAAAAATAGAATATAAATAGAAGAGAATGATAAGAGAACCATTTGCCATATCAGGCACTTGTTCCTCTGGGGAAAAGGGAATGGAGACTGAACATCTCATAATTCTACCCTTCTCCATCTCTAGGAGATAAAGGGTATTAGTGAAAAATAGTCTGTCTCTTTGATGTTCTTCTCCATCCCCATGATACATTCTCTATTCCCTCAGCTTTTGTTATTGGCACACAATTTTATAACATGAGCTTGTTGGTTTGAGTTCATATAAATTTTTTGGAAAGGGTAGACCAATTGTTAATGTTTTCATAACATTTATAATGTAACTGATATCTTAGTTTCAAAAAAAGTATCTTATTAGTCTTATTAATAGACAGAAGTTTAACAGGCATCAAAAACTAAAAGAGAAAAATTATATTTGAGATGCTTTTTCACTTAAATTAGGTATAACTCCTCAGAGTGGATGTAGATTTCTTTCCCCACTAACGGCTAATTTTTCATCAGCAAGATATATTTCAATGACTTGTATGGACTAAGAAACATGAATATCTTGATCAGTAGTTTAAGACAGCTAGATATGTGACATTGATTTAAACTGTAGTGTTTAGAGGAAAAATTTCCAGCTATTTTCCCCTCTTTAAGACAAGCATACTGTGGTGCTGAGAAAGAAGAATTTATTCACTCAAGAAGAAAAACAAATAGTAATAATTAAGTAAGTTACACATGAACTGGAATTAAAAGTGCATTTTAAAATAGCTTCTTAATTGAGAGTATTGTAATTGCTTTATTAATCTTAAATAAGGTAAACTATGCAACAGAGAAGTAAAATAATTCTTGATATTATTTGGAAGTGACAGTGAATGTACTAACTAGATAAAAACCCATATTAATATACTCCAGAAGTAGCAATAATCGTAATACATGTTCTGGAAGGATATCATGAAGATATAGTCACAGCAGCTGCATCTGTCTGTTTATATTAAGTAAGTGAGTACATACCCCCCAGGAAAGAAGATTCTTGAAAAAAAAAAACCTAAACCTCAATCTTATCATCAGTACCAATAATGAATTTCAAATCTACATTCCAGCAAATTTACATTTTATAGAGTGGATGAGGAAGAGCACATTTGTTTGGAAAGGATGGTTTGACTTGGTGTCTCATGTTTCTATTTGGGACTGAAAACTCTTAGGTCTCTGTGAATCACTAGCGTGGGAGTAACAGAACCAAGTCAGTTGGTAGTATACTTGTCTCTTCCATTTTGCACATTAGAGCAAAGAAAAGAAGACTTCATATCTTTGGAAAAATTCCACTTGCAAAAGAAATATATGGTTGAATTTGGTGCAGTGGTGATTCTTTTAAAAAAAGGAAGATGGAAGAAAAATTCGTATTGAAAGTAGATATTAAATAGAACTTAAATAGTGTTTTATCAGATTTTCAGTATATGAATATAGAAGAACCTGATAGATCTTGGAGTTTGGGGGAGTGAGGAAAGTAGATATTATTAAATGGAACTTAGTGTTGATCAGATTTTGATTATATGTGAATGAGGACTACTAAGTTTCTAAACCCATGAATACAGAAGAATCTGGTAGATCTTGGAGTTTGAAGTTTGAAGGAGTGAGGAGTGACAGATGTTGTGGAAGATTAGGGAATATCTATTTTTAAATCAATTTTAAGCATTAATGTCAAACAATTCAACATTAGGGTTTTTTGGGGTCTGGACCTGCATTTTTGCTATTGTCAAGAACTATATTTGGGGGGAGGTGAGTACCCTGTTTACTAAAGATTGACAATTGTTGTGCCATTGATGTTCTTTGAGCATTAGGGATACTGAAATTTTAAGTGACTCATTCAGTGTCATCTCACCAGTATCCACTATAACATACTGCTCTTTCATTGTTTTATGATTAAAAGACAGTCTAATTTAAGGATTTACTTTAACCTATAAGTATGGGTCAGAGTAGTTAGTTGAGGAATAGGAATGAATTTTGAAATTGTGATGACTATTGTTTAAAGTTGAACTAGTGGGGTGGCTGGGTGGCGCAGTGGATAAAGCACCGGGCCCTGGAGTCAGGAGTACCTGGGTTCAAATCAGGTCTCAGACACTTGATAATTACCTAGCTGTGTGGCCTTGGGCAAGCCACTTAGCTCTATTTGCCTTGCAAAAAACTAAAAAAATAAAATAAAATTGAACTAGGAAGCTCCTATTTCTAGAGAGTTGTCCTTCATCTGGTTAGACAAATAGTCCTAAGGATGCATAAGAAACCTAAATGAGCATGCCATTCCACAGCCTCTTTCAGGTCACTTCAAAAGTAGAGTATGTGGACTAGCTTACCATGGTGTGTGTGTGTGTGTATGATCCAGACTTGTCTACTTCTTTGCATACAGAAGACACAGTTATTTTTAGATGATGATTGTGGAACAAATGAATGAGATATACTGGAGATGCTTTGATTTCATGTCAGAATTAATCTGGAGCAGAGGGCTAGCACATCCAATGCAAAATGCTCAGAGCTAGGGAGCCAAGATATTTGAGTTTCAGTCCATGCTCACCAACTTTCTGAGCAATCTGAATCTAATCTGTGTCTCCATTTCCTCTCCTGCAAAATAGGAATCAAATTGTTTGGAGAAATAAGTAAGATAATCGATTTTTAAATTTTTTTCTTTTGGTAAAGTGCTACCAAAAATGTGCTGGGCAGCTAGGTAGTATGGTGGATGCCAGGCCTGGGGTCAAGAAGACCTGAATTCAAAACCAGTCTCAGACATTTATTAGCTGTGTGACCTTGGGAAAGTCACTTAACACAATTTGCTACAGTTTCCCCATCTGTCAAATTAGCTGGAAAGGAAATAGCAAACTGTTCCATTATCTTTGCCAAGAAAACCCAAATGGGGTCATGAAAAGTCAGCAAAGACTGAAAATATCTGAACAATAACATAAAATGCAAGATGGGATTATCATTATCAACAAACCTTTATGGAGATTGTAAATACTTGAATTTTCTGAGATTGCAAAGATGAATAATATCCTAAAAGAATTCATGATATAAATGTGAAAACTTGACTCATCCAAAAGGAAGAATAGGATGTTGTAGGTGCCAGATAAATGATAATAAATCCTGTAATGGGGTCATAGAAAAGAGAGATCAGCTTAATATATTCAGCTCTTATTCATTCATTAATTCAATTATTTAACAAACATTTATTAAATGTCTACTATTTGCAAAGCAATGGTCTAGGGATTTAAAAAATTAATGTCTTTTGTTTTTACTTTATCTTCATTTCCCCCAAAAGAATATACCCCAAGAAATAAAAAAAGGAGAACCCAAGCTGGATATTATATGCAGGGTTCCCCACACATAATCCATTTTCTTTGCAAAGAAGGAAGGAAAGTGCATTTTTCTATCTTCTCCTTAGGATCTAGTTTGCTCATTATAATTTCACAGCATTCAGCTGTCAAGTGTATATTTGGCCTTTCTTTATATCTTTGACCTTTTTGTGGTATATCTGTCAGTAGGATCTCTAGCTCTGAGAGTTGATGCTAGTCATATATACTGCTTTCTTGAAGATAACAGTCAAGTAGGAGGTCCTGTGTTAATGAAAGGAAAAAGTGGTAGCAATAATAAAAAAAAATTATTTACATTCAACTTTTGCATGTATGATGTTATATTTTTGACCTGTGGGAACTCATACCAGTGAAGCAGTGGCATGCTAATAATAATCCTATTAGCAGAACAGGATTTTGAGAATTCTGGGTTCTTAATAGCCATAGTGGTAAAAAAAAAAAAATTCTGGAAGTTTTGGAGACAGCTCGATAATGCAATATATAGGGTAAGGAACATGATATTAGAAAGCTCAAAGCTTGAATTCAACCTCAGACACTGACATGACTGTGAAAGTCAATTCACTTCTCTCAACCTCAGTTTCCTCATCTGTAAATGGAAATAATAAAAATTACTAATTCACCATATGTAGAATACTTTGTAAACTTTAAGGAGTTTTATAATTGCTAGCCATCATGATTATAATTGAGCCACAAAAACTTTGGGTATAAACCCAATGACAGACTGTATACTTTTTTGACATCCAGTTCAAGTTCAGAGAAGCTAATTAATAGATTAATTGTAGGGCAATGAATTTGTCAGCTATACAGATTCTTTAAAAATTAATTATTTAGTTTTTAATTCTTTTTTAAAAATTGCTTTCCAAATTTTCACTTTCCCTTTTGCCCCTTTCCTTTGCACTAAGAAGGTAAGCAATACATCAGTTATACCAGCGAAATCATGTAAAATATATTCTGTATTAGTCATATTGAAAAGGAAGAAAAATAAAGGGAGAGAACCGTGCTTCAGTTTATACTCAGAGTTTATCAGGTCTCTCTTTGGAGATGGATAGCATTTTTTCTTACACTGAGTTCTAGAAAAATTAGGGGGTCATTGTATTGATCAGAATAACTAAGACTTTTTATAGTCAATCATCTTTACAATATTGCTGATAATGATTTCCTGGTTCAGTTTACTTCCTTCTGCATCTGTTCATATAAGTCTTCCTATGTTTTCCTGAAACCATCCTCGTCATTTCTTATAGCATAATAGTATTCCGTCACTGAATTACAGACTTTGAGAGTTGGAAGTATCTCCATGACCATCTGGTCCAACTCCTACATGAAAAGAATCTCTACTCTAAAACATTCAACAAGTGGTTGCCCAACTTCTGTCTTAAGATCCACAAGCTGCTGCCAAATTTTATATATATACATATATGTGTGTGTGTATGTGTATACTTCAAGTACTTACTAGATTCTAGGAGCTGTGACTTTGATTATATAGGAACTTCCTCTCAGATATAACAAAGAAAGTAACCTCTATGATTGAGTGAACAATTTTCAAGAGTTGGCACGATTTATAGAAACTCTTTTCTTGGTGGCAAAGAATTGGAAATTGAGGGGATACTTATTTATTGGGGAATGGCTGAACACATAGTATATGACTGTGATTGAATACTACTATACTATAAAAAATGACAAGAGATCCAAGCAGCCCAGATCAATTTATCCACTTAACAGTCAGATTACCTTTTACAAAGGGAATATTTTCTTCAAAGGTATAACTAGAACAAATATATAGGCATCTCTCTCCTGATACCTAGGAGCATAATGTTTTCTTCACCCCTCAGTCTGTGAAGAGGGAAGGGAAATTAGATTTACAATTTAAATAAGTTCCAATGTAATTTTAGTCCCACCAAGTTTCAAGTTCAAAGCTCCTCTAGGCTTATGACTCAAGGGCTCTGGTTTCTTGGGGCTTTCCTGCTGTGTTAGTGATAACATCCAGTCCATAATCCTGCCTCTGATGACCCTTTGGCTCAAGCTCTGGTTTCCTGGGGACTTCACCATCTGCACCTGGAATTGTCAAATAAAATAAGACCAAAATGCCAAGCCCATTTCTAAGGGCCATGGGGCCACAAAAGGAAGGGAAAGGTGCCCTTCTAGCATCCAGATTAGTGCAGTATCCACACTGTTGTTGAATGAGATCTTCCATCTGGCTGCCACTGGGATCAGAAAGATATTGTCCCAGTCTAGTAGTTTTAAACCTAATTCTGACTATTGAACCAATGGAAAGAATTTGCTCCCATATAGAGAGTAGATGAATACGTAACATCTTCCAGAAGCAGGTTCCTGGCATCTCTCACGTGGACACCTTCAACCTAGGTTATCTGACCACAGGTCAAAGCCCCATTGGACTAGGAATACAAATAAAAAAGCAAGGTCATTCCTTAGGGCTCATATGGTTTTGGCTCAGATTGCATTCATCTTCATAAAGTCTGCCTTGTAATGTGCTCCCCATTCTAGGAAGGGGAGATTACCCTAAAAAGGGCAGGATGGCCACAAAATCGTGTTTTGGATTGTTTTGCATTTCCTGGTATCCTCAGCACTTATCATGGTGCCTAGCACTTGATAAGCAATTAATAAATACTTATTGTTTGACTATAGTCACAGAGAAATCAAATGACACCATAGAGCAGTCAATTGAGAAATACTTTCCAGAAGTAATGGAAGTATGATTAATTATCATTAAATAGCTTCCTGGACTTAGATTCAGGAAGACCTGAGTTCAAATGCTACCTCATTTGCTTCTTAGCTTATTGAGTAAGTCATATAACCTCTTTCAGATATAAATTAGGGACAGTAATATCTATCTTTCAGTGTTGTGAGGAGAAAATTTAACATGTAAAGTGTTGTATATATCTTAAAGTACTATATTTAAATACTAACAACTAAATTGTTGTTTTTGTTTTTCTCAGGACAGGGAGTAGAAAGGAGTAAGGAATGAAGGGAAGGAGAGCATGACACTTGGGTGAATGGGAAGGAGGATGATGGGACAGATGGTTAGATTTGGAACCAGTGGTCTGGAACCAGTTAGGTCTGTCTACATTTTCATTAACTGACTCCCAATCAAGACATGACCTTAGGTATTGGTTCTAAGGTTGAGTGATTAAATCACCTGGGGCATGGTCTTGGGAGGTCCAGTGCTTTGGAATGATCAAAGAACAGAATACTGAGATAGCTAGGGTAGATACTTCAGTGGAATGTGGAATCAGGATCAAAAACTGACTGTAAATAATTTATTTTAAGAGAAGATGAATTTCATCCAAATAATTGAAAGTTGACCACAGCACAAGTTAAATGCTTCCTCAGTTGCCAGTAGAACTTAAAAGAAAAGGAGACCCTTGGTGGGGGGGGTCACTCATAAAATGATGTATTGCCTATCCTGAATGCTTAGGAGTGATGTTCTCCTAACTCCAGGACCAGACACTTACTATCTGAGTGACCCTGGTCAAGTCACTTAATGCTATTTGCCTCAGTTCCACAAATATAAAATGAGCTGGAGATGGAAAGGAAAACTGCTCTTGTATCTTTACCAAGAAAACCAAGAAAACCCCAAATGGGGTCATCACAAGTTGGACATGACTAGTGATTCAACAACTAAAAAATGAGAGTGTATGAATTTTCCCCTTTATCTTTATCTTCCTTGTACTCTGTATGTTTATCCTTTTGCCCCTACCAGTTGGCAATCCTGTTATTAAGTCCTACAAATGGAAGAGCAGGGCAAAGTGGCATGTCAAATCCAGTCTTCCCAGGCTGTCAGTTAATCCCTGAGGATACAGTGGAGAGAGAATGACTCCTCTGCCCCGCTTAGCTCTCTGCCTACTTGTTCTCAGAACCATGACCAAGTCATACCTTCTGCCCCTGCAGATCATGCCCAACCCACCTCTTGGTACTTCATGGTGGGGAGTGACAGGGAGGAGAGAGATACAAGAGGCATTCATAGAAGACAGTGCATTTTATTAACACAAATATTTATTTTACTGCCTATTTGGAAAGAAATGTCCCTGAACCATGCCTTGGGCTAGACTCGCCTCTTGACTCCCTCCGCAGCAAATGAGGCTAAGGATTTTCTCCACAGCATGTAAATGACACCCCACATGTGGGTCTTGATCTTTATGAAAGCTTAATTTGGGCAAAGTGTGATGTTCGGCAGCTGGGAGAGCCACTCTGCAACAGAACACACTGTGCCAATCTGCTCTCACTCCCTGTTCCTGGGTACTCAGTGAATGTGTCTAAAGATGGAGAAGGCCCTTGTTTGGTTGAGGGGAGCTTCTCAATAGCTGTTGGCGCAAGCCCAGTTAGTTTCTTTTGTGTGAACAGAAGCCTCCAAAAAGGGAAGTTAAATGGATGAGGCAGGCTAGAAATTTATTTTAGGTCTGTGGAGGTACATGACTCTATTAGGAATTTTTAAGCATATGAAACTACTGTGTTGTCACCTCTCTCCTGAGTTTACCTGTCTTAGGATTTTTCAGGCATGGTCAGAGATATCTTTGCCTCTAAATGAATGGGGAGGTCATGGACTCCTAGAGCTAGTGTTGGAAGGGATTTCACACGTCTTCAAGACCACCACCCTCATTTTGCAGGGAAAAAGACTGAGATCGAGGGAGCTTATGTGACTTGCTTACTTACCATCACAAGGCTAGTAAACATCAGAAGTGAGATTTCAATTCCTCTGATTTTAGGGCCAGAATTTCTTTTTCACTGTACCATATTGTCTCTGCCTACAACTGTAATAATGATGGTGATATCTCACATTTGAGAGTGCCCTACAAACATTAGAGGAGATAGATAGGGTCAGAAGATCAGACATTTTATGACCAGATGAGATTTTAAAGACTAGCCTATTCATTTTATAGATGATCAAAATTTGACCCAGAGAATGAGAGAGACTACATAAATTCAGTACCAGGATCTCTGATATCAAATCCAGTAATCTTTCTGTTGTACCATATGGCTTCATTAAAAGTCCTAAGTTATCATATTTTGATGTTTGTATCATAAAAGGACTTTTTTTAGCTCTTTTCACATATATTATCACCTTGAGATCATACTATATTGAATTTTCATGACACTGTTGGAGTAGGCAGATAAGGTCATGAGCTAAGCAGAGCAGGTATTTTCCCCATATATTTTGAATTTTTTCTGGGTAGTTGCAGAAGGAAAGCAAGCTTGGAAATGCTGTAAGTTCAAGTCCAACTACATTTTTATGAATACCAAGAAAACTTCTATTGTTCAATGACTTGAAACTGTACTTTTCCCTTTGATGGCTATTTCTACATAACCTTCTCTCTCCATATTTCTCTACTTCTAATAGTAAATTAAAAAACGCGAACTTTTATTACAACCATCTTAGAAGCTGTGTATTTACTTCAGAGATTGGAGGCTGGGAAGGCACAACTTCTTTTCTGCTCGGCTGCAGTCAAGAGAGGAATTAGACCCTGCTTAGAAGCAATATGATTTAGGAAGGAAAGTAAACCTGCTAGACCCTTTGTGAAGGGCTATGGATGGATGGGTGGGGGAAGTGAATTTTATAAGGGCAAGGATCCCTGAGTCATCACAAAGGAAAAACAAAAGAGACAAGAAGCAGGAGGAGAAACCATTGAGAGACCCAAGCACCATCATTTTCTTTCTCATACCTAGTTTAACCAATCTAGGGCTCTTTTCATCAGTGCCCATTTTCAGTTTCTCAATCTACTTCCCTAATAGCATGGCACTTGATGAACCCCATTCCCTTTACTCAACAGTCCTAGATCCAAAGTATGGGCAGTAGGTAGCACTTATTCCTGGCATCCTACTTGGGAATTCTCATCATGTTCTCCTATAGAACCAGGAGTGTGCTGAAGCTGATAATTAAATTTTTGGTATGAGCATTTCTACTTCAGAAATTGACAAATGCTACTAATCAGGGCTTGCTTTATTGTTTTGTTGATTGCCTAGACTTAAGAAAATGATTAAAATAAGACTAAATTTAAAAATGTGCTGTTAATTTTTTTCCTTGTGTGCTGGTTATTAAACATTTATCAGCACATCCTATATTAGCTTATGTTAAATGGTGGTTAGGGTCTATACTTTGAGTTCACTGTGGGTTAAATGACTGCATAGGATGGACCAGAGGCTAGAATGTTGATAAAATTGTTTCTATGAAAAAATATAATCTAAGTTACAAAGAAAATGGAGATTGCCTTGCCTACAGGTTATTGCCTTTTTTGTATTTATGTCATCTCCATACCTACATTTTTAAGTTCATTGAGGGGAAAAGATTTGAATTTATTCTATTATAAGAGAAACCAATAGCAACCAAACTCATGAAGATCTTCAAATACTAATCAATTGGTTGTTGATTTAGATTAGTTGAGAAAGTCCCTTGCCAGGAAAAATACCATACTACTTTAGCATATTTATGGAGTCAAAGCATTTTGTTTTTTCACACAAAATCTTCTCCTCCTATTGCTTCTGCCACCTGGCAGCCACAGTAGCAGTTCTGGCAGAAGAAGGGAGCCTGAGAGTAGTTATGAGATAACTCCTGCTGATTGCTTATTGGGTGACAAGGCTTTAGGAAAATTCTGCACTCATTTCTGGGTAAATTCAAAAATGCTCTTGAGAACCAACGGTCCTCAGTTTCTGTATTTGTTAAAAAGAGCTGCTTGATTAGATAACCTCTATGTTAACTAAAGATGCCTACAAAAAGGGGCTTAATAAATTTCAAATAGAGCTGTACGTGGTCCCCCAAGTCACACAATAGAATCACTACTCATCTAGGTAATTGAATATTGAATCCAAAGGGGCTGGATACAGTGAGAAATCAAAGAATCATCCTGGGGATAAATGCCTATCTTGGGCTTGGTATAGAAAATCATGTGACTTTACCTTTTGGAGGAAGTCTTTTTGATTCTGGATTTTCAGTGGCACTATATACAAAGTGAAGCAAGATTGAAGCTATTGTTTTGTTCATATCATTTCCCCCCCTTGTTTATGATATCTTTTGTTCAACATGGGGAAGAGTTATATGAACCCTTAATTCTTGGTGTACTGCCCCCTTAATAATAATAATAACCTACATTTGTATGCTATTTTAAGGTTTTTGCATCATCCCATGTAAGTCTCAAATCATAGAACTGAAGAAACTTGCCCACTGAAGTAATGCGGTAGTATTTTTTGGAGGCAGATATGAACCAATATAAGAGTGTGGTGAAGTGGAAAAGAAAGAATACTCACTGACTTCCTTGTCAGAAAAACTGAGCAGATCACTTAACATCTCTGGGCCTCAGGTGCCTCATCTATAAAATAAATGGGTAGGATTGGATGACCTCTGAGATCCCTTCTAGCTCTAAATGTCACATTTTATACACTATCCATGATGCCAGGTTGTCTGCTTTTACTTAGACTATATACATCTTAATATTCCTACCCATACCTGGGTTCAAATCCAGTCTCATACCTGGGTTCAAATCCGGTCTCAGACACTTAATAATTACCTAACCATGTGGCCTTGGGCAAGCCACTTAACCCCATTGCCTTGCAAAAAAAAACAATTCCTACCCATCCTAAACTCATTTATTTAAAAATAGTGGTTTAGCAATCAATTCTAAACTCCCAATTCCTCATAGCTTATAACCAACCAACCAACCAAACAAAACCTACCTTCTCTGAGAAAAAAATGTGCTTTTGAAGAGGGGAATGGTAGGTAATGTATTAGTGATGGAAAAGTGGTGTTTTGAATTCAGAACAACCCAAGTTCAATCCCTAACTCTGATATTAGTTGCGTAGTGGGACTTGTCACCCTCTCTAAACCCTCATTTCTTGTCTGTAGGGATAATAATATTTATATGATCTACCCTTCAGGCTTGTATGATGAAACCACTTTAAAAACCTTAAATGTCTATATAAATGTGAGCTCATTGCCCCCATCATTATCACCATCATCACTATCATCATCATTATTAAGGATTTATTCTCTTTTGTATCTTTGGTACTTAAATACTTTTAGTCTAGGAAGAGAGAAACCATTTGGCTTGTACAAAAAAAAAACCAAGCAAATTTAGTGCTTATACTTTCCTGCAGGATTGGAGGTATATCTAAGACCACCTGTTCTTTTCTCTTCACTTTGAGATGAATTGCAGACAAGTTCCAGACTCACTTTCATCTCCAATCAATCATGTTTGCTCTGCCAAAGAGATAGTATGATCTTTAGAAAAATTTCTATACACAAAATTGCTGTATCAAAGCAGGAAAACAAGTATGGGCCTGTTGGGCATTATACCTGATATGTTTGTGTTATGGGGAGAGGGTGCTTATAAGGAGAAAAGATTTTCCTTTTGTTTCTTCCTTAAAGTATGGATAGAATGAAACACATTAAAGTAAAATATGTAAGGACCTAGCTTTTGTCTTAGTTATCTAAATAATTAAGTGTGCTGCTATGGTATTTTTATCACAGTGATTATGACAATATTACCTGGCTTATAAGCTGATACCTTAGTTGCTTGTGAAGAGAGTTTTCTACTGTAAAAAATATCAGATTCCTGAGACATGCCATACAGAATTAGAACTATGAGTCCTGTAGTCCATTTGATTGAATTCAAGAAATATATATGCTGGGTGCTAGAGATTCAAAGACAAAAATGAGACAGTCTCTTCCTTCAAGGATCTTAACTCATATAGATACACCAAGAGTCATTTGGTGGGACAGCATGGAGTGCCTGCATCAAAGGTGTTCTATGAACAAGGCAGAATTACAATAGCTCAAAAGAAACGTAAGATGCACAAATTTAGAGACCTCTACAAATATTCATATGAACTATTTGTGTCTGACCTATGGTAGAGATTTCATATTGGTATGATCAACACAGATGGACACACTGTGTATCCCTTGACCAGGACATAGTGATATCACTTTGGTTCTCTTTGAGGAAAGCAACAACTCAAACTGGTCTTCAAAAATTCTTAGCTTCTAAAATTGTGCTGATTGAATCAAAGTATGGTACAGCAAATAAGGTGTTCAGTTTGGATCAAGAAGACCTTGGATTAAATCTTGTTTCTTATGACATTAGCTGTGTGACCTTGAATATGTAACATACCCTTTTGGGTTTCAGTCAGTTCATTAGAATAACAACAATTGTGCATGTAATTGGAGAATGAATAAATAAGGAAAAAAGATAAAAATAACAAGCATTTAATAAATTGCTTTAAGGATTTTACCATCCTATATTTATAACTTTATTTTATCTTCACAACCATCCTTGGAAATAAGTTCTGTTATTATCTCTGTTTTACAGATGAGGAAATAGACAGAGGTTTAAATTAACTTGCCCAGGTTGATACTACTAGTAAATATCTGGGACTAGAAACATAATTGAGAGACGAAATTTCTGGATTATTTAAACATTTTATTAATAATGCCAGCATTTTAATAAAAGAATGTTCATTTAATGCACTCTTTCTCTCTAGCTCTTTCCAAAGATAATCATGACTTGTGGGCTCACAGCACATATATATATATATATATATATATATATATATCCATTGGAAGAGGGGCATTCCTAATGGAAACCTGAGTTGAACACAATTACTGCTCCACCTGGGTGGCATCTAGATAGAGGAAAAGATTATCTCAACCTTCAGAGTCTGAGGTCTTGAAATAAAGTTAAAAGAAAAAAGGGGGAAAATCTGAATCTCTCCAAATCATTAGTTAGTAAAGATCATTTTTTTCACTCAGTTTTCCCTTTCCTTCTCTCCTGTCTCCTCCCCTCCACTAAAACCTAACTTCCTCTACCAAGTAATAGATTGTGATTTCCCTCTGTAGAGGAGTTGATTTCTTTATGAAAATATAGATCCTCTTTACTTATATGCATATGGATTGATCATTCATTAATTTTATTGAATGGATTTTTATTTTCAGCCTGTACTCTTTGGTAATGTATTCTACAGATTTGCTACTCATCAGGCCTATGGCTTTTATTTGTCCTTTTCTTTTATTTGATTCAGAATCAAATGCCACCTTATAGGTGATTTCACAACACAGCATCTTCTATGTTCCATACATAGTTGAAGATCCTCCTTGGAAAGTGGAACAAAAGTGAACTTCTGATAAGAAACGTCTGGCAAGGCATAAATAAGATAGGGAAATGTCTGCTCAACAAAGGTATTCCTATTGTAATGGAGCAGAACTAATGTATAATATAAGCTAAGCAACAATCTCCTTTGGATGGTGAAGTCTTTGAGATGTTCCTGTTTGTGGATGATATTGGGCTATTAATATTAAGACACAGATTATTGCACAGACTCCTGATAGAGATCTTTATTCATTCAAAGTGAACAGACATCCCATATATTTTATCCAACTATATATGTGTGTGTGTGTGTGTGTGAGAGAGAGAGAGAGAGAGAGAGAGACAGAGAGACAGAGACAGAGACAGAGAGAGACAGAGAGAGAGAGAGAAAGAGAAAGGAGAGTGCAAAGGTTCATCTCTTCAATATGGCATCAAGACCTGAAACCCTCATGCCTCAGAAGAACTGAAGATGAGTATTCAACAGTGGGTTATGGAAAAGCACATGATGGACATGATTGGGCTGCAACATAAGGCTAAAAGGAATGCCAAAGAAGAACAGGAATAAAAGATGTCATGAGGGCATTTCATGAGAGAAACAGAAAATGAGCTAGTTATTTGGCAAGAGAGAAGGATAGCAGTAGGACAGTTGGAGAGTTCCATTCTTACTCTCTTAATGTTGGGAGAAATGAGGATGACATTCTTCTGGCATATTGGATGAAGCACCTGTGAGTGACATCTTTTGGTAGAACATGGAAAAAGGTCATACATACAACATGGACAGTCATGAAAGGTCATGATTTGCTTCCATAGATGAGACCCCCAAATTGATGAGATCACTGATAGATTTGAGTATTTATTTGAATTCTCTTTTATACTTCAGTGATCTAGTTCCAGTAAATTGTATTTCTTATATTTTCTAATTTTATAGATTTTTTCCCCTATTATTCTTCATCATTTACCTAACATTTGAACTGGGTCTTGAAAGATGGGTAAATGGGTAGACAGAATGATTGTAATAAAGAATAAATTTTTAGACATGGTCAATTTGTTTTGCTTTAAATGCACTCATTTGTTACATGGAGTGTTTTGCTGTGGTGATATAACAAAGAGCAGTAGTGATGTCTTAAATCAATAAAATCTTTTTTAAAAAAATAAAGGTAGAATTTCCATCCCCACAATTAATGAATGCCAAAACATCTATTGAACTCTTAAGGGCCAGCCACTATCTAAATATTGTGGATATGAATAAGAAAGTAAGCCATTCCCTGTTCTCAAGTAGCTTACATTTTAATGGAAGAAAACAACACATAAAGAAGACTAGAAAGGGGGTAGTGGGATGTATGCAGAGGAACAGTTTGGAGATTACTGAAAATCACAAGAAGGACCGGTTCTAGACAAGATAAGAAATATGGCATAGTTGGTTCCAAGATCCAAGTCCTATGTTCCAATGAGAAGGAGATGAAGATGATGGTCAAAGTACAGGTGACATGGTTTGGGAATATCAGGGAAGTGAGCTAGAGGTCTGGATTTGAGCAAAATAAGGTGATTATTTTGCTTATTTGCTTTTCTCAGTTCTGTTATTTCTTCATTGAGGTATGTTTATTGACCATACAAATATTTCATATTGAAAAGTACTTTGATTTGTGCAAAGTTATGGCTGCCTTGTTTTTGTTTCTAAGAATTTGGCTGATTATGGCTCATCTTTTTGTTGAACTCTTTGTGTAGCCTTAGTAACACACTAGGCTATGTCTTTAGGGAATACTACACAGTGATGCATAGATTCCTTTACTGAGTGATGATGAAAGATCAAAACTCAATCTCTTTTCATTATAATTTGAACTATTCTACCCCCCCCCAATGCATTGCTTTATCTGGTTTATAGTGATGATCCTATGCTATTTTCTTACCCACTAAAATAGTCACAAGAGAGTTTTATGCTGTGTTTCTATTGGCTTGGCATTTTACTGCTCAGGCTTAGGAATAGACTTTCTGAAGAATCCTTAGAGACTTTCCTGTTTATGAGCATAAGCTGTGATATTTTGCTATAGTGAAACCATCAAAGGGGCCACAGGAGCAAAACTAATAGAGAGGCAATTAGTGATTTATAATTCCTATTTTATGTGAGAATGTTCTTTTAAACTTGTATTTTTTAAAAAGGATGAAATGGTGGCAGCTAGGTGGCATAGTGGATAAAGCACCGGCCCTGGAGTCAGGAGTACCTGGGTTCAAATCCGGTCTCAGACACTTAATAATTACCTAGCTGTGTGGCCTTGGGCAAGCCACTTAACCCCATTTGCCTTGCAAAAAAAACCCCTAAAAAAACACGATGAAATGCTGTTTATTTTTATTAAAGTCTTATAATTGAAGACACAGAGGGAAGAAATTTATTCTATTCTACACATATTTAATATATAGATGCACATTTCATAATTCATTGATTGGAAACTAGGACTTGGCTAGCTTCTCTTCAAATCAATTACCTTATATAACTTTTAAAAAATCATTATACGCTAATAAAGCAGTAACTTAGGTTCACCAATTCATTCAACAAATGTTTTTTTGGTTACATAATTTATCCAAAGTACTGTTAGGTGCTGTAAGGGGATACAAAGATGGAGTGATTTGCTAAACTTCGGAAGCCATTAAGGCTAAAGAGAATGCTAAGAAATGACCCTGAGCAAGTCAGCTTTATTCCTGAACTTGTTTATTTATAAATGAAATATTTGGACTAGATGATTTCTAAGATTCTTTCTAGCATTAACATTTTAAAGTATAGCTTGGTCCCTCCGCACAAAAGAAACACTCCTTTATAAAAACAGTATAAAAGAGGTAGGGGAGAAAAGTAAGTAAAACTAACCAACCTATCAAAACATTCTAATGTCATTCACCTAAGTCCTCTACCTCTTTTAAGAATGTGAAAAACGCATCTCATATTTCTTTGCTGCTAATCTAGTTCATTATAATTTCACAGCATTCAGTTTTGGTCATTTCATTCTCCTTTCCATTTTCAATGTTGTAGTGATTCCCTATATTGCATATCTTGTCCTTATACTTTGTATCAGTTCACCTAAGTCTTCCTATGCTTCTGTTTGTTTTTCATAGTCATAATTTTTTTTTTTTAGGTTTTTTTTGCAAGGCAAATGGGGTTAAGTGGCTTGCCCAAGGCCACACAGCTAGGTAATTTTTAAGTGTCTGAGGCCGGATTTGAACCCAGGTACTCCTGACTCCAGGGCCGGTGCTCTATCCACTATGCCACCTAGCCGCCCCTAGTCATAACTTTTTAAAGTGAAGGAATATTCAGTGGCTTTCATGTACAGTATTTTAATCATTCCCCAAATCAATGGAAATTAACTTTGTGTGCAACACTTTGCTACTACTAAAAATACTTTTGACTCTCTTAAATTCTATTTAAAAAATGACTATTAGGGGTGGCTAGGTGGCGCAGTGGATAGAGCACCGGCCCTGGAGTCAGGAGTACCTGGGTTCAAATCCGGTCTCAGACACTTAATAATTACCTAGCTGTGTGGCCTTGGGCAAGCCACTTAACCCCATTGCCTTGCAAAAAAAAAAATGACTATTAGAGAAAGTAGTATTGGTTCTTTACTTATAGCACTTTATAAACCTTTATACATTATAAAAATTTGAGGTGTTATTATTACTTATTAAATACTAATAGAATTCCTGCAAGAAGAGAACCAAAGAATTACAGAATCTCAGAGTCAGAAGGGATTTCCAAGGTAATCTGATCCAACCACAAAGGAGCAAGCATCTCCTCTATAACATTTAAACAGCAAGTGGCCATACTGTCTCTATTAAAGGCAAGACATGATAAAAAGTTCATCACATCTCAGAACAGCCCTTTCCACTTTAGTAAAACTCTTATTTGTTATTTTTTCCTTAGATCAACTCAAAATCAGTCTCTCTGTGCCTTTTACTTATTGTTCCCAATTTTGCCTTCTAGTTTTAAGTGGAGCAAGAGTAAACCTCTTCCATGTGACATTCCTTCAAATATTTTCAGTTTCCTTTAGGGCTAAACATCCCCAGTTCATTCAAAATCCTTCACTGTTGTGACTGTAGATTTTATATTAGGCCACATTAACAGAAGTATAGCTTCCAGAACTAGGAGTGTTATATTTAGTCTTGTGTATTTTGCCCTTGTTAGACCAAAACTGTGTCAGTCAGCTTGCTACGTCCTCTAAAATCCATTGTATTCTTTGGATAAATTCAAGTCTATCTGGGTGTCTATAATATGGCACCCAGAACTGGGATTTTTAATCCTAAATACAATGAGCCTGACATCCTTTCAGCCAATCACATCATTTTCTTTTTTGACCCAGAGATTCACACTACCTAATATAGTGGATTTAAACCATCCTATTTATTTATGTATGTAAAACTTCATCAAGCCATTGATTGGAGTGGGTTGCAACTCTACGCTTATAACTCCATTAAGACTTAGTTCTGAATCCAACCATATCATTAAAATGTATGTCTTATAGAAGTCCTTTAGTCTTCCTCATTAGAATATACACTCCTTGAGGGAAGAGTTGGTGCTTTTACCTTTGTGTTCCCAGCACCTAGCACAAAATAACAAGCACATAAATGTTGACTGGCTGACTGACAGAGTAAGTAGGGCAAGATACACAAGATTATGTACAACCTTCCTCATTTTGAACATTATGTTTCCATTAATATGGTTTAATATCTAATTTATTTTTATTTTTGGTTGTCATGCCATACTGTTGACTCAGTATTGGGTTTCTAGTTCACTAAAATGTCAAAGTATTTTGCATATGAACTGTAGTTTAGTCATATCTTTCCCATACAGTTTTTGTTGATCAAAAAAATACCTTAAGTGTGAGATTTCATAATTATTCTTATATTCTCATTGTTCTAGTATCAATTCTACCCTTCAATATACTAGTCTTCTTACCTACCTTTGAGCCTTTTGAAATATTGGCAAATAAGGCATTTATGCCTTTGTCCAAAGACATTGATAAAAACATTGAATCAAGCCCAAGAGCCATACTGGGGCACTCTTCTGAAAGGCATCACTCAATCACAACCCCTTCAAGGCTACTTCCCTAATTCCCACTCACATTCAAAGTCTAGGTTCCCTAGAAGGTGGCTGCTATTTCTTTCCTCAAGATTCTAGAGATAACTCATTTCTGATTTTGTCAAATAACAAGCCAACTTGATTTCAGTGAGCTTTTAGAAAAGAAAATTTACTAAGTGAAAAAGTAACAACAAATTGGTATGAAACATTACCCTCCCCCAAAGACTGAATGAAGCTCAACACACAGTTTTATGGGAGAGTAGGCTCATCTGCAATGATGATGAAGCACAAAGACTATAGAACATAAAGGGACAAGGGATAACTCACATACTAGGGATAACTCATATTAGAAGCTTGTTCTTGAGTATGTAGTTGGTGTTCTTCTCCAGGGCAAAGGAGATCATACTCCTCGAAACTATTTCCATTCTTTGGATCTTTCAGTGCTCCATATTTGTACATGTCCTTGCTTTATCTCTCTCTCTCTGCTACAGTTGGATATGTTGTCTCCTCTATTAGTTATTCTCTAGCAATATGATTAATGGAAAGTTGGGAGAAGAAAAATCATAAGAAACTCTTCTTGAAAGCAGTTCCCTCACAGGGCTTTGGCATGAATTAGAATTCTCAAATCCATAACTTCATTCTTGTCTTGTTGAGCTGGAGCCCTTTAGACTGAAGTCACTAATGGATTGACTGATAGTTTATACCTAGACACAATGAGTGACATCCTTTCAGCCAATCATATCATGTTCTTTCTTGACCCAGAGATTCACACTTCCTAACCAGATCAGTGGATATAAACCATCCTGTTTATGCATGTGAAACCTCATCAAGTTGTTGGTTGGAGTGGGTGGGAACTCCACCCTTATAGCTTCATTAAAAAACTCAGTTCTAAATCCAACTATATCATTAAGCTTATATATCTTCATCTTGTCCAAGAGATATCATGGGAGATACATTACTCCGAGCACTTCACTCTAAAAAGCTTTACATTTTATACAGTGGAAAAAACAATTTCTAGTCAACGTTTAGCACAGTACCTAACACACATAGAGGCTTAATTAATATTTATTGACTATGTCCCTTATGTTCTCTTTGTTACCCTGTACCATTGTGCTGGAATTATGAAAATTAGCTTGCTTGCTTCAAAAAGCAATGTAGCTCTACCTTCTGTTTTTAATTGCTGAAGCCTCAGTGAACTAGCCAGGCCTCCCTTTGCCTTTGTATTCACCAGAGAAGGAAAACATCTGGAAAAGGATTATGCAGAGGGAAATATATTTCAATTAAATGAGGGTCAAGGGATCTGGAGAATGGGTACTATAGTCTTCAGTTTTCAAAGGTTTCTCATATAGAATTTTAAATCTTACTCCAGGCAGATTGAGTTTACTGATCAACTGAAAAACAAAGCTGACGCTAACCTTGGCAGCCTCTCAAGGGCAGTCTTTATTTAGGAATGAACAATTCTTGAACAATTTCTCCAACACATTAGGCACAAGCTAGCTCTTCTTTTACCACTAAATCATCAGGTCATTTTCATTCTGTAGGAAACATTTTGACTGAAAAGTTAAAGCTTTCCAATATTGTTAGTGAGTTTTATCCATTTGAACATTGAATGTCTACCATAGCTATTGGGGAGCCCCAGTATGGAAACCAGAAAGCTTAAGACCTATTTCTGATTTCATAATGACCTGCCTGGATCTGTTTTCTTATATATAATGATGATGATTAATATCTCTTCCTTATCTATCTTACATGGAGATTGTAAGGATACATGGAGTAATCATAATCATTCAGTTCATCTAGCTATCTATATAGCTATACCTTGTATAGAGTCATAGAATATTTGGTAACTTAAGGTCCTCTATCCCAGAATTTCTTAACCTTTTTTTGTGCCATGATCCATTTTGGAAGAATGATGGTCCCTATCGATCCCCACCAAAAATAAAATACATGGGTTTTCAAAGGAAATCAAAAGTAAGTGATAATTAAGATGTAATTTTTCTCCCATCCAAGTTCACAAGCCCCCCCCAACATCTTTCCATCTTCTATCTTTGTTCATCCATATCACCTGTTCCCTAAGCCAAAAGGCTTTGTCTTCCTGAATCCTTGGCTTTATTTAAGACTCAGTTCAACTGTCACCTCCTCTGGGAGATCTTTCCTGATTCCCCCTGCTTCTTATGTAGTACCCTCTAAGGAGATCTTTCATTAACTTTATGATTGTCTGAAGTGTGCTTATATCTATCTATCATCTATCTATCCATCATCCATATCTATATCTATCTATTGATAATATATAAACATATTATGCATACTATATAACAAACCCTATATAAAACGTTAAATATTCTATATTATAGTAGTGGAGATTACATATATACTAGACTATAAGCACCTTCAGGGTAGGTACTGCCTTTTATCCTTGAGCACAATGTTTAGTACATAGTATTTATTAAATGCCCTTTGATTGATTGGAATGACAAGTGTACCTCTTGGTCATCTTTGCTCTCTTTACCATGAACACAGAAGTGGAATCATTCACATTTCTAGTTATTGGAAACATTTTCTTGAGTATGTAGCTGGCAGCCTCTGGTGCAAAGGGCATCATGCTCCTTGTAAGGACGTCCTCATTCTTGATCTGTGTCCCATGTCTGTGTTACTAAACCCATCTGTTATCCACCACATTTTTAACTCCTTATTTTGTAGGGGATCTTCCTCATTTAGAGTCCACTCCTTGTGATGTCACCATGGTATTGGCTCATGTACAACTCGGAAGCATCATAGGAAATGAAGAACTGAAGACATTTTTCTTATATAACTACACATGCAAACCTCCTCACCCCACCTCTACTCAAAACAAAACTGAAGGACTCTTGCTTGACTAACCATGACAAGGATAATCACTTGAGCAATCATTTATTAAATGTACAGTATGTTATTAAGTATCTATTATGTATACTAAATTCTTGGAATACAAATAGAGAAATAAATGTCCTTGTTCTCAAGAAGTTCACAGTCTAATGGAGACAAAATGCAAAAAGCTAAGTATGAACAGAATATATACATGATAAATCGAAGATAATCATAAGGGGAAGGTACTAGTATGAATGGGGACTGGGAAAGGGTTCTTGTAGAAGATGAGATTTTAGCAGAGAGTCAGGGAACCCAGTAAGCAGAGAAGAAGAAAGAAAAAATTCCAGCAAGGGGATTAGTCAATGAAAATACATGGGGTTGGGGAGAGAAATGCCTTTTTTTGAAGAACAGCAAGTAGAAAAGGGAACACGGAGTCATAAAGATATGTGGAGTATTAATGATTTAAGTGGGGAACATTATACATACTGCAGTGTTACTGCATTATAATTTGGATAGTGATCAAAATATTGTTTTTGTTGTCTTATTTTGTGTGTGTGTGTGTGTGTGTGAGAGAGAGAGAGAGACAGAGAGAGAGAGAGAGAGAGAGACAGAGAGAGAGAGAGAGAGAGACAGAGAGACCCCAACTAGTTGAGGTAAAACTTCAACCTTCTAGGCACTTTGATGCTGCTTTGAGTAACTCAGTCATGGCCATACTGTTTAGCGACCCTCTATTTTATTGGTTTACTTAGGAGATGCTACAAATTTTGTCTCTTGTTTTCTAGATGGGAAAATTTAATCATAAGCTGCAATGCTCCTCTCCACTCCCACTCCTCCCCTTCATCCCTTTGCAGCTGGCACCCTGATGCCTGGGAGGGCAGAGGGTGAGTGGGTGGCCCGGCTGCTTTTCAAGCATCCCTTGTGGCAGCTGGAATGCCTTGGCATGTGGAGACCTGGCTGAGGAAATTCAGCCACAGCTTTGCTATTTTTAAGCTGTCCGCCATGCTCTGGTGGCAGGTGCCTCAGCTTGGATGCTGAATCATGATCTAGCTTGCTAATTGTGGCAGGGCCTATGACTGCCAAGCACCTGAGCAAGTCATTCTGGCTTCATCCTTTGAGTCCCCTTGATATTTGGAGGTGGAGGGTGATAGGACACATCCTCACTGACGGGAGCTTTAGCTGGCTTTGATACCATCAGTCATTTTCACAAACCACCGATTTTAATAAATAGTTTTTTTTTAATTGTGTTGCAACAAGTCATATTTCCCAGAAGAATTCTACTGCATTAAAATATCTTCTTCAAAATAAGAAAAATGTATTTTGGGTCCTTGCATATTAAGAGGTTTGTGTATTACAGTCATTGAAGTGACTCTTTTTCTCCCCCTTTTGCAAAAGTACTTCTGCATTCTGATTAAGAAGATCCCTGTATACACCAGTTATCTTTTTTTATTTTTTGTCAGATAGATGAATGCATATTATATACCCAATTTATGAAGTTGTTAAACACATATTTAAAGAGAGATCGGCAACTGTTAGCTTTTTGAACCAAAAAAAACAAAATTAAGAGATGCATCGTTATGTCTCCCTCTGCAAGAACACTTCAGTGTCTAGGAATAGGTGTCACATGTAATATTCCCAACTGAACCTTCTCTCATCCTAGTAGGAACCTTTAGAAGCCACTGGCTCTGCACTTCTTTAATTGCTGAGAGAAGATGCCTGTTAGGAAAACTGGAAAGAAGTTGACATTAGATTTGCTTTCTTTATGTATTCATTCAACAATCATTTATTAAGAACTTACTGTGTGTCACACATTACTATATTTGTAAGGGCTAGAAAGACAAAAAATAAACAGGAGTTTATATTGAGGAGTAGGTGGTAGAGCCTGAACACAGATAAATAATTGAAAAAGTATAGACAAAGCATTTTTAAGATGGAAGGAAACAAAACATTTATTAAAGACTGTTTATTTTATAAATATCTCATTTCATCACCACAATAACTCTGGGAGATAGGTACTATTATTCTTCTCATTTTACATTTGAGAAAACTGAGACAGAAGGTCAGTGACTGGCTCAGGGTCATATAGTTAGTGAGTATCTGAGATCAAATTTGAACTCAAATCTTCATGAGTCTATCCCTAGCAGTCTATCCATGGTACTAGCTCCCTAATCATGAGAAAGGGAGAAAGAAAGCAACTGGAAGTAGGAGAAGCCTTATGTAGGTAGTGACATTGAGCTGAACCACAAGAGAACTGAGATTCTGTGAGGTAGTTCTGAGGATGGGATGCCTCCTAGTCTTGTGGGACAGATTGTGGATATGGAGATATGCCAGAAACAACAAATAGGACTGAGGTTGGGTGAAGAGAGTGAAGAGTTAAGGATGGCTGAGGTTGAGATCATGATTGATTGAAAGTAAAGTACTCTTAACAGAAATTGGTATTTTGGGGGAAAAGCTAAGAGTCCTGTTTGAGCAAGTTAATTCTAAAGTACCTGCAAGAAATTTGTATGGAAATATCCAATAGAAAGTATGAGACTAGACCTCAGAAGAGAGACTGAGGATGACTATATGAGCTCAGTCATCTCAGTAGAAATGGTTTTGAAACTATGAGATCTCATAAGGACATAAACAAGTATATTTTCTTTACTTTTTCATTTTTTTATTTTATTTTTTCAGTTTTATCTTATGAAAGGTTTTTAATATCCATCCACTAAGAGGCAGATAAGCTGGTAAAAGATGTACATTTGGGTTTAACATATTTACATATTAGTCATTTTGAATATGAGGAATTGGGAATAAAGAAAAAGAAAGAAATCAAGGGATAGGAAAAAACAAGAGCAGTTTTAAAAAGTGATTGTAGTATCTATTCAGATTCTCTGTTTTTTTGTTATTGTTGTCTTTTCCTTCTGAATATGGATAGTGTTGAAGGTCTCCCAGGGTTATCCCAGGTCATTGAACTGCTGAGAGGAGCTGCATTCATTATAGTTGATCAACTCACAATGTTGTTGTTAATGTGTACAATGTTCTCTAGGTTCTGTTTCTTTCGTTTAACATCAGTTTGTATAATTCTTCCCATGCTACTCTAAAGTTTGACCATTCATGGTTTCTTATAGAACAATAGTACTCCATAACTTTCATATACCATAACTAGTTTAGCCATTTCCAGTTGATCCAATTCTTTGCCACTTTTACAAAAAAGAGCTATAAATATTTATGAACATGTAAACTTTAATCATTTTTTATGATTTATTTTGGATATAGGCCTAGTTTTGGTATTGCTAGGTCAAAGGGTATGATCAGTTTTATTGCTCTTTGGGCATAGTTCCATATTGCTCTCTAGAAAGGTTGGAGTAGTTCACATTTCCACCAACAGTGGAAGATGTCCCAATCTTCCCACAACCTTTCCCTTTTAGTCATCTTAAGCAATCTGATAGAAGTGAGGTGGTTACCTCATGGTTCTTTTAATTTTCATTTCTCTAATCAATAATGATTTGAAGTTTTTATATGATTAAATATAGCTTTAATTTCTATGTTTAAAAACTGCCTATTCATATCCTTTGACCATTTTTCAATTGGGGAATGACTTCTAACCTTATAAATTTGATTCAATTCTCTATTTATTTTAGAAATGAGACCTTTGTCAGAACCCCAACTGTGAAAATTGTTTCTCAACTTTTTGTTTTCTTTCTAATCTTATTTGTGTGAAAAAATATTTTGTAATTGTGTTTATACAGTTTCAGGGTTTGTCTTAGGAGGTAGATTCCCAATTATTTTATGTTGTCTGCAGTTACTTTATTTATTTATTTTGGGAAGAAAATGGGGTTAAGTGGCTTGCCCAAGGCCACACAGCTAGGTAATTATTAAGTGTCTGAGACCGGATTTGAACCCAGGTACTCCTGACTCCAGGGCCAGTGCTTTGTCCACTGTGCCATCTAACGGCCCTACAATTACTTTAAATGGAATTTCTCTTTCTAATTCTTGCACCTGGGCTTTGTTGTTTATATAGAGAAATGCTGATGTTGTTTTTATTAATGCAAAACCTTTTAAATTTAATGTAATCAAAATCATTAATTTTGCAGTTTATAATATACTTTATTTCTTGTTTGGTCATAAATTTCTCCCCTTACCATAGATCTGACACATCTGTTAATTGGTCTGATATCACCCTTTATGTCTAAATCCTATACCCATCTTGTTCTTATTTTGGTATTGGATATGAGATTAGTCTTTGTCTAACTTTTGTTATACTATTTTCCAGTTTTCCCACCTTAGGAACTAATGTCCTTTGGTTTATCAAAAAATAGATTACTGGGGCGGCTAGGTGGCACAGTGGACAAAACACTGGCCCTGGAGTCAGGAGTACCTGGGTTCAAATCCGGTCTCAGACACTTAATAATTACCTAGCTGTGTGGCCTTGGACAAGCCACTTAATCCCATTTGCCTTGCAAAAACCTAAAAACAAATAGATTACTTTAGATATTTACTGGTAGTACTAGTCAGTTTTGATGACTGCAGCTTTATGGTATAGTTTTAGAATTGATACAGCCACACTACCTTCCTTTGCTCCCCCTGCCCCCAATCTATTCCCTTGATATTCTAGATCTTTTGTTGCTCCAGATGAATTTTGTTACTATTTTTTCTAGCTCTATAAAATAGTTTTTTGGAACTTTGATTGGTATGGCACTGAATAAGTAATTAATTTGGGTAGAATTGTCATTTTTATTATATTAACCTAACCATGAGCAACTGAAGTTTTTCCAGTGGTTAGATCTGATTTTATTTGTGTGAAAAATACTTTGTAATTATGTTCAATTTTAGCATTTGTCTTGGGAGGTAGATTCCTAGGTATTGTATGTTGTCTACAATTACTTTAAATGGAATTTCTCTTTCTTTCTCTTGCCCTAGACTTTGTTGTTTATATATAGAAATGCTGATGATTTGTATGGGTTTATTTTATATTCTACTACTTTACTGAAATTATTAATTATTTCAAGTAGTTTTCTCAAGGTTCTCTAAGTATACCATGATATCATCTGCAAAGAGTAAAAGTTTTGCTCCCTCATTGCCAATTCTTACTCCTTCAAGTTTATTTTTCTTTTATTGTTAAAGCTAACCTTTCTAATACTGTGTTGAATAGTAGTAGTGGTGATAATGGGCATCCTTCTTTCACTCTGATCTTATTGGAAATGCTCCTAGTTTAGCCCCACTATATATAATGTTTACTAATAGTTTTAAGTAGATACTGCTTATTATTTTGGGGGAAAACCCCATTTATTCCTATATTCTCTAGTGTTTTAAAAAGGAATGGATGTTGCATTTTGTCAAAGGCTTTTTCAGCATCTATTGAGATAATCTTATGATTTCTGTTGGTTTTGTTCTTGATATGTTCAATTATATTGAGTGTTTTCTTAATATTGAATCATCTCTACCTACCTGGTATAAATCCTATCCAATCGTGGTGTATTATTCTCATAATAACTTCTTATAATCTCTTTGCTAAAATTTTATTTAATATTTTTATATCAAAGCTCATTAGGGAGATTGGTCTATAATTTTCTTTGTTTTGACTCTTCCTGATTAATATATTAGGACTATATTGGTGTCATAAAAGGAATTTGGTAGAATTCTTTCTTCTCTTACTTTTAAAAATAGTCTATGGAGAATTGGAATTATTTGTTCCTTAAATGTTTGATAGAATTCACTTTTAAATACATCTGGACCTGGAGACTTTTTCTTAGGGAATTGATTGATGGCTTCTTCAATTTCTTTTTCTGAAGTGGAATTAAATATTTTATTTCCTCTTCTGTTAATCTCGTGTTAGTTTATATTTTGTAAATATTCATCCATTTCACTCAAGTTGTCAAATATGCTGGTATACAGTTGGACAAAATAGCTGTGAATTATCTCTTTAATTTCCTCCTCATCAGTAATGAGTTCACCTTTTTCATTTTTGATATTGGTAATTTGGTATTCTTTTTTTAATCAGATTAACCAAAAATACATCTATTCTATTGTTTTTTCATAAAGCCAACTCTTAGTTTTATGCATTAATCAATGGTTTACTTGCTTAAAATCTTATTAATCTCTCCTTTGATTTTCAGAATTTCTAATTTAATTGGGGATCTTTAATTTGTTCTTTTTCTAGTTTTTCTAGCTGCATATGTCTAATCACTGATCTGTTCTTTTTCTATTCTCTTCATATAAGCATTTAGACATCTATAATTTCCCCTTAAAACTACTTTGGTTGCATCACATAAATTTGATATGATGTCTCATTGTTGTCATTTTCTTGGATGAAATGGTTGATTATTTCTACAATTTGTTGTTTGATCTATTCATTCTTTAAAATTAGTTTATTTAGTTTCCAATAAATTTTTGGTTTATCTTTCCATGGCCCTTTATTTTATATAATTTTTTATGCAACATGATCTGAAAAAACACACATTTATCATTTCTGCCTTTCTGCATTTGATTGTAAGGTTTTTGTGCCCTGTCCATGGTCAATTTTGGTATAGGTGCCATGTACTGCAGAGAAAAGGTATATTATTTTCTATCCCCATTCAGTTTTCTCCAGAGGGTTATTATATCTAAGTTTTCTAAGATTTTTATTCACCCTTTTAACTTCCTTTTTATTTATTTTGTGGTTAGTTTTATCTAATTCTGAGAGAGGGAGGTTGAATATCCCACAATTATTATTTGGCTGTCTATATCTCCTTGTAATTTGTTCAGTTTCTCTAAAGAATTTATATAATTATATCACTCTGGATACTATACCATATGTGTTCAATAATTTTATAACTTCATTGCCCGTGATGCCTTTTAATAAGATGTAGCTTCCTTCCTTATTTCTCTTTTTTGGCAAGGAAATAAAGTTAAATGACTTGCCCAAGGCAATTATTAAGTGTCTGAGGTCATATCTGAATTCAGGTTCTCCTGATTCCAGGACTGGTGCTTTATCCACTGGACCACCTAGCTGCCCTGCTTATTTCTTTTAAGGAGATCTGCTTTTATTTTTGCTTTGTCTGAGATGAGGATTGCTGCCCCTGATTGTTTTACTTCTGCTAAAGCATAATATATTTTGTTCCAACCTTTGACCTTTACTCTGTCTGTATCTCTCTGCTTCAAATATGTTTCTTGTAGATAACATATTGTAGAATTCTGGTTTTTAATCCATTCTGTTATCTGCTCTGTTTTGTGGGAGAATTCATCCCATTCAATTTTACAGTTAAGTTTACTAATTATGTATATCTATCCATGCTATTTTTCCCTGCTTATACTTTTCCCTTTCTTCTTATTCCTCCTCACCATCCCTTTCCCCTTTAACTTTTCTTTTAAATTTAAATTTAACTTTTATTTTAATCTTTGCCTTCCCTTTTATCAATCCCTTCTTCCCCTTTCTTTCCTCCCCCCCCCCCCACCTACTTCCCCCTTCTGGACCTAATCTATTGAGAGTAGGATTTACTCAGTGTTCATTGAGCTTAATCTATTGAGAATAGGATTTACACAGTATTCACATCTTTCCTTCTTTCCCTCTACTATAATAGGTTTTTGTGCCTCTTCATCTGGTGTTATTTATCCACTAATTCATAGCCTTCTCTAGTATAGTCCTTCTTTTTAACTTCCTTATTGTTTTAACCTTGTCTTGGTTACACAACTCCTTTGTCAAAATATACTCCTTTTATCTGTCCTAATAGAAGTATCATTCTCAAAGACTGATTGATTGCTTGATTGTTTGATAAATAGCATTGCCTTATAGTCACCAAGTACCCTTCTCTCTTCTGTTTCATGAGAAATAAACTTCTGAAGGGGCAGCTAGGTGGTACAGTGAATAGAGTACTGGCCCTGGAGTCAGGAAGACCTAAGTTCAAATCTGGCCTCAGATACTCAATAATTGTCTAGCTGTGTGACCTCGGGCAAGTCCCTCTTAACCCCATTGCCTTAAATAAAATTTGAAAATTAAAAAAAAATACACCTCTCAAGAGTCATAAATCACATCAAATTATAATTGATTTTCCTATACCCCCCCCTTTTCAGGTACCCTCCATGGATACACTATCCTTGTGAGCCGAAAGCATTGTGCAAAGTCAGATTTTTCATGAACTATTTATATTCCCTCCCCCAACTCCTCATCCCCCCAAGCACAATCTCTCCAATTGTAGCCAAAGCATAAAGCAAAGCAGAATTGCTTCATGAACTTTTTATGTGTAGTCTGTTTAAGTACATTCTCTACCTCTGTCTCTATAGTACTCTAACTATAGCCCTACAACTCTCCCCAATCAGAGTATTCCTTTGTAACTTTACCACTCTAACCCTTGTTAACCAAAGTAAGGAATAAAGCACTATCACTTTTAATGTATTTATGTCCAACCTTCCTAAGTATGCTCCCATCCTTAACAAAAGTATCTAGTAAAGTAAGTTCATTTCATGATTTAATTATTTAATAGAGCCTGTAAGTATTCTCCTCCCTTTGTCTCTATAGAAATGTCACCTTCATAATCAACATCGCTTCATGTCTCATTTATACCCATATCCTTCTAAGCACAATCCCTTCAGCCATCCTAAAGAGAAATAGAATTCTCAAGAGTTACAAGTGTCATCTTCCCTTATAGGGATGCATGCAATGTAATGTTCTTGATTAGCATTCCCCTCCTTTATGTTTACCTCTTTATGTATCTCTTGAGTCTTGTATTTGAAGATAGAATTTTTTATTCAGTTCTGGTCTTTTTATCAGAATATTATGGAAGTACTCTATTTCATTGAAAATCCATCTGACAGAACATGCTGACTTTTGTAGGAGAGTTAATTCTTGGTTGTAATCCAAGTCCTTTGTCCTCCAAAATACTATATTCTACACCCTCTGATCCTTTAAGCTGATAAGTCCTATGTAATTCTATCCTTCCTCTGTATTTAAATTGCTTCTTTTTTTGGCTGCTTGCAGTACTTTGTCCTTTAGTTGAGAATTCTGGAATTTGGCAATGATAAACTTTAGGGTTTTTATTCTAGGCTCTCTTTCTGGAGGTGTTCCATGTATTTTTTCAAGGACTATTTTGTCTTCTTGATCTAGTATATTAGAACAGTTTTTTATGATAATTTCCTAAAAGATATTTTCCAGGCTCTTTTGTAGTCTAGGCTTTCAGATAGACCAATAATTCATAAATTATCTCTTCTAGGTCTATTTTCCAGGTCATTTGTTTTTCCTAAAAGGAACTTTACCTTTTTCAGCTTTTTTCGGACTTTTGATTTTGTTTGACTAAATCTTGGTGTCTCATAGAGTAGAGTCATTAGTTTCTATTTCAATTCTAATTTTTAGGGCTTTATTTTCTTCAGTTAGCTTTTCTGTTTAATTTTACTTTTAAATGAATTGTTTTCCTTTTCTAGGTGGTTAATTTCACATTTTAATGAGCTGTATTACCTTTCCAGTTGATCGGTTTTATTTTTTGATGAGTTATATTCCTTTTCCAGTTGAACAATTTTATTTTTTGATGTGTTACATTCCTTTTCTAGTTGGTCACTTTTACTTTCATTGGAGCTCATTTCTTTAGTCAGTTTTTCATTATTCTCCTTCTTGACTCTCATTTCTTTTTTTTCCCATTTTTCTTCTTTCTTCTTTGGTTTTTAAAATCTTTTTTATGGGGCAGCTAGGTGGCACAGTGGATAGAGCACCAACCCTGGAGTCAGGAGAATTTGAATTCAAATTCAGCTTCAAACACTTAATAAGTACTTAACTGTGTGACCTTGAGCAAGTCACTTAACCCCATTGCCTTGTAATAAATAAATAAACAAACAAACAAATAAATGAATGAATTTTTAAGCTTTCGGGTTTGAAGCCAATTCATATATTCCTTTGAGATTTCCCTGTATTTAATTTGTCACTGCTTTCTTCTTCTGAGATGGCATTTTTATCATCTATATCTGAATAGTAGCTATCTATGATTAATGCTTTTTTTTTTTTTTGCTCATTTTGATAGTTGAGTTCTGTTGCTAGGGTATAGGGAGTGTAGTCCAGTGCTTTTTGTGCTGGGACCAGGATTTGGTCCCTGACTAATTGCTTTTCAAGGTGTTGGCTGTGCAAAGAGTTGTTTCCTCCTTTAGGCTTTATCTATGCAGTGGTTTGTTCCCTACCCAGTCCTATCTGTTACCCCAGTGTCCCCAGGGCTCAGACTTTGTCTGGCTTTGGGAGCCTCCCTGCTGGCCTGCTGTCTAGATGAGCCAGGACCTGAGCTGCTTGTCTAGTTGTGGGGACCTGGGCTGTACTGTGGCTAGAAGTCTCCTTTTGGCTTTCCTACTCTCCCACCTATTTGGACTCTATTTCCCCTTTTCTCCAAAGATACAGACCTTCATTGAAAATCCTCCACGATGTCTACAGTTGAGAACTTATTTTGTTCCTTTTTTTTCGAGGAATCTGTAGCTTTAATGCTTCATTTAATGTTGTATAGGGAAAAATTCTGGGGGTATGCTAGCTTCATGCTACCATCTTGGCTCCACCCCAGAGGTTTCCCAAAGTATATTTTTAAGGACCAAAGATAGGTAGCCTGAAGCCTTATCTTGTACAAATGACACATTAGTTTTTCATCTTTTAGTTCACAGTTTTTTTCCTTCTTTACTCTAATGGACAGTATTAAACTCAATGTGATATGATATATATTATGTATGATATATTATAGCTGGGAAATTGCAACTAAGTACTGTGACCTCCTTTACTCTTAGCCCCTAAGTGATCAGCTCCTTGGGGTCCAAAGACTCCTCTGTGTCTTTGCAGCTAACCATATGTTTTCCCAGCTTCCTTTCCTTTTTGAAACTGGCAAAGGAGCAGGTTTGACAATGCAGTGGCTCTTCTGGAGCCTCAGGGAACTTGGATTCCTGTCAACTTCCTGTCTTGGGGTAAAGTGTGAGAAAAATAAATTTTAGAGTATGACAGACATTGTATTATGTGGAACTACCAGCAGTCCTGTTACCTGAGTGACTCATCACCAGAAAACTGAACAAACTTCAACCTCCAGGATTGTTTTCTCTGCCTATGGGATTCTTTTTTTGTTTTGTTTTGTTTTGTTTTTGCAAGGCAGTGGGGTTAAGTGACTTGCCCAAAGTCAGACAGCTAGGTAATTATTAAATTCTGATATCAGATTTGAACTCAGATTCTCCTGACTCCAGGGCCAGTGCTCTATCCACTGCACCACCTAGCTGCCCCTGCCTGTAGATTTCTGCCTATATGACAACACATTGCATTCTTTTAGACTTTTATATGTAAATATTTTAGAGGACATGAGTTGAATTTCAATATAGTTAAATCCATGTAATTATGAACAAAATTATTTAACTTAAGGAATTAGTGATTCAATTAGTCTATGTGCAGAATCTGTAGTAGGAATTATCAGTATTCTTTGGTGGGGAAAGCTAAGAGAAGCAATTGGAATGGTTCAACACAAGATCCCATGAGATGGACCTCTTCCTCTTCCCCTTGAAGGATGTGGTATTCACAGTACCATTGGGTTTTGTTTTTGTTGTTTGTTTTGTTGCTATTGACAAAGTCCATCAACCAGTTGATCAATAGGCATCTAACAAGGCTTGATGTGATCCATGAACTAGGTTGATTTCTAAAAGTAAAGGAGAGACTAACAGGAAACATACAGTTCCTGTCTTCAAGGAGTTTGCATTCTATTGGTATTACATTCTTTAAGCTTTTTCATATTTATATATAAACATATATAAATTATAAGTAAAATAAACACAAAGTGATTGGGGAAAGAAATGAATTTATAATGGGCATGTTTTAATTCACTCAAGGGTTGAAATTAGACTAAAAACTCCTTGAGGGCAGGGACTATGATTAATATAGTGTGTAATACATAATAAGTGCTTAATAAATGTTTATTAACTGCCTAATATAAAACTAAAGAGTCATCCAGAGGGCTTGGGCTTGGGGTATAGGGACAAGGAAAGGGAGTTTAGGATAGAAGGATACCACTAGATTTCAATTGCCAGAGAAGAAAGGATAGAGAGTTGACTCTCAGGCTTTGGGAATACTGATCATCAGCAAGAGAACATTTGGGTGGAGGCCAATAAAGGAAGAAACAAGTAATTTTGTTACTTGAGTTTACTATAGATCACTATAGATTTACTTAAAGAAGAAATCAATAATGAGCTTAAAAATCAAATCACTGGTCTGGTACAGAGGCATGATATAATTTTGATGGGGAACTTTCAGTTATCCAGACATCTGTTTAATCTCTCTCAATCAAAAAGCAGAGAAATCACCCAGAAGTAAATAGCATGGTGATGGCTGTTGGCATATGATCATTAGGAAAGAAAAAAAAACTGAAGAAATTTTGCCTGGAAAGAAAAAGACTGAGGGAGGCTGTGAACAAAAAGTCACCCACCAACTCTCCTTCCACTTTAGTGTTGACTTGTAGCCTTTTCAAATTAAATAATGTATTGTCAATGCAGTAGCTGTCAGTGGAGATGCTACTTGCTTCAGTTAACATCAAGAAAACAAAGGTTCTTCATTAGCCAACACCACTCTATCCATATGTGCAACCATCAATTACAGTAAATGGAGAAATTTTGAATACTGTGGATAAGTTCACTTAACCTTGGTAGTCTTCTTTACAAGAATGTAGACATAGATGATGAGGCTGATGCACACAAATCCAGAACTAGTGCAGTATATGGAAGTCCCCAAAGGAAAATCTGAAAGAGAAGAGGTTGACAGAGTCATTGTACTGACCTCATTGTTGTCTGTTTGTGAAACCTGCACAGTAAGCAGCATCATGCCAGGAAACAATCACTTCCATTGAATTGTCTTAGGAAGATTTTTAAAATCACCTGGCCAAATTAAGTACTGAACCCTGAGATCCTTTCTCAAACTAAACTAACAAGTTTTGTCATAGAGAGCTCAACTCCAGTGAACTAGCTTCATTATTTGAATGCCAAACATATGGTTGCCTTGAAGACTATTTTATGGAGAGCTCATAAAGGCAAGAAGAATCAATACAAAGGCACTCTCAAGGTCTCTCTGAAGACCTTCAGTATTGATTGTGAGACATGGGAGACACTGACACATCAAAAGAGGTACAGAGCTCTAGGAGTAAAGGAGAATTGGAATAACTCAAGAGAAACATGAGAATTTTTTTTAGATTTAGAGATATCTTCTCTTTAAATGTTCACATGCACTATTAGGTCTGACCTGTGGTAGAGCTTCTTAGCTCACATTGGTCTGATCAGCCACAGGACATAGTGTTGTTATTTTGATCCTCTTCCAACATGAAGAACAACAACCATATATTGTTTTTTACTGACTATAAGCTTCTTGAGGGCAGAAGCTGTATTATCTGCTTATACAATATCCCCAACACTTAGCACAGTACCTGGTTAAGTTCTCTGTCCTGTCTCTTTTTCTCTGTCTTTCTATCCATCTCTCTTTCTTTGTTTCTTAGGATTAATGATAGAAGAGACCATCTCAGGTTTCTGAAATATTCAAATTAAGTCAAACTCATCATTCATCTTGGTTGTTAGGGAAACCCCAGGATCTATCCTACATGCTATGACCACTTGGAGACAAGGTCAAAGGTTATGGTTTTTATGTGTTTCACAGCACCATTATTGAAGGAAGAGAGCAGAAACAGTCCTCAATCCTTCAAAGTTCAATAGGGATGGTATTGCCTTCCAAGAGGAGAAGGAAGCTAGAGAAAGAACTTGGTGAGTAATATTATACCAATTTGACAACCGAGTAGATGGTGCAAAGTGATGAATCTGTTCAGGATATTTAGTTGATATGGCAGAAGTTAAAGGTAATGATGAGAAAGGTTTGGAGAAAAGAATGGAAAAATGGAAATTGGAAATTTACCTTTGAGTCTGATGAACAAGATCAGCATTACAAGGGTCAACCTTTTCCTTTGAATTGAGAATGTCTAGTTTTCTATGTCTGGAGACTCAAATGCTTTGTCCTGATGGGGAGAGAGATTGCCTGTATAATATTATGTTGTGGCCCTCATTCTATAAGCACTTGGATTTGTTTCTTAAGACGTTCAGTTTGCTTTAAAACCAAATATGTTTTTAGTTTTATTTTTTATTGTCATTGATGTTGTCTCCTAAAATCATAAAAAATAGGCCTGTTTCTTGCAAAAAATAAACCCCCAAAAAACAAAAACAGAGTGATGGTGTTACAAACTATTACTGTAGCAGCTTTCCAGCTGGCACATGCAAGGGAGGAGAAAATGTGGCCTTGACAGTCTTGCACAGGATGAGAAGATCAAAACATGTGGACGTGGGCTTGGAGTCTATGGTGTGCTAATTGCTGTCTTTTGAACAAATAACTTGTGCTGTTATTATCAAGGTTGTAACATAACTTCCATTATTAACACCAAGTTGTTTCAGGAGCTTCCAAGATTAACAGTAATTTTTAGCTGTTTATCTCTCAGTACCTAACAATATTTCTCTTTTGGCACCCTCCTTTTTCCTTTTGTCACCCTTTTTTCCTCATCCCCCACCTCCACCCATGTTCACTAGTGTTTTTCATAGCAGTCAATAGGTGGTACAGAAGATAGAATGTGGTACAGAAGATAGAATGTAATAATAAAATTTAATGATGCCATATGAATGGCTTTTGAGGGCTGCATGTGGTCCATGGGCTGCAAATTGGACATACCTGTTCTAGAGCTTATACCACTAAGGAGAGCCTTCAAGAATCTAGGTTTACCTGCAAGGCATTATGCAGCAATTGGAATAGAACTTTGGGAGACCCTGCATGCATAAAGGACAGTCTTCATTTCTCTGGGATTTTACATCACAGCCTACTGACCTAGAGTCTCAATCAATCATACTTGATTTAGGACCACTTACTAGTGGAAGCTGTGGGAGGCTGCTTTATGAGAAAGAAGCCTCTAAGGGAGTTTGGCAACAGTTGTATACAGGAAGACATTTGTACTTATAGTTGGAGGAAATTATAGTAAAGAACATGAAATTTTTATTTGCTGGAGTACCAGAGAGAGGGAAACAGAAGAGACCTGGTTCAGAAAAGGATATCTGGCAGATAAAGAGAAACTGAGAAAAATAGATACAGAAGCAACTCCTTCCCTAGCAATACATAGTTTTCCCTCTTTGTCAAAGATCAGACCACATGTATAACCTATGGGCAATATAACAAGTCTCTGAAGGAAAGAGGACAACCAAACAAAAAGGTACCCTGAGGCCTCAGGGAGATTAATCTCCATTTAATAGTGAGTCCAAAGATATTTAAATAACATTAAAATAAATCTGTTAGTTCCATTTGTCTTGCTCATACTTAAAATAACCACTCCCAATTATTACAAAAGGGTCAGTATCAATGTCTTTTAGACAAATCCAGAACTAAAAGATAACTGTGGTAGGCCCCCTAAGATTCACCTTAGGGGAACCCATATGATATTTCTGTCATTGAATAGAGGTGAAAGGAGAAGAAGGAAAGCCTGAATGCCTCTACCATTGTTAGAGGTACTATATTATCTCTAATTTTTATTATCATGGTTTCATATTTCAAGCTCCAATCAGCCATTTCCCCAGATTTAACTTTGCTGGGTCATCATTTGGGTGCCCTCTTTTCCATAAGACATTGAGCTTTTATAGAATTTTATTACTAATGCAAGACTTCTTAATCTTTTTTGGGGGAGTGCATTGGATCCCTTTGGCCATCTGGTGAAGCCTCTGGAGCCTGGCTCAGAATAATGTCAAGAACTCTTGCTAGAAGTTCACAGTAGAAAAATATTACTTACATAGAATTGCAGCAGCACATGATACCTATCTATAATTAGAGAAAAATCATTTTATAGTATTTTCCAAAAAGAGTAACCAAGATACTCATGTAATATAATATATATGTAATTTCATTAATTTGGGTTCTCTCCATAAATATAGCTCAGCCTTTCCCTGCTTATTCAGGTGACTCTTGCCCGTGTCCTCCCATGGGTTTTCCAGTATCTTGGATTTCTTCATTTCTTCTGACATTATGGAAAACTTTACTTTTCAATTTTGCCTTGGATATTCTCTGCCTGCTTTTCTATTCCCAGAGACCCAAATCAGCTGTCTTTTAAATACTGAGACTTTCTTTACCTTCTTTCATGTTGCCTGAAGTTCCAGTAGTTGGAAATTACTTTGGGTGAATAAGTGAATGGTTCTATCTGAAATAAGGTACTGAATTGATGGAGAGACATGTCTAAGTATTAATTAAGTGATCTGATGATGCCAGTATGTACAAAAGGAATGGGAATTTTGATCAGAGCTGGTGACTTCCTGGATTTCCTTGAAAATTCACATTATTCAGCCCAATGTGGAGTAGGGAGAGGAAAGAAGCATTTGTTAACCCCAACTTTAGAATACAGGCCATAGGTATACCCTTTGAGATAAGTGAAAAGACTTGGATTCTGCCAGTTTACAGATGGCTTAAGGAGACCAGAGGAGTGAACATCAATATAATTTTCTATTTTTCATCTAGCCTCAATTCTCTGTACCAATTGCCCATTGAAATGCTTCTGGATACTTTAAAGTAATAGAATCATAGGAAAGTTTTTGTTATTTTTGCTTTTTCTATAGACCTTTGATAATATTTGTGTAGGGCAGAAATATCAAAATGCTGTCCATGACACTCTTGCATACAACCTGAACCATATTAAAATGTAATTGGGAAATAAACACAAGAAAAATACAAGAAAACGAATGCTACTATGTGGTTTTCTCAGGCTATATGTACTGAGAGAGATCCTTATGTATGGTATAATGGCTCTTGTTTCTATCTGAATTGGACACTACTGGTATAGGGAATTCTTCAAATTTTATCTGGTCCCACTGTCTGATCAATAGAGAAGTCAATGTCAGATTATTGGGAACAACAAGATGAGGGATCAGAGTGAGAAGACAGCATATGGGGCAGAGTCAGGTGATTATACCCATATTTCCCTGCTTGTTACCCATCAGTTTTAAGAAGGAAGAATTGAAGGCATTGAAGGGGTATATTGTTTGGTTGAGTGGCAGTTTTGGGCTGTTGATGGACTATGTACAAGGAAGAAAGAGAGTAGGAGCCAAGTAGGGTGTCATATATGACTGATCAGTGGGAATTGGGGCATCATGTTTTCTGGGCAGGTTCTATTCATCCACGTTCATTTACTTTGCTGATTGCCTCATCCTATCAAAGAAGTGATCAAGAACACAGATCATCTATTCCCCAGCATCTCCTCGATTTGTGGCTGGGGTTTTTGCTTTCCCAGAACCATGCACAATATACTTAGAAGACCAGTGTCTTAAGTTCAGAAGACATTAGACTGTATTGTTTGAAAATGTTCTCCCTGACCCTGGCAGGTTACCTGGCAGGTAGGATAGGTCCATCACATATCACTTTATTCATTTTTAGAGGCAACTAAATGGTAAGGCTGACAGAAAATAGGACTTGGAGTCAGAACTTAATTCAAATCCAGCCTCAGATTCTAGTCTGGGCAAGTCGGCCTTGGTTTCCTCCTCTATAAGAGGGAGATAATAGTATCTACCTAATGGGGTTGTTATGAGACTCAAAAGAGATTATATTTGTAAAGTGCTTAGCAGATAGGAGATACTTAAAATGCATATTTCCTTCCTTTCTTCCTTTTAATAAAGGGATTAGAGTGGTAAGAAAGAATTCCTAGAATAAATTGGAATCCATGATTTCTAAGATAAAAAAAGATATGATTATAAATGAGTCTTGATTAGACTTTTAAAGGAAGAGAGGCCCCCTCCCCCAATCCAAGGAAATGGCCTAGGAAAAAGCATGGGTAAAATTAACATTGTCACCAACACTATAGAAAATTGTTTAGTTATTTTTCAGTTGTCTCCAACTCTTCATGACCTCATTTAGGGTTTTCTTGTTAAAGATATTGAAGTGGTTTGACATTTCCTTCTGCAGCTCATTTTATAAATAAGGAAACTGAGGCAAACAGGGTTAAGTAACTCACTCAGGGTCACACAGATAGTAAGAGTCTGAAGCCAGATTTGAACTCAGGAAAACTTATTTTTCTGAGTTCAAGGGCACTCTATCCATTTTATCATTTAGCTGTCATATTACGGAAATAACATCGTTCAATGGATAGAGCACTGATTTTGCAAGTGAGAAGAGTCAACTCAGAAAATTACTGTGTGACTTTAGTTCCTTGAACCTCATTTTCCTCATCTACAAAATGGGGACAAAAATAGCACCTTCTTGACAGGATTGTAGTCAGGGTCAAGTGAGAGATAATATATGTAAAGGTTTTGTAGTGCTTTGCTACACTCATAGCAACTGCACTTAATGGGCTATATAAATGTCAGCTATTAATTATTTTTATTGGCATGTAGGTTTGCTTATTCACACTGGATAGTCTGTGTTGAAGAGTAATAAAAAAGATTGATGGTGGCTTTGGGGATGCTTGGTACCAGTGCTCAAAACTCAAACTGCAGCGGTCACTGAGATGGAATTTCTCTGACCTTCTACCCTTCCACCAACATCTCAAGGATCAACAGAGGGCTATTCTGAAAGTATTTGGGTTGTATTTGCTACATTCTCTTTCATGAGCCTTTGTATTAACTCACTCTCTCCATTTATCTGGTCCTTCTATTTGTCATCGTACTTTAATACCACACTTGCCTACCATGCATTAGTCACAAGGCTATAAGTGGTATCTTTGATCTTGAAGGACAAAGGTTTCTTCTGGAGAAGAATAGCCCACACAAAAGTATTGAATCTGACAGGGACCCTCTCATCAATGATAACCAGCCTATGATTAAAAGGAACAATCTAGAAAAGTATTGCCACTTCTTTTCTTCTTATCCTGGATGCCAAATGATAATAAAGGACTGAAAGATTCAGTACAGGTTTTCATGACTCAAGATTTCAGTATTTGAAAATGATCAGTGACCAAATAGAATTTAAGTGGACAGATCCTAACAGATGTCGTGACTTAACTGTGCATTGAAATAGGAAGACAGATGGTAAGCAATATTTGTTTCTGAATATTATCACAGGTATCAGTGGACAGTAAAGGCCCAATTTTAGCCCGAAAGCTCATGGAAGTAATTCACTGCCATTGATACTTATTGGAATTCAGATACCTTGCCTGAATATAGATGTGTCATTTATAAGTATACTGTCATATTTTCTGTATATGTATATATATGATCACATATAAAACAAGTTGCTTTAAGGCAGTCTTGCCTTGCTTCCTAATAGCATACTCCAAATATTTTATGAACCACATTTTTAGTATTTTATGGTCACATATAGCATTGCTGACACACCACCCTGAATGCCTGTTTAACTCAGCAAGGGAGTCTTGAATATTTGGCATTTGACCAAACGAATTGCAAGCTAGATAAGGGAGAAAACACTGTGCCTTGTACCTCTTGCTTATTTTGACATCAAAGTCTCCAAAGCTCAGGCAGACTGTCAATTCACAATGGAATTTCAAACCAGCAAGAAATTCAGGTAGAAAAAGTGTGTGTCTGGTGTGTGTGTGTGTGTGTGTGTGTGTGTTGTGTGGATGTAGGGGCCTTGAGAGCCAACATTGAACATGTGGGGTTTAGAATCAAAAGCTCTGTATTCATGCTGGTGTTGACTAGCTCTGTGAGTTTGGGTGAATCATATCACAGGATTTAGAGCAGAGGCAGGAAACTCAAAAGTAACTAATCTCTCTTTTTTTTATAGATGACTTTCTTTGAGCTTCCAGTTTCCTTTAAATAAGCATAATAATAGGTATACCAATGACTGACTTTATAGGATTTTTCTGAAGATCTAATGAGATTATGGGTATTAAAGCATAACTGTAAGCTTGGGGGGGAAAAGGCAGTGCTGATACTATCTAGTTGGTAAGTATTATGCAGTATAAGACTAGAGACCTATCACTAGTTGATAGTGTTACAGAGTTGCCTGGGACACTGTGGTTGGTGTGCGTGGTCACCTAGTTAATATGTGTCAAAGGCATGATTTGGACCCAGGTCTTCCTGACTCCAGGGATAGCCTTTTATCCACTATACTATTCTGCTTTTCAAGACCCAAATCATCAATGGAAAAATGGTTCTTTAAGGTTTTACATGATTGTTTAGTTATTTTTTGATCATGTTTGACTTCTCATAACCCCATTTGTTATTTTCTTGGCAAAGATAGTGGATGGATTGCCCTTCCTTTCTCTAGTTCATTTCTGTTAGGAAAGTCTTTCTGACATTTTCATAGACATTTGTTGTTCTTTAGTCCTGTCCAACTTTTCATGACCTCATTTGGGGTTTTCTTGGCAAAGATATTGGATTGGTTGGCTATTTCCTTCTCCAGTTTATTTTATAGATAAGGAAATTAAGGCTGACAAAGTTAGGTGATTTGCCCAGGGTCACACAGCTTGTATCTGAGGCTAGATTTGAAGTCAGGACAATTTTTATCCTTAAGATTTTACGTAGGATTTTGATAAATAGCATATCATATGTTCTTTCCTGCTGATAGAATGTGAGCTCTTTGAGTACAGGGATTATTTTGCTTTTGCTTCTGTTTCTCAAATGTCTGCCATATTAGAAGACATTTACTAAATACTTATTGATTGATTGGTTCACAATGCCTTGTTGGTAGGTAGCAGTAACACTTCTTTCAGAATTGCTTTTTTAAAATTCAGGATGGATATTGCAGCAAGTGGCGCTTTGATGTCTCCCACATGGCTTCCCAGTGAAGAGCAAACAAGACCATATGGCATGCTTGGCACCCCTTGGTCAGAACCATTAGTCCATAGCTGGTGTTCCTTAGCTTTCTTACGGTAGGGTTTTGATTACAGGAGCAGATGACTTGGTCACAGTGTTTCTAACCTGGTTAAAATAAAGACATGAGAGGTCGTGGGAACCAGCTGCTTTGAGAATGCACAAGGCTGGCAGGTTTTTTAAAAAATATAACCTCAAGCCTGAAGAACCTTGCTTAATGCTCTATGTAATTAGGGTCAGAAGGGCTGGGAAGTAAATTGATTACTTTTAGGTAAATGGATGAGTCAAAATGACTCACTTCCAGGGCATGTTGGGATTTGTTTTGCTTTGATCTGGCTAGCATTTTAGATTCTACCTACCATATGCAAAACCATAAGTGACTGCTAAGATCACAGATACAAAAAGAAAGACAGCCCTGATTTTAAGGAGCTTACATTTGGGGCCCCAAGGAAATAGTAGGAAATGAAACAGTTTCTCCATGAGCATTAGAGTAGATAGAGAACAATAGACTTCTTGTAGGAGGTGACACTTAAGGCAAATCTTGAGTGACATTAGGGATTCTAACAGGTGAAGAATTCATTATCCTGTCAGATTGAATCATATCATTATCTTCTGCCCCTCTGACTTGGACTCTGCCTGGCCCCAAGTCCTCCCTTTGAGGAGGAGGCCCATTTGGCACGGGCTTTTTTGAATTTCTTTGTCACATCTTCCCACCCCCACCTTGCTTTTTGGCTTCTTTTTCCTCAGTTGTCTTTCCTATTAGATTGTAAGCTCCTTGAGGACAGGGGACTGTCTTTTTTTTTAAGTTGTACTTGTATCCTCACACATACTACAAGAACAATAGTAGGGTCTTGATAAATATTTATTGATTATTATTGATTGGCTGAGGAGGGAATGAATTTCAGGCATGGGGAAATGGGCTATACAAAGGAAAGGAAGTATATGATGGAATCTTGAATTCAGGAAATAAAAGTTATGCATTCCCTTACTTCTCTCCTATAAAAAGCCTTTCCCAATCTCCTTTAATGTTCATGGTTTCCCTCTGTTGAATACCTCCAATTTATCCTGTATATAGCTTGTTAATACATAGTTGTTTGCATGTTGTCTCTCCCATTAGACTGTGATCTTGAGAGCAGAGACTAATTTTTTTTTCCTTTCTTTGTATCTCCAGCACATCTAGCCTAGAGTAGATACTCAATAAATGTTTGTTGACTGGCTAGGTTGACTAACTGGTCACATTGTGGAGTACATTCTGAACTTTTTTTTTTTAGTTGTGCCTCATCCTAGCTGTGTAGAACAAGAAATCTGGTGGCATTTTTATGTCCTTGGTTTGTTCAGAACTATTTCACAACCAGTTTTTTAAAAAAAGAAAAACATATTTATTTGTGACTGGGAATTGTGAAGACAAAATGAGACAATATTTAGAAAGCTCTTTAAAGCACTATTTAAGTGCCCATTATTAATATTATAGAGGAGTCACTTTCTACATCTATATTACAAATTACAACTGAGCTAAAAGCACTTTAAACTTTGCAGAGAGCATTACAAATATTGTCTCATTTTGTCCTCACAACCACTCTGTAAGGGAGTTGTTTTTCAGATTCAGAAACTGAGACCAAGAAAGGTTAAATGACTTGCCCAGAGTCACTCAGTTGATATGGTTCCAAGACTGAATTTGAACTCAGATCTCCCTGACTCCAGTCCATTGTATCACAAAACTGTCTCTATTTGATGTCTCTGTGAAAGCTTATGATTTTAGGGGTTAACATCAGATTTAGGGCTATAGATTTAGAGTTGATATTATTTAGTCTAACTTGCTTATTTTGTGGATGATGAAATAAGTGAAATGACTATCCTAACCTCACATAGGTAGTTAAATAGCAATCAGAATTTGAATGCAGGTCCTCTTTCTCTAAATCTTCTACTTCTTTCATTTGATAATGATAATTGATATGGACTGTCATCAAACAAGGGACAGCCAGGCAGCTCCCTGGATAATTGAGCCCTAGACCTGGAATCAGGAGAACCTGAGTTCAAATCCAGCCTCAGATACTTACTAGATATGTGACCCTAGGCAAGTCATTTAAATCTGTTTACCTTAGTTTCCTCATCTGTAAAATGGGCTGGAGAAGAAAATGCTAAAACACTCTAATATCTCTGCCAAAATAATCCCTTTGGAATCATGAAGACACAGACATGACTGAAACAATTGAACAACAGGTGGGACAGTAAACACCAAACCTGTTCTCTGGAAGATCTCAGCTCAAATCAGACCTCCGACATTTACTGGCTCTGTGACCTTAAACCCTATTTGCCACAGTTCCCTATCTGTAAAAGGGACACACTGGAGAACGAAACAGCAAACAATTCGAATATCTTTGCCAAGAAAATTCCATGAACAACATCCATAGGATCACATAGAGTTGTATACAACTGAAGGCCAGAACAACAATAACAATCATGAAACAAGCATTTATAAAGTACCTATTACTATGCTAGATGGCATGGAGGGTAGAGTACCGGCCCGGAAGTATGGAAAACCTGAGTTCACATCCAGCTGCAAGACAATTACTAGCTATATGACCTTGGGCAAGTCATTTAACCCTGATTACCTCACATTCAGGGTCATCTCTAGTCATCCTGATTCATATCTGGCCACTGGACCCAGCTGGCTCTGAGGGAGAAAGTGAGGCTTAGTACAGCACCCCCTTACTCAAATCCAATTCAAATGTATGCCATGGCATCACCTCCCTGATGTTCAAGAACAAAGGACAGACATCATCATCATTACCATGCTAGACGCCTGGGATATAAAGACAATGGAGGTGGTGACATGCACACATATAGGAACATACAAAGCAGATTCATTTGTCCACCATTTATTAAAAGTCTACCAGGCCCTGTGGTGGCCCTGTAGTCCTGTGCATACAAAAATTTATAGGACATGAGAGGATTGAAAAAGACATGGCCATAAATTGCTATGATATGAGAGAGAAGAAGAGAAATGGAGTCTAAATGCTGTGAGAAATTTAAGGAGGTGACATCATTTTTACTTTAAGTTGGAGAGACCCAGGGAAGGCTTTCTATGGAGGAGATGGTACCTGAGTTAAAGTATCAGTAATAAACTGTATGAAATGGCAGAAAAAGATGCAATGCTAATTATGAGTGACCTTTAAAAAGCTGAAAAACTTGGGCTCTCATTTGGATTCTGTTATCAATTAGCATTATCAAATAGGCTCCCTGGCCTCAGTTTCCTCGCCTACAATATGAAAGCACTGGAATAAAAGATCCCTAAGGTCTCCTCCAGATCCTTTGTTCTGTGATTCTATGTGAGGGCAATGGAAAAATAAACGATAGTCATTTTTTAACAACACTTACTGTCCCATCCTATTCTCCCTGTTCATGCATCAGTGGGTTGACCCTCTTGTTGATGAGATGTATGGAGATGTATGGGGACACCCCAGAACAGTTAATAGATGGAAGATCTTAGACATTATTCAACCAAAACATGTCTGTCCCACCCTCTACTTTAGTTTTTTTTAACAGATAAGGTAACTGAGGTCCTAATGATTTGTGCATTTTCTTTCTTCTTTCTCCATGACCACTACCAGTATAGTGATTATAAATCCTGGATTTGATTCTATCTACAATCTGTTTGTTTGAATTTGTTCTCACTACACTTGGACTCTGTCTACCATTGCCTGGGGTGCTGATTGTACATAGGCTGCTGGAAGCTGGGGACATGCAGTTTTATTTCACTTAATGCCAGGAGAGAGAAAGTTAAGAACAGTAACTAAAACAAATGTGGTTTTTTTTATTGGCAGATATTTCTTTTGCCTTTGACTAACCTATATCCTTTTGCTTGGTATGGAGTTTATTTTCTTGTTTTCTATTTTCTGAATTTGTCTTTGTGTACTCTCAAAATTGCTGGTGGTGGTGGTGGTAGGAGACCCATCAATATGGTGTTTAGGAAGGAGTGAAGATGTTTTAGCAGAACTAAGAGATGTAATAAGCCACTGAAAGAATGCCTGAAGAATTTTTTCAGCCATGAAAACATTTTTTTATTAAAAATAAAATTAGAGCAGTAATACCTGGATCTTGTTTTTAGTCTGAAATCTAACTTTTTCCCCCTCCAAAATGCTGTTATACTTTTTAATTTAGTAACAGATATAGAAAGATAATAGAACCTCAAAATTGAGAATGTGTAGAGAAGTCAGAGGAAGTGTGATACTGAGGGTGAACTGCTGCTTAAAAAAAAGACAAGAGATAATTTGTAGTAGTATATCCTCTAGGAAAGAAAAAGAAATATTCCTTTCCTGATAGTTATAATTGAGGCACAGGAGATTGGAGCTAAAAGTTATAACCAGGTATAGAGAACTTCCAATTATCCATGTTAAAATGATGGAGGGGGAGAGGAAAGGATGAACTACAGTCTGTATAAATGAAAGACCCAGCTAATAAAAAAAATCCTCTTCTGAATATAAATATATAGAAGTTTTAGAACTGCTAAAGAATTATATACTTAAGTAATTTAATTAACTTTTTAAGTAACTAAGTTCCACTTTTTTTCTCTTCCTACTCTTTGGAGAAGATGCCAAAGTGATTTTCCTAAAGCACAGGTCTAACCATATCACTCTCCTGTTCAAAAAGCTCCAGAGGCTCTCTTTTTCCTCTAGAATCAAATAAAAACCTCTCTGTTTGACTCTTAATGCCTAATCTTCCAAGCCTGTTTTCTCTTAATCTCCTACATACACTCTACAATCTAACCAAATTGATCTACTTCCTACCCCCTACAAAGAAGATTTTGTCTCCCATCACTTTTTCCTTTCCATAGGCCATACTCCATGTCTGAAATGACTTACTCCTGATGTCTGCCTCTTAGGAATTGCTGACTTTCTTCAAAATTCAGCTCAGGTACTATTCCCTGCATCAGAACTTCCTAGCTGCTAGCATTCCTCCTTTCCTTATTATCTTCTCATAGAATGGAAGGTCCTTGAGCACAGAAACTTTCATTTTTGTCTTTGGATTCCCATTGCCCATCATAATAACCATCTAGTGATAGGTATTTAATGAATATCTGTAGATTGATTAAAGTAAAAATTCCTTGTGAGAAGAAATGAGAAGAGAGAGAAAAGGTAAGGAAATGGAAGAGAGGGTCAAAGGTGGGACCATTAACCCTTGAGTTATCAGAACAGAATGTGCTTTGGGGCAGGATATTGTCATTTGATAGATCAGACATTTTCAATGTCAGTGCTAAACTAATATAGTGTATCACCCAACTCCAGACCAACAGTATTTGAATGCTTGTTTTTTCCTAGAGCAGTGGCAGCATGCAATCACTTACAAAGTATGTGTGGTCATGTCCATTCATTTTCATATCCTCCATGGAGTCTTAAGATTACCCCAAATATTATACTCATCAGCAATTGGCAATATAAGATTTATGTAAAGATCTTGAAGAGTAGATAAGTTTACTAGTGTAATGTAGGTGTAGTATTTCTCTTGGTTTCCCCCTTCCACATCCAATGTGGCAAATAGAGGTGATTCCTCAATAGGGAGGCTCTGGAATTATACTCACTCATAGAGGAGCTTTATGACTACTATTCACAACTCTAGCCTTGAGCTCCTACTATTGCACTTCAATTTTAAATACATCAACCAAGAAGATAGCATTATTCTTAATCGTGAAACATTTAAATAATAATAGTCATGTATATAAATGTAAATATAATAGTCACTTATATACCAGTCACTGGGTTAAGCTCTTTACAATCATCTCATTTTTTTTCACAATAGCCCATAAAACTGAGTCACATTCTCCCATCAATTTACATAATGTCCTTGGGACATGGCCACAAACTTATAAAATACTATCATGGAAGCACATGAGTAGGAACACCCATGTGTTTTGCAAGATCAACTACTAATGGACTTAATTTCTTTGATCTTCTTAGGGAATGGATCACATATTACCTGGTAGTTGAAATCTATCAGTCATATCCTCAACAAGCAATTATGGGGATACACAGAAAGTAAGAAAAAATTGACTTTCTTTGTTCTCTTGCTGGATATATAGCCTATTCTATGTTAATTCCTACTCTTGGGCCACTGAAACAGGAGCTCTTTTCATGAAAGGGAAGACTGTAACTAGGATCTATAACACTATTCAGATGAGTGAGCTTCCTTGACCAAACTCTGAGGTAGTGATAGTTCTCTCAGAAAAACTATTCCCTGTAAGTCTGGAATCTATAGAGTTGTTCAAATATGGTGACCTTCTCATAGGTGTCATTTTAAGTTGTAGTGGCATTAAAGATAAAGGAAGTTTAGTTTATCCTTTCCCCAGCCAACTCTTTAAATAGCAAAGGATTCTTTCCTTCAGTTAGTTCTTTTAAACAGGAGGATTTTCCTTCAATTAGTTCTTTTAAACAAGAGGTCTTTCCTCCAATCCGAGCAGCTCCCATCAGCATCTCCAGAGCTTACTTTCCTATACTCAGCTGGATTTAACTTGAATCAACTGTACTTCTCATCTCCTTTCTCTACTGTTTCAAACTTACTATATTCGGCTTTTGTGGTTTCGTTGCTCACTGACCTCCATGAGCTCTAGGTAAAGTCTCCTAGTATGAAGTGATTCACCTCTACCTTAAATTGAGAACAAAATTCTTTTTTTTGGTCAAATTCATCAAAAATAGTAGACAATGTACAATTGCTCCTAATTAACAAAAAAAGTTTAGTTATTAGGATTTCTCAACAACAGTCATTTGTAAAAGAGCTGATGGGAAAGATTATTTGGTCATCTTTAATCAGAAAGTCCTTTTTCTCTTGGTGGCTACTATCTCTCAGTTTCTCTTAGATCTATGTTCCTGCCCAGCTACTGAAAGGCAGCTTTCTCAGAAGTTTCTCACAAAATGTCTTCCCTCCCCTTCCTCACCCCTTTCAATAAGTCTAAATAAGAAAGGGTTTCTGCTTTATACTAGCAGAGTCAAAATTCTTACTTCAACACAACTTCTGGGCTAGACATGAATGACATCTGAATGGCAACATACAGGAATAGATGCCTTCCATCCTTCAGGTAGAGTAAATGCTCATGAGACCATGGGGTGGTGGGGATGGTGTAGGAATTTAGGTTATCTATTGTGTTATCTGGGGGCGGGGGTGGAGTAGGAAGTTAGATTATGTGTTGTATCTTTTAAGATTTAGGAATAAGCAAGGATTTTTTCATTAACCAGCTGTTGATTCTTCTTTATCCACCTTCTTCCCAGTAGTCAAAAATACAAAACAATGCAACTACCCAAATACACGTTTAATATTTAAACCTCCTGTCACAAGGAATTGCTTTGGTTTGACTTGAATCTCCGATACGGGTCAGGGGGAACCCATTATGTCCTCAGTATTATGGTCCTCAATTCCACAGTGAGAGATGGAATACACTTCAGGGTAGACCATAAATCTGACCCGGGATGATAGTTCTTAAGGTGGAGAAACTAAGCTGGAGCAAACACCCTAAGGACTCCATGAAGTGTAATTTCAAATTGATGTGGCCTCTCTATAAAAGAGTGAGAGAAAACAATGGCAAACAGACTGATGTATAGACATGTGGTGCATTTTAACAGTTTGAGCTTTAAGGATAATGGGTACTAAGAAACAAGTTTGGTATGAATAATGAATTGGACTTTTTTGTAACTCCCAAATGGTGCTATAGCTGTAAATCTGGTGGGTGTGTTCAGCATGGCAAGGACCTCTGCCAGCACCTCAGTTATCTCAATCACACCTGAGCCTGTGGATAATAATTCCATCAATTGAATTCTGTGAGGGGTGGGAAACCATGGGGACACTAAACCTTGCTGAATATTATAGGGTCAGCTAAATGATTAGAGGGCCGAGTGTGGAGTCATGAAGACCTGCTTCAGATCAATCCTCAGACACCTACTGATTGTGTGACCCTGAGCTAGTTAGTTAACTTCTGTTTGTCTCAGTTTCCTCACTTAAAATGAGGATAACAGCATCAACCTCCTAGCGTTGTTGTGAGGATCAAATGGGTTAATAATTGTAAAGTATGTAGCAAGTGTCTGTCACATAGTAAGCACTATATAAATCTTAGTTATTATTATTGTTACGCAAGGAGGGTAGTCACTAAAAGGCATTGATGAAGATCATGAGACTTTCTGAACACAGAAATTTAAGAGGAGGCTAGATGACTCTTAGATTTAAATCAGATCATTGTTGTCCTGCCTGGGGGGTTCATATTCAATGTTTTCCTCTAAGGCCCTGCTCAGGAACCACCTTCTATATGAAGACTCTCCTGATTACTTCTCCTTCCTACCTCATACCCCCAGGAACAAGTGCTCTCTTCACCATCTTCAAATCTTCCTAGAGTACTCTGTTTGGATCTTTCCTTTGCCCTAATCACATCTTTCCTTATAGCATACTTATTGGTATACATATCTATCCCTGGTAAACAGACTACTGGAGGGCAGGGATTATTTGGATTTTCATGTTTATCCTTGGCTCCTGGCATGATGCTTTTATACACTAGATGCTTACTAATTTGGAATACCAATAAAGAAGCCTCTTCTTACCCTGTGGGTCTGGAATTGTCACATTTAGTAATGTGATTAAGAATTATGAACCACCCAAACAAAAGAGATGGATTATTTATTATTTATTATTTAATCCTCCTCTCTCTCTCTCTTTCTCTCCCCCCTCTCTCTCCCTAGTATTAGAGGAAGAAATATTTACCTTCTTGTTGTTTGTCCTTTGTTCTTGAAGAGGATCAATGGCATCACAACGGTAATGTCTTGACTTTTGAGTAAACTGAATTTATGTGAAGCAGAGCTGCGCAAAGCCATTAACCTCACTTTTTCCTCCTATAGAGGGACATAAAGAAGGCAGCCTCTTTAGAGGACATGGTCATCTTGCTCTGAAAAATAGTTTATCCAGAGGCTTTATCTCCCCACAACAAACCTACTAACTCATATTCAGCATGAGATAGTTTCTGCAATTTTAAAGTGCTTAGCCAAAGTGCTTATAGTATGTAAATACATTGTTTTATACATGCTCAGAGTACCTGACCACTCTTATTACCACCCCTGCCACTCATGGTTTAATATCATGCCCTTAACTGGCTTGTGATGGTTTATCATTCTGAGGTATTTCCATCAATTTACATCCTTGGGTTAGGTCCCTAGAGGACATCTGATACTCTCAGGTTCCAGATGGGTCTTCACCTCCTCATGCTATCATTCATAAGTCTTCTTCAGGGAGTTTATCTTTAATAGCAAATGCATATGAGTGACACAAAACAATGCCATATACTATAATAACACAATAAGAACAGCACTTAAAAAACATTCACTTTATAAACCTGGGGCTCACTTTCCCACAAATACATGTATAGCATGTAGAACCAGGGCCAATCTTTTCCTGGCCAGTGGCCAGATTCCCTTTTCTATTAAGGAAAGACAAGCTCCTTCACACTTTGTTAAAGGATGACAAGATGTTAACGCTTCTTTTACTTGAATATATTCATATCTCATTTTTCACTTTTCTTTGCCCCTAGCTTTCTGTGATTATATCAGTTGGGGGAGTATGTGGGAGGTGCAAATCCCCTCTTGCTTATTCGCATGGACACATATAAATATAAGTGTGGGTATGAAAGAAGACCTGAGTTTGAATACTACCTCTAATACACCTGCCCTTTGAACCTGGTCAAGAATCTTAACTTCTTGCTGTCTCGGGCAAACTTCCAAGGCTATAAGTTAAAGATAAAGGATGTACTTGTGATTTCAACAGTAGAGAGAATTCCTAGATGAAGAAATTCCTTATAATAACATTTTTAGTCTTATACTCTTAAAAATCATATGAAGACCTCCCCAATGAACTTTTGTTTCTGTGAGCTATTATTATGAGGAATGTATCTATCAGTATTTATCATATTAGAAATTAGAATGTCATAGTATTATTATGAAAAAAGTTTTGATCCTTTGATCTCCTGAGAAGGCCTCAGGATTCTCTGTCTTGAGACTTCTTTCATATGTCAACAGATGCCTGCTGTGTAACAAATATACTGCCCCCCCCTTCAACCCCACTTCCTACCCAACTTACATTCTCTCAGAGAATCTCAGAGTTGATAGGGATCCTAGAGACTATCGCATCCAACTACTAACCAAAAGATTCCCCCACTATAAAATACATTCTAAATGACCATGCAACTGTGTTTTAACACAGAAGCAGAGATACACAACCTACATATGCATATGCACATATGTATATATTATATTTATATGTATTTATACCTATATATTCATATCCTGCTATATATTATATAATTTACATGTATATGTAATATATATATATATAAATTTGTGTATTATACCTACACATACATATTTTGCCATCATATATTAGCATATATTCATATCTAGTTATATATCTTCTCATGCATATATATTTACTTCTCTATATATTACCATATACATGCATATAGTACATTTATATATACTTATAAATTTATATCTATATACATATCTTACCATATTTATATATAGATTGCTATATTAATATCTATATACATGAATTATATATTTATGTATAATATTCATATCTTATATATTTTGTGCTGTTCAATATATATGAGAGCATATATGTATATATATATATATATATATATATATATATATATATATATATATATGAGAGCAGTATGACAAAGAGCATAGATTGCTGCTTCAGAGCCATGAGACCTGAGTTGAAAGTCTTATCTCCAAGAAGTACTGACTGTATGACCCTGGACAAGTCACTTAACCTCTGACTGCCTCAATATTCTTATCTATAAAATGTAGATAACAGAATATACCTCCTAAGATTGTTGTGAAGATAAATGAGATATTTGTAAAGAACTTTGCAAATCTTTAAGTGATATACAAATGACAGCTATTGTTCTTGTTATTATTATTAGCTTTTGCCAAGTTGTTTCCCAAGAAATATCTTATATACCCTTCAGCCCTCAAATTCCCAAATTGCTTAGGATAGTTTGATGGGCAGCTAAGTGAAATGATGAATAGAGTACCAGGTATGGAGTCATGAAAACCTGAAGTTCATATCCAGCCTCAGATACTTTCTACCTGTGAGACCATCAGCAAATTATTTAACCTCATTTTTGTCTCAGTTTCCCCAACTATAAAATGGGGATAATAGCACATTCCTCTCAGGATTATTATGAGAATCAGATGAGGTGGTACTTGCATATATTTGGCACTTAATGCTTTTATTCCATTTTAGCCTTTCACATGCTCATATATAGCTTTCTGAATTAGCAGAATCTGTGGAGCAACCCAGAACACACCTCTCCATGACACTGGAGACATTATGGTGTATTGGAAAGATCACTGGACCTATTCCTAGCACAGACCTGAGAGGACCTCCCATTCCCTACTCCTTACTAGCTTTGTGATCATGAGCAAATTCTTTCATTTCTCTGATCCTCAATTTCCTCACCTGCAAAAAAGGGCATAATTTTGTCTGTACTAATTATTTCAAATGGTTGTTGTGAAGATAAAATGAGACAATATATACAAAGAACTTTGCACATCCCAAAAGCATTATAAATGTCAGCTATTATCTTTATTATGTTTATGAGCTGTTTTGGGGTGATTTTGGTGCTTCTTAGTCAGGAGTTGGCTATGGCAATGATTGTGTCAGCCTGCTAGAGATGAGGCCTCACCATGAAATAGGAAAACTCTTTTCTCTCTTTACTCTTGTTCTCTGTGGCGAATGGGTGAAATGATATGATGAGTTAAACCTGATTTACAAGAAGTTGTACACATCTATATGAACTTGGCATGAATTATGAATGGCATTTCCTGAGAACGCTGCAGAACTACTATAATTTTTAAAATAAATTTCCTTCTGTCATTTACAATATATTTCTGTTAGACTCGTGCAGTGGCTTTCCTAGGTTTCATCTCTTTCATAGTCAAATTAAATCAAATAAAGCATCATTGGGGATTTGTTTGTTGCTTTGTTTAAAAAAATGTGACAATTTCAGCAGGGTGGGAGGTTGTCCAGCTCTTTTGGACAAGCCCTTTTTGGACATTCTGCTTTTCATAGCAGTGTTGTCATTGTCTTTTATGAATGACCCTGGCTTTGATCCATGGCTTCTATGTGCCTCAGTTTTTTCCTTCTGCAAGATGAAGATGGAGAATTAGTTTGCCTGAGTATGCTGTGGGAGTAGAAGCCCCATGATTGATATTAGTCTTTTGTTCTCAAAGAAGGCCATGACATTAGGAAAATGATGCCATGACATGCACATGAATTGGATTGAGTGAGGGGGTGCTTTGCCAATCGCCAGCCTCACTTTTTCCTTTGGAACCATGTGAGTTCAATGGCCAGATATGGCTCAGAATGATTGCAGATGGTCCTGCATGCAATGGGAGACCTTGGCCTTTTAAAAGTATTGACTTTCCCAAGTTACAGTTTGACTGAGGTAATGCCCATTCAGGTAGAAGAGAGATGAGGAGAAGAGGCCCCATATACACAAAGTGAATATGCCACAGTGGTAGTGAAAGAATTTGGGATTATGGTTAAAAAGAAAGATCTGTTGGCACAAATGGTCAGTATCATCAGAGAAGACATGGATCATGGTTCTGCAACTTTCATTTTTATTATTTCTGCACTAATCATTGACACAGAAGGATGTGGGAGTAGTAGGGGAGAATAGAGAATATTGAGGAGAGAGAGAGAGAGAGAGAGAGAGAGAGAGAAATTGATTTAGCTAGCTAGTGCCTTTTATATGCATTTAGATCTACTACAGCAGTCATTTAAAAGGCACTTCACCATGTAGCAACCAGCCCCAGAATTTTATATGTTCTGGATTGAAGAGCTTGGGTCCTCCCCCTGATATATCAGCATAGACTTCCAGGAGCACAGTCACCAAATATCTATGAAGAGCACTACATTACACTGAAGTAGGTGTCATTGGTCACATGCTCATTATGCCTAAATAGCTAAAAATTCATAATGAGATTACCAGTTAGGCCTTCAAGGCCAGCTAGTCCAACCCAATGTTTTACCAATGAGGAAACATTCCCAGGAAGGTTAAGTGACTTTCCTAGGATCACCAAGTCAGTTAGTGTTTGAGGAGAGGTTTAAACTCATATTCCCCTGCACCTTAGAACTTTTCATCACATCCCTTTAAGAAATATTCATTATTTTTGATGGAAATCATTCCAAAACGTATTATGTACTTCCTTGCCATCTTAAACATGGAATAATTAATATAATTTAACTTTTTCAAAAAAAATTGTCATCATATACCATGTTGTAATAGAACTTTGTTTTCAGGAGTTACTGAAGCATGCAAGACTGTCTTCCTTTATACTAAAAATGGTCCCCAGTGGACTTGCTTCTATTAATTTTTCTCCTTCTTTCTTTGTTATTGTTGCTCAGTAATAGTCAATTCTTTGTGACCCCATGAACCATATTGTCCTTAGGATTTTCTTGGCAAAAATACTAGAGTGGTTTACCATTTCTTTCTAAGGCAAACAGAAGTTAAGTGACTTTACTCAGAATCACATAGCTGGTAAGGGTCTGAGAACAGATTTTGACTCAGGTCTTCCTAGATTCTAAAGCTTTATCTACTGAGCCATCCAACTGCCCCCCATCCCTAAAATAATAGCTAACATTTATATGACACCATGCCCTAGAAATATAACTAAATAATTTTACAAATATTATCTTATTTGATCCTCACAAGAACCCTAGAAGATAGGTACTCCTGTTGTCCCTATTTTACAATTGAGGAAATGGAGACAAAAAGAGATTCAATGACTTGGCCAAGTTACACAACTATGACCTGAGTCTGGACTTGAACTCAAATCCTCCTGATTCCAACAAGCATTTATAAGCACTATCTTCTGAACCATGAGGATATAGAAACAACAGTGAAACAGGTCTTGCCCTCAAGGAGCTTATATTCTATTCCTCAGTTGCAGTTTTTCAGTCGTAGCATTTATATTTATTTGTTGTTTTTAATCTGCTCTGGGTTAGGAAACTAGATAATCAAGGTTCAAATAAATGGTTCTCTCTTGCAGGGATGGGTTAGAGTAAGTTTGAAGGAGTTCTCAAGTGCTGATTTTTAATTTTATGTTTGTGTGAGGAGCATTTACACCTTAGAAATTGGCTAACACTCAAAAACAGGGCTAAATTTATTGTTGATTGTCTACACCTAACAAAGTTCAATGGAAAAATATTTAATACAGATTTATCTTAAAAATGTGGTGTGCCTCCACCCCACCCCCCAGGAGAGCTGGTTGTTAAATGTTTTATCAGCATACCATTCCAGGTATTCACATGAACTATTTGTGCCTGACCTGTGGTAGAGCTTCTATTGGTCTGATCAGCTACAATCAGACACATTGTAACTTGTTTCTAATATAGTGCTGTTATTTGGTCTTCTTCAATAATGAAGGACAAGAATCAACCGACTACCAGCACATCCCTATCTGGAGATATAGTCCACGGATTACATTGCCATTGGCATCTATGTTGATGTAAAAAATCATAATTAGTATCTTTATTATGATACTTTATCACAGGAAAAAAGAAGCATGAAGTATGTAGGATGATATAGGATTTTCAGAAAACACTTTGTTGGGTTTTCAGTCTCAGATTCTCCCTCTTATGTGTTTAGTATTGTATTCCTTCCATGGAAGAAGGAAAGGATAATAGAATTAGCAAAAAAGCCAAGAGAACTGCAACCAAATATCAAGATTAAAGGGCATATTGGGGAGAAGTGGAGGCTAAGATGATAGTTAAACATGTTGAAATTTGAGTACTGTCATTCTAGGTCAAATCTTGCCCTGTATGATCTACTTTGGATAGAAAAGGAAGGAAGGAAGGAAAAGAAAAAATGAACAGTATGGTCTACTTAAAGCTATATTCAGGTTCCAGATACTTCTTGAATTAACATCTATTTAAACCTACCTGAACCCTCATTTGTTATCCATTTTTACTGAACTAAACCAGATAATATGTTAAACAAATGGCAATTATTAAACAGAGACTCAAAATAAGCAATAATGAAAGACAGCCCCCATCCCTTTCCCCAACATATTCACAGGATTAAGAGAGGTGGAAGTAAATTAGCCAGCGATATTTTATTAAGGCCTACTTTATATCAGGCACAGTGCTAATCTGGGAATACAAGTGGAGAAATGGAAAGAAAAACAGCCTCTGTCCTCAAGGAACTTACCTTCTAATGGGGGGAAGAAGATAATAGGAAGTTGAAAATGGGAGGGAGGGGGGAGATGACACAAAAGTTAGGCAGAACAGGAGGACATGATAGAGGCAATTGGAGACAACCTGGAGAGGAATGAGATAGTTGATGTAGACACTTGCTTTACATGGAGGTTCTGGAAGGACCCTCTAGATTGAGAGAGGCCAAAAGGGCAGAGGGTAATTCTAATGTATGAGTTCCAGGACTGGTGAGGAAGGAAAGTCTTCTAGATGAAAAGGACTCCCTATTCCAATACACTGAGATCGAAAATAGATCATCCTCCATGGAGAATGGCAAACAGGCCAATTTGGCTGAATGGAGAAGTCCCTCAGAAAGAGTAATCTGATGAAAGTTTGGAAATCTAGGTTGGGACAAGATAATGAAAGGCTTTGATGCCAAAGGCATTTTTGTTTCCTCTTAGAGGTAATAGGAAGCCACTAGAACTTGAACTGGAGTTGACATAGTCACTGTGCTTTAGGGAGAGCTATTTGGCAGCTGTGTGGAGAATAAATTGAAGAGGGAAGACTGGAGAGAGGTAGACGATTGTTTCAACAGTCCAGATATAAGAAATGACAATGACCTTTATCGAGGGGGAATAGGATTAAGTCTATAGAAAAGGACAGATATGTAATAAAGGTGAAAGCAATAAGACTTGGCAACTGACAGCACCAAGCTGTTGGTTCTTTGTGTTGTTTTGTTTTTGGGTAGAAAGCATAAACCGATTCAAACAGGGTTTAAATATATGTAACAAATGGTAGAACTATAAATATATACTAAGAGGAGCTGGGTCAAGGTTGGCTTCCAAGGGAACCTTTCAGTAGAGCATGTCACTTGGGACAGCCCTTGGCAACAGTATACTAAGTAAGCATGACTCTCTTGGCCTGACCCTATGGTGATGCCTTTGTTCTTATTATAGCAAAATTTATTAGCAAATGCTTCTGGAATGAAAAGCAAATCCTTCTTATAAGGGTGAACCAATACTCCCTGGGGCAGGGTCTTTGTGACCAATGCAGCGTCTGTCTTTCACCGTCCAATTTGCAGGACTCAGGAACTAAAAGAAAGCTGTTTTGAATGCCTTCCTATTTGAAAAATGTTTAGTTAGTCCCCCAGTACATCTCATGCTTCAATGCCCTGTGCCTTTGAAGGGAAATGTTTATCTTCACAAAGAAATAAAATCAAATCAGGATACCCACATTTTCTTGGTTCAGATGATGCTGTAGAGTCTCAATGCAAACCCATTAGTAACCAGAATGCCTTCCAACCTCACTGACAGTGGCCCTCGAACCCCTAGTATCTGAACAGGGAGCTTTTGCCAGGGTGGGAAAGAGGCAGTCCACTCTGTGCTAGAGCCCCTAGGGTCTGACCAAGACGGAGTTCCCAAACTGTCAAGGGATTGTTAAAGAGCTGAATGATAAGCACACCTCAGCTCCTGACTGGTCTGATGTAAATGATGTTATTAGCCTAGGCTTTTCTTGTATCACAGCTTCCCTTAATCTTTTAATCATGATTCCCTAGGAATAGCCCAGAACTTCTTCCCCAGCAGAACAATTTAAAAACAGAATAGAAAGAACATGAGTCATTATTTTCTTTTTTAAAGATGTTATGTTGACTGTGGTGATGGTGGTGGTAGTGTTGGGGAAAGGGGAGTTAAAAGTCTTTTTTCCTAGTTTTATCCACACTTTGGGAAACTATTTTGATTCTACCCCTCCTCCCACTTAAATTCAATTCACTTGCATGTCATGGCATCACAACTCTGATATCAGAGTCCTATTTGAGAATGGAGGTCAAAGAACACAAACAACTCTACTTCTCCTCTGCTAAGATATTTAGGAAGCCCCTACTTTGAAATGGGCTACCCAAAGTCAGAAGTAGTAATTGCCAGACCTCCTAGATGGGAGAAATACCAAATCTTCTCGAATTCTATCTCATATAGGATCTTGAGTTCCATACACTGTGATGAGATCTTAAGTCCATTCCTTAGTCCATGAACCAAAGGATCAGAACTCCTCTAGAGTTATAATGTTGGTAACTTAATGACTGGTCTCCTAGATATCAAGAGTTCTTAACAAGTTTGGTGCCATGGACCCCTTTGGGGTTTCTAGGGAAACTTATGGTTCCCTTCTCAAAATAATGTCTTTAAATGTATAATACATAGGATTGCCAAGGAAACCAATTATATTAAAAAGCAGTTATAAAAGTTGATGAACCCTAAATTAATAATTTCTGAACTAGAAAGAATTAAATATCCTTTGGGGTGGGGAGCAGAGGGTGTCTGGTATTCATTGAGACAATGGTATTTAGCATTCTCTCCTTCAAGGCATGAGCAAACCATCAGGGTAGTGTGGGACCCCTCAGTGAGTTATTAATGCCACTTGGTGGTCAAATTTCATTAGATCGTCATAACAACATTTTTAATGGGTACTACCAGCATTATCATCCCCATTTTAGAAATGAGGAAAATAAACTCAGGCTTCAAGTGATTTGCCTATAGTTGCACTGGTTTTGTTGTTGTTGTTATTTTAAAGCTGTAAGAGATATATTGGATTAAATTCACAAGCATCTCATAATTTGTTGTGACTGGGGATACAAAGGGGGAAAAAAACCACCAAAGCAATTCCATTATCAAGGAATTTACAAATTCCACTGAAATGTGACCTATTTTTATTATTGCTCTTCATTTCTCCAGACCCACCATTTAGTGTGGGTACCTTGTGTCTTGCACACTGTATCTTGTACATTGTAGCACTCACTTGATTTGGGATGGCTGGGGAACACCAGGGGAACCCACCCGGAGGGGTTAAGGGGCTACAATGGCTATAGGGACTTTCGTGGAAATGACTATTTCATGCTGGAGCCATTCTAAATGGACGGGGTCAGACTTGCAGTATCACGTGAAGAGCTTCCTTGCTCAGTAAAATTTCAAGGGCTCCCTAGTAAGTGTAGGATAAAATGCTAACTCTTTGGAATTTAAAGTCCTTTACAAGTTGGGTCCATCCTATTTTCCCAGGATTGTTGCCTATACTCAATCCTTTTAACCTACTTGTTATTCCCAACACTTGATATCTCATATCCAGTCTCTATGCCTTTTCCCAGTCTGTCTTCCAGGCCTGTAGTTCACTCCGTTTTTTTAAGAACCCTAGTTTCCTCTAAGACTCAGATCATGTGCCATCTCCTATTGTGAGATTTTCCTAATGCTCTTTATTATCAGTGCTCACTCCTTTATTCCCAAGTTATATATATATATATATATATATATATATATATATATATATACATATATATATATATATATATATATATATATATATATACACACACATATATATATATATTTCACCCTGACCCCCACCCCATAGAATGTTACTCCTTGAAGACAGGCATTATATTCTTTGTTTTGTCTCCATATCTCTATGACTTGTACAGAGCCTTTAACTTGGAAGGTACTTAATTAATGCTTTTTGGATTGAGTTGGAGGCCCACAGTTTCCATAGTTATTTGTGGAATCAGGGCACCACCTGTGATCCCAGGGAGATAGCCAAGTTAAAATGGGTCATGGTGAATGGGATTCATGGTTTCATGAGAAATATTGATTTTTTTTCAAAAAAAGGAAAAAATGCATCCTTTCAGAAGCATCAAATAAATATGAGTTGTTGGCAAAGAACATTTGCCTAAGATTGCCCAAAGGCTTCCTGAGAGACTAAATGTAATTTAGAAATAAAATCTTTCTAGAATCTCATTGAGATCTGGGAAATACAGAAGGTCCTCTTGGAGCATCTATAATGTGGCATTAATAACCAAGCCTTTTCCATTTTTAACATCAATTTTCCTAAAAGTTTGGATTAGTAATAGAATGTACACCTTAAGGAAAGAAAAGGAAAGGGTGTTATACAGCGGATCAGATTAAGGAAGGAATAAAGGAAAAAAGACAAGGAAACTTTGGCTCATATCCCAGTAGCCTCAGGTGTTGTGTGTCTGAAGGTAACGAGAACTCATGGGGAGTCAGTTTGACATAATTGATAATGAGCTGGACTGAAATCAGATAGAACTAGATTCAAATCTCTCCTCAGATACTTGCTGTGTGATCTTAAGCCAGTTAGTTAAAATCTCTTTGAGCTCCAATCAGTCCATCAGTAAACATTTAAGTGCCTACTATGTGACAGACATGCTTACCATCTGATGCTAACATGTATATGTACATAAAGCCTCCAACTTCTTTTTCTGGAGAATGAGGAGAATTGTTGGGAGGCTCATGTGATATTTTATATGTCAAATTTTTGCACCCATTTAAGTTCTGTACAAATGAGTTGTTCTTATATTGTTTAATTATTATTCCTTCTGCCATTTATCCACAGTGAGAAGTTTCTATGTAACCACTCTACCTGATCAATGTTTACCCATCAGGGTTCTAAATTGAAGAATGGAAGCCAGGCTTCCAAATACGATATGGATCTGTCCTCATAATGGAGTTTTTTAAAGTTTATTTATGCCTCTGAAGGATTCAGTTGTCAGCATCTTCTGACACACCATAGAATTCTAGAATCTCAGAGTTAAAATCATCCTCAGATGCCATCAAATACCTGTGCAGGAATCACCTCCATATGATCCTTAATAATTTGTCATCAGGCTTCTACTTAAAGCTTCCTAGCAATAGGAAATTCATTAACTTTTGAGAAAACCTATTCTCCTTTTCGACTCCTATAATTGTAAGGAAATTGTTCTTTTAAATTTCCCAGAAATCTGGCTCTACACCTTCAGCCCACTGCTCTTGGTAATGCTCTATGGGGCCAAGTAGGATAATCTAATCACTCTTGCATATGATACCCCTGCCAATTCTTGAAAATTAAATATCACAAATGCCTCATCATAGTTTTTCTACTTTGGGCTTCAGTTTCCTAGATCCTTCAGCCACTCTCCATTTGGCATGGTTTTTAGCCCATTGAACATCCTGAAATTGTTCTCTGAACATATTTAATACACCTGATGATTAAGGACCTACCAGGTGTAAGAGATTGTACTAGGCTGATCTAGCTTGCCGGTGATGTGGCTACAGAGCTCCATGATTCTAACCAGTATCCATCCATGACAGAGTTCAAATGAACTTGAACCTGCCTCTTCTTCTGACCAGATGAGTAAAAGAAATAATGCAAAGAACTTCATAAATTTGAAAGAACCAGCTCTTCCTCCTAAATATTATGCTTCTATCAATATAGTCTGAGATCAATAGGAGAGATGCAAAATGACATAATGGATATAAATCTGATCTCAAGAGTCAGGAAGACTTAGGTTTATGTCCTGACCATGTGACTTTGGGCAAGGGTCCAGTCAATGCCTTCAGGTAGCTAAGCAGTTGCAGAGGGTGTTTCCTCACTGGGAATTAGCTCTACTAATAAACTCACAAGTCTGGTCCAAAACCAGCTCATTTTATCTCTGTTGACTACCATATCACACACTTGAGTTATATTAAGTATGATACTCAAGTGGAGGGTATCATATATTTTTCAGGCCCAACTGTCCCTTTATAACCCCATTTGGGGTTTTCTTGGCAAAGATACTGGAGTAGTTTGCCATTTTCTTCTATTGTGTGAAACAAAAGCTAAGTGATTTGCCCAGGGTCACATAGCTAGGAAATGTCTGAAGCTAGATTTGAACTCAGTTCTTCCTGACTTCAGACCCAGTGCTCTCTCTACAAAGCCACCAGCCATCTCCATATTCTATTGGTCTCTATTAAAATTCATCCTATTAGGCTCATTGAAATCCATTGAAATCTTTTTAGATCTCAGTTCTGTCATCCAGTATGGTAGTTTGTCCACCCACCTCCAGACCATTCATAGATCTATTGGACACATTACTGTGCTTCCATTGAAGCTATCAGAGAAAATGTGGTACAGTGTATTTGGATTTAGAATCCCTGGCTTTGAATTCCAACTCTGCTATAGAAACCTCAAATTTCAAGAGTTGAAAAGGACTTCTTCAGGCATCTATTCCAGTCCATACCTGTCTAAGGATCCATTCTACAACATGTACCCTTCCTTGGATTGAAGTTCTCATTAAAAGACAAACCCATTACCTTCCAAGGGAGCCCATTACTTCTGGGATAGTTAGAAAGTCTTTTATACCATCTCCTCTGAGTAACTTTCCCAACTCCCATTTATGTTGGACAAACAGGTTCTCAATGGAAGGTCCTTCAGGATTCTCAGGGTTACCCGATGGTTATTGGGGTTTTCAGTATTATTGATCATAAAGTTCCACCAGAGTATTCCCCATTGATTATCGGTTGGTTTTCAGAAAGAATAACTACTAAGCTGTTATAGCAAGAACAGTTGTTACAGAAATATACTCCCAATCTGGAAACACATTCTCCTTTTATATTGGTCAGCATGTAGTATAATGGATAGAGTACTGGGTTCAAATACAATTAAAGATAATTTCTCTCTGCATGATCCTGGGGAACTTACTTAATCTCTGTTTGTTTAGTTTTCTCAAATGTAAAGAACGGCTAGATGTTGCAGTAGATAGATAGATCACTGGCCTTGAAGGAAGGAGGACAGAACTTTGAATCCAGCCTTGGACATTTACTGCCTGTGTGGCCTTGGGCAAGTCACTTAACTCTGCTTTGCATCCAGGGCCATCTACAGTCATCCTCATTCTTATCTGGTCACTGGACCCAGATGGTTCTGGAGGAGAAAGTGAGGCAGGTAACTAGGTGCAACCCCCTCAAATACAATTCATGTGCTTGTCAAGGCATCACCTCCTTGATAGCATGGTCTTCTTTGAGAATGAAGGACAAACATTATTATTATTATCATCATCATCAAGTATAAAGATACACACACACACACACACACACACATATATACAACAGCACTTACCTTGTAGGTTGTTGTGAGGATCAAATGAGATAATATTTGTAAAGGGCTTAGCACAATGCTCAGATGCATAGTAGATAGAAATAGGACCAGCTATTGCCAAAGTCTTTGGGTTGAGCATTTCACTGAGGTCTAAGGAGAGATATGAGATTTAGATGGTGATGGTGGTAATTTGATGCAGCTGATATACACTGGCTTGCTTACCTTTCTCCTAATCAGTGCCTTGTGACTTCAGTAATTTGAGGTAAGAGACAGTCATAGCAACTAATAGGACCAGAAAGGGATTCTTGTAGGTAGTGGCACATAAATCGAGTCTTAAATAAAGCTAAGGATTCTAAGAGGCAGAGATGAGGAGGAAATTCATTGACCCATTGTTGACCACTCTTTGGATCTAATCATTCTACTGGTTTTCACTCCAACAGCATTGCCATCTCATTTCTATATTTTCCTTTTGTCTGCAAAAATATGGAAGGCTACCCAACGTTTAGCTCAAATTCATTTATACCAGGTCTGTACATCCCCACCCTGGTAAGAAAGTGGTTAGTCTAGAATGACTTGTTCATAATGAAACTTTGCTGACTTGTACAGATCACTACTTCTCTCTCTAAGTGCTTCTAAACCAGTTTGTAAATGAAGCATTCTGGAATTTTGCCAGTATCACAGTAAAACTTACTGGCCTACAGTTTGATTAATTTATCCCCTTTCCCTCTTTGAAAATTGGGATATTTGCCTTTCTCTAAACATGAACCTCTCCCAATTCTACAGTTTTTCATAATTCATTAACATCAGTTCAGCACTGACATCCACAATGTCTTTTGGTTCCTGGAATATAGTTCATTTGGGCCAGATGTCTACCTCCTCTACCTTCTTGGGTTTCATTTCCCTGCTAATTGTGTTCTACTTTATTGGTCTGAAGATCATTCTTCTTGGTAGAGAAATGGAAGCAAAATTGGAAATGAATAGCTCTATCTTCAATCTACTGTCTGTTTTCATTGCCTCTTCTACTACAACAAACAATCTTTTTTTAAATCATCCTTTTGCCTTCAACATGGTTTTCTTAAAGGACTCCCTATAATCCTTGGCATTTAGTTTGAGCTTTGGCATTCAATCAGTCAGATGTTGTGATGCGTGCAAAAGATACAGAATAGGCAAAAAACAGTCCCTGTCCTTAGAGATCTTACAATCTAATGGGAGAGATAACATGCAAACAAATATACATAAATATATATATAGGATAAAAAGGAAATAATTAGCAGAGGCAAGATATTAGACTTGAGAAAGGATGGATATTTATTCCAATAAAAGAAGGGGATTTTAATTGGGACTTAAAAGAACCATGGGAAGTCAGTAGGTGGAGCAGATTCCTGAAGTGTTTGTAAGATCTTATCATCTTTTTGTATTCATCCTCATTTACCTGACCTTGATAGAATCTCTGAAGTTTTCTCTTAATCTGATCTGGATGAAGTTCTTTGCACAACCCCATCCTTCTCTATACCAGGGATTCTTTTTTTAATTTTAATTTTTTTCCCAATTGCATGTGAAGTTTAGTTTGCAACTTCCATTTTTGTAATATTTTGAGTACCACATTTTCCCTCCCTCTCTTCCTTCCTCCCTCCTCATGACAGTGAATAATTTGATATAGATTATACATGTGCAATGATGTTCAACTCATTTCCATATTAGTCATGTTGTTAAAGAAGGATAAGAACAAAAGGGAAAACACATGAGAAAGAAAAAATATACAACATATTTAAAAAAGTGAAAATGGTATGCTTTGGTCTGCATTTAGGCTTCATAGTTCTTTCTCTGACTGTGGATGATAATTTTCCAAAAATTGTCCTTGATCACTGTATTGCTGAGAAGAACCAAATTTAGCATAGTTGATGTTGTTGTTAAGGTGTACAATGATCTCCTGGTTCTACTGACTCCACTCAGTATCAGTTCATGTAAGTCTTTCCAGGTTTTTTTAAAACCCACCTGTTCATAATTTCATATAGAACAATAAAATTTAAATATAGTCACAGACCACAATTTGTTGAACCATTCCCCAATTGAAGGGTATCCCTCAATTTCCAATTCTTTGCCACTACAAAAAGAGCTGCTATAAATATTTTTGTACATATGGGTCTTTTTTATTTTTTTCTGATCTCTTGGGATAAAGATCTAGTAAGGGTATCACTATATCAAAGGCTATACACAGTTTTATAGCCCTTTGGGCATAGTTCCAAATTGCCCTCTAGACTAAAGATCAGGGATTCTTAACCTTTTTTTGTTTCTGGACCATCTTTGACAGTCTGGTGAAACCTGTGGACTCTTTCTCAGAATAATGTTTTAAAATTCATGAAATAAAATACATAGGAGTATAAAGGAAACCAAAGGTTAGTAAAAATAAAGACATAACTTTTTCCCATCCTCATGGACCTCAAGTTAAGAATTCCTGCTCTAGTCATTTTCCTCTTTTATTCTTCATTGGAACAATTTATACTTACATTATCAGAATTTGTTTCTTAAGAACCTTCCATTCCTTTTGAGTAACATCAGATGTGGATGAATTTGAAGGACACCCATGAATAACACATCCTATAATCATTGTACATTTTGTTGTAATATTTGCGGGGAGGGAGTCAGGAACTTCATCCTTTTCTACTTTAGACCATCTATACCAGAATGGCTTGATGTATGGGCAGGGTGGAAGAAAGACGGTAAGATAGGTCTGTGGCTCTTTATACAACATAATTTGCCATTTGTTTTTGGCAATATGTCTTAGTTGGATGTAGAAAGGAAGAACTATGAGAAGAATCTGTCCTTAACCTCACTTTATGTTTCTGTGACATTTGTGAGAGGCAACATGAACTAGCATCCTCTTCTCTTGATTCACCTCCTATACCACTTTCTACCCAACTAGAGATCATACCCTGAAGGAATTTCTGCCCTGTTGTCCTGATTGATGACCACTTCTGCTGGACCATCATTTTAGGAGAACCACAGTCACTATCTCCCATTTCTCTCCATACTCTCTAACCATGTCTTCTTTATTAATTCCCTTACAGCCATGCAGATGTGCCTTCTACCTTTCTAACTCTCACATTCCCAAAGTCCAGTTTTAGTACCATGAACCAATGAATCAAGATCAAATCAATTCTGTCATTGTTCCTGAAGATGAGTGTGTAAATCTGTACAAATAGTGTTCCTTTCTCAATTCCTTAAACCTATCATAATAGATTACTAAACTATGTTGCTTCAATTTTAAAGGAGGCAGCACATTTCCAATTTAAACCAGTTATTGGTAAGTGAAATTTAAATACGAATTACCATTCATTCCCCCTTCCCCCCATCTCCTGAACTACAGCCTAGGTTGCTTCTATTTCCAGTCCCATCCTTTCTGGCAGTTAATGAGATGAATTGTGGGCTCCATACAAAATTTAATAGCAGCTGCTTCTTTCTCTGCCTACTGTACTTTGAAATGATGATGGTCTTATTTGCACAGCAGCCCGAGGTATGAAAATCTGGACTGGAAGGAGCCAGGAGTCTTTAAATTTAACCAGAATCATATGGTTTTTTAGATTGGCTTTTATAAAATATTGTGAGCAGCAGTACCTCTCATGCACTTAACGATTAGCACTGCAAATGGATAAATGATTGCTGCTCACCCTCTTGGCTTTTAATTAATAATACCTCACAGGTGTGGGTGCTACTGGAGGTTTTGTGTTAAATTAATGTTAAAGGGATGAAATTACAAAATGAAACAAGCTTATGGAAAATTAGTGAATAATTAAGTTTTAGAGCTAAGGTGCCTAAAATCAGTTCTAAACAAAAAGAAATGGAAAGTATGGGTCTTGGTGACTTCCAAGCCCCAAGCTTAAATTTTATATTTTCCTGGCCAGTTATGTTATTATTAATTCAGATAGTTGTAAAAAGAACATCTGCCTTCATTTTATTGGATCATATAAGAGAGAGAGGGGGAAAAAAAAACCTAAACTTGGATCTAACCTGAAAAGAAACCTTTTCTAAGCAAATTATTTAGATTCTTTAGGGATCTCCACTAGTGTAGATCACAGCTTCTCTGTGTACTAGCATCTGGTCTGTATCACTTTTGGGGGAGGGGGGTATCATGATCCTGTGGTCAATGCTAGAGATCAACCTCTCTGAACTTAGCAAGGTTGAACCTTGAATGATACCAAGGTCACACTTAAAACTTGGTAAGATCTATCAAAACTTGTGCTGCAGTAGTATGGTCTTCAAGAATCTACACTCACTCCATACATCATAAGAATATCTTAGTGATCTACCAATCAATAGGCACTTATTTTGTGCCTGCTATTTGCTTGAATCTATTCTAGGCACTGAGGATACAAACAAAATGATAATTCCTTCCCTCAAGTAAGTTCACATTTCTGTCAGAGGAGACAAAATGTACATATATAGATATCTGAAAAATATGTCCATAATAAATAAGAGGTAATTAAAATGAAGTGTATCCACTCATACTGGAAGGAATATGAAAGATCTTAGATGAAGGTAGTATTTGAATGGAACTTCAAGGAAAAGAAGAGGTGAGGAGCAAGTGCATTCTAGACGTGGTGATTAATTGCTTAATCATTTTCAGTCATGACTGACTCTTCATAACCCTATTTGGGGTTCTCTTGGCAAAGATATCAGAGTGGTTTGCCATTTCCTCTTTGAGTTCATTTTACAGATGAGGAAGTTGATACAAACAGGCAGAAGTAGCCTATGCAGAGTCACACAACCAGTAAGAGGCCAAATTTAAACTCGTGAAGATTAGTTCTCTAAACTCTAGGCCCTGTACTCTATCCACTGTATCACCTTGTTGCCCATGGGAAATAATAGTTTGTTAAAAATCAGAGACTGAAGATGGAATGCTGTGTGAGGGACATCAAGAAAACCTTGGCTGGAATGTAACTGGAGATGTAACATGAAGAGTTAGGTTGTAAAGAGGTCTAGATAAAAACCAGAGGAGGCAATGGGGAGCTGCTGGAGCTTATTGAGGAGGGGAGGAATGTGGTAAGACTTGTAGTTTAAGAAAATCATTGTTTCTGAGCACAGGGTAGACTGGAGAAGGCAAGGAAATAAGTTAGAGAGCCATTGCAATAGTCCAGGTTAGAGTTGTTGAGGTTGATGCCTGTGTGAATGAAGAATGGCAGAGTTCTGATTTGAAGTCCAAGGATGTGAGTTCAAATCCCAGCTTTGTTACTTACTTCCTAGGTGACCTTCGGTAAATCATTTAATCTCATTGGTTCTGTTTCTCATCTGTGAAATGAGATGCAGACCTAGATGACTTCCAAAGTTTCTTCTAGCTCTAGATTTTGTGACTATCAATGAGGAGGCAATTGTGAGACAAAACCCATCAGATTTAGGAGAACTGGCATTAATTTGTATTTAACTATTGGTCTAAATACACGACTTTTGAAATAGGGATAGAAATATCATCTCTTCAGTATAGGGAAGACCCAGGCGAGGAAATTCCAAATACTAATACTGGTTGTCACCTTCTGTGCAAACTATAATAGGAGAGTTGCTTAGAAAACTTGAGAAGCTAAACAACTTGCCAGGGGTCACTAGATCACTCTAGTCAGTCAGTCAAGAAATATTCATTAAGCACTTTATATCTAGCATAAAGAAATATGGGAAAGACCTTTTGAAGTAGAGAAGAGACAGGTAGACATTTATTAAGCACTTAAAATGAGGCAAGGCCAAGGTCTGCCTTTGTATCCTGGGCCATCTCCAGTCATCCTGATTCATATCTTGCCACTGGACCCAGATGAATCTAGAGGACAAAACAAGACTGCAGTGCACTCTTTCATTTAAATCCAATTCACTTGCATGTCAAGGCATCACCTCCCTGATATCGTGGTCCTTTTCAAGCACAAAGGATAAACATTGTGTTAAGCACTGGAGATAACAAATGCCAGCAAGCAAAATATTTTATTCTAATTTGGGAAAACTGAAAGGGAAGAGGAGGGCAAAGGGGGTGCTGGTAAAGAAGGAAGAAGAGAAGTCTGGAGAGCTGAGAGTGGGCCTTGAACCCAGATCTGTCTTGTTTCTGAGACTGGCTCTCAAATTACTTGAGGCTGCCAATGACTTTATGACATAATGGTTGAAAATAATTTTCCTGCATCTGTTCCAAATGCCTTTCTTCTTTTCTCCATTTGACTGCTCACAGCCACACTCTGACTTCATTATTACAATAACCTGTCGTTTTTAATGAGCCTTCCAAAGCTGTAAATAAGAATGGAAACCTGCGGGTTGAAAAAGCCGATGCTTAGGTGCCCTCAGTGAAGAGAGCTTTCTGAAGAAAAGCTTGTCATCATGGGTGTAGGGCTGCCTAGAGAAATTCTTGTGTCATTAGTGGTATTTTCTTTTATTCTCCAGATAGTTTTCAGACTTAGAGAAGGAGACATTTTCAAGGAGACTTGACAACATTTTGTTAAACCACTTCTGATTCTCATCTCATCTCACACCGAATGACTCCAGCGATAGCATATTTATAACAGCATTTCTGAGATTCAATCATTTAGTAATGGCTCATAATGAACCTCAGACAGACCCTAGCATTTTCAAGAGCATTCTGTTTTCTTTCTTTATTATCCTCATGGTACCTGTTTCACTTGTCCCCCTGACTATTTTCTGGGTGTGATGATCCTGCTTATGCAGGAAAACAATAAGCCAAAACCAGCCTCCTTCTCAATCTTACAGTCTACCTATGGTAACACCCAAGGTGTTTACTCTGAAATGTGCTCTTTGGAACCATTGCCCCTTCACAATGCATACTCCTGCTTCTCTTTCCAGAAATGATTGCTTTTTTTCCACTTTTCTGATGTGTGCAGAGAAATGAGGTGGACTTAAGTCAAAGCAACCTGAGCTTGAATCTCATATTAGATACTATATGACCCTGGGTGAGCTACAATCTCTCAAACTTACAAACTCTCTAACCTCTCTAAGAGTAATTTTCTCATCTGTAAAATGGTCACAATATTGACAACTATCTTAAAGAGTTTTTTGTTTTTTGTTTTTGCAGGAATCAGATGAGATGATATTTATTTAGTGTTTTACCAACCTAAAAGTTAGCTAAATTAAAGTAAGTGCAAATAAAGCAGCTAGCTGAAATGGTCAATAGAAGCTTGGACTTTGAGTTGGGAAGATCAGAGTTCAGATCGAGCCTGACAAATTTACTAGTTGTTTGAGATCTGGGGTAATCATTTAACCTCTTTCTGTCTCAGTTTTTTCATCTGTAAAATGGGGATATTAATACCTACTTCTCAGGATTGTCAGGAGGATTAAATGAGAAAATATTTGTAAAGTGCTTTGCAAATTTTAAGGTACTAGATAAATTCTTTAAAAATAGCTTAAACATTTATAGTGTTTAATAGCTTAAAACTTTAGCTCCTTGTTTTTGCTTGTTCTTTGTATTACAGCACCGAGTGCAGGATTTGGCACAACATAATTGCTTGGTAAATGTTCATTGACTAATACAGAGCATTTTCTGTAAATAGCTTTGTAAAGTCTGTGGTGCAAGAATTATGTCCCCATTTTGCCATGAGAAAATTAAGGTTCAGTGTGGTTAAATCATTTGGAGCAGCTAATTGGGGCAGTTAGAGCTCTTGGTCTGGAGTCTGAAAGTCCCATCTTCCCCAGTTCAAATCTAGGTTCAGACATCTACTAGCTATGTGACCCTGAGCTTAAACCTGTCTGTCTCAGTTTCTTTAACTGTAAAATGAGCTGGAGAAGGAAATGACAAATCATTCCAGTATATCTGCCAAAACCACCCCAAATGGGGTCACAAAGACTCAGATATTAATGAAATGACTCAAAAACAATAATTTCTTGAACCATACCTTAGCTGAGGTATTCAAACTCTGAACCTCAATATTCTAAGGCTGCATTTTGTCATCAAAATTGATCTCTCTAATTAGCAAATGAGAGAAAACATTAGGCTGGTGTGCCTTGTTTCTTTGCATTAAATGCATCTTATAATGATGATGATTTATCTCACACTTATATAGCTTACTCTAGTTCACATGGGCTTTGAATTTCTTATTTAATCTTTACAGCAGCTCTTTAGAGGTTAATTAGTGGTCTAAATATTATTATCATCATTTTATATTTTAATTTTTATTGGTCCTTTCTTATTTTCACTAATAACAACAAATGCTATCTCTGTTGATAGATATTATAACCTATTAAATTAAATCAAATCAGCTATAGCAAGTATAAATCCTTTTTTTGGTAATTTAACCTCTTTACCTTTTTCTCCAATTTTTTATACATTTTATTCAAAGTTTTGAGTTCCAAATTCTATCCCTCTTTCCTTTCTCTCCCCGTACTCTCCCTGAGACAGATATAGATTATACATGTGCAATAATGTAAAACATTTTCATATAAGAAGACTCAAAAAAATCAAAGAAAGTGAAAATAGCATGCTTCAGACTGTATTAAATCAATATCAGCTCTTTCTCAGGAGACAAATAGTATATTTCATCATTAGTCCTTTGGGATTGTCTTGGATCATTATATTGATGAGAATAGCTAATTCATTTACAATTCTTATACAATGTACAATATTGCTATTGCTATATACAACATTCTCCTGGTTCTAACTACTTTGCTATGCATCAGTTCATTTAAGTTTTTTCAGTTTTTTTCTGAAATAATCCTGCTTTTCATTTCTTATAGCACAATAATCTTCCATTGCAGTCATATACCACAGTTTGTTTAGCCATTCCCCAATTGATAGGCATTCCTTTGATTTCCAGTTCTTATCTACCACAAAAATAGTGGCTATATTTTTGTTCCCAATGTGTCCTTTTCTCTTTTTTTGGCTGTCTTTGAGCTATGGACTTAGTAGTGATTTTCCTTAATCAAAGAATATGCAGTTTTATAACCCTCTGAGCATCATTCTAAATTGCTCTCCAGAATAGTTGGATCAGTTCACAACTCCACCAACAGTGCATTAGTGTCAAATAATGATTTTTTTTTTTGTTCCAAAAGTTTGGATTTGGGGGTTTATTAGATACCAGATTGATATGGTCAATTACTATAATAGAATTTGTACTTAATCTATTCCACTGATCCACCACTCTATTTCTTAGCTAATACCAGATTACTTTTGATAATTACCCCCTTATAATACAGTTTGAGATCTGTTACAGTTAGACCATATCATCCTCATTTTATATGTGAGCAAACTAAGCCCCAGAGAAATTAAGAGACTTGACAAGGGTTACACAACTAAGAAGTATTCCAGCTGTGACTTGAACCTAGAGCTTATTATGTGATTAGTGTGCTCTGTTACTAAAATATCATCCTTCTCTTCAAATTTTCCTGACAAGTACACTGTAGTAGAACTAGTTGAGGTATCTAGATGGGCGGCGGGTAAAGCACCAGCCCTGAAGTCAGGAATATCCAAGTTCAAATCCAGCCTCAGACACTTGCTAGCTGTGTGACCTTGGGCAAGTCACTTAATCCTGATTGCCTTGGATTCGGGGCCATCTCTAGTTGTCCTGATTCATATCTGGCCCCAGGACCAAGATAACCCTGGAGGAGAAGGTGAGACTGGTGATTAGCAGAGCCCCCCCCCCACCCTTACTCAAATCCAATTCATATGCAAGTCATGGCATCACCTCCTTAATGTCATAATCTTCAAGAACAAAGGACAAACATCATCAAACATCATCACAGTGGATAGAATGACCCAAGAGTCAGGAAAACCCAAGTTCAGATCCTATCTCAAATATTTACTTACCTTCTGAGTGAATCAGTGTGCAGTTGGCCACCTCAGTTTCTTTGTCTATAAAATGGGGATAATAATAGCACCTACTAGATCCTAGGTCAAACACCTTGCTTTAGTTATAAATGCTAGTTACTATCATCTCAAAATGTAGCAAATCAATTCATAGTTATAGATGGATTTATATTATACTCTTAAAGGGTGTATTTCAACAAGAAAGAAGAAATATTCTCCCTGCATTCATAGGCTGTAGGGCCATTGCTGTGCTCTTTGAGGAAAGTGAGAACCTGTACACTTATAAGTGTACTGTGATAAAGTATCATTATAAGGTATTTGGAAAGTTACAACACATAGTGTAGTTTTCTACTTTAAAAAACGCTTTCTAGAGAAACTTGTTCTACTCAAAAATCGTTGATTAGTGAGGGTCTATAGATAGCTTAAATAAAAATAGCTAATAAAGTTGCAAGTTTTAAAAACAGCATTTCCCAACCTATGTCTTTGGAAACATGATATTCCTGTCAATCCAGTAATCATTTGTTAACAACACAGTACTTTGGATATAGAGTAGCTTAATAAATACTATACATTCAACTGTCTACACTGTGCAAAATTAATATTCTACACTCCTTGCTTTCAAGGGCCTTACAGTCTAATTAGCAGGAAGGCCAAATGCACCAATAATTCTAATATGAGAAGGGAGATGAGTCACTTGGCCTCAACCATGTCCTCATCTGAAAAATGAAAGGAATATGACTAAATAACTTGTGAGTTCATTTCAACTATAAATCTATGATCCCAAGAAGTAAATAGGAGAGCTCCAGGCAATGGGCTCTAAGAAGGTTGAAGAGAGAGGGAGAGATTCTATTCATCTCCACTAGTTCAGGCAAGGTTTTGTTAAGTAGGTAGCATCTCAGTTGAAAAGAGGAATTCTAACAGACTTTAACTAAAGTGGATGTTTGCCTGACCTAGCATTTAAATCATGTATTCCAATTTGAATTGAAAACTTTGAAAGAGAATTTAGATGCTAGTGATAATTCCCCCTATATTTCCAATATATCCTTTGAGAATATTTTATTCTATTTCATGTCAGTATGACTAGGACCCTGGGTTCTCAAAAACTATGCCAGAAAAACATAAGCTCTTACAGATCTCACCAAGCTGAAAAAGCGTTGGATTGAGTCCTAGTGACATATTGGGTCTGCCCAGAGTCTGAGGACCAGGCTGGCTAAGCATGGAAAGGCTTGCTACTAGAATACTAGCAACTATGAATTGAAAGATTTTGGAAACCCATGAGCCAATTTTTAAAAAATACAAAATGGTACCCATTGTAGCAGTGGTGGTAGCAGAATAGTGGAAAAGTGAGAAAAGAATATTAAGGATTATCAGATTTTCATACAGTCTATGACCATTAATGTAATTGTTGATACTATGAAAATGTTGTTTAAAAAAAAGCAAAAAAATGAATTGATACACTAATTATATTTTTCTGTTAATAATATGTTTAGCTTTTAAAGTCTTTTGTCATCTGCCTCTAGTCTGTCTTTCCACATTTGTTCTTCTTTCTATCCTCTGAGATTCAGCCAAACAGACCCATGTGCTGTCCCTTCTAGGTGACTTTGTCCAGCCTGTCCAAGTCTGGGAATGTGCTCCTTGGGAATATATTCCTTCTCCACCTCTGCTTATTAAAATTGATGTCCTTATTCCACACTCAACTTCAGTAGGATCTCCTGTATAAGACCTTTTGGAACTCCCAAAAACTAGTGCCTCCCTCCCTGAAATTACTTGTGTGTGTGTTATATGTATGTATGTATGTATGTATGTATATATGCAGTGTGATTTCAATTCCAACCTGATCTATTCTGCTGACGCACAGATGTAGAAAAATGATAATTGTTTAAAAGAAGAAAGGGGGGTGGCTAGGTGGCGTAGTGGATAAAGCACAGGCCCCGGAGTCAGTAGTACCTGGGCTCAAATCCGGTCTCAGATGCTTAATAATTACCTAGCTGTGTGGCCTTGGGCAAGCCACATAACCCCATTTGCCTTGCAAAAAAAAACCCTTAAAAAAAAAGAAGAAAGGGACAGCTAGGTGGTGCAATGAATAGAGTGTAGGACCTGGAGTGAGGAAGACTTATTTTTCTCAGTTCAAATTTGGCTTCAGATATTTACTAGCAGTACTATCCTGGGCAAATCGTTTAGCCTCTCTTAGACTCAATTTCCTCAATTATTAAATGAGTTATGGAAGGAAATGGAAAGCTACCCTAATATCTTCTCCAAGAAAACTCTAAAAAAAGAGCTACAGAGAGTCGGACAGGATTGAAAAATGTTATAATAGAAGCATTAGTACTTTCACTATATTATGTTACACTGTGCTATACTTTGCCATATGCTAAACTACGTTCTACTGTACTACCATACTATACCATACTATACCATACTATACTATGCTTTGCTATGCTGTATTCTACTATACCACATAATACTATGCTATATACTATGCTCTACTATACCTTACTATATTCACTAAATTATACTATGTTATGCTGTGTGCTATACCCTATTACTATTCTATGCTATGCTATGCTATACTATATTATCCTGTACTGTACTGTGCTATGTTATGCTATGCTGTGCTCTACTATACTCTACAACTGTATTATACAATACTTTGTTCTACTGTGCTCTACTACACTATACTATACTATATTATACTTTACTATACTATACTAAAATGTACTGTACTGTACTGTATGCTATGCTAGGCTATACTGTACTCCACTGTGCTATCATAAACTTTAACCATCTGAAAGGAACTGACAGGACCAAGGAACTAAATGAAGCCCTGAAGTCACCTCAACCAGAAATGTATTAGGGTCAACTTTTACTGCTTCATAAGAGTCAATGATTAAATTTTTAGTGTGAGCATTTACATCTCAGAAATCATTAAAATTCTTCAAATCAGAACTTGATTTTTTGCTTTGATGATTAATTTAGCCTTAAGAAAGTATTAATTATACTGTGCCATGTTATAAATTCTTCTTTTTCAGAAAGCTGGTGGTTACACAATTACCAGCACACCCCTGACCTCAGTCAACCATTCTTGATTTCCTTGATAAGTGTAAGAATATGGGAACCAAGGGCCATAGCAGTCTGTAGGTATCTTGGTATGAGACTGACCTAAAACCAGGTTATTGCAAAAACATATATGGATGATCTTTTCCTCTCTCCAATTCATCCTCCAAGCAACTACAAAATGACATTTCTATGGCACAGTGGATAAAGCACCGGCCCTGGAGTCAGGAGTACCTGGGTTCAAATCCGGTTTCAGACACTTAATAATTACCTAGCTGTGTGGCTTTGGGCAAGCCACTTAATACCATTGCCTTGAAAAAAAACCAACCTTAAAAAAATGACATTTCTAAAGTGGCACTGATCAAGTCACTTCCTGGTCACAGATGCCATGTCAAAAGTTTAACAGAATTAAGTCAGAATTAAATGACTTGCCCAGGATCAAACAGCTTGAATCTCAAGTATTTGAGAATGGAATCGAACTCAGGTACTCCTGACTCTTGGGCTGGTACTCTATACACTATGTCATCTAATTGCCCTCACTCCCCTGTGCCCCCAGTGCCTTCATTTTCAATTCCAGGGAAAAAATCCATTTGTATATATCTTTTCAAAAATATTTATATTAATTTTCAGTATGAAAATAACAACTAACGAAAGGACTTTAAAACTTGCAAAGCACTTTATATATGTTATCTATATGTTATCTCATTTAATCTTGCTACTATTATTGTCCCTGTTTTACAGTTGAAGAAACTGGGACTGAGAGAGGTAAAAGAGTGCACAGTTTGTAAATGTGTGGGAGGTAAAATTTGAACTCAGATCTTTCTGACTGTAAGACCAGCACTCTCTATTGTGCTGCTTCTGCTTCTGTTTTGCTTGGGAAATTCCCTGATTATATTTTTTTTCAGGTATTATTATTTTTTTTTTTTTTGGAGCCAGCTAGGTAGTGCAATAGATAGAGCACCAACCCTGGAGTCAGGAGGACCTGAGTTCAATTTTGACCTCAGACACTTAATAGTTATCTAGCTATGTGACCTTGGGCAAGTCACCTAACCCCATTGCCTTGCAAAACCATAAAAAAAACAATGACAGCAAAGTCTTACTTGAGTAAAGAGAACTAGAAACCAGGGAGAAAATGCATAGGACTAATTAATTTTTTAATTTAAGGTATCCTCCCATATTACATAAACCTATGATAAAACTGCCTTGTATACACAATTAACTATAATTTATAAGATCTTAGCAGTAAAAGAATAGAAAATTCCTTCTCTGCTACTCTCCTTGGTCTCCCAAAGATGTATTTTCTATCCTTTTCTTTCAGGATAATCAAAAAAATAAAAGATAAATATTTCTAGATACTGAGACAAGTAAAAGCTTTCAGAGTATGATTCAGTTATATGGTTGAGGACCAGAGATCTTACTCTATTCCAAACTTGATTTAGAGCAAGTCTTGGGCCAGGGTGCTATGGAAGTGAGGAATTAAGAAGTATTATGGGAGGGAGAAAGGGAATCATAGTCATAAGATTTGAAGCTGGAAGGGATTTTAGGTACCCTCTAATCGACTTTTCTCATTTTACAGATTCAGACTCTAAGACTCAGAGGGGTGAGGTAATTTATCCAAACTACTAGGAATTAGAAAAGGAGAAATTTGAACTGAAGTCTGGAGCATTTAGAAGATAATTGAAAGATGCCACTTTTAGCATTTCGAATTTTTTATTGTCATGAACATTTTTGCTTTTATAATGTAATGACTTAAAGATATAAGTCATAGGTGAGAAGATAGAGGAGACATATTTGAAAGAAATTCCAGTTTGATTCATGATAATTTTGTGTGTCTTAAATCATTTTAAATCTTTCAAGAATTTTTTTTATCCGGTATTTCGAAGATAAGAAGAAAATAAGCAACTTAAAGAAACATTTGAAATCATCTTTCAGGATTATGATTTGGGGACCGACAAAAGTCAACAGAAAAAAGATTCAGACTATCACAATTGGAAGGAACTGAAGAGATCATATATCCCTGCCATTAATTACATGAAGAATGCAAACAACATGTACATAGAAAAGCAAATATTTATGTAAACAAAGTTATTCAAAGTAGTTTAAAGAGGGAGATACTATTTAAAAGCTGAGGTAGTCACAGCAAGGTTCATGTAGGATATGTACCTGACCTGAGCTTTGAGGGTAGAATCTAGCCTCTGATTTACTAGCTGTGTGATCCTGGGCAAGTCATTTAATCCAGTTTGCCTCAGTTTCCTCATTCGTAAAAATGAACTGGAGAAGGAAATGGAAAACCAATCTAGTTTCTTTGCCAAGAAACCACAAATGGGACCACAGAGGGTTGTACACAACTGAACAACAACAATTGAATAATATAGTGGATCAAAGAGAGACTGAGGAGGATGTCTAAATAATAGGCTAGTACAGACGTTCAGGTAAGAGGTGATGAAGTCCTAAACTAGGGTATAAGATATTTGAGTGGAGAGAAGGGGACATATATGAAAAATGTTATATAAGTAAAAAACTTGGGAAACAATTAGATGTTAGGATTGAATGAGAGGGAAGAAATAAGCATGATTCTAAGGTTGCTAATTTGGGTACTTAGAAGAATGGTCCCTCACGGGGAGAGGGCTTGGGGCAGGAAAGTGAGGAGGGTCTTAACTGATTACAACAAATAAAATATTTTTAATTGAAATTTTATTTTATTTTCCCAATTTACATGCAGTGGTAGTTTTTCAACATTCATCCATTTTCAAATTTATGAGTTCTACCCTCCCTTTTCCCCCCTACCATCCTTCCTTCCTCCCCTCCAGTGAAGAGTCTAGTAAAAGTTACACATGTACAGTTGTGTTTAAAATATTTATATATTAGTGATGTTGTGAAAGAGGAATTGGAGCTGGGGGGGGACCATTAGAAAGCAAGAAAAAACATAAAGGAAGTTTTTAAAAAAGTGAGTATAGTATGCATTCAGACTTTTGTGTTTTTACTCTAGCTGTAGATGGCACTGTCCATAGCAGGTTGCTAAGGGTTGTTCTTGATCTCTGAACTGCTAAGAGGAGCTGTATCCATCATACTTGATCATTACACAATCTTCTTGTTAATGTGCATAATGTTCTCTTGATTCTGCTCACTTCACTCAGCATCAGTAATTCCTTCCATTCTTTGTTAACCTTAGAGTACATTTTAAATATGGTGGCGGTATTATTGTCCCATGATGCAGACATTTACTCTGGAAGAAATTGATTTTTCTTTTTTTGGAAAATTATAAAAAACAGGTCAAGGTAATTTGAGTAACTTGGTCCAGATACCTTGAAGGAAGTAAATAAAAAAACAAAAAAAACAAATAGAGAGAGTAGGAGTGAGGCTGGAGGTAGGAGACAAATTTCTACCAATCCACTACAGAAACCTCTTGGAATTCTAATAATGACATTCCCGTAGCTATGTGAGGAGATACTTTGGGTAGAGGGTGGCAAAGTAGGACTAATATCTAAAACAGAAGGTCTTTAGATAGACCAGAAACAATCCCTAGAAAACTGTATGAATTTTATCTTAAAGGGACCTTATCTATGCTTGTTCCATTTCCAAGTACAAAACAAAAATACACTGATTTGAAATCTGGATTTCTAACATTATTCTTTGTGGCATATCTAAATAGAACTATATCACAAAATTGGTATTTTTTTTAAAAAAAAATCACATTATGAGTTACCACTGTTTCTAGTGTTTTGAGAATTGAAGCACAGTAAAAGATTTAGGAGTAGATGGGTAATCAAAATGGATTAAATCAAAATGTGGGAAAAGATCCCTCTAAAATGAGGAAGGCTGTGACTGTCACATCTGCAGTGTTTACACATTTTAATCATCTCTAATTTAGATGATATTAAAAGGCTTAATTCCATCACCTATGCTTGATCATATCAAGCAAATTTTTTTTGCATATATCTCTCGGTGGCTCCTAGAATGTCAAAATATTCCTAACAATTATGGAGGAAAGCTAGATTGCTTGATTACTGTCTAAATATTAAAAGTTGCTCCTGGATTCATAATTCCCAGTGCAGTAGATGGCAATGATTCTATAATGCAATCCACATGTGAAGCCTTCACCCCATGTTGATGAGCTTCTGAATTCCTGTTTGTTGTTGTGTCTTCAAGGAAGCTGGGACAAATGGTATTCCATTAGGATTTCTCACAATAAATTGTATATCATATAACCTAAATATTACCATAGTAAATAGCCTTGATTTTGTTTCTGACATTCTTTTGCTTAATTTCCTAAGGGGTATTTTTCCAGAATAAAATCCATTTAAAGTAATGAATGGTAACAGTAATCAATTTTGTTTCCTTCAGACCACTCTAAAATATGTGACTGATAAGACACAGGCTTAAGAGTTAAACTAATGTTAAATCCATAAACAAAAACAAATTAAATTTGAAAGACCCTGGCTTTAATTTATTGGGTACATTGTTCATCTTAAACTTACTTTTTTGCTCTGAGGTCTTTGAGGATGTTTGTGTGTGTGTGTGTGTGTGTGTGTGTGTGTGTGTGTGTGTGTGTGTGTGTTTGTGCGTGTGTTATGGTAAGCTTGGAAGTGCTATATAAAGTTGAATTATTATTCATAAGGTCTAATAACCTGGACAACCTTTCTTCCTTTTCTTTTTCAGTCTATTGATGAATAGGGACTTCTGAAATTATTGAGGAAAATGTTGGAAATTTTGTTCAACTGAATCAGAAGGGCAGAGAGAGTGGCTTGTTCTTGGGTGCTGCTTCTAAGTGTTAAATGCCATCATTACTTACAGTCTGCCCCACTATGCTTTGCTTTTCATTTAAAAGGATCAGAGGCTGGTACTCCAGACTCATGTAGGTTAGGATGCTCTGCTTTATAGCCTAACAATTTTGCTTTGAGAGAGCCTCCCTTCAGAAGCATTCATCATGGCTAAGGAAAAGGGCTCATTTTCTTTATTTTTATGGAGAGTTAGAGAAGAGAGTAGGTTTTTGAACTTCATGGTCTCAAATCAAGATAATTCTGGAAAATGGAACCAACCCTGTCCTCCTGGTCAGAGATAATCTGATGTTCTGTTAGGTAATTGCTGAAATTTTGATAGATATAGAGCTATATAGACAAATCTAGACATATCTAAATATATTGCTGTATCTAGATATATCTAGATATCTATATAAGTCACTTAACCCTGATTGCCTCATATACAGGGCCATCTCCAGTTGTCCTGATTCATATCTGGCCACTGGATTCAGGTTGTTCTGGAGGAGAAAGTGAGGCTGGTGACTTAGGATAGCACCCCCTCACTCAAATCCAATTTATATGCTTGTCATGGTATCACCTCTCTGATGTCATGGTCTTCCTTGAGAATGAAGGACAAACAGTATTATTATTATTATTATTATTTACATATATTTTACTAATATTATTTTGCCTTTTAATGCTCCCCTTTTTGTTATGCTTATTTTATTTACTTATTTAGCATCCATCAATTCATTATTTATTTATTTGTTTGCTTGTTTGTTCAAAGCTAAAAGTTTTAATTCTTTAAGAAACAGATTAAAATCAAGGTGCCACTTTATAATGGTCTTCTATGTACAGGTATACCTCATCTTGTGAACATAGTTGTATTCTGAAAATAGTTAACTATGAAGTGACTTCCTATAGAGCAAGTCACATTTTCCCATTGGTTTCCAAAATAATTTCCAAGGTTTGTTATGGAAATGTGTTTCTATGCCCTTTGTTAAGTGGATTTTGTGGTCTTCATATCCATATAAATCAAATATTCTTAACCTGGGGATCATGAATTTTTTTTTAATAATTGAATTTTATTAAAATTCCTTTTCTTTTGCAATCTCATATCTTATTTTATTCATTTAAAAATATTAATCTGGGTGGCTAGGTGGTTCAGTGGATAGAGTAATGGCCCTGCATTCAGGAGTACCTGAGTTCAAATCAGACCTCAGACATTGAATAATTGCCTAGCTAGGTCATCTTAAAAAAAACCCAAGAAAAAAATACTAATCTGAGAAAGAGCTGATAGGCTTCACTAGACAGACAAAGGGTTTTATGGAAGAAAAAAGGTAAATGTCTAAATATTCTTTAGAGCTATATCTATTCTATTTCCAGATCTAGAGCCAGTCAATTTGATACCACCCATCATTCTAACCTGGGGTGGGAACGTTTTAAGGAAGTCCCAACAGGGATCTGATTTGTTCTAAAACATGTAGTATTTCAATGGAAATATTTGAACTGACCACCTTTTGGGGTTTTCTTGACAAAGACACTGGAGTGGTTTACTATTTCCTTCTCCAACTCATTTTACAGGTGAGGAAACTGAGACAAACAGGGCATTTGACTTACCCAGGATCACTCTCCTGGTAAGTTGAATCACAGGTTCCAGAGACTGAAGGAAACTAAGAGATCTAATATAATACCCTCATTTTTATAGGTGAGATTGCTGAAGCAGAGACAGCATCAGTGACTTGCCCAAGATCACTCCAGTTGTAAATGGCAGAATCAGAACTCAAACCTAGGTCTTCTCATTCAAGTCCAATGCCATTTCCACATCAGAACACTACCTCCCTTATTCTAGCTTCTTTTATATCAACTTGACTGATGAGTCCTTGTTGAAGATGAAGTATGCTATTCTCAAAAACATGAACCAATGCCACTGATAGGAAAAGGATATTATTATCTCCATCACTTTAAAGATTTGATTCATTCCTTATGGAAGTATCGTACTACATCTCCAACAGGGACTCAGCAGTGAAGATAGAAGCAAAAATCCCAGATATGCCAAAATATTTATAGAAGTATTTTTGTTGTAGTAAAGAGGGGGAGATGGCTAAAGAAATAGTAATATATGAATGTAATGGCAATGATGAATATGAAGCCTGTGAAGAAACATAGAGATACTTATGTGAACTAGAATAGAAAGTGAAGTAAGCAGAATTGGGAAGATGATATAAACACTGACTTCCAGTGTAAATGGAAATAACCACTCCCCAAAATAAAGGTGAAAGCTGGGTAGTTCTTATGACTATGCTTGACTCCAAGGAAGAGAAAAGGTACTTTCTTTTTTTGCAAAATGGAACACTGGATATATTGGTAGAACTTGGTATGCTGGTTAGTTTTGCTGAACTGCTCTTTTCCCCTCTTTTTAAAAAATTTGGGTTATAAAGAATAGTTCTCTGAGTAGGAGAGAAGGGAGGAATATATTGAAATATGAATGTGGTATAGAAATTAAAAGTATCAACAGAAATTTTAAAATAATTTAAGGTAGGAGGTAGTGTGTCAGTGTCATGAATATTTCAGGTTAAAAGATTGTCACATGGTATTTGGGATTAACAATCTCTTAGGAGGCAAGGCTCACCTTGGCCTCTTTCATTGCTGAGTCCATAGTGTTTAGGGATTGGTGAGATGTTAAAGAGGATTTTCAGCTAATGCTCCATTATGAGACCCCATGTGATTGAAACAGAATTATATTTTTTTCCTGGTGATGAGCCAGTAGAAAAAAAAAACAGATTCTAACCTGAAAAGCTGGGAACTGGGGGTCCAGTTATAGTGAGCAAGATTTGTTAAATAGTCAGTAGTAACTTCCAAAAGTAGTTTACAAGTTTGAAATTTCTCCTCTTTTAGAATTCTGAGGTCAAGGACTAATTTTTGAATATCTATCTCAATTACAAGAGGTACTTCAGAAATACTTGATTTAACTGGTACCTAATACGGATTAGGTCTTCTTTTCTTGGGAACTGCTTTCATGAAATTAATTGTAATGAGGTTAAACAGTGGATTGAATTGAGGAATCAGAAGAACTGAGTTCAGGTCTCAATTTTGCTATCACTGTGAGATCTCCCTGATCAGAAACTCTGGAGGTCTTCCCAGATTGATGTTTATGTGATGGTAAATTAGGTCAACTTTTGTCTCATTTCTTACCTAGTCCTTAATTATTGAATGGGTGTTGCTTCAGATTGACTGAGATCTGGAAAGACCTTAATTTAGAAAGGTCAAGGTCATCCACTGCATCCTGGGCCATTGCCAGCCGTCTTGACTTTTGTCTTTCCTATGGACTGTGATGATCCTGGGGGAGAGAGTGAGGCTGATGCCTTTGCACAGCTCTGCCTCAATTTAAATACAATTCAAGAGCTAGTCAAGATTAGAAGACCAACTGTGGAATATTTATTGAAGGCAATGAGATAGCCGAAAGATCTTTACCCCATCTCAGCTTTGCCACTAAGACCCTCTGTTACTTTGGGGAAACCGTTTTCACCTCTTTGGTTGCCCCATTCTTTCAGGGGAAAATATGAAAGGGCTATACTAGGTTTTCTCCATAATCCCTTCTGGCTTTGATACACTGACTCTAAATACTGAATGAATGGACAAATGATAAATGTTATAGAAGTTCAAATGAGAAGTTCTGAGGAGCTTATGGTCACTATTAAAATTCCCAGGTCCTTTTATAAATAAAACAGCTCTGCTTAAACTTTAGCAAGCATGCTGCCTTCACTCTACCCTCTGACCCCCTCACCAGATAAATGGAGCAAAATTGATTCTTTGCCTGTATTCTGTTTCCTCCCTAAAGGCTCATCTAGCAATTTACAGAGGAATGGAAAGCCAGCCTTAGCTCTAAATTGATTTAACTACATTTGATACACTCTTCCTATCTTGAATAAGACTTTTTTGTTATAATAACCCAAAAGATTGCTTTTCACACCTCCTTCATTTTTCTGATTCTTTTCAAAGACTCCTAGTATAGTTCACAGTAAAATTCCCTAGTTGGTGTCATCACACTCCAGAGTAACCAAAGCAGAGGTGTCAAGTCCTCATAATGAGACTGAGGGCTTATTATTCTTTTTTTATGTAGAAAGATAGAGCTACTTTCAAACTACTGCTGCTAATATATTCATTTGGGCAAGTATTAGTTAAAAAAAGGATTCTGTGCATTAGAATAGAAAAGTGACTACTATCCCTTTGTATTTTTAAAGGAAGCAGAAGCTGCTGTTCTGTCCTATAATATGTCATATATGTGTGTGTGTGTGTGTGTGTGTGTGTGTGTGTATATATATATATATATATGTATATGTATATATGCTGGAACCCAGGGTTTGACTCCTAGTTCAGCAAATGACCTGTTCCACCAGGAAATAAGAGCAAATAATTAATAAGAAGAACAATAATAGCTAATATTTAAGTAGTGCTTTAAAATTTGCAAAAGACTTTCAAAATATTTTTTATCTCTACTACAACTGTGAGAAGTAGAGGCTGTTATTAGTCCTGTTTTATAAATGAAGCAGTTGTCATTTAAATAAATTGCCCAAGATCACACTTAGTAAATATCTGAGGCTAGATTTGAATTCAGGTGTTCTGAATTCCAAACCCAGCAGGATCTCTCCACTGTACCACCTAATTCACTTTACTTTTTTTGAAGGCAATTGAGGTTAAATGACTTGCCCAAGATCATAAAGCAATTAAGTATCTGAGGTCAAATATGAACTCAACTCCTTCTGACTCCAGGGTTGGTACTTTATCCACTGTACTACCTAGCTACTTTCCACCTAATTCATTTTTAAAAATTGACAACCTAGATGATCATGACTTAATCTATAAAGGAATTATTTATTTACATTAACATTCAAAATCATACTAAAGGGAAACTATTATCTATATTGGCTTCTCCCTTTTTTTAAGTCTCAAGGACCAGTATGGCATGGTGATTGGAGTACTGAGCTTGTAGTCAGGAAGACTTGGGTTCTAATTCTGCCTTTGACATTGTCTATCTGGGTGACTTTGGGGTAAATAACATAAGCCTCAGTTTGGTCATGCTGAAATGGATGTGTTATGAGGGTTAAATAAGAAAAGGTATTTAAAGTGCTTTGAAAATTTTAAAGCTATGTTAAACTTGGCCTTTATCCATTTTTGTGAGAATATAGTTTAGGAGATAGAATGGGAGTTGACAAGAACCTAAAGATCAATAATTCCCAACTTTGAAAGACATAGGGTCTCTGGTCAATCCAAAAAGCAACTAAGACTTCAGAGGACTCACACTGAAACAGGTTACCTACCTCGTGTTAGAGTTGATGGACTCAGATTTGGGGGAGGACACAACCAAAACAGGAATTTGTTTTGCTTCATTATGTATGTATGTATGTATGTATGTATGTATGTAGTAGCAGATTTTATTTTTCTTGCTTTCTCAGTGGAGATAGGGGCAGGTCAGGAGGGAGAAAAATTGGACATTCATTTAAATTTTTTTGCATTTAAAAACTACTTACAGATTTAAAAAAGGAAAACTGTTTAGAAGATGATTTATTCTTAGGTTAGAAGATATGTGTTATAGTGAAATAAGCATTGGAATGGGAAGCAGAAAATCTGGTTTCTAGTCTTGACTCTATTGCTAATTAGCTATGTGACTTTAGGCAAATCATTTAAACCTCTGACTTCAGTTTCCTCATCTGTAAAATGGGAAAATTGAACCTGTTCATCTCAGTGGTTCCTTCCTACTCAAACATTCTATGATTCTATGATTATTCAGCAAGTCTGCATGCTTGTTATTTTTTTCTTTCCCTTTTTTCATGTCTGGATAGAGTGGAACACCCATCACCACTCAATGTGCAAGTGATCTGATGACCTTGCAAATATTTTGGTGGATGATGGTGGTTATCATCTTCAAAGGGTGATCCTTTACAAAATGCCCTTATGGAAAACTGATCCAGTTTGGAAATTGATATGCAGGGGTATGAGGAGGAAGATAACCATTTAAAAAGTACCATTTGTGACTCTCACTATCCCAAGCAAAAAATATTTATCCTGCTCAATAGAAGTAATTTCCTTAGGTGAAGACTAGTTCTACTTTTTACCATTCCAGGCTTCACTTGGTCCTGGCTTGCACATTTCCCCTCCTTTTTTTTCAGGGATTGCATCCCTAAATTCATATTTCTTATTGCTAACATAGACACATCAAAAAGTCAAGTGTTGGAAATGAAGTATCTCCCAGTACTTCAAAATGGAAAAGAATGGACAGGTTATACAAGTTTTCAGACAAAGTGATTTTTTGTTGTTATCTCAAAGTGTATAGAATTGACTTTTAGGAAACACCACAACTTTTGCATGAATCTCACATCTCTTTTTTATGATGGTGGCATTCATTTATCTGATAGAATCAAAGCTAAATACTGAATCTTCAGCTTTCTAATAAAACTAGTTCTCTTTCTGATGTGCATAGAAGGGAATGTCTAGCCTAATAGTTTATGCCTAAAATTATATCATTGGGGACAATGCTCAAGTTTTTGAAGAATGAGAAGGGGGTAGAGGGAGGAAAGGGCTGGACTTGCACCATAACTAGGAAAATCTCCAGCACAACCCTCTTCATAGAGGTCATTTCAGAGAAGGAGAGAGGTATTGGGGAGGATTAGGGAAGGTGGAGAGAAGGTGAGGAAAAGAGAAAAAAAAGAAAAGGATTTGAAAGGCAGTATATTCGTCATTGAATTATAGTTGATCAGAACTGGACAGGGTACTCAGGATCGTCTAATGAACTTCATCTTCATTTTTTAGCAGAAAAAAACTGAGCCCCAAGGCAACTGATATGTACAAGATGAATCGGTGACAAATCCAGGACCAGCCCTGATTTCCCAAGTCCTTATTTATTCTGTAACAGTATTTCACAGCCACCGCATTATATAAAATAAACAGTGACTAGGGAGCTTTGAGCCAAGCAGACCCTGAGCCAGTGAAAGGAAGATTCTGAATTTAGTGAGAGACTATTTTTATATTAGACAGAAAGACAAAGGTTCCATCATGCCTCTTGCTAGCAAATCAGCCACAAATAAATAAATAAATAAATGAAGAAATCATGGCAGTGGCCTTTGAGGATTCTATATTTATGTGTGGTAAGCTGTGATTTGAAAATGAATTTCATTGCAATTAATTTTACTTTGTGAATGACATAATGAACCTCTGCTTAAGTTTCCACCACTATACCAGCTCCTCCACCTTTTGCAGACCGTCCAAAGGAAGTCACTGGCATTCTCTGTATAGGGAATGTTTGCAGACCTGTAATGCCTTGTCCCCAAAATGAAAACATAAAGCCACAGTTTGATGGCTTTCCAATATTTCTTGCCCCTTCCTCCATGAGCATTAATTGTTTCATTGCTTTGTGGGAAAGCAATTTGAACATTAACAGCATAGCAATAAACAGTGATCATGTATTGGGAGATGAGGCGAGGAGAAAAGAGAGAAAATCTTTTCTTTGAACAAGTAACATTAGCTACATTTAGGTGCATTTTGATAAAATGCCAGACATTATACAAGAGATTGAATTTCTGATTTGGTTCAGAAGGAGTTGTGGTCTGTCCTCCCTGCCAGTTCCTATTACCACCTCCTTGTATCAATGACAATGTGAAGCAAAATTCTTTAATCAAGACTCCATGTTAGCCAGCTCTCCTACTGTCTTCTCTATTATCTTTTTCATTTGGTTAATTTTGAACAATTAACAGAAAACTTATATAGTTTCTCCTATCTGAAGGCATAAAATATCTGAATGCTTAAAATTCATATCCAAGCTAATGGCAACCAGATTTCTTTTCTCACTATCCTTATTTCATAATCCAAGTAAGACCGTGCTGTAGAAAAAAAAAAATTTTAAATCCCAGTGTTCTTTCTCTAAGCGTCACCACAAAATCCATTAGATCCTCGGGGATCCTCAATTTTACATGGACTCTCTGTTCCTAAGACTGTTGTTTTTTAAAGTTCAGAAATGGATCATTAAGATTTTATAAGGTACATATACATTAATTACAACTACATAAAACATAACAACACCAAAATCTGTTAATGGCACAGATGAAAAGGATTGGAGGGAGGAGAAACATAACTAGTAATTTTTCACCCAGGGTAAGAAGTACAAAATGTGTCCTATCGGTCGAAAATAATTCTTCAAATATTGCTTTAAAACAAATTCACCTGGAGTAGGGCCAGATAACCTGTAATAGTCAGTGGGTAGAGTCTCAGATTTTATAAAGCTAGGGGCAGGAAGAAACAGAGTAGGTCCAGGTGGGAATGAGCTTACCTGGTGTGTGCCTTGCCAGGAGGAAGAAGGCACCATCTGGTAGCTTCCCATTTTAACTAATTATCTCATTAACCATCATCTAAACTGGATTGTTTCTCTGCTGCTGAAGGAATACAAATACTGTCATGCCCTCTAAAAGGCAGGACCCATGAGCAAAGTCCTAGTTGCTCCACCTTAGTTATAGCTCTCCAAAGGAAACTCAGAATCAAATAAGAGATTATTGTTATTATATATAATGAAAGTGTAAACCCACAAGCATACTCCTCTTAGCAGACTATAATTTAGAATTTATGACTTTATTATGCTCCTTTTTATTCCTTATTTTGTTTATTTGATTTTTAATGACTTGTTGGTTATTAAGTCTGTAATAAAAGACTGTAAAGAAAAAGATTGTATAAGGTGGTATGGTTCATTTCCTTTCCTTCTGCCATAAAAATTTTTTCATGGCTCTTGGGGATGGTCAGCTAACTCCAGTGAACAGTCTGCAGAACAGGAGGCTGAGGTATGGGAAGACACAACTTAAATGACATGGCTTAAGTTATACCTACATGGGCTCATACATAAACAAGTCAGGAAATATTTGGTGAATTTGTGAGTATTGGAAGGACTTAAACAGAGCCATATCAATTTGGTTGAATGTGCACCAAAAAAATAACCTCCATGTCCAGGTTATATAATATGACTCTCTCTGTAAATTGGGAATATCAGACTTGAGAGTAGAGCTTTCTAATCTGAAGGAATAAGAAAGATGGACATGTAAGGAGGATGATAGCATCTGTTGAAGGGTTCACTCTTCACCCTATATCCTATAGGAGTTTTTCATCCCTCCCCTTTCAACTTGAATCCTGTTGGCTTTGACATTAAACAGGAAACTATGAGTCCTTCTGGGTGAGTGAGTGATAGAATGCAGAATAGAACAGGGTTTGGGACTACTGAGCAAGTTCATTTCACCATCAGTTCTGTATATTTGAAAACTTCTACAGAACCAAGTCAGGTGATCCTAGGAGATAAGAGGGATGGGTTCAGAGACTTCTCTGATTTATCATTACAGGATTTGATGATCTTCATGCTTGTGCTGACCCAGGAATCCCAGAGTATGGCTTAGGTGATCCTAGGAGATAAGAGGGATGGGTTCAGAGACTTCTCTGATTTATCATTACAGGATTTGATGATCTTCATGCTTGTGCTGACCCAGGAATCCCAGAGTATGGCTCTCGAACCCCCAGTGGAAGTGTTTTCTTCGAAGATTCAGTAGCCCGATTTCACTGCCAAGAAGGATACAAGCTTAGGGGCCCACCAAGAAGACTGTGTATGAAACATTTGAATGGTTCCCTAGGCTGGATACCGACTGATACACCAGCGTGCCTACCAGAAGGTAAGGTATTTAGCAATCTGGGAAAGATCTTAGACTTAAGATAGATTTGGCTGTCTCTTATGGTGTTTGCTGAATATTTTCAAGGGTATGCATGGGTCACAGATGGTCAGAACCCTTCACTCTAATAGATGTCTCAGTTCTTAAGAACCTTGAACACCTGACTAATATGAAATCTGGGAGAGAGGAAGACTAAATTTCAGCAATGAAAAGAATACCATGTCTTCTTTCTCCCAATTATAATTCTATTTATCACCATTTTGTTGACTCTGAGAGAGCATCCAGCCAACATTAGATCTCTGTTACTAGGTTGCCAAATTTGAGGGCATTTCCATTTTACTTGGAGAGAAGCTTGGCAAAAAATATTGTTCAATTACTGTATATGATGATCTCAAAGATATATATGTTTCTCAGAGGATTAAATCAATTACTACTTATTAGTTCCTTGCCAGGGGTAATTCATTTAAAGGAAGAAAGGAATATGGCAAGCAGTGACAGACGAGCAAGATATAGATTTATTTCAAGTCATTATCCCTAATCCTATTGGAAGAAACAACTTGATTTTTGCTGTATGAGTTCGTATTTGGAGTTTCAGAAATATGTTTAGTTTAACTAATTGGAATGATAAACAGTTCTTCATCTACCTCAATGCACTGACTTGTAGCAGTTCTATACTGATAAATCACAAACATTAATTTAGACCTCAACTTTCAAGGTGGCATGAAGCTTTTATTCTACTGAGTTCATTAGAAATCAGAATTTTGGCTTCTAACAGTATTGATTTTATTTCTTTGGACAAAGCTTTTATCATCACAAGTCATAAAAATGTTCACTGAATTTAGTGTGTTTCCCCTATGAAATCTTTTAAACAACATGTGGTCTAAGAAGAAAGAATTGATAGTTCTTTTGGTGGGTGGGGTTATTTCTAAGTTAAAGAGAAGCATGCATGCTAGCAATATAGAAAAGCAACATAACAGGATGTCTATTTTTTTAAACTAGTAAAGAAAAATAAGCATTTATATAGATCTATCTGTAAATATAGATATGTATATATACACTATGCTTAACACTGCAAATATTATCTCATTTGATCCTCACAATAACCATTATAATAATATAATACTTTTATTATCCCATTTTACAGTTGAGGAAACTGAGGCAGACAGTAGTTAAGTGATTGCCCAAGGTCTCACAGCTAGTGTCTGAGACCTGATTTGAACTCTGGTTTTCCTGAACAGAGGAAGCTCATCATTTTATCCAGTGAGCACCTAGTTTCCCCTAGCTTTTCACCATGAAGTGAAAACTCCTAAAGAGAGAATCTTTAATTGGAACGACTGCCCCTAACTTCCAGGGGTGCAGTGTTCAAGTCTTCTGCAGAGAGTAATGAGACTTTCCTTCTGAAATCTGCAATATGAATAAGTGTGTGTGTGTATGCATCATATACAAACATGCATATGTGTATCTATGCATGCAGAATACATGTGCATTGAATATATACCTGGACAGGCTCATATATGTATTATATATATATGTGTGTATATATATATATATATATATATATATATATTGCCTTATGTGTCTGTGTATATAAACATCTGTGCATGTATATGTGTAATACACACACAAAACTAGTTTCCTTACATCTGCTCAGCAACCAGGAAGCCCAGATTTGAAGTGGAACCTGAAATTGAATCCTTAATAAAAAGGAAGATTCAATAACCTATTTTGTTAAATGATTTCTAATCATAAAACTCTACCTACTTGTCTAAGTCAGAAATTTAGAGGGATAAGGATGAAGTATGTGGATGTCTGAACTGTTTTTTCTCCATACTTTTGCTGATGTTACCCTGACCCATGGACCCTGCTCCCCAAAGACACTTATACTATTCATGTTAATGACTAGATCTCATCTTGTGGCAGAATCCTTTTAAGTCATCTGGGCAGGATGGTGCATGCCTTCCCTACTAGGGAAGGCTCAGGCGGTAGAATTAGTGGAGTTCTGGGCTAGAATGGGTCTACAGCTCATCAGGGGTCCATAGTAAGTCTGGCAACAGTATGTTAGGCCCCTGCGTTGGAGGAGAGGGAGGTGGGAAAAGATCTTCAGGCAGCCCAGGTCAGAAACAGAACAGATCAAAATTTCCAGGACTATGCATTGTGGAGTCAGGATACACTTCCAGCTTGGGCAAGAAACTATTCTTCTCTAGTCTGTGTATTTAGACTAGACAAAGTCAGCTGCCTCTAAAAAGACATTGTTGATGAGTTCAAGAAAGCTAGGTGAGATTCCTCAGCTCTTTTCGCTTCCTGAGCAGGAGAAGAGGATTGGACCCCATGGGTAATACTGGTGTCTGTAGATGTACTCAGTGGCCAATGGTCTCCATCCTGGGTTAGTATTGTCAGCCTTGGGACTCTGCAACAGCTCCTATTCTAGGGTACTCTAGGTCATTAGAGGCCACAGTTGACCACATTTTCGTTTAAGAACTTGACCAGGAAGATGTTGTAGTGTCATTCCCAAACATAGCCATGTCTATCTATTGTATCATTGTGTCTCAGGGAGAAAAATAATCCCCCCCCAAAAAAAGCAACAAACTTAAGGTATTGGAATTACAGTTACTGAAGTCCTGTAGGATCTTCTTCATTTCTTGCATAATCTTGGGTCAATCACATGCAAATCGGCCTTCTCAGCATCAGAGGATGACCATCAGGTATCTGTGGTCAACTTGGTTTCATTGATTTTCCTAAAGTTCAAATCAGATCATGTCACACCTTTAGTCAATAAGTTCCAGTGACTCCCTATCACCCTCCCCATCAAACATAAAAGCCTTTTGTTTTACTTATCCTGGTTTTCTTATTCTACTCTATACATGATATGCTATGATCCAGCAAAACTGAAAAACTGATCTATTTGCTGATAATTTCATCTTCCAACTCCAATCTTTACACTGGCTGTTCCTCTTGCCTGGGATATCCTGCTCCTTTACCTTCTCCTTCTAGGTCCCTTGATTCAATTCAAGCCCACCTCCCACAGCACTTTCATGTCACCTACCCCCAATGTAAAATCAGTGTACTCATATTGTATACATCCTGTTTTTAAATGTGAAATTCTTGAGTGAAAGGACTGTATATTTGCCTTGTTTTTAAATGTTAAATTCTTGAGTGAAAGGACTACATATTTGCTTTTCTTAGTAATCCCAACACTTAATATAGCCTGGCCCATGGTAAGCACTGATGAAATGTTAGTTGACCGAGCCAGCAACCACACTGTCCTATGGTTTTATCACCCTTGTGAGAAGGGAGCCAAGGTCTTCAAGCCAATGAAAGCAATGTCCTCCCATCATAAGCTGTGCAAGTCTTCTGACATTAGATGCAGCATGCTGTTCTGGTTGAACTGGGAAAACTAGCTATAGCTACAGTTATTGTAGCAGTGTGATAGTCAAATGGTAGGTTTTTCTTTTTCTTTCATATAGCATTTTATGTATCTTATTGTGAAATTTTGATTCAGTCACAATAGCTGTATTGTCTCTCAGTCTCATTTTCCCCTTCTGCAAAATGTAATGATAAATATATATGTAAATAATAAATAATAATAAAACCTTCCACAATGGATTGTTTGCACACCCTAAAGCACTACATAAATACTATTATCATTAATTGTTATTAATACAGTACAGTCCTTGGTATAGGAAGAAAACAGATGCCCTGAATAGGAGAAGCTGAAACAGAGGGACTTCATAATGTCTTTTCTCTCACACTGTATTCCATGTATAGGAATGTGAAACAGGGCTTCTGAAACCACTTATTCCAAGAGACAGCAGATGGCATGGGACATCTTGAGTCACCTGGTTGTATTGATGGAACTTTCCTTTTCATAGAAACTCATCTTGAGATGCAACATGGCCCTGGCAGCATGCCAGCCCTGCCAGATAGCACACCCTCATCACTCATGCCTAGAAAGATTTGAAAGACAGTATTTTGGAAAGGAAGGGGTCTGCCCTCTTATTCATTACATCATTTTATTCCCATGGGTTCAGAAATCACTGGTACCACTTTCTCTGCTTCTCTCTGCAGGGAAACTGGAGCTGGGACAAAGAAGGCCTATCCAAAACTAACTGAGCAAGAAGCTCCCCCTCTTCCCCAAGCTGTTGTGTCCCCCACTCTCTGCATCCTTTCCCTTGCCAGATCTTTGCAATTTAAAAGTGCCAGGTTCTTATTAGATGCTCTTGATAAAAAGATATCAAAGAATATATATTTCTACTGGTAGGTAATCAATATATTGATTTTTACCTCTTAGGTACCTTGGAACAGGATGGCTTTTTCTGACCCTAATTTTTGCAAAGCTATTTCTATTCTCAGCTCTCATTGGTGATATTGGTTAATCAGTAGCATTATGGTACATTATCAAATGTATAGAACCATAATTCAGAGCTTCAATGGATCCTTAAAATCTTGTCAATGTGGATATTCCTTCCTCTAGTTTAGTTAGCTATAGAATTATAGAATTTTTAAGTCTGAAAGGTTTATTGGAAATCTTCCCACTCCCTAAGAAACTAACTGATTTACCTAAAGCCATAGTTAGTAGAAGAACTTGAGCCAAGAACCTCAGACTTACATACTTCCAGGTCATTGGGATGTTTTTCCCAAGCAAATATCCTCTTTTTTTAAGTATATGTTTTTCTTCATTTTCATTCTCACATATGTATGTGTGTGTGTGTGTGTGTGTGTGTGTGTGTGTTGCTGCCTTACATTCTTACATGGGGAGGCATGCTCCCTATATTTTTCTTTGAATATCTCACTTGTTTCAAGTAAATGATATGCTGAATTTTGAGCTTATAAAACAATTAATTTAAAGAACCATATTACTATGAAGAAATCATTTCCTCTCCTTGGGTCCTAGTGTTTTTGTAATTTAGGGGGCTAGCTTAAGTAATGTTACTCCGATTCTTATTACAGTACCTTAAAGCTTCCAATGTTGGAGGACAGCACCTACCAATGAATCACAATGGAGTATTCCATCTCTGGCAAGCATTACTAATACAGCTAATTGCTATTGTTGTTCAGTTGTATGTAACTCTTCATGATCTGTTTGGAGTTTTCTTGGGGTGATTTGCCATTTCCTTCTCCAACTCACTTTACAGATGAGGAAACTGAGGTAAACAGGGTGAAGTGACTTGCTCAGTGTTTCATAGCTAGTGTTTGAAGTCATATTTGAATTCAGGTCTTCTGATTCTGATTGACCACCTATCTCACTAGCTAACTAGCTAGCATTTATTTAGCATTTTAAGATTTGCAAATATGCTTCTTGCTTGTTTTCATTCGATTCTACCAGATATAATCCGGAAATTCTCTAAGAAAAAAAAAAGGAGGTATGAGTCTGGAATCAGCAGAACCACATAACAAAGAAGACATTTTTATGTTTTGAAGAGTATAGCAGTGATAAACCAAGGTTGGAAAGAAGACAACAAACTGTCCAGAAGAGAAAAAAGATAGCTGTTGGGTGGGGATTATAATTCCAATAAAATTCATTCTTCTAGTGTATTACAAGCAATATGCCAATGAGCTGGGCACCATCTTGGGGTCTCCCTCGCTGAAAGTTTACAACTAAATTCACTCAGGAAATTTTCTTCAGAAGGAATTTCCTTATAATATTATAATAATGATTTAGGGGAAAATATGATTCAGTTTGCAAACTACTTTTCTGGTATGTGCCTTGTAAATTAAAAAGTATCCACTTAAAATAGAGGAAACAGACTGAAATGAAATCAACTTTATTCATTTTTACTCTGAACAAATGAAAATAAAGTCAAGCAAAAGTGAGTTTGTTTCTAGAAAAAACCAATTTTTAATTAATGCTGTTAAAAGGATTTGCTTGTTTAACTTCACTTTGATATAGCTAAGAAACTAAATCAATATCAGGTATTATGCTAGTAGTTGCACACTGGTTAAACACAAGTTTGTTGGTGGGTTTTTTTAATTAAAAACTAAATAATTGAGCAGAGCTCCTGTGTTGGGTCATAGTGTTAATTAGGTTTAGCAGACACTTGAAAGCACACCATTGCCTCAGTTTGGATTCTTCTTCAAGGAGAACAACATTTTTTTAAGCAGACCCTTTTAGCAGCATCCTGAGTTTCGACCTTTTGTGGGTTAAGGGTGGTACTTGAGAGGTCAGCTAGAGGCCCTCTAGTTGGGGACAACTTGCTCCTTACTCAAAAATTGCCATTTTTTCTTTTTTTGTGGCTTCCAGTAGAGTATATCAAAATTAAAAGAAAAGGATAAAAAAGGGGGAAAGAGAGTAAAACTGTAGACTTGAAAATTTTTATGAGTCAGGATTTTAATATTTGAGAAGTTTCAGTCCAGTTCTTCAAAAGGTAAAAGGCCTTTCTTCTTGGCTATTTTTTATCTTCTAAATTTTATTGATGATTTTAAAAGTGAAAACTTTTAGCCTTTACATCCTGTTCAGTTCCTGTAATATGCTCTAGTTATTTATCTCTCCAATGAAAGACCAGCTTAGTCAACATTCACTTTCAGTGTACTCTTTAGTATTTCTCTAATGTAAATAGTACTAGCTTATGGCATTAAATATATTCTTTAAAATACATTAAAATGGCCCTCCCATGCCTTTGCTTTTAAATATATTAAGCATCTTTAACTTATACTTTGTCAAGACTTAATTTTTTATTTAAAAAAATCAAGATGATTATATGGTTTGAGATGATTTTCTTTTTAATATGATTTATTATACTTAGTGGTCTTTTTTTGGCAATGGACTAAAGTGACTTGCTCAAGATCACACTGCCAGGTAATTATTGAGTGTCTGAGGTTAGATTTGAACTCAGATCCTACTGACTCCAGGAGTGGTGCTTTATCCATTGTGCCACCTAGCTGCCCTCACTTAATTGTTTTTCTAATGACAGACTCTTTTTGTATCTCTAGTATAAGTCTAACTTGATAATAATGAGTGATTTTAGAGGGGATATATTGTTGTAATTCTTTTTCTAAGATTTTAAATATTTTTTATTAGTATTTATTAATTGTACTGGGCCATAATTCTGTTTCTCTGTTTTATTCTTCCTTACCTTAGGCATCCTTGCCATATTTGTGTCATAAATAAAGTTTAGTAGAAAGCTTTCTTTCTCAATTTTTAAGACTAATTTTGTAGCATAGATATTAATCACACTTGAAACATTTGATAGAATTCATCTATAAATCTGTCTGGACTAGGGTTTTTTGATAGTTCCCATGTGACTTGTTCTATTTTATATTCTGAGATTGAATTAAGATCTCTATTTCATGTTCTGTTCATTTGAGTATTTATGTTTTTAGATAAATATTCATTCATTTGAACTCTTGGAACTCACATGTAAGTGTGGGACATAGGTTATGATAATTCCTTAAACTTCTTGATTTTATCTCATTCATTTTTTTTATTGGGATAAATTGATTTTCTCTGTCTCTTCACTTCTCCTTCTGGTCAGATTAGCAAACAGTTATGATTTTGTTAACCTTTTTAAAGAAACAATTTTTAGTATTATTATTATAATATAGAAACAGTTTATCCATTTCTCTTATAACTGTCAAAATGTCTTCATTTTTACTTATTTTTGTTTTATTTGTTGCTTTTTTATTTAATCACATACTGAACTGATGATTTTTTCTTTTTCTTCAATGTATACTTTTCAAGAGGTAATTTTTCTTTTGTGTACTTCTTTAGTAGTACATTTCCCAAAAATTGGTATATGAATGTTATTCTCTTCCAAGCAGTTCTATATTATTACCTTGCTTCATTTTTATTATTCAGGTTGTCATTATTAAATAATCTTGGACAAAGACTAGCCCTAGCTAGAGTTAGATTCTCTTTTCTCCCAGATTTGGATTTCCCTAAAGATTTGCCTCTAGTTCCTCTGCTCTGCCATTTTCTCCCTACTCTCTCACCCACTGTTATACTTCTTTCCCTTCCCAGAGCTGGATAGAATCGGTATTTTCTGCTTTTTATAGTGTTGATGGATCACACCATATTATAGTCATAGAGGGAACCCCCTTAGCCAGGTCCTGAATAAGTTTGTGAGGGTAATTGTCCTATCTGGAATGAGTTCAGAGTGGAGAAACTGAGTGAGAATGCCTAATATCTCAGCTGTCATATCATTTCATGAAACTTTTGCTGTTTCCATTTCCTTTCATCTTGTGGATTTATAATTGCCTTTTGCATTTTTAAAAAAAAATTTATTTGGAAAATTTTGCAAAAAAAAAATCACATGATATTTGCATTTGTTTTTGACACTACAGTCATTCCTTTCATACCTTCTCCCATAAACCCCTATATTATAACCAAAAAAGTTAAGTAAAAGGATCTGACATAACTTAAAAATATGCCAATACATGGAAAATTTTGCCCTGATAGTAGTAGGGTTCATTGTGTGTTTTTTCAGGAACAAGATTTCTTCTATTTTTAACAGTCCTCCTTTAATGGCCAAGACAGATTTTAGAGTCCTATAGCTATTATATTTGACCCTATGCATTTCAGAAATATTCACATTGAACCCTCCCCATATATAAATCTGTATGTGTGTGCACATTCTCTTTATTTATTTCCCAATTATATGCAAAGATAGTTTTCAGCATTCATCCTTTTGCAAACTTTTGAGTTACAAATTTTTCCACCCTCCCACCTATAGCAGCAACAGTCTGATATCGGTTGTAACATCATGTTTAACATATTTCTACATTAGTCAATCTGTGAAAGCAGAATTAGAACTGGGTGGGGGCATGAGAAAGAAAGAAAAACCATTAAAGAAGTTTGTAAAAATGAACATAGTATGCTTTGCTCTGCATTCAGACTCCATAATATTTCCTCTGGATGTAGATGGCATTTTCCTCTCAGGATTGTCCTTGATCATTAAACTACTGAGAGGTTATATCAATCATAGTTGATCATCTCATAATGTTACTATTAGTGTGTATAATGTTCTCTTGGCTCTGCTTACTTCACTCAGCATCAGTTCTTGCAAATCATTCCAGGCTTTTCTGAAGTCTGGCCACTCATGATTTCTTAGATAACGATAGTACTCCATAACATCCAAATACCATAGTTTGTTCAGCCAAGATCTATCACAGATCTATCAGCATTGCATTATTATCCCATATTTCCTAGATCCCTTCCAATATTGATCACTGTCTTTTCTGGTCATATTGGCCAATCTGAGAGGTATGAGGGATAGTACTTCAGAGATGCTTTAATTTGCATTTCTCTAATCAGTAATGATTTAAAGCAATTTTTTTTATGACTATGGATCACTTTGATTTCCTCATCTGTAAATTGCCTCTGCATATCCTCCAACCATTTAATGACTTGTTTTCTTAAAAATTTGACTCAGTTCTCTATATATTTTAAAAATGAGTCACTTCATCAGAAACACTAGCTATGAACATTGTTTCCCATCTTTCTGCATTCCTTCCAGTCTAGGATGCATTGGTTATAATTATTATTATTAATGCAAGACATTAATTTAATGTAGTTGAAATTATTCAATTTGCAATTTATTATCTTTTTTGGTCATAAACTTCTCCCTCTTCCATAGCTATGATAGATAAATGATTCCTTCTCCTAAGTAGCTTATGGTCTCATCCTTTATGTCTAAATCCTGTACCCATTTCAATCTTAATCTTGGTATAGGCTTGGTCTAGATCTTGGTCTATGACTAGTTTCTGCCATACTATTTTTAGTTTTCTCAGCAGTTTTGTCAAATAGTGAGTTCTTATCCCAGAAGCTAAGAGTCTTTGGGTTTATCAGTTTATTACCATAGTCATTTACTTTTTTGTAAATTTGTTTCTTTTGTACCCATTCCATTACACTGAACCACTTCTCTATTTGTTAGCCAGTACCAGACAGTATTGATGATGCCTAATAATGTGGTTTTAGATCTGGTATGACTAGAGCACTTTCCTTTGCATTTTTTTTTCATTAATTCCCTTGATAGTCTTGACCCTTTGATCCTTCAGGTGAATTGTGTTACTATTTTTCATTACTCTTTAAAATACATACATATATATATATATATATATATATATATATATATATATATATATATATTAATCACACCAAATCAGTTTTTAATCACTTGAAAAACTGTTGCATTACTTCTAAAGCTTTGACCCCATAAGTCTAATAAGAAATTTGTGTGAGAGTTTTTTCATGGCATGTTATGGGAAGAATTTAAAATCAATATTATCTTGTGCTTTACAGTCATAGGCTGTTGGAGAGCTTACGTGTATCTGTATAAGAATTATTTATTTAATGATGAACTCCTCAACCAGAAGACTTTTTCTCAATTTTCTGCAATTGGTCAATTGATTCCTAAGGCACAAGGGAAAAGCAAAAATGCTAATTAGGAGACCAATGACCAAAGAATATTGCATGATACACACTTAATGTTCAGTCCTTTATATCCAAAGATGATTTTGCTGACCTGCCATCTGTAAATGTAGTATGCACTTTGAGTTCTTTTCCCAGTCCTGTAAATGTATTTGTACTAATCTAACCATATGCAATTATGTCACCTCCTTTCAGTTCATCCCTACATTTCCAAGACAGCTAAAGAGCCATGCACAGAATAAAGCTTAAATGCCCTAGGTGGAAATTGAACTGAGGCTCATTATCATTATATTATAGTCAAATTAGCTTATAAATATAATCTAAACTTATAATCTTTCCTGGTCCAAGGCAAATATAGGTATGGGCTTTGATAGAGACTTTTTAGTGACTCATGCAGTATACTGGGAAAGGGGCAAAATGTGGGGGAGAGAAAAAATTGACTGCCAGTTTGATCCAAAACATTGATATGCATATCTACAATGCCCCCAAAAGGCATTTTTAAATGAATTTAAAAGAATACTATTATAGCTCATATCAACCCCAGGATAATCTTGAGATTTGCTAATCATTAAAATTATAGTTTAAATGACCTAACTATATTTGAGAGGTAAAGTAGTATGATGGATGGAGAACTAATCTGAGAATAAGAAAGACCTGGGTTCAAGGCCTGTCTCTGACACATCCTAGTTGTGTGGCCATCAACACCAAAATAAACCTTTCTTTGTGACCAAAGAGGACTACAGCAAAGATGAATAGGACAATGTTCAGGTGGGGCTTTGAGTTTCCAAGGATATAGACACCATATGAATTTAAGTACTAACATGATATCATAAATATTTTGTTTAAAAGATTCATCTTGACTCATTAACTAAAATTGTCAGTTCTTTATTCACTAACACTATAGCTTGGGAGTGCTTTTCAAAGGTGAGTCACATCCCAGCCCAGAAACTTCACCAAACCAAAACTTGAAAAAAAAAGTTTTAGAACCTTCTTCTTTCCATATACATTTTCTTTTGCGCAAAGTGTGTTTCCTTGCTGCCTTTGAGATAAATTGTAAGAAGGAATAGCCTGTGCACAGAAGAACAATCCCATTTTCCCCTTAAGGTTTCCTTTTCCATTTGCTATGGCTAATCTATTGTTTTCTCCAAAATGGGGAGTGGCAGGTTGGCACCTTCTTCCTTCACCCTAACCACTATCTTTTTTTAGTCAACTTTGGGCCTTAATTTCTTCCACTCCAAAAGGGATCATTTTGAAATAGATGACCCCATCTCTGAATTTTACAATGATGGGTTCTTAGCAGGATCACTTCAAATGCTTTCTTTTGTAGTGTATGTTTGTGTATGCCTGTAACCATCCAGTTACTCTCACAAGGTCAGGACCTGAAAAATCTGAGCAAATGAGAATAAGGTTAAATCATAGGGTTGGTGGAACAAGTCATAGAATTATAGATTTAGAGCTGGAATGGATACAAGAGTCATCTCATCTAAGCCACTGATTTCATAGAGGAGGAAATGAAGGCCTAGAGAAATTAAGTAGATTGCCCATAGTCACCCAGGCAGAGGATAGTAGAGTGGAATCCTAGGTGCCTTGATGGGACATCCAGCACCATTGTGATCAGAGATAGAGGAATAAGAGACTATCAGATGTCCTAGTACACTAGTGTACACACACACACACACACACACACACACACACCCTTACCTTGGCTGCTCCTAATGTTATTCAATTCAAAATGGTGTCATGTCACTCTGGTTAAAACTTGTGAATTTTTTCATAATTAAGGGAGAATGAAAACAAACAACACTGTGATTGCTGGTTTTCTTTACCAAGAATATTGCAAGCCCTGTCCAATGCTACTCGTTTTGGGAGCTAAAAGACAATGAGCTAGCCATCTGAACTTCAGAAAAAGGAAGCAAGTGGAAAGACATGTGTAAAGCTTTGTGTCTGATTGTAGAAAGGTCACAAAATGATCATTAGCCTCTCTGAACACCAAGCTGGTTGTAGAGATTCCCCAGAAAGAATTTTTTCACAAGCGACCAACCGAGACTACACAGAATTAGGTTGGCAGCTTATGAAAAATGCAGTGCTTCTCCCACAGGTCTCCAACCCCACTGCAAATTAAATTCATTTTTCCTCATGCCATTGTTCTGTGGCATTGAGGGCAGATCAGAAGCACCCCCAGACCAAAGGAGCAGGGAATAAAAATACTTATGATTTCATATGACCTATTCAGACCACTTCCAGGATCCAGCATTGGCTTTAATGTAAGACTGAAGACTCCCTGCTCAGAGGAGCTTCCCAAGACTGCTTCTTTATTCCACTCAATTTTTATGTCAGTCATATCTGTAAAGAATAATCATAATAGTGCGGATAGCAATAATAGCTTTTCCAGATCACTCTAAGGTTTGCCAAGTCCTTTATATGTGACATTTCATTTGATTCTCACAACAACCCTGAGATATAGGTGCTATTGCCACGATGACTAGTCCTTCACTATCAATAAGGACCACACTAACCAATCAAGTGATTTGGGGGTGAGTTACACAATAATGTTTATTATAGAAAGGAGTATGCTGTGCATGATATGCTTTTCCCCATTGTATAGATAAAAAAAACTGAGACTGGGAGTTTACATAGGAGGACTAGAGACCTATAAAAATCTCTAGATCTGGAAACAGCCTAAAAATTTTGGCTTCTGCCTTTGACCTAATCATATAGGGTTACAGTTCCATATGATCATTCATTCAACACTATGTTTTGACAAGGGAAATGGATTATTAAGTACACGAATCAGAGATGTGTACAGTGTGGTTTTCCTTTTTTCTGATAGGGTTGGCTTTAAGGTTACAAAAGTACAACACTAGGTTTCTTCGAGTCAAATCAACAAGCATTTATTAAATACCTACTACATATCAGACATTATGCTAAGATATATATTTATATACATCTATGTATATGTGAGTATGTATAAATATATGTATTATATATGATATACATGTATATATACATACATTTATGACAGAGAGAGGTAGTCTCCTCTCAAGGAATTCATAGTCTAATGAAGGAGAAAATGTGAAAACAACTCTGTATCAACAAGATCCATTATTGAAAAGGGGACACTAATTTCCAAAAGAAACTATCTTCTTAGTGTCCCAGACAACCTTTTAAGACTATTAGGTACAGAACAGTTGTAACTCTTCATTGATAAAGAGTGGTCCAGACTGAGAGTTCCCAACTACACCAAGGGAATCTCAGATCCTAATCATAAAAAAGAAGAAATAATTCCTTCTTGATCCTTTGAACTGAGGATACTTATTCAATAACCTCACCTAGAGATATCTTTGCCCTCTAGAAATCTCCATAGTCAAAGATCAAGGGTTTCAAAACCCTAGCCATTTGGAAGTGATAATTTAAATTTCAAATCTGCCTCTGCAAGATAGTACAGATTGCATTGAACTAAGAGTCAGAAGTTCTGTTTTTACCCCATACTAGACCATGGGCAGATAACTTCTGCTGAGTTTCGGTTTCCTCATCTCTAAAACAGGAATAATACCCAACTGACTACTTAGCTTGCAGTGAAGATCAAATGAGATTAAAAAAAAAAAGTGAAAGCACTTTATAATCTGAAAAGCATTATTTAAGTACATGATGATATCATCATCAGAAACATTATCCTCATCATTTTCTCCCCTCATTTTCTGCATCTTTTCCTCCTTTGTTACCTTTGTTCAATTTTTACACAGCCCCTTCTGAAGTCATAGGTCATAGGACTTTTTATTTTGGAAGAAAGAAACACACTTGAACTCTTAGTACTATTGAATAACTACATCTGGCTAAGTTCTCAGATTGCAGACATTATTTTTGAATAGATGCAGAGTTCCTACTCCAATAGACTATTCCATTATGCATGGGTTTTTTTTACATCTGGTTGAGTGCATATATGCATATGTTATAGAAAGTTAAAGCTAATAATAGCTCACATTTATATAGTGCTATGTAGCACTTTAAGATTTACTAAATACTCTCCTCACAACAACCCTGTAAAGGAGGTAGTACATGCATAATTATCCCACATTTACAGATGAAGAAACTGATGCTCCAATGGGAAGAATAGAAGTCCAATTATAAGGGACTGATGAGGGTGTATTGTCCAAGATTTTATAGTTGGTATGTAGTGGAGAAAGAAAGAAGAGAAGGGAAGGAAGGGAGGGAGGGAGGGAGAAAGAAAAATATGAAAGAAGGAAGAAAAAGAGTAAGGAATGAAGGAAAAAAGAAGGAAAAAGGGAGGAAAGAAGGAAGGAAAATAGTGAAAGAAGGAAGAAAACAAGTATTTAAATATCTAATATTTGCCAGCCATTGTGCTAAGTGCTTTACAAATATAATCTCATTCGGTCCTCACAGCATTACTAACAGCTGAGTAAACTGAGGCAAACTGCAGATAAGTGACTTGTCCAGAGTTACATAGCAGAACTTGAACCCAAATCTTTTGACTTAATCTCAAAATACCTACATAAATTCAATTTGCACACATACACACAACACCACAGTTAATTGTATTGGGTTAGGGGAGGAAGGGAAGTTGGGATTAGAAGATGCTTCCTACTAAAGATGGTACTTAAGGGGCATCTTAGAATGAGAGGTCTAAATAAGGAGGGAATGTAATCTTGACATGAGGATACCCAGAGCAAAGATAGATAGGAAATGGAGCTAATGAATTAATAAATTTTGAAGACCTTTTACTCCCAAATTCATGTTTTTAAGAATTTGAAATATTCTTCAATAAATTACAAACTCTATAAAATAACAATATTACTTAATAACATAATAGAGTTGTGTTAAGGCTTTGGTGGGAGGCAGAAAGCAGCCGCTCCAGTTGTAGATTGATGACAAACTCAGACAACTCACCAGTTAAGGAACAGGGAGAAGACCTGTTTGGCTGGACCACAAAACATGGAGAGGTCTATGGAAGATGGTGAGGTGGGGCCACTTGTGAAGGGCTTTGAAAGGGAACTGGAGGAGTTTTCTGTTTTATCCTGGAGGCATCAGGAAGCCACTGGAGATGATTGAGTAGGAATATCATATGGTCAGATCTGTACTTAAAAGAAAATCACTTGGGCAGCAGGGTGGGAGGGAGGCCAATTAAAGAGCTGTTACAATAATCTAGGTGAGAGGTGGGGTGATGAGAACTTGAGTTAGGTTAGTAGCTGTGAATAGAGAGGGGATTAAATGTAAAAGATACTATGAAGCTATAAATGGTAAAATTTGGCAAGAGATTGAATATTTTCAGTAAGGAGTTGGAGGATGATGCCAAAGAGCCAAGCCAGGGAGGATAGCAGAACTTTCGACAGAAACAAGGAAATTTAGAAGAAGGGAGAGTTTGAGGTGGGGAGAGATAATTACCATATAATTATGAGCTATTATTGTTATTACTATTACCCAACATTTCCTCTTAGAGATCTCAAAGATTCCAGAAAATTAGAGAGATACTGTTGGATTATAGCAAGGCAAATATTCAGGATTTGGTTTTTTTTTTTTTTTAAGAAAGAGAATGGGAGATATGAGGAGGACTTTCTATTTGTGAGATTTACTTCAATTTATAAAAATATTCTAGAACAAAGGGTGGCTAGATGGCACAATGGATAGAACACCGGCCCTGGAGTCAGGAGTACCTGAGTTCAAATCCGGCCTCAGACACTTAATAATTATCTAGCTGTGTGGCCTTGGGCAAGCCACTTAACTCCATTGCCTAGCAAAAATTTAAAAAAATGTATTCTAGAACATATTAAACCTAGAAAAGGAAATATTAACAATAAAGAACCAGCATGTTTTGGTCATGCAGTCATAATAAATAACATCAATATAGTTCTTATGATGTGATAGACATTGTTCATTATCATCTCATTTGATTTCCACAGCAGCCCCGAGAAGTAGGTTCTATTGTTCTCTCCATTTACAGATGAGGAAATTGAGGCAAAGAGAGTGAAGTAACTTGCCTAGGGTCACACAGCTAGCCAGTGTCTCTGACCACATTTGAATTAGAGTCTTCCAAACTGCAAATCCAGTGCTCTGTTCACTGCACCAATTAGCTGCCATTTTTTTTTTTTACTAGATTTCTAGACTAATAGAACAAAGATGTTATTGCCTAGGTTTTCAGGGGTGTGAAACCTCTGACCCAGGCCATATTTGGTCTGACCTTGCCAAGGCAACTGCAGGCAGTATTTGAAATTCAGTAAATCATAGTTTTTTTTAGGGTTGAATTAAATTTTAGAACAAATTTAACCCACAAATGATGTTATAAATATTCAAATGATCTTTAGCAGAAAAAAAGTTCCCCATTCCTGTAAGTTTAGGGTAATAAAGTGATGCAGTGGATATAGTACTGAGTCTGAAGTTAGCAAGACTCCTCTTCCCAAGTTCAAAATTGGCCTCAAACACTTATTCTGGGTTAGTCACTTAACCTTGTTTGTCTTAGTTTCCCCAAATCTATGAAATGAGCTAAAGAAGGAAATGGCTAAACTCCTCCAGCATCTCTGATCTTAGATAAACATTTGATTAATACAATTTTTGTGGATTAGACAATGGTATAGTTTAGATGAACTTAGAATCCTTTGAATGGTTGGTTTTAGAGGGTATATAATGATAACTTGGAGAGAAGTTTGACTTGTGCTGTCTGACATTTTCATCAGTGACTTGACTAGTGGTATAGATTATAATGATTTTCAGATTTAAATACATAGAGTCAAGAATTTAAAATATATATGCATACATATATGTAAAACTTGAACATGGAGAAGAAGCATGTTGTAATAGAAAGAACACAGACTCAGGAGTCAAGTAACCTGGGTTCCTCAGTCCCACCTTGTCACCCCCTATGTGATCTTGACTTCCCTTCTCTGGCCTCTATTTCCTCATTAAAAATGAGAGGTCAAGACTAAATAGTCTCTGAGATTATGGCGACATTGGGCCAGATCCAATAAGATGAAATATGATAAGGATAAATGCAAAGCTCTATTTCTTTGTTAAAAATCAACTTCATAAATTCAAGAGAGGTGAGATGTGGTTATACAGAAGTTGCTCTGAAAAATAAACTAGAGATTTTAGGGGACCACTGGCTCAACTTCAGTCAGTGGTATGATATGGCAAGCAAGAACACTCAGCTTTCCTTTATACTCTGCCCTACCCCATTAGAGTGAAAGTAAGCTCCTTGAAGGTAGGGACTGTTTTTTTTTTTCTTTTGTATTTGTCTCTCAGCTCTTGGCACTGTGACTGGAATATAACAAACTATCAATAAATATTTTATTACTGGTTCATTCAAAAAACACAATTCAGGACGGCTAGGTGGCATAGTGGATAGAGCACCGGTTCTGGATTCAGGAGTACCTGAGTTCAAATCTGGCTTCAGACACTTAATAATTACCTAGCTTGTGGCCTTGGGCAAGCCACTTAACCCCATTGCCCTGCAAAAAAACTAAAAAAAAAAACCAAAACACCACAATTCAGATCATAGATTTTCATTTTCTAGAGTTTATTAATAGGGAAAATATCGCATAAAATGTGTTATAAAGAGATGTAAGACTAGAAAGGAAGTCTAATCCTGTTTTGAAGAATATAGAATAACTGATGGAAATATAGTACCTGGGTTCAATTGGTGCCCATATATGTATCAGAAAATTTAGAAGGAGGACCTTGAAGAGGATTTTCTGGAGACCACAGACAAAGTTGGAGAGAATAAGAGGGCAAAAATAAATTTTGATCTATAGCTTTGAAGGAAGTGCTCATATCAAGGAGAGTGCAAATCTGCTGAAGTATCAAAGTATTCACAATGGCAAAGAGCCATGTATGTCCAGCTCTCAAAAATAGAATGGTAGAAAACTAAAAGCCCAGGTAAAGAATAGACAGACTGGGGTGGCTAGCTGGTGCAGTGGATAAAGCACCGGCCCTGGAGTCAGGAGTATCTGGGTTCAAATCTGGTCTCAGACACTTAATAATTACCTAGCTGTGTGGCCTTGGGCAAGCCACTTAACCCCATTTGCCTTGCAAAAACCAAAAAAAAAAAAAATACACAGACTGAGTGGCCATCATTTAGAATTAGTGAATTAATCCCTACAAGTGGTCACATTATTTGAGTCCACAGTCTAATTTCTATTGGTCTGGAACCAACAGCCATCTTTTATATCATGATAGTTTCAAATAGTGCAGATTTGAATGGATATGACTGCTTCAGGGGATTCATTATTTGTACTAATCTGGACCTAGCTGTACCCAAACTTCCTAATTTTATTTATTTATTATTTTTCAGCTATGTCTAAATCCACTCCTAGTTTAATTACTTTGTATATATTTATATTTATTCTCTCTATATTTATTTCATATGTGTTTCTATAATCAGGTGACTCTCTGGTAGGTTGTTATTTCCTTGAGTATAGGAACTGTTCCATTCCTTGTTCTCATTCCTCTGGTACATCACAATTCCTGGTACATCATAAGCATTTAATAAAGGCTTTTTGGCTGACTGATTCCTAGCCAAGAGACCACATCATAGTCTTCTATTTCTGTTCTTGTCTGCCAGAAAATAGTTTACTTCCTAATGGGATGCCATTATGCCAGTTGGGGATTTGGCCCCAACTTGGGTGCTGTGGATTCATCCTCATTCTAAACCAGACAGCCTTCTGGTTACCATGAGTTTCTGGTAATCTATAGTATTCTAATATAATTAATAGGAAAGTAAACATAAAGCAGCTAGGTATGAGTAGATATAGTGTTGGGCTTGGGGTCAGGACATCTTCCTGAGTTTAAATCTGGTTTCAGATACATTATCTGTGATCCTGGGCAAGGGTCACTTCACCCTGTTTGCCTGTTTCTTTATCTGTAAAATGAACTGGAAAAGGAATGGCAAACTATTTCAGTATCTTTTGCCAAGAAAATCCCAAATGGCCTGTCAAAGAGCTGTACATGACTAAAAAGAATGAACAACAAACAAGAACTCCTTACTCTTCAGGAGAGAAAAAGACCTCAAAAAAGACTTCTTGGCTCCAAATCTAGCATTTTCTTAATTATTTTAATATCATCATTCCTCTAGACCATGTATGAGGACTAGATGGATTTTAGAAACCATCTGTTCCAATCCTCTTATTTTATAGGTAAGGAAACAAAAGTTTTTGCAAATTGTTCAAGGTCACACAAAAAGTTAACATCAGAGGAAGGGTTTGAACCCAGGTCCTCTGACTCCAATTCCAGTAATCGTTCTACTATACTTGTGACATTGATATTTTGAATCTGAGCGCAAGACTTTACATGTAGCTCAATTACATTTCATTTTATTCTATGCAACCTAGTGATCTAGCCTGTCAAAACCTTTTTTAAATTTTGGCTCTGTTATTCATTTTGTAATGAATATTGTAAGCTATCCCTCCTTTTTTTTCAGTTGATGATCTGCAAATTTATCTTTTGCAAGTTGCTCATTGAAAAAAAATTGTTAAACAGTTCAAGACCAAGTACAGAACCCTGGGACACTCCACTAGAGACCTCCAACAAAAGAGTATATTAATGACTGTTCTTTGAGTCAAGCTATTTAATCAATTCCAAATCTACCTAAGGTACTGTCATCTAGCCCTGTCTCCATCTTTTAAAAAATGTATTTATATTTAATTTTTAATTTATGAAATAAAACAAGCATTACTGAAACATGGTTTTATTTTAAAAAAAAAGATGATTGCATATGTAGGACTAACATGAAATACCCTGATGTATGCACACTCCACTAAAATCTAGATAAACCATTTCTACAGCATCCCTTGATCAGCCATTCTAATAACTTGCTCAAAAAGGAAATGAGGTTAGTCTGCCAAGACTAACCTTTATCCCTGATAAAGTTGTGCTGGCTTTCTGTAATTATCTCTTCCCATCCTAGATGTTTAATAACTGTTCCTTTAAGAACATATTCCAGGAGTGGCTGGATAAAGCCTTGGAGTCAGGAGTACCTGGGTTCAAATCCAGTCTTAGACACTTAATAATTACCTAGCTGTGAGGCCTTGGGCAAGCCACTTAACCCCATTTGCCTTCCAAAAAAACCTAAAAAAAATTCCAGAAATTATGACAGGGATGGAAGTCAAGTTTCCTAATCAAAAGTTTCCAGATTCTAAACTCATCAAGAGCAGTAAAATGCTCTCTGAAATATCTCCTTACTTATCATTGAAATCATCTCCCTATCAGCCCTGGTTTGCTGTCTCCTTCTCAGCCTGAGCATCAGTCTTCTTGGCATATAAAGTGGAAACAATGTATAAGTCAAGCAACTCTTCCTTCTCTTATTCATTAAAGATCAGGATTCCAAATACTTCAAGCACTAAGAGTTCTGACTTTGAAATCAGGAAGAACTGAGTTCAAATCCATCTCAGACCAAACACTTAGGAGATGAGTCTCAAGCTGTAGCAAATCCATCACTATTTTTGTGCATGTCTTCCACTATAGTAAAGGTTATTGTATGCAAAACATGTGAGTTGAATATGCAAGATTTTTCTAAAGCTTCTTTAGAAGCATCAAATTTTCTATAACCTTTTAACTTTTTCAGTCATAATTTTACTAATCAAATTGCATATCTAAAAGCTACTCCTACCACAGATTTTCAAAACATACCATTATGTATATATTATATATATTTGCTCTCAGCAAAAGATGAATTAAAAGGATTATGAAAAATTAATAACTTTTTTGAAAGAAAAAATCCAGCCTCAGCCACTTATTACTCCATGACCTGAGTGAGTTATTTAACTTCTAGTTGTCTCTGTGTTACTTCAGTTATAAAATGGAGATATAACAGCACCTACCTCCTAAGATTGTTGTGAGGAGTAAATGAAATAATATTTGTGAAGGGCTTAGGCTGGCCCAGAGCAGGCACTTAATAAATGTCTTTTTCCTTCCTATTACTTCTTTTATTGCTTAAAGGGGTTGATTGCTTCTTCCTGGGCTATGCCCTTGCTTCCACTGCCATTAAGTGAATTTTCAAATTAGGCAGATTTTAGGACAGATCAAGAAGCTACAGAGAAACACAGCAATAGTGATATGTGTATGAATATATAGAGACATTTTATATATATATATATATATATATATATATATATATATGTAGGTATATATATATATATATACACATAAATACATGCATATGCCAAATAAAATATATATAAATTATATACCATATGAGATATATAATTATGTAATATGTATTGTATATTTAAATTATTAACAACAAACATAAAAAGAAGGTAATTCATTATATTGCCCACAAATAAGTAAAATAATCTTATAATGAAAAGTACAGAAAAAACATTCCTCCTCCCCCCCAGCCCTCCCCCAAAACTCCTAAGTATAAGAAATATGTTCATTCTTAACTTATTATAATCATGGCAGACCTGAGTTATAAAGTGAATCTAAAATATCATTTTATGTATGAAGAAAACTAAGACCTAGAGAAAAGCAAAGTGATTGCCTATGGTCAATAAGGACATCTTGAATTTAAACTCATACCCTCCCAAAGCAAAAACAAGTATTCTTTCTATGGCACCACACTGAAATAACTGGCTTACATCACCTCTCCTCAGATATTTTTATATAAAACCCCAATAACAATCCTGTATGCCTCTCATTCTGTTACTCTGCAAAGAGCCACAAGCTCTCTCCAGTGCCCCCTGTTCTGTTGATTCTTTGGGGTTCCAAACAGCTGGTCTCTTTTGGAAGATATAGCCTGAAGCAGCTAACTTCCCCTTTGGTTTTTCCTTCTCTGAAACCAGGTCTCCCTTTTAAGTTTCTCTCTGGAGCAGTTTTCTCCTTTCTGGTTGTCTCTCTGTAACAAGTCTTTCTTCTGAACTAGAGAAAGTTTCTCTACAGAGATTTTGCTGCCTTTGTGCCATATACCAGAGGATTATTATGTTGTCACTGTGACTTATACAATTTTAAAGCTGGAAAGGACCATCTAGTACAAAACTTTGATTTTTACACATAAGGAAACCAAAGTCCAAATGTAAGTGACTGCCCAGAAGTCACTAAAGGTGACAGAGGATGTAAATCCATGTCCTGACTCCCAGTCTAATGATCTTTTCATAACCTCACATTGCTACCCCTTAATTGATTCCAATCACCTGCCTTAAATGTTGACTTGACTGAATATCTCTCATATACTACAATACCTAAATAATACTTTTAATACCCAATCTACTCTGATGCTACCTCCCCAGGGAATGGAGGCTTCCCTAATTCTCTATTCACCTAGTTGTGGTTATTTCCTCTTAAAATTATTTTATATTTATCTATCTATGCAACTATCTGGTACTTTAAGGGACCAGAACTATTTTTGGATATAACTAACATATGGTAAAACAAAATTAATTCAGTTCACAAAAAATCATTTAAATGAATATTGTTTTTCCTCATTACCTGTCCTTGTTAGCCATGTGCTTTCTGCTTTCTAATTTAATAAAGGAAACTGTGTGCAGTTGCTAATGACTAACCATGATACAATGTCTTACTCCCATCCAAATAACATTGGCATTATCATTCAGAGCACATGAGGATTTACAGGAAAGAATAGAGCTTCCAAAAAAAAAAAAAAAGAATAGAGCTTCAGCATTGCTCAAATACCGTAGAGGGGACATTTGCTTTACCTCAATATTCTATACAGGTATCTAAAGTTTGAAGTTGTTCAAATTATTTTGAGAGCTATTGGCCTGCTTCTGACAAGTTTTTTTTAATTATGAGTATATTCAACTTGTAAGTAAATGCATATCTTAAGTCCTAAATTTATAGGAATTAAAGAATTTCAAAATGTAGAAGCTTATTTTCAGATAGTAAAGAACAACCAAAATTATGGTTAACGATGGAAAGAAGATCAGTGATAAGTACCTGCAACACTAGTCTGACCTGCTATGGGACAAACTTTTATACAAAATTACTTTAATTTTATTCTTACAATCTTTTTCATGTTCATCTAGAAAGTGTCAGTGTATGTCTGAGTGGAAACATTTAGGGCACAGAAACTATTTACTAAGTATCACTCATATACTATAATACCTACTAATACAAATTAATACCTCTAATACCCAATCTTCTCTGATGCTACCTCCCCAGGGAATGGAGACTTCCGTCATTCACCCAGTTCTGGTTATTTCCTCCTTTATATTTGTCTACCTATGTAAATATGGCAAATCTTCCAGTTAAAAAAAAATCCTCTTGAGGGAACGGATAATTTTACTTGTTTGGTTTTTCTTATGCTTCTTGCCTTGAATATAGCAAAAGATAGAATTTGGGGTTTGCAAAACATTTTACAAATATTATCTCATTTAATTCTTGCAACAACCCTGGGAGGGAAGTGCTATTATTATCATTCCCCATTTTACATGAGGAAACTGAATTCAAAAGAGGTGAAGTGATTCATCAGGGGTCACACAGTTAGAAAATATTTGGTACTGTAGATGAACTCAGATCTTCCTGGCTCCTAGTCTGGGACTCTATTCACTGCACTGCTTTAGCTGCTTCTTGGTAGGTGTTTTATAAATGTTTGTTGAATTAAATTCTCAGGTAAGGTTGATCTTCTATTTTTAAGCCTGAATATCATCCTCTGGGACTATAGAACTGAAAAATGTTATGTTGAGAAATTTTCTATGAAAGTTGCATCGCATAATGGGTAAGGAACTGAACTTGGAGTCAGAAAGAATTGGGTCCAGATCCTTTTTCTGACCCTTTCTATCTAGTAATAATAGACATGTCACCTATAAACTTCTCTGAACCTTCTAAGATAGAATTGATAATACTTGTATCTACTTCTCAGGCTTGTTATATGGCTCAAATGAAATTATGCAGGTAAGAGTACTTTGCAGATTTCAAAACACAAATGTGTTATTAGTAGAGTTATTATAAGATCTGGACATTATTAATGCTTGATAGCCAGTGTCCAGAATGACTTAATAAAAATTTTTCACATTGTCCAGTCTAGTGTGCCATAAATTAGCTGATAGTTGTTAAAAAAAATATTTACTGCTATTTCATGCATGTGAATAACTATTTCTAATCAATCAATAAACATATTATATACCAGGCATGTCCTAAGTGCTGAAACTACAAAAAGAAACAAAAAAACCCAATTCCTAAAGGAACTTAGAATTTAATGGTGGAGACTACATGCAAGCTATATGCAGGTTAGCTAGGGAATCGCTTAACACAGGTTGGGCAGTAGAATTAAAAGGAGTTAGGGAGGCTTCCTGTGTAGAAGATGGAGTTTAGGTGGGATGAATGGACTTATGACCATGCTTTTGCACATGGATACTTGGAAAGTTGGCTTGAGGTGTCCAGCTCTATTTGTCAACCATGAATTTCTTATATTGGCAATGAAAGAAAAGATAGTTATCATGTCCTACAGACAGACTGAACAAAGGACAGTATAGAATAGGAATCATAGGTTAATGTTGAAAGATGCCACTTCTCTGGTGATCCTAGGCGGTGCATTATATAGTCAATCCATCTGACCTACTGTAGAACATGTTGGGGAATTCAACTTCTCCTACTGGATGAACAGTTGGTTGAACATGGGCCATTTGGGAACATCTTCCCACACCAAAACACTAGTTAAAGGTGAAGTTGAAATCAAAATAAAGTTTTCTAGCCTAGAAAGTTCAAGAGAATAAGTTTCACAGGCAGTGGAAAGGACTGATAGCAGAGCCTTAATATAGAAGGAGTATTCTCTAGTAAAAAAACACTGAAGTCTAATTAAAAAGAATCTGGTGAGGCTGAGGTTGGAGATGATATGTTCTCGGTGGTCCATAGCACCATTTCAAAAGATCATTTTCAAAAACAGTATTTATGGAGCACCTGCTACGTATAAAGTACCATCCTGTGCTTGTGGAGAGTTAACAATGGAATTTCTCTCAAATTTATCATCCATTGTTAGAGACTAGTGGTAAGATCTAGCCATTTCCCAGTTAACAAACACTCAGCCTGCAAAGAAATAGATATGGCATCAGCAGCTGCTCTTTGACTTGCTCCCCGAGACCTCCTTCATGGTTGAAGAGCCCCTAATCCTTGAACTGACTCTTGTCACTGTTGCCTTCTTCCCCTAAGCTTTCCTTCTCTTGCTATTGTCATAGCAGAGCTTTCTAACTTCTCTCCTGTCCCTTTATTGATGGATCCTTTCCCTTATTTCTCATTTCACCTATTTCAAGACCCAGAAAGCTATAGAGAAACTTGGAGTTCAGGGCTATCATCAGAACCATTTCTATTTATTATAAATTCTCTAGTCATTTATGATTCACACATAATTTCTCTGAGTCTCAGTTCTCTCTTTAAAATGAGAATGTGTTATCTTGGAGGGCGGGGGTAGAATAGGTAAGATATTTTTTCCTCTCTTTTTTTAAAATCCCAGACCTGTGATTTCATCAGTCTAGGGAGCTCCCAGTGAGGAGCCTCCTCTGCCAATGCAGCTGATCTTTACTTTCTCTACAAATTAGTGTTTTTAGAGAGTTGTGACTTGCCCAGGATAATATAGTCAATATGTGACAAATAGAGGTTTTCCTGTCTTCGAGACCAGCTCTCTAATAACTATTTCACACTGCTTCTAAGCACTCACACAGTGGTCAAAAGAAGTGGTACAAGGGTATTTTCAAGGTCTCTCTGAAGATCTTTTAATTCCAGATGTTCTAAGGGAGTATTTGTGCCTGAAATGTAGGAGAAACTTCCAAAATCTCCTTGGACTGATTAGATAAACTCTACCCTGATCTCAATATTAGGATATCTTTAGTTCTCTTCTAAAATGAGTAATTGGCAACAGCAACACAATATAGGAGATTGTTTTCCTCCTCTGTTTTGTAAGGAGTGCTGTGAATACACTGTTCTCCTCATGAACTTCGTTCATGTATTCTTTCTACATTAGCCTTATCCTATCCTTTCCCTTCAAAACACTAATTCCAGGGTTAGACTTCATCTAGACAAAGTGACTCATCCATAGTAGTAGTAAATGGCAAAATTAGAATTTGAACCAGATATTTGGCTAAGTGATGAGGATAAAAGGAAAGTAAAAGACAGTCACTGACTTGGAGGAGCTCACAATCTAGTTACACATACAGATAACACACACACAAATACAATATTAAATAGCTGGATTTGGGGTTGTGTTATTAACTTCATAAACCACCGATTTATTGCCATCCTTTGGGCAGTATTGGAATAAACACATAGAAAATAACCAGGCCTTTAGGTTCATTGTTTTCATTTTTTTTGCTTATCTTTCCCCATTTTATTTTATATACATACATAAATAAATAAGCAAACAAATTTGTTAAGTTATTCCCCAATGGAGAATTCCCTTGATTTTCAGTTCATTACCACAAGAAGAGATACTATTAATAGTTTTTACATATTTTGGTACATATTTAGAATTTATATTAGTGTTTTTGAACATATGGAAAAGAGGAAAATTTTGTATCTCTTCTCCTTGATCTCTTTGAAGGTGTATTCCTATTAGTAGTTTCACTGGGTCAAAGGGTTTTAGTAATTGGGGGGGGTGTAGGTGGGAGTAGAGCGACAGACATTATTATACACTGCTTTCTAGAATGACCAGATAATTCACAGAGGCACTAAAAATGAATGAATGTACCTGTTTTCCTGCAGCACATCTTAAAATATGTAATTTTTCATGAATTTATGTGTCATCTTCCAGTGGGAGCCCTGCTAATCTTCTCTGTATTGTTCCCATTTTAGTCTGTGTGTGACTGAAGAGAGCAATGCACCTTTCTTCCTAAGACTGGATTGGAATGAGATGCTAATGGCAAACTTTGCCATCTACCTGCTGTTCTGCAAAGCCTAGGAGCATATGTCCTTATCAGTCTCATGCAATTGCAGACTCAGTATAGATTGGGGGTGGTATGGAAGTGGAGAGGGTGTAAGTTAATCAAACTATATTTTGTAATGTGCATAATAACATAAAGGATAAATTTATAGGGAAAAAACTATACTCTAGACAGGTTACCCTTAATTTCTGCCTTTCTTCATTTCTTTCTCAAAGCTTCTAAAAACCCACTTGTTCTTTGTGAAGTGTTCCAGGCAACAAGCCCAGTTCCTTTGATATATTCATTCCATCATCTCTCCTGTATCATTCCTCTATGTGCCTCTTAATGTGAGTCCTGGTAAGCAGAGTCTGCTATTCATTGCTGAACTGTTTTTACCTTGCATGTCCATGTTGCTTTGAATTTTCTGGATTTTTTTTTTTTAAGGCCCAGATTGCCGCCTTCCCTACATTGAAGATGCTGATATTGGTAATAAGACATACAAACATGGGGACAAATTGATAATCAGCTGTCGTGAAGGATTCAAGATCCGATATCCTGACTTGTACAATATGGTATCAACATGTCGAAGCGATGGATCATGGGATAATCTGCCTATTTGTCAAGGTTTAGTATACAAAATGATTCTTTTTTATTGTTCATTAGTTGACCTTATTGTAGTTTGCCAGTTTCTTTAGCAGTACAAGATATAGATAATAAAATTGAAGTCTAATTCCAGAGATGTCCAGTTGTACCTTGAATATGATGGCAAAAGTCTCCAATTCCCAACTATGACTGTGCTTTTTGCATTTTAATTCTGCATCAATGCATATTTTCATCTTAAAATATTTTTTTAAAAAACAGTCCATGGTTGAAAATTTGCAAGCGAGACAACTTCCTCTCTAGCCTGCTAGGTACCTCATTCACTCTAAGAAATTGAACATCATTTAAAAATTAGGAAGCTTGTAACTGGGTTGGAAAAATAATGATGAACTATTCTATATTTAATGAAAATGTGAGAGTTTCTAGAAAAGTACCAGGGCATTTATACTTATTACAGTTCTATGAGAATATATTCAAAACCAATTTTACAGAGGCTATTATTTTCCTAATAATGTTATCCCCTTTTATAATGCATAAAGGGCTACAAAATAATCAAATCCAAATTATATACAAACTACATAGTGAATATTTATCCTTTCCCAATACTTAAATTTGTTAATGCTAACATACAGGGGCCTTATTCATGAAAACAAGCCCTTGAGTTCACATTAATTCTGATCTTATTTTTTGAAATGTGACTTGGGCCAAAGGACTAAGAATCTAATGCATAATTCATAAGAAGAGCAAAAGAAAGGTCTTATTTGCACCAAAAGCGCCAGCGTCTTAAAGTTAAGACGGATGCTAACTTTGTGTTTGGAAATCACAATTGGCAGGATCCCATATTAACTCACACTCCCCATAAGCCTATCACATTTCTGAGTGAGATCTTAAGAACCATGACCCAGTAATGAAATTGAGCCAAATTAGGACAAAAGCATCTCAGACATGCAAATACCTATTTTTTTCTCTCTGGTTGTTAACATATATGGATATGAGTTTGCATATGCACACATATGTATATAGATACATATGTGTGCATTTTAAAGGGGGTGCATACCTTATTTTACAGAAACCGGAACTGTCCACATAATAAACAGCCAGATTTTTTAGGTTGGGTTTTTACTCAAATTAACTTTATAAACCACAATTTGTTGCTACCCTCTGAGTATTATTGTAGTAAAGGCATGGAAAATGACCTTTAAACCTTGCCATTTCTTGCATTCATGTTTTTACTTATTTCTCAGGTTTTTCCCCATTTTGGTCTCCTTTAACTTTATATACATGCATACATAAATGAATGAACAAATAAATGGATGATTAAATGAATAAATGGACAAATGAAGGAATGAATCATACATAAATGAATGAACAAATAAATAGATGATTAAATGAATAAATGGACAAATGAAGGAATGAATAGATAAAATCCCAAGTGCACTTCTTTAGGACTCTCTAGCTAACACCATTGGGGAGCATGTGCTTCGGTGGGAAAGTGGTTTTTCAGAAAAACTCAGAAACAAGCTTTAGATATAAACACATTTGGGACAATAGGGAACCACTGAAGATTTTTGAGCAGGGAAATGGCACAGATGTGTACTAAGATTTTTTTGGAGAAAGGAAAGATGGAGTTCAATTAAGATGCTGCCTAAATAGGGGACAAAATGATGAGGGACTGGAATGGTGACCAGGTGAAGGGAGAGATGGGCATGGATGCTAGAAATCTTATAGAGGTAGAATCAACAAGATTTGTCAATTGATTGCATAAGAGAGAGGGCAATTTACAGACCTGGGTGCTTGGAAAATAGTGATACTCTCAACAGAAACACAGCCAAAATGAGTTTAGAAATCAAGATTATCATTGTTTTGCACACATTCAATTTGACATGCTACAGTAGTAGAAGTAGCAGTAGTAGCAGCAGTATTAGTTGTAGTAGTAGACACAGTAGGAGGAAGAACAGCAGCAGGAGGCATTATATCCAAGGGATGCCAATCCATCAGGGTGATTAATGAAAGGCCAGAAAAAAGTAGAAATAGGAGAGAATAAGGTCAGAAAAACGTAGGAAGGGATTTCTATCAGGAGGGGGGTGGTCAGCACCTCAGAGAAGTCAAAAAAAAGGAAAAGGACTTATAAAACCACATTGGATTTAGAATCACTGGGCATTTTGGAGAGCATTTTTTTCATACCCTGAGTTTTTATAATAACTGGTTCATAATAAGCATTTAATAAATATTTGTTGACTGACTGACTGACTATAATCACGGTTGAGTGGTGAAGTCAAAAGTCAAATTTCAATGGTATAAATGAGTTGGGAAGTGAAGGCTACTTAACCTACTGGTTACTGTCACATCTTTATGGAATTCCTATTCTCTGCACTTCAGGAAAGACCCCAGTGACACCCTTGGTGAGGAAATAAAAGGGAAAATGTGTGAGACAGGCAGGCTGAAACTTCCCCTAGCCCTCAAGGGAAACATGATTAAGCCTTGGGGCAATATTTCACCAGGAAGCTCTGATTTATACCTAGGTGGAGGGGGCTGGGTGCTAAGGTGCTCTTTCTTTATTATCTGAAAGTTCAAATAGAAGTCACTTTGAGCTAAAAACTGTTTTCTTCTCCTTTATATTTTTTTTTGGATGATTACTTTCAAGAGAGAACATGTCCTAGCATTCTGGGAAGATGAAGGCTGAGATTTACAAAAAAAAAAAAAAGAAACTCAGAGCCATTTTTTCCCACAAGGGTGTGTGTGTGTGTGTGTGTGTGTGTGTGTGTGTGTGTGTGTGTGTGTGTGACACAGAGACAGATTTCTTCTATTTTGAATGTGTTCATGTTCATTTGTAGGAAATCAAGCATTCTGAATGTGTGTGATTTCTACAATGGTTCCAAAATGCAAATGACTGTCTTGGGGAGAGAAGGGTGAGGGGTGGGGCAATTATACATTGTTAATGGCATAATTTACTGCCTGCTGATCCCTCCTAGGACACCCACGGGATACTCATTGCTCGAAGGTATTCCATCTGAATGTGTTAATTTTGTAATCTTTGATGGGGGTTTTCTCAGAGCACTAATTATATCCATTTCTGACTTGCTCTTCTCACTTTCCCCATGAACATTGCCAGTTGATGGCCCAATCACTTATTCAGTACCACAGGGGCCAGTTTAGAGGATGGTTCTGATTCTTCTCAAATATGTCTATTCTTTAAAATCTGAGAACTGACTTTGGAGAGGAGTTGATTAACCTGAGCTCCCCCAACACATATACATAATCAACATATAGTTTGGCTTAAAAAGAAAAAAAGGGGGGTGGTCATTTACTGAGCCATCTGTTGTACACTCCCTTCCAGGTGCATATGATATTCCCAGCCAGTCTTCACCTAAGTTAGTCCTGGGATTTGATGATTCCTCTGATGCTATAACTATGTCATGACCGAATCAGCTCTCAAAATTTAAAATAATCACATGATGCATTTACTGGGGAACAACAGAGTCCTAGGGCTGCAGTTTATATGTATCAGATTTCATTTATTAAGAATTTCTCATATGTAAACTTATAGCTATTCAGACAGCAACATTTTATATATGTATACACACACACACATAGAAAAAAATGCATCCTTTTATTTCAGGGACCTGTGATTTTATCAGATTTCATCAACTCTCTCTACAGACACAGATTGTAACCTTCTGCAGTAGAGTAGATGTTCTTTAAGTTGCTCTGGCAGAAAAATGTATCACCATGCCCCAATCTGGTGATAGTAATCTAGACTGGTCCTCAGACAATAAATGTATAGCTTTATTATAGGTTAGTGTCCAAAGCCTTTCCATCTTTGTAGGAAATATAATCTGCCCTCAGGTAACATAACCTTTAGGAGGCCAGGGTCACCTATACTAAAATAAACAAATCCTCTGTGTATGTATGAATATACATATTTACATATGTGTATGCATATGTATACACATATATATTATATATTTTAGATGTATGTACATGTCTAAATATTTAGAAATTATATATTGTATTATTAGTTATATTAAATATTTATAATATAGTATATAATATATAATAATTATTTTAATATATTAGAATTTTATATATACATATATGCCTCCATATGTATATCTATATAGAGAGATATACATATGGAGGCAGCTACATGGCTCAGTGGATAGATAACTGGACCTGGAATTAGGAAAACAATTTCAAATCTGACCTCAGATGCTTACTAGCTGTATGATTTTAGGCTGGTCACTTAACCTCTTTTTGCCATAATAGACTGGAGAAGGAAATGATGATACACTCCAGTATTTTTGCTAAGAAAACCTCATGGACACTATTAGAGTATGGGCTAGAGTGTCACAAAGAGTTAGACACCACAAAATGACTGAACAAAAACAACAAATACATATGTGCATGTGTATGCATATATGCCTTTTCCTCTACAAAGTTCTACATTGATGTTTCACTGTGATCTGGAAGTATTACTGTATAGTAGAAGGCCATTCTAACAGAACTTGGACAGATTCTATCATACTGGAAAGGGCATGAAATATGGCCCAACTACGGACTGAGTCTGTTTTCTGAGGATCAACCCAACTAACCACAGAGGAGTATGTTGCCAGTAAGTTAGCCATCTGGTGAGCAATATTTTTTTTGCCCATTGCAACCTATGAGGGAAAGGAAAAACACAAAATAGTCCTCAGTTTTATCTAAACCAATACTACTTCTCATACTACTTCTCTAGTGACAGTTGCAGGGAGGTGAGAAAAGGAACGGAGTCCTAAGAATTACTCAGTTTTTAGACCATCAATAAAGTTTCATTTGAACCTTGGTATTCTAAATGTGAAATCTTTGTCCAATGACCAGCAAGTGGACATATTGCTAGAGAAGTTTAATCATAACAATCTTGATATCCTTGCTATAAATGAAACTTGAAGAAGGAAGTTATAGTTAAGTACAAAGATAGAACTCCTTGAAGGAACAGAGATAAAAGGTGACTATCAACCACCAAAAGGCTATAAGAAATATTATTTTCCATCTGAACACTTATTAAATATATTTGCAAAAAAATCACCATGAACATAATTGCAGTTTATACTGCAATTATGCAGCAATTTAAGTTACTGAAGATTTGATAAAGTGATTCTAGGTAGAACTTGATAAGCTGTCCCAAGTTAAAAACAATAACAACAGATGCTCAGTTGTTTGATGACTTCAACACAAAGATGAAAAAAAAGTGAGGATTGGGAGAAGTTTATGGAAAAACATGATTCATAAAGAAGGGATGAAATAGAACAAAGGCTTCTAGACTAGTCCTATGTTTCACATCTATATATCATGAATACTTTCTTTAAAAAACATAACAATTGCTTAGTGCTAGAAATCAAAAACACTAAATAACACTCCAAAGAACAATATTGATTTTTTTATCTTAATGTTCAGGAAAAGACTTCTTATTGATGTGGGAGTAATCTGAGTCAGCTGTCTGTGTGCAATCCAGAATATCCAGATGACAATAATGAGAAAAAGATATATTATACAATTGAATCCTTAACTATTTAAACAAATCATTTAAAATAAAAAACTAGGAAACGGACAGCATTTATAAAATATTTTCTATTTGCCTGTCACTATGTTCAGTCTGGAAGATACAAAGAAAGGAAAAATAGCTTCTCAAGGAGGTTACATTCTAATGATGGAGATATGAAAAAAACTAGATTCATGTAAGACATATTAATGGTATATGAAGGGAGCAGCTAGATGGCCCAGTGGATAGAGCACTGGCCCTGGAGTCAGGAGGACCTGGGTTCAAATGATTACTTAGCTGTGTGACCTTTGTCAAGTCACTCAACCCCATTGCCTTGCAAAAACAAAAAAAATGGTATATGAAGGGGAAGTTAAGTGTAACAAAGGATAGAGCACCAGTTGTGAAGTCAGGAGGATCTGAGTTCAAATCTAACCTCAGACACTTACTAATTCTATGTCCCATAGCAAGTCACAACCTCAATTGCCTTTAAAAATAGTATGTGGGGGCGGCTAGGTGGCGCAGTGGATAGTACATGGGCCCTGGAGTCAGGAGTACCTGGGTTCAAATCTGGCCTCAGACACTTAATAATTACCTAGCTTTGTGGCCTTGGGCAAGCCACTTAACCCCATTTGCCTTGCAAAAACCAATAATAATAATAATAATAATAGTGTGTCGAAGGTAATCTTAGTGGGATAGTTATGAGCAGTTAGGGGTGCCAGGATTTAAGCTCAATATTGAATACTAGAAAACTGAAGTAGGGAGCAAATCACCCAAGACAAAGATACCAAGATGAAACATCATATATCATAAATACAAAGTTCCTATATCCTAGAGTGTGGGGAGGGGACTAAAGTGAGATTGGAAAGGTAGGAAAGGCTCAGGCTATGAATAAATTCCAGATAGAGAGGAGTTTATATTTCCTTCTGGAGTTATTAGGAAATATTGAAGCTCCTTGAGCAAAGGAATAGAAATGAAATCAATGCTAACTCTGAAAGCTTCATGCAGAAGTTTAAACAAAGTAAATGAATGGCCCCAACAAGGAGACCAAAAGGACGTGGAGATTTCCTTCATAAAGAAACTTGTGTCAGAGAAAGATGACTTCCAGGAGTAAAACCAAGTGAGAATATACACTTGTTTCTAAAATCTCATATATTAAGATGATAGATGATTATGAGCTATATTATCCCATAAAGCAGAGAGAAACAGTGGAGGGTAAAAACAGTTCTTTAAAAGCTAGTCAAGAGGCGGCTAGGTGGCATAGTGGATAAAGCACTGGCCTTGGAGTCAGGAGTACCTGGGTTCAAATCCTGTCTCAGACATTAGCTGTGTGGTGTTGGGCAAGCCACTTAACCCCATTTGCCTTGCAAAAACCTAAAAACAAAAAAAAGCTAGTCAAAATATCTATCTAAGCAAAGTCATCTCAAGGGCATTCAAGGATTAAAATGGAAAAATCTCTGCAAAGATTGTTACAAGTTGTTTTCTCTGTCAAAGACAATCTAACCAGCACATAGTAGCATATAATAAATGCTTATTGACTGGCTGGATCCCCACTTGAATTCTAACATCAAAGTTCCAGATGTGCTTATAGAGGAAGTAGAAATAGTACTGAAAGAGAACAAAGCTAGGAAAGAAGAGGTTGATTGAGCCAAGAGTATATGGAAGAGTTCCATGATGGAAGCAACCCAATTGTGACAGTATTGAAGAACAATATACAAGGTATCCAAAGGAGAACAGGCTTTTAAAGGCATATAAAAACCTCAGACCAAAATTAATTTGAAAAAGGTGATCAAAAGAGCATCAATAACTATCAATCCATATCCCTACTCTCTGATCTGTACAAAATCTTTATGAAAGTCATCCATCCATAAACTGATGGCATCTTTGATAAGGCTATTCCTAGGGAATAAGCTGACATTCACAAGCAATATTGAACACTAGACCACTTTACCATTTCACAATTAATAGAAAGATGTAAGGAGTATAATGTTCTAATGTTCTATTGTATTTATTTTTTGCTGATTTAAAAAGGCATTTGATTCAATAGAACAACCACAGTTTTACAGTTCTGTTACAAAAAGATATTTCCCATCTAATACATTAAAATCATTCAAGATTCCTTGGCAAATGTAACAGCAGAAATGACCTTGTTAAATGACTCTTTGATGGCATTAGGAGATATATAAGATAGTGAATATAATACATGAAAAAAAGCATTTACCGTGTGTTAATAATTGTATGAAGCATTGGAAATATACATGTAAAAACTTGACATTACCCATTCTTAAAGAGCTCATATTCTAATTGGAGAATGCCAAACAGAAGAAAAATTGCAATGGAAAGCCCCTGGTTGCAGCAGCAGGGCCAGTGGTTTTTCGGCTACATATTTGGGAAAGAGAAATTCTGGGAGGGGAAATCTTCGTGATGAGGACTAGGGAAGAAGTCTAATGGTAGTTCCAATATCAGGGCCTTGTGTTGGTCTCTGCATGTGTGAAGCTCAGATGGTTAGGAAGGGGGTAGACATTTGAGAGATGCTTAAGTTTCTGGTGGGTTCTGTCTTATAAGGATTACAGGGGTCTTTGGACATAAGGGACTCATATACAACTATTACAAAGGTAATTAATACAAAACAAGTCAAAGAGGAATTCCCTGTGAAGAGTGAAGTCTTTCAAATGTTCCTGTTTATAGCTGACATTACACAGGTGCTTCATGAAACTCCTTCCTCAGTGGTCTAACCCTGAGCCTTCTCATTGCCTCCCCAATGATAACCTAAAAATCCTTGGCCCTGCTGCTGCCCCCAGTGGGTCACAAGTTCTTTCCATTTGCCTTGCACAAGCCCTAAGACTTTTTGGAGCATCCTGGAAGAGATCTGTAATTTCTCAAAGTAGTTGTGACCTGTCCATTCATGCAGGAAATATCAAATGGATGAAGAATATCTATTCCTCATTTTTCAGCATATATTTAGATGGATATATTATAAAGTTGGTCCATCAGTGTATATATGTGGGACAGTGATTGCAAATGAACAATGATTTGAGCCCGAAATCTAACAAAAGGAGAAGAATGGGCTGTTTTGCATTAAGAAGTTACAAAGGTCCCTGAAAGCAGACTCATAATTTTTAGTATCAGCATTCCACCAGTGATGTTCCATGGCAGTGAAACATGTAATATATAATATAGCTATCTGAAAAGAACTGAAAATGAGTGTCTCAAGAAGGGAAACAGAAGCACATAACAGGTATGAGCAGCCTATAATAAATAACCAATAAGAAACTGGAAAAAATAGAAATAAAGGATCTCAATAAGGAATTATAATTACAGGAAGAAAAAATGGGCTAGTGTAGCATCCAGAATGATGGATGACATATGAACAACCAGATGTTCCCCATGGTAACATTTCCCTGAAATTGAGGCAGATCCCCAACATGTTAGTGGGCCTCTTGTAGTAAACTTACTGAAAGCTATGGATGAAAGTCACAAAGGATGAGAAAGTGTTGAATCCCAGTTCCAGAGTCATTTGTTGAGTCCCTTTCCCTGACACCCTCAATCTTCCCCAGGTGAACCTTTGAGGGGAGGAAGAGAAGGAAGACAAATTTTTCCCTATACACCAAGGACTTCCAAGGTCTCTGTTGAACCAAATACCAGTGCTTAAATACCTCCCCAAGTCTCTAATCCACTCCCACTCCCATGGCACTTAGTAAGATAAGGCTCTGGTGCTCAAGGACACCAGGTGAAGATAATTTACAGTGCTCCCATACACAACAGTCCCTAACAAGAAAGAATGGTCAAATTTTGATCTGAAGGTTTGAAGGGAACTCCCAAATAAATGAAATTGCAAATCTGTTTGAGTGTGTGTGTGTGTGTGTGTGTGTGTGTGTGTGTGTGTATGTGTGTGTGTGTGTGTATATATATATATATATATTTGTATGTATATACATATCTATATCCATATATTCATATACACACATTCATATATGTTTTGGATATTTGGACAAGAGGTTTAGACTTTTTTTTTGAATTGTGTGTGTTTTTCCTGTGATTAGGGAAAAAAAATTGAAAACTAGCAGGTAATCATAGGGTATAGTCTTCTGGGGTTAAAGATTAGATTATTAAGAAACCTGAGTCTGAAAATCTGAATGAATACTACATTCACTTTTTAAAAATTTTTTCTTTCCTATCTCCGATTTTTCTTTATTTTTTCCTTAATCCTAATTCTTCATACAGAAAATGACTAACCTGTAAACATGTTAAACACAAATGTGTATGTACAATATTCACTAGATTGTTTACCTCTGAGAAGAGGGGGGTGGAAAGGGAGGGTGGAAGGAAATTATGTAACAAAAATATGCAAATATATGTGAGTGAAGGTTGAAAAACTTTCATAATATGTATTGGAAAAATAAAATATCATTTGGGAAAAAAGAAACCTGAGTCTGGAATATGGAAAGGAGAGTGTTGAAGTTTTTTCAGACTAGGAGATTGTGAATTTAACTGAGAGTGGCACTGATAACAATTAGTGAGAATTTGGTGAGGATAGTTGATATAATCTACAATATAGCTTCCAGAGAGGCAATCCAATCCAGATCCTGGTGTCCTTATCAAATCCCAGGATATTCTTCTTCATTTCTCATTGAGTTTACTGATAGTTCACAGTGTTTCCCTTCACCAACATTCTTGCCTCATACTGTTGTTGTTTAGTCATTTCCAGTCTTTATATCCCCTTTTGGGGTTTTCTTGGCAAAAATACTAGAGTGGTTTGCTCATTTCAGCTCATTTTACAAAAGAGGAAACTGAGACAAATGGGATTAAGTGACTTGCCCAAAGTCACAGAAGTAATATGTCCAAGGCCAGATTTAAATTTATGAGGATCAGTCCTCCTGACTTCAGGCCTAGCTCTTTCCACTTCACCATCTAGCTGCCCTTCCCTCATACTAGGGACTTCAAAATACCTTTAGATGTTTCTTCAAATAGCCTTAATTTTTAGTTCCTCAATCAAGTAAATTTCCATGAATTGGGAATTCACCTCTCTTCCAATTTACCTCAGCAATATCAAGAGATAGTATGCATATGAACCCACGATTTTTTCAGCACTTAAAAGTGTTCCACTTCCATATTACAAATCCCTTTCATTTGACCAAATTCTTTACTTTTTTCAATCTTTCTTCCCCTCTTACAACTCCTGATTCTATACTTTGTCCTCACAGTAATTTTCCATCCTTCAACCCCTCAGTTCTTTCCTAGGCTATAAACCATAGGCCATAATGGTTACAATCTGTTCCCTTCCATATCTATATCCTTTGGAATTGTCTCAACTCTACACTATCCTCTACTCATAAATTCTTTTGCCCCCATGGCCTGTCAATAACATCTAACCAAACCCTACCCCTGAATTGCTTACAACATCATATGTTGATGAATTGAGCTCAAGAAAATCATGAAACTTTGCTAAATCAATGACAAATTTGATGGTTTCCAATTCCAACTGGGTGTTCACTTCATCAATCATTCTACACCTTAATTAATTCAATCCTACTCTTCTACGGTATCCTACTCTCCATAGCAATAGTGAGAAAACTTCTGGTCTCACATCAAATTCCCCTTGGTACCTCTTCCCCCTACCCTTTCAACTGAGATATTAAAAATAATGAGTCCCAGATCTCCTCCTTTTCTCTTCCTCTTCCTTCTCCTCCTCACTTCATATCCTTCTGTCATCTTCACACATTTCACCCATTATCTTGTCCTCCACTGTTCTGGGATGAAGAGATTGCTATTTTTCTTTCTAAAACCAACCCCTTCCATGTACCCTTCATTTTCTTCCTCAGGTTTTCTCCAGAAGATTGCTACCTCCAATATCCTCACTGTCTTTTATCTTCAGTCTTTTTCTGTCTGTTGACTTCCTTTCTGTATTTTTTCCCTTTAAAAATCCTCATTTGATCCAAATATCTCCACTAGCTGTAGTTGTGTATCTCAAAGGGTTTTTTCTACTTAAAAAACCCTTGAAAAAGCTATCTATACTTAATGCCTCTTCTTCCTCTCTCTTTTTCTTCTTTCCTAAACCCTCTGCACTCTGCCTTACAAACTAATCTTTTAATTCTTATTGCTCCCTCCAAAGAACCAACGATCTTTTAATTGTCAAATTAAATGACCTTTTCCCAAACTTCATCCTTCTTGACCTCTCTTACAATATTCAACAAAGATAATACCTTATCCTCTCCTCTCTGGGTTATGACATTGCCTTCTCCTAGTTCTCCTCTTATCTGTCTGATCCTTCTCAATCTCCTTTGCTGGTCCTTTATCACATCATACCCACTAGCCTTGAGTAATCCCAGAATCTGTTCTAGGCCTTCTTCCAAGTGTGGGGACAGTCAGTGAAAATGCCCTGAGTGGGCATATGTGTATCGTTATTCCATTTCAGGCAAAGGGGAATGGTGACATGGGCTATCTAGAAATACACCACATTCAGAAAGGTCAAAGTTCTAATTCTCCAACAAATGTTATGAATTTTCCTAACTGTGGCTTTAGCTATCCTGAGATAGACACATTCCCCCAAATAGCAAAAGTGAACAAGAAACAAGCTCCATGTAAGCTAATATGATTGCTTAAACTCAGGGATCATTAGGCAGTATTCTAATTCCCAATGCAAAAAGGAAGGGGCATGGTAGAAACATGAAACCAAAGCAAAGATTATGCCCCTGGGTCACCTTGAGGGAAAAATTGAGTCCTCACTTTTTTTTTCTGTTGGAGAAGGGAAACATTAGAAGAATAAGAAAGGAGGAGAAGAAGGAGGAAGGAAGAAAAAGAAATGGTGTTCAGGCAGAATTTTACCTTCACAACAATTGCTGGGTTACCTATATACGTTTATCTAAATGTACATTTTCACAATATGTGTGTATATTTGTATATATATCTATCTCTGTGCCTGTGTTTGTTGTGGACCCATTCTTTCATTGAATTGGGGAATTCCCAAAGAATTCCAATGCAGATCTCAACTATTCTGAAACAGTTTTAGAGAATTATCAGGGGTTTTGAATCATCTCTCCATCTACCATATTTATGATATTCCAAATCATCTTATCCTGAATTTTACCGTAGTCATCTGTCATCTTTACTGATTCCCCCCAGGGATTAATGCTTTTCCTTGTCCCTCAGATTTCTTTCTTTGTACTACAGTATCTAAGTAGCATGATGGATAGAGCTCTGTGCCTATAGTCAAGAGCTCTATTCAAATGCAGCCTCAGATTCTAGTTCCATGACCCTAGACAAGTCCCTTAATCTTTGTTTTCTGGTTTTCCCACTGGTAAATTGGAGATTATAATTGAATCATAAATTGGGAAGATCAAATGGAATACTATTTGTAAAAATGCTTAGCCCAGTGCCTGGAAGAGACTTAATAATATTAATAAGTGCTTTTAAAAAAATCTCCAGGCATGTTGTATCTTCCTAGCAGTCTCTGAGGGCTGGTGATGTTTCATATTGTGTTTGTATCCTTAGCACCTTGCAGCATCTTGCTTAATAAATACTTGTTGAATTAAATTAAGTACATTTAGACTTTAGTTTTAAATTGCACCAAGGCAGGGATATGTAGTTGAAATATTGAGGGATGATTTTCATACTTGTCCTTTTGCAACAAATGGACTTTATTTGGGGACTAGTTAATGTTTATTGAAATCTAATGCTTAGCTAGGAGCTGCCCAGAGCAGATGGTTCTTCATTTTCTATACCCAATGGTCAGACAAGAAACACACAGATGGTAGAATCAGAATGTGCTCTGGTCACATCTCAGTGGACAGATCACAAATCTTTGATAGTCTAGACTAGAGAATCTTTCTAAAATGAAGCCAGAGCCATGTCTCCCAAGGATTACTATTTTTCTTAACAATTTTTCTGATCTCCACTCAAAGCATTCATAATCCCATTGCTTCGATCTTTAAACTACCACACTCAGTGATTGGCAGCAACTTTAACTGTACAACCATTACATGTTATTTATCTCATATAAAATTGTTTTTCTTTAAGGGTTCCATCCCAACAGCAAGCTGTTCCCTCCAACAAAAGTATGACTGTGGATAGTAGAGAATAATGAACACACAAATCAGAAATTCCTGAGATCTAGTATCATCCCCTATAGGTGGTCAGGCATACACTTGGGGTGGGGAGAACATTACACAAGGCAACACTGAAAGACCTGAGTCTCATTCCTAAAAGATATATTAAAAAAGATTCTTAGCTTTATAGAAGATTCTGCTACAGCATTCATTTTAGAAAGTGGATCATTCTGTTGCTATTGTTGTTGTTGAGTTATTTTGTGACCCCATTTGGGGTTTTCTTGGCAAAGATACTGGAGTGGTTTGCCATTTCTTTCTTCAGCACATTTTACAGATGAGGAAACTGAGGCAAGCAGGGCTAAGTGACTTACCCAGGGTCATGCATCTAGTAAGTGTCAGGGACTGGATTTGAACTCAGGTCTCCCTGATTGCAGGTCCACTGCTTTATCCATAGTGTCTCCTAGCTACCCTAGACAATGCTATAGTATTGAAAATATGATTCAGTTTACAAAATTTCAGTTTACCATTAGTTTTTCTGGAACTCATCTGTTAAATGAAATGACAGTTTTCTTTTGATCCCAATTACACAAGTCAAAACTCAGGTTGTTTCTTCTTCTGGGTGTAGAAAATTGGAATGTGTAACCCTAGAATCATAAGATCATTCCCTACTTTTGTTTATTTACTCATCTGACTTTCTAGAAACTAGATAGTATTTGAAAAGGTAAAGTCACATTTTCTCATTAAAAAGAAAAGAGGTGAGATCAAGTTGTTGAGTATTTGCTCTTTTTCCTAAGTAAGAAGTTGCAGTAATCTCCAGCATTTTATTTTCCAATTTTTAAACCCTAGAACTCTATCTGAGATCTATAAAAACAACTGAAGAAAACTCTTCCTAATAAAATACTCCTACTTCTTTTATTTTAATTTGCAGGTTGCCTGAGACCTCTGGCTTCTGCTAATGGTTATGTCAACATGTCTGAGTACCAGTCCAACTTCCCCGTGGGAGCAGTGATCGCCTACCACTGCTTCCCAGGATTCAAACTAGAAGGGTCAGAATATCTCGAGTGCTTATATAACCTTATCTGGTCATATAGTCCACCCAGGTGCCTTGCTTTAGAAGGTAACATGTATTATTATCTTCTATGTTTTATTGAGGTCTATTAAATATGGACATTTAGATGAGTGGGAGAAAAGCTCAGAGAAAACGCCTAGTAATTCATCGGGCACAGCAGTGCATTGTCCCTGCCCTAGTCTTGAGTTCCTAGAGTTATTTATAAAATCTTTCATGAGATCATGTAGACAGTTTACCAGGAAATAAAATTTGTTTCCCCCATTTTTCTGTTTTAAATAGGGAAATAGGAGGTGGGGGGAGAGTGAAAGTTTCAAGTATCAAAAGCTAACCAGAAAAATATCACTATGTTAAATGAATTGTCTTATAAAATTAATTTTTCTCCAACAAATGAAAACAGATTGTATTACAACATCATATCTCACCCATTGTTTTCATTGTTATGTCAATGCTTCCACTGTATTTCCATGTACTTTATAGTTGGGTTGTAAATGTTTTTGCTGTAAGTGCGAATGAGACAGCTTGAAAGCAAAAGTTTTATTTCTTTTAGTTACATATGCATAGATGTGTGCTTGTGCATGGACCTAAAATTATTTTAGGAGGCGATAAATACTTGAGTCCACTGACCAACAGAATTAGACAAAGGGCAAGGGATGAAATTCACAAAAGCTTTTCCTTAGCCTAGGGAACATGTATACTCATTATCTCATTGTATTTAATGGACAAAAACTATAAACAAAGAGCCTAAGTCCAATTGGGTTGGTTTTTGTTCCCACTTCATCTGTGAAACAAGGGGATTGATGGTATGATCCTAAGGGTCTTTCCAGCAATAAATGCTCTGACAAAGGAGAGAAACTAATATACTCTTGGTTCCTATCATCTTTAGCTCACAGTATAACACTATTCATTTAGCATGGTGGGAAGAAGAGAGACAGCTAAAACAAAAGAGCTAGAAGATATGGTCCCTTCCTTCAAGAAACTTACAGAAGAATTTGCAATCTAACTTAAAATACCAAACCAAAAAAAAAATAAGAGAATGGTGACCCATCACTAATACCTCAAAATGACAGATTTACAGAGTTGGGAAGGACCTCAAAGGTTATCTATTTCAATCTGTATCCAAATAAGAATGATGACTACCATATTAACCCCAATAAATGGTCATCTGACCTCCTTTTAACCATCTCCAGTCTTTGTGGAGAATTCACTATGTTATAAGGAGATGAGGTGAGGTGCTCATTCTCTTTTTGGACAGTTCTAGTTGTTAGGAAGTTTTTCTTTATATTCAACTGAAACCTTTGTCTTTATAATATTCCCCTATGACTTTTATACCATGACTATACAGTTATCCTTTCTACATCACAGGGGGAAAGGGCACAATGTCCCCACAATCTGGAAAAGCCACATAAAAATTTTTGGTCCTCCTGTAATACCAGAAATGATATCTGGTTTTTCTGTTCTTCTTACTGAAAAATTTGAGTATATTCATGTTATTAAAAGATAAAATATGTTGATATTATACAATACCATACTTATATTTTATGATTTCTGACTTTCTAAACATTTTCTGTGTCATCTGCTAGTCTTCAAAATGTTGTCTGCAGCTTCCACAAAAATTCCCATTTAATTTCTTATGTATGATTGTAGTGAAACCACAATGGGGAAAGTTGTGATATAGAATGGATAATTGTACAATGACTTCATTCTGTACACTGGAACTAATCAATCAATCAACCTAAACTCCTTGCATGTAGGGATTATTTTATTCATTGTTACAGCATTCCCAGTGCTTAACATAGTCCAATACGGTTTTGTTTAGTTGCTTCTCTAGGTGACCCAGGTTATGGGTATCTGAGGCCAGTTTCGAATATAGCTTGTCCTGACTCCAAGCCCAGTCATCTAAGCTGCCTCAATATATGCCTAACAGATAGCAAACACTTAATAAATACTTGTTGATTGGTTGATAGACATTTGGTCCTAAACAGTATATACTGAAGATGCAAATATAAATATTGAATTAATTGCTATTATCAAGATTATAATCTATTGGGCAGCAACATATACATATCCAAGTATATATGCAATTAAAATAAACAGAATAAATGCAAAATAAAGTACTTGAATGCAAGGAAACTAAGCAGGGAGGGCTCTAGAAGTTGGAGATTAAGAAAAACAGGTAGTTAAGCTTAAGCTTCACTGTAAAGGAAGAAAGGGGTGCTCTGAGATCAAAGTGAGGAAATGGTATAGTCTGGGGGATGTCTGGTGAATAGGCCATCAGAAGATGGAGTTCTTCCTCCAGGGAGGAACAGGGAAGATAGTTTCAATCAAAACTAGATTATAGAATTTGGTAAGGGAATTAATGTATAATAAAATTGAAAAAGAGGTTTTTTAAAGTCTCTAAAAATCAAAAGAGGAGTTAATATTTTCTTCTAGATGCAAAAGAGAATATTGATATTTGTTGAGCAGAAGAATGATGATAGCCAATATAATCTAAGAAAAATCACTTTAGAAACAGCATGGAGGTTGTACTAGAGCAGAAGTACAAGACTTGAGACAAGGAAACTAATTAGTAGAACATTGAAGTAGTCCAGGAAAAAGGTAATAAAAGCTTAATCTGAGGTGGTGGCTGAGTGAGTAATGAGATGGGGGTAATATAAGAGATACAGGTAGGTAGAAATGACAAGATTTGACCACAACTGATTGGGTATATAGAATGAGCAAGAATGAGAAATCGAGGAAAACAATGAAATTATGAAACTAAGCAAATGTAAGAATGATAGAGCCTTTGGCAGAAACATGAAAGTTTGAAAGAGGTTTTATGAGGAAGAGATAATGATGTCTGTTTCTAACATATTAAGTTTGAGGTGTCTCAGGGCATATAGTTGGAGATGTCCAGTAGGCAGTTGGTGATGTGAAACAAGCTGGCTCAGGGAAGAGAGTTTCTTATATAGTTCTGTGAAATATCTACTTAGATATGATCAGTAAACCAGTGGGAGGTGATAAGACACAGCACAAGAGAGCGTAGAGTGAGAAGATCCTGGCAAGAACCTTGAAGAGAAACCACAGTTAGGAGTTGTGATAGAAATAAGGAGCTAACAAAGAAGGAGAAGGAGAACCAGGAGGGAGTATTGGTCAAGAATACCTGAAGAGGAGAGAGTATCCAGGAGGAGAAATTAGTCAGCAATAGGAAATACAGTAGATAAATATGTTAACTGTGATTGTACATGTACAACTTTTACTGATGCCATGGGGAGGGGAGAGGGAAGGGAGAGTGATTGAAAATGTGAACTCAAACTTGCAAATGGATGAATGTTGAAAACTGCCTTTGCATGTAATTGAAAAAAATAAAATAAATTGCAGCAGATAGATCAAGAAAAATGAGAACTAAGAAAAGATTATGAGATTTGACAATGAATAGATCATTGGTGACTTTGGAAAAAAAAGAAATTTCAGCTGATTTATGAGAGCAAAAGGCAGATTACCCAGATTACAAACTATTGAGTAGTGAGCAGTAAGCATGGACAACTTTTTCAAGGAGTTTAGCTTGGGAAGAGGAGGTCTGGTGAAGATTTTTTAAAGTTATGGAGATTTGGACATGTTTGAAGATAGTAGGAAGAAACAGTAAAAAGAAATCAGATTTTTGAGAAAAAGGAGGCGATAATTTAGGATGCAATCTCAAAACAACAAGCATTTATAACACTATTAAGATACTGTTAATTGCTAGGAAAAAGAAGAAAAAAAGGAAGGGAAGAAGGGGGAAGGGAGGGAGGAGAGAAAGAAGGAAGAAAAGAAGAAAGCAAAGAAAGAAGGAAACAAAAAAGGGAGGGAGAAAAAAGAGAAGGAAGGATGAACAAAAAGGAATGAAAAGGAAGGTAGGAAAGATGGAGAGAAGGGAAGAAGGGAAGGAGAAAAAAGGAAGGAAGGGGAGAAAGGAAGGAGAGAAGAAAAAGGGAAGGAAGGATGAAAGAAAGTAAGGAGGGAAGGAAGGAGAAAAGAAAGGAAGAGAAAACAAAAAAACATCTCTGCCTGCTTTCAAAGTGCTCACAGTGTAATGTAGTGAAACAACATATAAACAACTGTGTGAAAAGATAGGTACTTGAAGATAATCCTAGAGGGAAGGAATTAGCATTAAGGGAATCAGGAAGGTCTTCTTGCAGAAGGTGAGATTTTAACTGGGACTAGAAGGATTTAAGGCAAACCAGGAGATGAAAATGAGGAAGGAGAGATTTCCAGGCAAGAAGACAACCAGTGAAAATGCTCGAAGCATGGAGTTGTTTGAGGAACCCAAGAAGGCCAGTATCACAGAATACCTGAAGGAAATGAAAATAAATGAGAAGGGGGTGGCTAGGTGGCATAGTGGATAAAGCATCGGCCTTGGAGTCAGGAGTACCTGGGTTCAAATCTGGTCTCAGACACTTAATAATTACCTAGCTGTGTGGCCTTGGGCAAGCCACTTAACCCCATTTGCCTTGCAAAAAAACCTAAAAAATAAAAATAAAATAAAATAAGTGAGAAGACTGGCAAGTTAAGAAGGATCAGACCATGAGGAGTTTGTTAGAAAAAACTGTTGGAGAATAGGGAAATGGAGAGCATTATGTGCACATGTAGAAGGGTTGATCTTGGCAAGGAAAAGAACATTTCTTTGTCACAGAATGAGGGAAAGGAGAATAAAAAGAGGGGTTCTACCAAGGGATTTTTGAGATGAAAAGAAAGGGAGAAGAGAGAACCCATGGTTAATGGTCTCCTTTTTCTCAGAAAAGATAGATAAGATACTCGACTTTATAATGTAGGGAGATGGGAAGGTGAGTAAATAGAAAGGAAGAGGTTTGGAATAGCTCCTGTAGGGAGTGATGTAGTGAGTCAACTAGGGAGAAAAAAAATAAAAAGAACAAAATTTATATACTATTTAAATATTATATATTATTTCTATAAAATTTAATTATATTAATGTGTTAATATATTTTATTTTTCAAATCATTTAATATATGTTACTTGTTATTTGATAGGAAATAGATAGGTGTTATTATCTCCATCTTACATATGAGGAAAATGAGGCTGAGAGGTAAGTAAATTATTTACAGTCACAAATAATTAGTATCTAAAGTAGGATTCAAACATGAATCTTCCTGACTACAGGTCTAGTCCTCTTTTCTGCTGCATCACGCAGTGATCTTTATGTAGTGAAGGCCCAGATAAAGTTTGATAATATGAATTTGTAATGTAGACTATTAGCACAATTGTGGAACTTTCTTTAGCTCTGTTAAGCAGCCCCTAGTAGGAGTGAAGAAAGCAGTTAGTGGATCAAGTTCATCTCTCTTCCAAAAACTAAATTAAAATGAACTGTCTTTTCTGGGTTAGAAATTAACAGATTTCTTCAATTATTTTCAAATTGCCCTCACTATTTGACTTCCTTTATATCTACTCAAGAAGGATATGAGAGGGCAGCTAGGTGGCCCTGGAATCAGGAGGATCTGAGTTCAAATCTGGCCTCAAACATTTACTAAATACCTAGCTGTGTGACCCTGGGCAAGTCACTTAATCCCATTGCCTCAAATAAAATAAAAGTTAAATTGAAAAAAAAAGAGGATATGTGTCCTTCCTAAAGAAGTGCCTAAACTTGAGGGAAATGCCCCATCTGTGGTCTGCATAGGACAGAGAACTGCAGGACTAATAGTCATGTAGATACAACATTTCTAGTCTTAAAAGGAGTCCAAATTTGTATTTTTTATGACTGCCTCTACACTGCTTACTCATATCGAATGTTCATGCCCCTTTTATAAAAGGGGGGGGGGTTTCTTTAACATGAACTGTTGTCCAGAAACATATTTGTATAGTTGATTTTTATGAACTCAAGTATCCTGTCTGTGTATCATTGATGCTTTCTTTAAGATAAAGTCAGAAGTCATTGAACAAGTACACAACAAAGCATAGAGAGAAATAAAATTTTCTACATTTTAACAGAAGGGAAAATGATTCATTACTGACATGACATTCATTTTAAAATAATTTATCTGTGTATAGTTTAATCATCAATTGTTGAAATCAAAGTTCAAAATTATTATTCAATAAAAAGAAGGTTAAAAATGAGAAGACACCACATTTGTTTATGGCAGCTCCAACTGAACTTAAATATTGTTAACAGCAAAGAAAGTAACAGAGGACATAAGGGGAGGAAGGGAAATAAAAGAAAGGGATAAGAAGGGGAATAAAGAGGAAGGGAGCAATGAGATAAAGGAGAAAGGCATTGTTATTATATCCTAAAGAAGGTTAACCAATACAAAATAGAGAAAGATTTCTTATTATGGGATACCTAAAATTTCAGGCAAAGGAATCTGAACTCTGCTTAAGAGATAATAGAGAGTCATTGAAGATTTTTGACAAAAAAGACTTACTATCTAGTCAATGACCCTCTCTAAGTCTCAGTTTACTTATCTGTAAAATGGAGGTACTGGAGATAACAGAACTTCACAAGTTTGTTGTGAAATGAGATAATATATGTAAAGCCCATTTCAAACTTTAAAATGTTTTTAAATGTGAACTGTTATACATTTTCATAAGAAAAATTAGCCTCACTGAAATGCAAAGCATAGATTGAAAGAAGAAAATGGAAATGGAAAACCATTTGTAAGGCTACCATTACATTAGCATGGCAGAAATGAGAATACAGGCAGCTAGGCACGATGCCAGACGATGAAGTCAAAAAGACTCATCTTCATGAGTTCAAATCTGATCTCAGACACTTATTAGAAGTGTGATCCCAGGAAAGTCACTTAACTTTTTACCTCCTCTAAAATGAACTGGAAAAGGAAATGGCAAACTGCTTGCTTCTATGCCAAGAAAATTCCAAAGAGGTCACAAACACCTTTTGCATATGAGGAAACTGAGGCAAGCAGGATTAAATATTTGTTCGACACAACTGAAAATGACTGAACAACAAAAATCGGGAATAAAAAGAGAGGAAGAAATGGATATGAGGGATTTCGCAGAACTCAAATTGAGAAGTGTGGTTAATTAATTGTAACTCCTAAGAAGTAATAGTAATAAGATTCAAAGATACCCCCCAAGGTTGAGAATGCAAAAAACTGGATGGATAGTGTTTCTGCCACAGAGAAATAATGAAGAAAGAAAGAAAGAAAGAAAAATTTGAGAAAGATGACCAGCTCAGTTTGTACATGGTGAGTTTAAAGTAACTATAGGGCAGGCAGGAGGGTCTGGCTCCTTCTCAGTCCACCAAAGCACACAAAAGGCCTGGTCAGAAAGGTAAGAAGAGAACCAAGGAGAGGCAGCTAGGTGGCACAGTGGATAGAACACCGACCCTGGAGTCAGTAAGACCTAAGTTCAAATGTGGCCTCAGACAATTAATAATTGTCTAGCTGTATGACCCTGGGCAAGTCACCTAACCCCCTTGCCTTGCAAAGAAAAAAAAAAGAAAAGAACTAAGGAAATGTATCTCAGAAGCAGAAGAAAAAAAATTCATTAAAAAGGTGGGGGGGAATGATCTCCCATCAAAAGTTTCAGAAATCAAGGAAAACATTTAAGTATGAAAAACAATTAGATGAGTAACTTAGGTACCATGAAATGTCAGTTATAGTCAACTATTTATTAGAAACAATTTCCAGATTCTGATTCCCCTAGGCCCAGACCACTTGATAAGAATTTGATTCAGATCTATGAGGGTCAAGAGTGGTGGACTTCTTTAGAATAAAGTCACAAAAATGACTAAGAGAACAAGAGAGAGACTCATGTTGGTCACAGGTAGAATCATATTACTTAGTATCCTAGATAGCTCTCTATGAGAGATTTGTGATAAAAATAGGTACAAGATGGTAGCTGCTGCCAGACCTGGTGGTATGTGACCTGGGCAAGTCAATTAACCACATTTGCCTCAGTTTCCTCATCTGCAAAATGAACTGAAGAAAAATATGGCAAACCGATATCTTTGCCAAGAAAATCCCAAATGGGATTACAAAATCAGACATGACTGAACAACAAAAAATTGTATGTGAAGCTTCATTTCAGGGGTGTTAATATGAAAAATATTTTATGTGGCAGGTGATCATATAAAATTAAATTGTTGTCATAAGTGTCCTACAGAGCAACTCTATCATCTCCTTCATTTCTTCTTAGTCCTGTTTTATGATAGAACAAACCTAAAATTGCAAATCTTAAACAATGACAAAACTCAACTTAAAAAAAAATTTGGAAACCTGGATGCATCTATTCACCTCTATCACCTTCATAATCCTATTCAAGGTCAAAGCATATTTGGACAAATAAAATTTTTGTGGAACAATATTTTCAATTTTCCACTTTCCCCATTTCCCATTCCTGAGAATTTAATTTAGAAGGGGGTCAGCAGCCTTTATAGGCTACCTTCTTAGCACATAATAAACACAAAATACTTGGCTCATAATAGATACTTAATACTGTTTATTTACTGACTGGCTTGCCAATGCTTAGTAGGGTATGAACACCATGGAGTTGCAAAGAGAGTTAAGCTCATGATCCCTGATTAGGAAGAATTTATAGTCTAAGAAACAAAACAAAAGGAACTAAAGAAAAATCATCATAGAAAACATCTGTATGGGTCTCTCTACATAAAGGAACCTAAGTATTTATTCATTTGGAAGAGGAGGATTTTAATTACCCTTCATTAATCAGTCCTTCGTTAATTAGTCAGTCAAGTGCCTACGGTGTACCAGACACTGTGATGAGCAGGTGGTCAATAAATGCTACTGACTTTACAGTGTCACAGTATTAGGAAAAAGAAATTATAACCAAGGATTTACTAGATAGAAGGGACCCTAGGAGCATGCCAGTGCAATGTCTCCATTTCACAGATAAAGGATACTGAGGCCCTGAGTCACACAGGTAATGTCAGAGGTGGGAGATGAATACAAGACACTTTTTTTCCTTGCTTCCTCCCTTTCTCATTTTTCCCAATGAATGTCAATTTAAACACATGTTATCATTGTTTTCACCAAGATTAGAACCAGAGTTTCCCCATTTAACTAATCTGGATGGGTGGCTCAGTCCTTTATTATTCATGCTGTTTGTGTTTTAGACCTCTCCCTTAGAAAGGACTGTATGTTCTGAGAAGTTTATTTGTGAAGGTTGAAGCTACTTACTTTGTATGAGGTGAAGGGAAAGCATAGACCTATGTTAATAGTCTGAAAGGTAGGAAAATAGAAGAAATGTTGAGGGTTGTAAAAATAAATAAATGAAACCACAATGCAGTAAACCGTTTCTGAGGAAATGTCAAGAGGGATGCATGCAGAGGCCGTCTTGGGAGAAGAGGTAATAAAAACACACTTAGAATCCATTAAGCACCCAGTTCCATTTAGTCTGGTGCTGTATTCACTAACAATGTATGACTGTAGAAGAGAGGAGGTGCCTTTTCTTCATGGTGGAGTGTCATTCAAAAGTCATGGCATGTTTGGGACCAGAGACAGAAGAGAAGGATGGATCAGAAAGAGATCAAGAGTTTGGAGGCTCTCTGTTCCTCACTTGCAAGGTGATGGAAGTTATATGACAGAGCTTTTAGGAGGTTGTTTCTCTTGTTTACAGTATTGTCTGACTCTTCATGATACTATGTGGGGTTTTCTTGGCAAAGGTATAGGAGTGGTTCTGCCATTTCATTCTCTAAATCATTTACAGTTCTTGGCAAGGTATAGAAGTGGTTCTGCCATTTCATTCTCCAGATCATTTACAGATACCACATATGGTTTTCTTGACCAAAATACTGACAGGTCATTTTACAGATGAGGAAACTGAGGCAAAAGGGTTACATGACTTGTCCCAGATCACACAGCTAGTTATGTCTGAGGATGGATTTGAACTTAGGAAGGTGATTCCTGATCCAACACTTTAGCCACCATACCATCTAGGTGTCCCAGGATGCCATTTACTTAGTTGCTAAATGAAGACAATAGATTTTTATACCAGAAGTCTTTATTCCAGTGGGTTTCTAGGAGGGAACATGAAATACATGCTAGAAACAATTATCCAGCCTCATTACTAGGAGTAAAGAGTAAAAAGGAAGCATTCAAACTCAGAAATAGATGCTACTTTGTATGAGGGACTGTCATAATTGGCATGTCTCATCCAGTGCAACTGAAATCCCCTTTATACACAGCCAGATGATCCTATGTGACCTGTATTCCTAAGAATTAAATGGCATAATTAGAAGGGATATTATCAACTTTTGAGAATATTTCAAAGGCTTTGCATTGAGCTATCTGTGGCCTCGAAAGAGTTAGGGTAAGTTAGGATGATAAAGTCTATTCTTTATGTCTGCTGCTTCTTAAATCTAATATGAGATTACCATCTAGAAGGAGGGATGAATTCCAGGAAAGCTTTAAATGAGGTCACAAAAGACTTGGGAGGGGGTTAGTTGGCTTGTTTGTTTGTTTTTTCCCTAATAGGGGAATAAATGACTCCAAGGACTGCAACTCCTAAAAGATTTCATTTATAATGACTTGGGCAATGGCTTCTCCAATGTTGACATTTTCAACAGGCTTTTTCTTTCTATGTTTCTGGCATTTCTCCCAGGAACAAGGGGACCTGACCTCATTAGGAACTGAACATCTCAAACTTTTTTTGTTTTTATATTTCACCAAATACAGAGGGCAGAATGTCCCAAGTGTTTTTTCCCTTCCTCTATTGACTTCAAAGCTCACATGGATTGAGAGAAAAGTTTAATCAGACAGTTTCTGGAATACAGCAGTGTTATTTCATAGGAGCCTTATAGTGTCCAGGGAGCCTTTTAAGTCTATGTCTTTTTATAAGAGGGAGAATAAATAAGAAACTGAAAAACTTGTTTGGTCAAATGTAAAATAACTTGAAAGATTCCCATTTGGGTTCAGAATGCAAGCCCCATGTAGTTTTTGTAGGTTCTAAGCTCTTGTCCTAGATTTTTCACCAGACTTTATTTCATCAGTAAAAAACACACCTAGGTTAGAAGAGAGACAGAGGGATAGAGAGAGAGAGTGTGTGTGTGTGTGTGTGTGTGTGTGTGTGTGTGTGTGTGTGTGAGAGAGAGAGAGAGAGAGAGAGAGAGAGAGAGAGAGAGAGAGGACCAGTCACAATTTCTTTTACCAAGAATTCCCTCTTAACTCAAAAACCTCCTCCAGATTTCAAAGGGAATTCTGAGTAAGAGACAAGATTTGAACAACAGAGAAATTTGGCCCTTAACCCTATCTTAGAAAAATCAGTGATTTAGTGTTTCTTGTCCAAACTCCAACAATCCAAGCTGAATCCTTTCCAAGTCAGTCCAGGGTTTATTATTATTATACTACAAAAACATATATTTTCAATAAGTCCTTTAAAGAAATTAAGCCTATAAACTTAAAATCAACTCCTCTCCATCCTGTTCTTGCCTCTCTAACTTATTTCTCCCTAGGTTGAGAGCACCTGTTCTCTGGGAATATGAGGGAACCAGGGAGAGCCTTTGTGTTGAGACTGCAATGCAGAGAGATTGACATGGACAATTTACAAATTTTTACCTACTCCTCATTATGCCTCATCTACTATCCTTCATGTTTTAGTTCTCTGCAATGATAATTACAGATCTTCTATAAGTATTGTCATTAGTCCCACTTATCAAAAAGCAAGCAGGAAGCATGGGAGACAGGCTGAGGCAGGTAGGATTGTGGCTGCTTCACACTACCAAGAGGGTTCTTAACACCACAGAGAATAATTAGACATGATTTTTGTCATTTTAATCCACCCTCCTTCACATTCCTATCCCATCAAACCAAACACAAAAAAATAAAGATTATATTAAAGCATTACCTGACCACCTTCCTTCCCACATTCCAATTCCAGGCACATATAAGTAATGGATTTAACATTTAACATGTCTCAGGGTCAAAATACATTGACTACATTGTCCATTGTTATTGTAACACTTCTAAACATCCAACTTGAGGAGTTGGAGGCTATACGAAGTTGTAAGGCTATATGAAGGGTGCCTTTATTCACTTTTCCCTCATCAGCATGGCTGTAAGTTCTAATGAGAAGGTGGTGAAAAGAACTACTTCTGGTTGTCCTAGGTAATATCCCTGGCCTTAGAATCATAGAATAGGTGAACTAGAAGGTGGGTAGATCAAAAGTTATGGTCTAAGGAGTGATCTTTTTTTTTAATTTTTCAAGGCAGTGGGGTTAAGTAGCTCGCCCAAGGCCACACAGCTAGGTAATTATTAAGTGTTTGAGGTCAGATTTGAACCCAGGTACTCCTGACTCCAAGGCCAGTGCTCTATCCACTGCACCACCTAGCCACCCTCTCTAAGGAGTGATCTTAAAGACATTGTCCAAGGTCACACTGCTGCACCTCTCTTCTACTCCACTCCCACCTACCCCTCCATGCTTAGATAAGCCACTAATTATGTAGCTATTATAAATAACTTGCATTAGGAGAAATTAATTTATTTTTTCCAATTAATTCTCTTGGGACTGCCCTTTCTAGAAGTGAAGAAAACATTGGTAATACCAAACTTCCATTTTTTCCCCCTTCTCTCATGATGCATGTCAACCCTGTCTGAAACAATATGGAAGCTGCTTTGCAAACAGAAAATGTATTCTGGGATATTGGCATATACACTATTGCTCAACAGCTTCCACTGCCATGTTTGCTCCCTGGCAACCAAAATCCCTCTATCTGACACAATTTGCATCACAGCCACCTCGTCCATGACCCTGGCTGGGTTTTTCATTAGAGGGAAAAATGCAAAATATCCAACGAGCCTGTTAATTTATCATTTTTGAGCAACAGTAAATTATTCTAATAACATCTCCTCTTCTGTTCCTACATTATAAGAAAATAACAGCTTATAAGTCTTCCTAGCATTTCATGGGGATTGCATTGCTTATTATGAATTTTTTAAAAACTAATGAATAATTGACATTGGGATGTCTTTCTCTTCTGAGTCACAGAGTATCCTTCTCAGGAGAAGAATGTGCTATATCATCATCATCATCATCATCATCATATTGAATCCTGAAGTCCTGATCTTTACTATGTTAAAAGAACAAAGAAACCTTTTTCTGTTTTTAAACAAACCCAAAAATCTTTTCTTGTCTCCCTAGTTTTGCCTTGTAGGAGCATGGATTATTTGGAATTAACCAAAAAGAAGTTTAGAGACCATCTCTCATTTTGGAGATGAAGAGACTGAGTCTCATACTGATTAAGTGGTTTACTCAAAGATAGGACTTGACCCCCAGCCTTCTGACTCTAAATCTGGTACTAATTCTGCTGAATTATATCCTTTTCCTCTCCTTTTGGATGGCATTACTTGTGTTCAGCCCAGTAGTCTGGAAATCCTCTTCATCCTTTTGCTTCCTGTGAGAGTTGCACCAACAGCAACTCTCTGACTTCTAAAATTCCAAAAAAGAGAGCATTTTCTTTTCACTAACCATGCCCAGCTTGAATGTCACATACTTAAGGCACTTTCTTCCCTTACTTTTCTGGAGTTGACTCTCATCAGACCTAAGTCACACCTTTTCCATTTCCCACTCAGTATGGTCTAATGCATCTCACTTACATCTAAGTAGTCTTATACCCTTTTCTTACATATGGATCTTAGCTATGGCTATGTGATAGAGGAAAGGATAGGGATGGATCTTCTCCCTCATTCTTATTTCTTCCAACATTGAAGGTTAACTTCAAAAAAATGATATTTAGTTATGGTTTAAAGTGATGATATCAAACTCAAATAGAAAAGGAAGTATATATAAGAATTGCTGTAGGAACAGATTGACTTAGAAAACCACATATTAGCATTATCTATGTTTCGTCATATATTTTTATAGGTTTTTTTTAATAGGCAAATAGGGTTAAGTGGCTTGCCCAAGGCCACACAGCTAGGTAATTATTAAGCGCCTGAGGTCAGATTTGAACTTAGGTACTCCTGAATTCCAGGGTCGGTGTTCTATCCACTGCACCACCTAGCTGCCCTGTTTTGTCATATTTTTAATTATTTTGTTAAATATTTCCCCATTATATTTTAATCTAGTTCCATACTGCATTTGGGAATCATGTAGGCATGTGTTTGACACCTCTATTTTAGAGAAGTGGTGGAATGAAATGAAAATACCCAGAGAAGGACTAGAATGATCTGAAAAAACAGTTAATGCAGGAGGTGGGAGGTTCTCAAGCCCTGCTTACAGCCTTTGCTTCTACTTGTGGTTCAAAGTTTGGACAGTTTTCCTATATTGAAGTTAGAGAGATAACCAGTGGAGCAGAATGGAAAGGATACCAGATTGGAGTCAGAAGCCCTGGTTTGAATTCTAGTTCTGCTGCATCTGCTACATAATTAATATATCCTGATACACAGTATAAAGCTTCTGTGAACTTCAGTTTCTTTATGTGTAAAATAAGAGAAAATATTAAATACCTTTAATGCCCTAGGAAATGTATTAGGTGCTGCAGATTCAAGTCCTTCCCCACTGCTAGTGGTTTCCCTCCAAGATTACCTTCCATCTACCCTTAATACAAGGGCAGCTAGGTGGCACAGTGAATAGAAAGCTATATCTGATTTCAGGAAGACCCCTCTTCCTGAATTCACATCTGGCTTCAGATACTTATTAGCTATGTGACCCTGGGCAAGTCATGTCAACCCTATTTGCCTTAATTTCCTCATCTGCAAAATGAGCTGGAGTAAGAACTGGCAAACTATTCCAGCATCTTTACCTAGAAAACCCTAATGGGATCACAAAGAGTTGGATATGACTAAAAACAACTTAGCAACAAGAAAGAATTCTATAAAGTGAAGGTGAGAAGGAAGTACCCTCCAGGAAGGAGGGGCTGTCTGGGAAGGGATGGTAGAAATAGCCTATTCAGGGACAGAAGCAGAAGCTGAAAATTTTGTATGAATAGCAGCAAGCAGCCATGTTTGACTAGAACATTAATTTCATGAAAAAGAATAATATTCAATAAGCCTGGAAAGGTTGGTAAGAGACAGATTGTGAAAGACTAAATGCAAACCAGAGGAGTTTTTATTTTATCCTAGAGGCAAGAGGGAACCAGTGAAGCTTCTTGATCAAGGTAGTGACATGATTATACTTTTGGAATATAAATTTAGCACCTGTTGGAGGATGGATTGGCGAGTATAAACACTGGAGTGGAAATTGGGAAGTTATTGTTGTAATGATCCAAGAAAGTGGTGATAAGGGCCTGAGCTAGCATATTTAGGGTATGAGTGGAAATAAGGAAGGCAGGTGCGAGATATATTGTGGGGTTAGAATTAATAAGAATTGATACCTGATATGATGTAATGGATGAGGGAGAGTGAAGATGATTTCCAAGACTCCTTCAAGCTCTACTAAATCCTGTGGGTTTCCCACCAGTGACTTTCCCCAGCACAGACTGGATGTTTCCATCAGAATATCTATGAGACCAGAGAGACTGGGGGGTCTGAAATAGTGTTAAATGGGATATCCTTCTGCAATGACCTTTGCTTTTTGTTTTTTTTTAGGAAGATTTTATTTATTTTGAATTTTACAATTTTTCCCCTAATCTTGCTTCCCTCCCCCACCCCCCACAGAAGGTAGTCTGTTAATCTTTATATTGTTTCCATGGTATACATTGATCTAAGTTGAATGTGATGAGAGAGAAATCATATCCTTAAGGAAGAAGCATAAAGTATGAGATATAGCAGAATTACATAATAAGATAAGATTTTTTAAAAATTAAAGGTAATAGGGCAGCTAGGTGGCACAGTGGATAGAGCACTGGCCCTAGAGTCAGGAGTACCTGAGTTCAAATCCGGCCTTAGACACTTAATAATTACCTAGCTGTGTGGCCTTGGGCAAGCTACTTAACCCCATTGCCTTGCAAAAAAAAAAAAACAAAACAAAAAAAAATAAAGGTAATAATCTTTGAATGACCTTAGTTTTTAAAGCTTTGAAGTAGGAACAACAAATCATTTGTCTAGCTTATCTCTTCCCTGACAGTGGGAATGCTTTACATTTTTACTTTTACTTCTTGCAATGAGAACCACACTTGCATGATGATAAGAACTTTCCTTTATATGATAAATTATTTTTAATCATTCCAAATTCTAAACTATAAGAGTGCTTATTCCTCCTCTGGTATAGTGCTGATAAAATATAATAGTGAATGCCTACCCTAAAGCTATTCTTTTAGACAGGAGTCAAATTAACTTAGTTTAGGGCCAAGTCTTATGAATTATAATTATCCTTTTAATCTGATTGCCTGGGGATAATTCTTTTCTAAAGACAAAAGCAGAAAATCAGGTTCCTTACTAAGGTCCTGCCCTCCTAGGAAACACAGACAAGGTATTGCTCTCCAGATCCAAATGGGCCATATTCTGAAGGAGATATCCTGGCCTACACAAAGGAAGGTTCTTACTTCAAAGACTGGGCTTGACTTGTGAGCATTCCACTTGCAAAGGCCAACCATAACTCTTGGGGAGAAATTCCCTTGTATGAGTAGATGCCAGCTCAGATCACCAGCTTCAGGCTCGGCCCACCGTTGATCTTTACAGGCTATTTATTGCTTTGGGGAGGAGGGAGGAGAATAACATGATGAGAACATTCTTTCAGCTATAACTCCCACTGTTTTTCTTCTCCCAAGCATCAGGGTGGACAGATATGTAAAATCTCAGCATTGCTCATGAGCTCTTTTGCCTCCTGTAAAAAGTCACCTAGTGAGTGATAAATGCTAGAAGTTTTTCTTAGTATATATGTGTGTGTGTGTGTGTGTGTGTGTGTGTGTGTGTGTGTGTGTGTGTGTGTATTCTTTTCTCTTTATAGGATTTATTAATCTGACTAAAATGAACCACCAGATTGAAAATCCATAGAAAAGTAAAATCTTTATTTTGTGATGTTTAAATGAGTCAGGCCATTGAAACTCATGTAGAGTTGAACAAGAATGGGGGCAACACAAATTTTGTTAGTCTAAACTTTCCAGCTCATACAAAGTGATTTACTTCATCATGTTCAGAGAGTAGATGATCAGAATCTTTAACCTGAAAAATCTTAGTACTTTTTCTTAAATTCCTGAATTTGAACAGAATTTAACCCCCCCCCCTCCATTTCCTGGGAGGTAGAACAGTTTCTGCTTTGGATTCTTCTCTAGGGATGACAATGTGATGAATATATCAAGTTCAAACACTGCAGTTTCCTAAGTGAGATCCATACTCATTCAAAAGAGTGTGGTCCAAAAGATAGGCCTTAGAAATTAGGAAGACCTAAGTTCAAGTCTGGCTTCAGACACTTACTAACTCTGTGATTCTGGGCAAGTCACTCTACCCTATTTGCCTTCTTCACTCCCAAAAAAATATACGTGTGTGTGTGTGTGTGTGTGTGTGTGTGTGTGTGTGTGTGTGTGTATGTGTGTGTGTGTGTGAGAGAGAGAGAGAGAGAAAGAGAGAGAGGTAATGTCTCAAGTATCCCCAATATGATGTTTCAACACCATAGTCCAACCAATACGATTCTTCATTCATCTTTTGGCTGGAATATGATGGGAAACCCCCCAGTACTGGCACATCAGTACATATATTTTGGACAGACATTGCAAATGGATAGTGAATTGGACCTAGAATTCAATGGAAGGAAGAGAGTGGGTCGAGTTGCCTTTGTGAAATTGTGCAGTGCTTTTAATGATCCAAAGCTTTTTCTTGAAACAAAGACTTATATTTTTTATCAGTGTTCTTCCTGTGATATTCTATGCCTGGGAATCATGAAATAACACAGTCTCTGAAGAATTAAAAGTTTCAGGTCATGAAAAATGTGTAGTCGGAAAATAGAGAGGAGATGGAGGGCATGAATGTCAATATCAGAGGGCTAGGACAGATTGAAAAGAAAAGGTAGGCTAATTGTGTAGCAGGAGTGAAGGATCACCAGTGGGATTTGCTCCATTTGCATGCTCACAGGGTCAACAGATCTAGAAGACTCCCCCAACATATTGGTTAGATTTCCTTAGGAGGATTTATGGGAGGACATAAAACAGCAGTGTGGCATAGTAAATAGATATCTGCCTTAAATCCTACTGACTGCATCAAATATAAACTCCTTTGCATTAAAAAGTCCTTCAGAAAATGACCCCTCCCTACCTTTCTGGTCTTCTTGTACTTTCCTCCCCTTCACATAGCTCTATAATCTGGTGGCAATGGCCTCCTTGAAAAAACACTCCAATTTTTGGCTGTGCCTGGGAAGCTAGTAGATGGAGATCACAGTAAATGAGAGAACTGATCTTCATGAGTTCAAATTCAACTTCAGACACATATTAGTTGTGTGACCTTAGAAAAGTCATTTAACCCTGTTTGCCTCAGTTCCCTCATCTTTAAAATGAGCTGAAGAAAGAAATGGTAAACTAGGATCTTTGCCAAGAAAATTCCAAATGAGGTCACAAAGTCAGACAAAACTTAAACAACTCAACAATAACCTCCACTCCTACTTTGTCTCTACCTTTTTACCTTCCTTAGACTCCTTCAAGTCCCAGCTAAAACCCCACCTTTTATAAGAAGTCTTGCCCAATTCCCCTCAAAGCTAATACCTTTCCTCTATTGATAGTGTCTTAACATATCCTTAGTTGTACATAGTGGCTTGCATGCTTTCCTCCCCTTTAGACTGTGATTTCCTTGAGAATGGGGACTGATTTTTGCCTTTCTTGTTATCTACAATGCTTAGTGAGCACAGTATGATAGTTACTTAAGAAATGAGTGCTCCTCTTCACCTCTCTAAGACTATAAGTTACAAAGCAATTGTCAGTCTAAAGAGGCAGAGGGGATTTCCTCATCAAGCATTCCCTATATCAATGAAATCTCAGATACAAAAACCAGATTCCTTCCTAACCCCAAATAGACAAGAGATTATCACAGGATGAAATTTGGTTGCACAGTAATGTTCTGTATGTTAGAGAGCAATGCCCACATCATTAGGATCTCAAATCTCTCCAACATCATTTTCTGTTATCAGGTATAATTCACCAGCTAATAATTCTTTTAAGCTAGTAATATTAATCAAGCAGTTCTTAATTGCCAGCTCTGAGACCACTCAGGATTCTTAAATTGGAAAGTTTTAGGGCATTTTATTCCTTGAATTTCTTGACTTCTCTCCAGGATAACTTTTTGGGGAGAGCCAGATAGAATATACTTGCATTTCCTGCTCCTTCTGACATTTTGTAGCATTTGCACTTTTATAGAGCATCTAAAATACTAAAGCCTGCATCCAAAAATCCTTTGATTCTTCTGAAGGGGTTGTGATTCTTTGCAATAAGATGATACTGAACTATAAATCATTCTCAGATTTCTATCAAGTTAGGGTCCTTGGAGATGACTCTGCACTTCCTCTGATAACTCATCTTTCTTTCAGTAATAGTTGCTTTTGAAGAAAGGTCCAGGTCTTCATTCTCCTATTCTGGCCAATTCATTCAATATATAATGCAATTCGAAATATAATGCATTTTCTATCGCTATTTCTTCTGCTGATGAAAGAGGGTTTAAGAGGCTCAGGTGCCAAGGGAGAAGAGTTAAAGGAAATAGTTTGATGAAAAAGAAAAGAAAGCCCTGTGAATTGAAATTAAGCTTTTAAAAAATTAGTTTTAGACAAAGATACCCCAACTACTGTACTTGTTTTCAGACATAAAATAGTTTCATTTTGTTTTTGGTTTTTTGTTTTCAGATGTAAAATAGTTTGTCTGAAGGGTATTTTCTAAGGGGTCGGGAAAAGTTATTCTTGTAGAATAGTAAGAATCATAAAATTCCAGAATTCTGTCCCTGAAATATCCATTGCTAATACCCACTTAAAGCATATAAACTCACTTTTTTTTTCAACAAATTCTCCAAATATTATCAAGTAATAAGCTAGTCTCACTGAAAGACTTCCACTACCAACCAAGACATCCATTCTATTTTGGGGACATCTCTAATTGTTAGAAAGTTCTTCCTTGTTTTTCAGTTGTTTATGACCCCATTTTCTAGAGATTTTCTTTATCATTTCCTTCTTTAGCTCCTTTTACAGATGAGGAAACTAAAGCAAACTGGGTAAAGTGACTTGCTTAGGGTTACACTGCTAGTAAGAGTCTAAGACTGAATATGAACTTAGATCTTCCTGACTCTAAGTTGAGAACTCCATGCACTGTTCCACCTAGGTGCTCAGCAGATGAGGAACTGAGACAGTTAAGTGACTTGCCCAGGGTCATACAACTAGTACATGTCTGAGGCTGGATGTGAACTCATGAACATAAGTCTTTCTGATTTCTTGTTCAGTGTTCTATCCATTGCACCATCTAGCTGCCCTTCTTCCTTATGTTGGGTCAAAAATCTAACCTGGAATTTACTCATGTCTAATCTCTGTCTCTCTAACTCTGTCTCTCTTTGTCTAACTGTTTCTCCTCTCTCTGTCTCTCTCTGTCTTTCTCAGTCTCTCCCCTCTCTCTCTCTGTTTCTCTGTCTCTGACTGTCTCTGACTCTCTCTCTCTCTCTCTCTCTCTCTCTCTCTCTCTCTCTCTCTCTCTCTCTCTCTCTCTTCTCTCTCTCAACATTAGAACCTCAGTAAGCACTGCTTCATCCTGTAACCTGAGCAAAACCTTCTTTGGTAATATACACAACAAATAATTATTCAGTCTTTATTTAAAGCCTTTAGTGAAGGAGAATCTATCTCCCAAGGAAACCTATTCTACTTTGACTCTGTGGCTGATTGTTTAGATTTCATGACTTAGAAAGTATCAGTAGCAATTGTTGGTATTATCCCCATTTTTTTGTCTCAATTCTTACCCAACCCTCCATCTTTGAATGGGTCAGGTACAGTCTCAGGTAAGCTGAGACCTTCATCTTGAAAGGCCAAGATTATCAACTGCATCCTGGACCATCACTAGTCATCTTGATTTTTGCCTAGTCATTGAATTTTGATGTCTAGAGGAATGAGGCTGATGCTTTTGCATGTCTCAGCCACATTCATATTCAATTTTTGTACAAATCATCATTCTCATGATATATTTGTCCTTCAAGAATGAGGAATGGACAACAACTTCAACTTTGGAGTGACTTTAATTGTCAGCCAGGTTTTCCATCCCTCAAGTGTAAGTTCATTTTTCTTTGAAACTTCAATCAATCCCTAACTTCAATATTCTTTCAAAATGTGGTTCTCCAACATAAAACTTCAAATATGATCCATCCATGTACAGTGGAGCTACAGTCTTTTATTAGGATATTATCCTAATGTAGCTAGGGTGAGGTCTTGGATCAGCCCTACTCATGAAGTGGAGATAATATGAAAGAGCTGACAAAGGGGGAAGCTAGGTGGCCAAGTGGATAGAGCACTAGCCCTGGAATCAGAAAGACCTGAGTTCAAATCCAGCCTCAGACACTTAATACTTACTTAGCTGTGTAACCTTGGGCAAGTCTCTTAACCCCATTGCCTTATATAAGTAAAATTTAGAAAGAGAGAGACAGAGAGAGAGAGAGAGAGAGAGAGAGAGAGAGAGAGAGAGAGAGAAGAGCTGAGGAGCCAATTTGCCAAAGGGGTGGACAATTGGAGAGTCAGAGTTCATGAGAGGAGTATTTTTCTGGGCCTGTACCAATCTCTACTGCTTCACTAACAATAAACATGCCTCAGAAAGAAATCAGAGGAGCAGCCAGGTGGTGCAGTGGAAAGAATACTAGCCCTGGAGTCAGAAAGACCTGAGTTCAAATCCAGCTTCAGACATTTAATACTTACTTAGCTGTGTGACCTTGGGCAAGTCACTTAGCCCCACTGCCTTGCAAAATTTTTTTTTAAATTTAAAAAGAAATTAGATACTATACAGGCTTAACTGATGCTAACTATATTTGAAATAATAGCTAATAATAATAGCCAGCATTTATAAAGTACATCAAGATTTTCTATGCTTTTTAGGTAGATCATTCCATTTTATCCACACAAAAATCCTGGGAAGAATTTGCTATTATCATCTCTGATTTTTCAGATAATTAAACTGAGACAGAGAGAGGTTAAGTGAATTGCCCAGTCACACAGCTACTACTTTTCTGGGGCTGGATTTGTACTGGGTCTCCATGATGTATAGGAGAATTAGAGATTTCTGTAAAGAATAGTGAATGAAAAAGAAGCAATACTGAGGGCTTATCTTAGTTCATGAATTTCCCACTTACTAGAGTTTGACCCTTGGGGATACCATGACTATGAAAGCAGATGGGGAAGCCTTAGAGCTCCAAATGGGAATGAACTTATTCCAGAAACTCCTGGCTTTGTTATATGCCTATAGATTACTTAAAGATGGTCTGGGTCTTAATGTGGTCATAGACACAATGACTTTGCAATTGTTAATTATATTTGGTTTATTTCTTTTGTTTTTAAGGTCCTGAGTAAATAATTGTTTATAATTAGACCATGCTTCTGTGACTGACTTCATTATGTTATATTTCTGTCTTTAGGATCTATTACAATCTAGCTCAAATGGAAAAGGGGAGAGTCTAGGTGGCACAGTGGATAGAGTACTTGGTCTGAAGTCAGGAAGACTCATCTTCCTGGTCTCACACATTTACTGGCTGTGTGATCTGGGGCAAGTGACTTCACTCTGTTTGCCTCAGTTTCCTCATTTGTAAAATGAGCTAGAGAAGGAAATGGCAAACCACTCCAATGTCTTTGCCCCAAAATCCCCAAATGGCTTATGAAGAATTGGACACAAATGAAACAACAGAACAAGAATATAGTCAGGTAGATTGGAATGAGTTGAATGGAAATTAAGAGGAATTAAGAGGGGTTGGAACAGACATCTTATAGAAGCTAAGATTTTAGTTGGTGCGTAAAGAATGTTGAGATCAATAGTCAGAGCAAAGGGGGGAGAGCATTCCAGACATGGAAGATGGCTAGAGATAATGCCCAGAGAGTGGCATTTCTCCTTGGGCATTATTTGGTATTAGGTGGAGTGCATGACTCCCAGATTAAGAATGGGTTTGCCAGCCATTCACCTTCATTAATAATTTAGGATTAGCCCCTAATCGATTAAATTAGTATTATATATATTTGCACACCAATGAATTTGTGGGTATTCTTCCCAGTGATGAAGACCACAGTCTATCTATGCTTGCTTATCCTATACAACATTTTTACACATCTACTCATAAAATTCCCCCACCCAGTAATCTATCTACTATCTTTGTTCTTTTGACCTTGCATAGATACTAATAGAAACCCATATGGGTTGTCATAAAATTACAAATTTAGAGCTAGAGCTAGAAGAAAGGTTATCTAGTCCAACCCATTATTTTAAAGATGAAGAAACTGAGACCTAAAGAGTTTTAAAGTAACTTGCTCAGTTACACAGATAGTATTAGGTGGCTGAGAAAAGATCTGAACTTAGACATTCTAATTTCAAAACAGAATTCTTTTTCATTATGCCTCACTGTCTCCTTCCATCAGTTGTCCTTTGCTGTTGTCACAGACCAACACATTTTTTTTCTAGTTATACATTTCTCTGATGAGCTCTTGAAATAGCTCCTTATAATGGCAACTTATGAAAATATCAAATTATCTTTTTGACTGCAGCCCCCTCAAGCATGCCACTCGAGGGATCTCCCTCTACAATGTGATAACATTCTATTACTCAATACTGTTTTTGTCTGGTCATTGTCAACCTGTAGGGAAGACAGATTCAGGGACTTTCTTGGATGAGAGCAACTGACGTGTTTTAATCCTTAAATTTTCAGGGTAAAGTCTTTTGTCATAAGTTTAAATCATCCATCAATCTCTAAGATGTAATTTCTGTTTGTATTCTCTTCCAGTTTCTTTATTCCTGACTTTTTTAGAGTCATTGTCCTTTCTCATTAGTTAGCCATCTTCCATTAAGGCTGGCCTGTCTCTTTGAGATAGATAGATTGGACCCTGAAGTAGAAAGGTCCTTCCTTATTTGAGCCCCAGGTAAATTCATTTCACTTCAGGCTGAAACTATTCTCTTCACAGAGTCCTGAACTAGCCCCAATATTTCAACATTCGCTGAACTCTACCCACATACATTTCTTTTCTAGTTTTGTCTCTATTCTAGAACCACAGTTTTCTAATAAATTCCTCTGAATTGATTTTTTAATCTCCATGAGCACATTCTGGGTTCTTCCGAGCTCTCCTTTCTCTTGTTGTAGAATCTCAAAGTCTGAAGACATCTGAAGCCAGAGTCTCCTAGAGGCATCAACCCCAACAAGTTGTTATTCGGCTATTACTTGAAGATCTTCAATGATTGGAAACTCTTCTGCCACAGCAGCCTGCTGTAAAAAAATTCAACCTTTTAAAAAGATTCCCCTCCCCATATGACTTTACAGAGCTTATTGCACATATGTGCAAAATGTATTAAAGAAATCCTCTTTTAGTTGCTATCCTAGCTCTTAGTTCTAGTATTACAGTCCCAGAGTTGGACATTCCTCTAGAAAATTGGCATAGTTAAATCTCTACATTTAAATTTTTTTCAATCTTTACCACCATACTAACAAATATCAAACCACAGTAATATTGAAGAAAGATATTTCTACTTTATATTTTCTCTTTTCATTATCTTTTTCTTTCTCTTTCAGTTACTATTTTTTCTTTCTCTCTGAATTTTCTGTCTCTGTTTCTCTTTCTTTCTCTTCTCTTCCCTCCTCAATTGTCCTTACTCCATTCTTATAGTTCCCCCTTCTGTTCCCCCCCCTTTTGATACCAGGGACATCCATGGGAATTTCTCAGCCCCATTTTAATATATGTATATATGTATGTATATATATATATATATATATATATATATATATATATATATATAATTAGATTACTAGACTGAAAAAGGACACCCTAAATATTAAAACTAAATCACATTAGTTTTTTCTGAGCCCTTTTTGGAAAGTCATTTCCTTTGTGTCCAGTTTCTACTTTTAGGAAAGCCAAAGTGTTCAACCTTCTGATGGGTAATTCTGGACTGCTAGGATCCGTTTTTGAAACAAGTTCAATCATTGTTACCATTTTTTAGAGGATTCTTGGTAGACTTATAAAAGTTGTTCTTGATTTACCTGGTGGCATTCTTATCATTTCAAGGAAAAATGAAAAAATCTAATCAGCATCCACAGTCACTTGTCAGCTTTTTATTTTGTTATCAGCTTTTTCTCTGAGCTCTCTATAGGGCTGTCAGAATAAATCACAGTTTTATACCTTCTCTGTCACCTGGGCTCTCTACAGTGGCTTCATGGAGCCTCCAAACAAACCAGAGATTTCTTATGTGAAGCCATAATTTTTGGCACTGAAGTTTCTCTCTTGTCAACAGATGTATGTTGCATTTCTTCTGGGGTGTCCAAATGTACTAAGGATGAGATGGAGAGTAGATCAAGCCTCTCCCTCAGGGCTGCCTTGTCATATAGATCTTAAATTTAATCTGTCAGCAAACCTCCCAGCAAATAAGTTCAATAGAGCAGCTTACTAGGGAGGAAAAGAAAAAAACTCTAGCTTCTCCATTATTTTCTTCAGCCTGGTTTCAGCAAATTAAAAGGGTTGAGTTAGTTGTCTTGCATTATGTCTTTCTGAGTTTTTTCCCCCTAAGATAAAAATCAGCCACTTCCACATGGTGATGGAGGGGAAAGAGAGCTACTTTTAGAGCCAGAGGCTAGCAGTTGACCTGGGGCAGCTTAGCCTTCAAGGGAGAGGCATAGAGTTTGACCACTTGTCAGGTGAGTTGTAGAAGGAATGTGCCTGCTTAGATATAAGTTGGACTAGATGATCTCCAAAATCCCATCCAGTTGTAAGATTTTGTGCTCTGTGGAGAGCATCCCATCCTTCCTCTCTAAAACAGGCACCAGAAGAATTGTACTACCTCTCTTGTAGGATAAAATAAAATAGTGCACTTTTTAACCATAAATGGGAGTTATCATTATAACAGAAATGTTTTATCTTCCTTTCACTGACTGTTTCCCTTTGCCCATAATGATCACCTTCCTCACCTCTGCCTCCTGGCATCCTGACTTCCTTCTAGACCCAAATAAACTCTCCCATTGTTCAAAAGGGCTTGCCCAGTCCCTTCCATGCTAATGATTTTTCCTCTGAGATTATCTCCTATCTATACTGTATATCTTGTATATACATAATTGTCTACATGTTATCTCCCCCCATTAGATTATGTTTATTTAGCAGTACCTCGAACATTTTAAGTCCTTAAAAAATGTTTGTGGATTGATTGATTGATATACAAAGCTCTACCTGGGTATTGTTGTTACAATCATCTGAAGTGCAAGAAAGAAAACTTGGAAAGGACTTGAGAGAACTAGAGGGATCACAGAGTTGACTGATCCAAAAGAAAGTCAGGATGAACTCCTTCTGCAATGATTGGTAATAGCAGGGAAGGCATTGTTTATGTTTTTTCCTAGAGCCTGGACCAATCCCATTGAGACACATGATCTAATTACAGCATTAAAAATGCAGAGTCTAATGTAGCTTAGGTAAAATGGGGATGATAAATCCAATGATCACCTATTGATGTAAGAGGGTTGCTGCTAATGACAACAACAACTTGATGACATTGTTGGGTACTCTGTTGCTGATTGACAGTTCAACTAACCTGGCTCAGAGAGCAGGCACCATGGAGGATGGTAGATGGACTCTCATCTTTCCTAATTCAAAAGCAGGCCTGCCTGAGCATTGAAATGAAAATGAAAAGAGTCTGGTGATGCATTAGAAATGCCAGAGCAATAAACACTGAAAATCTAGTTTGATGTAATAGAAATGACAAATTAGCAAACATTTATTAAGCACTTACTATATATCAGACACTATACTAATATAAATAATAAATACAAGTAAAGAGAAAGACAATCCCTGACTTGGGGAGCTTAAATTGTAATGCAAGGTATTATTTATAATCCTTAAAAGGAAACTTCAAGGGGGTAGGAGAAAAGGAAGGTACTCACAAGGGTAATAGTACAAAGTCTGAAGAGTCAGGAGTGGAGGAATGCCTGGCTTAGGCACTTCCTCAGAATGGAAGATCTGAGAGAAACTCACCATGGAGGAGGGAGCTATGGGAGCAGACTGATGTTATATAGGGTGAGAAGGACACTGGTTTTATATTTAAGTGGTTCTACCACTTACTATTTAGAAGACCTTGAGCAAGGTATCTACCTTCTCTGGTCTTCAGTTCCCTCATTTGTCAAATGATAGTATCGGTCTAGATGACCTTTGGTCCCTTCCAGCTCTAAATCTATTGACCAAAGATAACTTAACAAGGACTCAGAAAAGATAATTTGAAGTGCATCCCACTGCCAAAGCCAGCGGATTTAGTGGCTTTACAGTTGTCATATAAATAGATCAGAATCCTATCCCCGGAATGAAAAATTTCTCTTAGAAATTGTTCCCTACCCCTGCACCAAACACAAATCACATGAAGCATTTTCTCCCCCCCAATTATCTCTCACCCCCCCCCAACATCCCCAACCCCATGGATTCTATGGCTCAGTAATAGGTCCTATTTATTCCTACCTATTCCATTTTGCAAGACCCTCTACTTCCCAACTCCAGTTTTCATTGGCTCTTTCCCATGCTTAGAAAGCTGTCCTCCTCATCTCTGCCTCCTGATTTAACTGGTTTCCTTCAAGTCCCAGCTAAAAATCTCATCTTCTATGAGAATCTTTCCCAATGCCCCTTAATTCTAGTGCTTTCCTCTATTAATTATCACCAATTTATCTTGTATATATCTTGTTTGGTTTTAATTGTTTCCATATGGCCTCCTCTATCAAAAGGTGAGCTCCTTGAGAGTTCTTTTACCTTCCTATAAGAAATGCTAGTTGACTCACTAGTATCTCCATATCATCCACATTATTTATACTTGGACCTAAGTTTGCATTCAGGAAGTAGAGAGCTCTTCCTTTCTCTCTGTCCCCCATGAACTTGGCAGCAGCTCTCTCTAGGCATGGTGACTGGACACTGGAAGGGATGCCAAGACATAAGGCTGGCTCCACTGCCAAGCTCCTTGAAAGTGTTCATGCCACAGAGATTAGGTGATGAAGAGAGGAGGATTTGTTGCCCATGTCTCTCTCTTGCTACCTAGATCCTTGGGCCACAGGAAATAGCAGACATATTTAGAATGAAGACACCATGCAAGCTTAACAGGATGGCATGACCATTCAAGGCAGGCAGGCAGACCCACTTCTGTAGGAACAGTATGGAAACTTAATAAATGTTAAATTAATAAGAATGAGAATTGGAAGAATAGATGATCAGAGGGCCTCTGGAAGGGTACTTATGAATGTGAAACCCATTCATAGTTTAGGACTATGATGCATTGAGTTTCTAGGAATCCAGAGAATACATGTAATAATCCCAGCTTCATCCCTTCCTCAAATCTATGTCCCTTTGCTACATGAGGAGTCCCACAACTATTCTGTGCCTCAGTTTCCACGTTTGTAAGATGAAGATGTTAGTCAACTTGAATTTATTATTTCATTCAAGTGGTCAGGGACTAAGGCTTAGGGTACCATATGCACAAATGTATGGATAGAGTGTGACATTTCACAGAGAGAAAAATTGTATGGTCAAATTTCAATTTACTAGCTGTGTGACCCTGAGCAAGTCACTTAACCCTGATTGCCTCAAATCTAGGGCCATCTCCAGTTGAACTGATCTGTATCTGGCCACGGGACCCAAATGGTTCTGGAGAAGAAAGTGAGACTGGTGACCTAATACAGCACCCTCTCACTCAAATCCAATTCACTTGTATGTCATAGCATCATCTCCCTGATGTCAGGGTCTTCTTCAAGAATGAAGGACAAACCAACAATATGTGTTTCATAGGTGGAGAGTGGGAGAGCTTACAACCCTGAAAACCAAACACTGAAAATTCAAAAATCATTTCTACCAGCTTTTGACTTCCATGCCTTATTTCTTCTGTAGCAGACTTGCCTTCCCAAATATATTTTTCTTCAGCTCTTATGATGGTAAGCACTAAGTAGGCATTAAATATTTACTCTGTATAAAGTATCGTATTAAGAAGTAGGGATACAAAGAAATAATACCTAACCTCAAGGAAGTTTTATTCTACTGGCAGTGATACAACATTTAGACAAATAATAAGTCTAATCTATTTAGACAAAGTAGTTTGAGTTGTAAGACATAGAAACAAAAGGAATCAGGACAGATTTTATTTATTTGTTACAGATTCCATATTATAGATTGTTGTTATCATTGTTCTTCCTTTGTTTTCTAAGACCATGCCATCAGAGAGGTTATGTCATGATATGCCAGTAAATTGGATTTAAGTGAGGGGTTGCTGTACAAATTCACCAGCCTCACTTCCTCTTCAGAAACCTTTTAAGTCCAATGGCCAGATATAGATGAGGACAACTAGAAATGACTCTGGATGTAGTGGGAGACCTTGGCTTTTTTAAGCTAAGGTCTTTATCAGGTCTCAGTTTGATTGAGTCAATGCCCATTCTATGATGAGGCTATGTAACAAAAATGAAACAAAAAATGACCTCTTTTACCAAGCCCCCCCCCCAAAAAAAAATAACACATTATGGGAGAGGAAGACCCACAGGGTTTCTGGCCAAAAAAAATTGCTATTTACATTCACTCTGAGTTGCTCATGAACCAAACTATAACCAAGTGGGACTTGGCAAAAGGGCCCATTGTTGACCAATCAGTGAGAACCAGAGTGATTTGGAGGTTGTAAACCCAAAGATATGATGCTGAGGAAAGAATATTGGATTTTTTCTTAAGAGACCTGATTTTGAGAGCTAGTAATGCTCCTGTAAAGACTCAGTAGATTCTCCAGCAAGGAAAGGTGGTATAGTCAGGCTTGTCTTCAGGAAGTTGTTTGAGCAGCTGAGTAGTAGAAAATTGATTAGAGAGTCAAAAGAAGTCTGGAGATCAGGTAGGAGACTGTTTCAATAAATAGTCCAGATGATGAATGATAAGGGCCTGAACAAGGATGGCAGCTATATGAATTAAAAGGAGATGATTGAAAGCTATCTTTGCATGCAATTAAAAAAATGATAATTTAAAAAGAGAGAGAGAAAAGGGTGGTGTTATTATAGTACCTTTTGTACAAAGATATATCAAATGATTTGGGAAGGAAGATATGTGTAAAAGTGGTCATTTTATCTCTCCAGTGATCAAAAGCAAAAACTCTGTCTGATGTTTCTGCAGTTAGTCTACATCATCTTTTCTCAGCTTTTTCTTTTTTAATTGATTTTACAGAAAATGAATACAAATAGAAAGCAAAATGAAAATGGAGAAGGAGATGATCTGGGAGATATGAAAGAATAACTGATAAGAAGCGACCTCTGATTAGATTTAGGAAATGAAGAAGAGTAAAAAATTGAGGATGTGTAGCAAGTTTCAAACCTGAGTGACCAGGAAGCCACAATAAGTAGAGGAAAATATGGATGTTTCAAAGAAGAAAGCTTTGAAATTTTTAATTGTAGACCTTAAAGTGCTATTTAAACAACAGCTATTTCATTATTGTTACCAAAAAGAGAGGAGGAAAGGACAGGTGGTCTGGAATCGAAAGTTAACATCAACTACATACCTATGATAGAGAGGAAACCTTAGACTATTTATGCTTCCAAAAAATCCATCAAACAGAAGTTGGATCTAGCAGTTCAGTTCCTATGGCAATCTCCCTCCCCTTCTATGTCTCACCATCTTGCAGAATACACAACCCTCCTAGAAGTTGGGAAGGGAAAATAAAAATCTCAACTGTTTTAAAAATTGTTATTGTTTAGTCATTTTTCAGTTGTGTCCAATCTTTGGAATCCCTTTGGGAATTTTCTTGGCAAAAATGCTGAAGTGGTTTGCCATTTCCTCTCCAGCTCATTATGCATGTGGGGAAACTCAAGCAAATAGGATTAAATGACTTATCCAGGGTCACATAGTTTAAGTGGCTGAGGTTGGATTTGACTCAGATCTTCCTGACTCCAAGCATGATACTCCTTCCACTCTGCCACCCAGATTCTCCAGATTTAGAAATAAGAGAGGACACTCTCCCTCCTCTTTTGTATGGAGAAAAAGCCAAATTCTGGTAGACCCAGTGGTAAACCAAGGAAGCCTGAACATATAGAGGGATAAATGCCCCTGGCCTGCTGAAAAAAACAGCCAGGATCCCAAAGGCAAGTTAGGAAAGAAGACTTGCAAAAAAGAAGCCTTGTGCAGGAAATGTGGCTTTATTTCATCAAGCCTGTTAGGTTTGTTAGCTTTGCAGACCCCTGGATACAAGGAAGCATATGTTCCCAGGCAAAGCTTCTTTGGAGCCTTCCCCCCATGATGAAATGAGTAGTGATCATCTGTTCATGTTAGGAATCTATTGCAAATCACTTTATTCTGCAATTACCGTCTGCTTCATTGTAGCCACAAACCGAGTATGGCTGAGGGGGGTGGTGGTGATGAAAGAGGGTGTGATGCCCTCAAGTAGGGATCTAATGCCATCTTAATGGGTGTGGAAAATATGATTTTGTGACTGGTACAAGGCTGGACCCAGAAAAAAAGAGGAAAAGTATTCAGTGGACAAGCCAGGCTCTATGATAAATAAAAGTTGGGGATACAAAGAAAAGCTAAAGCAGGCCATGCCCTCAAGGAACTCACACACCAATGGAGGAGACTAACATGTACAACCTAGGCATATATAAAATATATACAGAGTAGAAAGAAGGAAATCACTATGGGGAAGGCAATGGAAGCTTTGGGAGACAAAAAAAAGGCCTTCTACAGAATGTGTTTCATGTGATTCGGTCATATCCAACTCTTTGTGACCTTATTTGGAATTTTCTTGGCAAAGATGCTGGAATAGTTTGCCATTTCCTTCTCCAGCTTCTTTTACAGATTAGGAAACTGAGGCAAAGAGGGTTAACATGACTTGCCCAGGGTCATACAGTGTCTGAGGCAAGTTATGAACTAATGGTGATGAATCTTTCTGACTTTAGACTTGGCACTGTACCACCTAGCTTCCTTTCTATGGAAGGTTGACCTAATCTTAAAAGAAAAGCAATTTGTAAAGTGCCTCTTCTTAACTTTTAGGTATTGTGTCTGTCTGTTTTCGATTTCATTATAGCCCTATTTATATCAGTCAAGGGAGCATAGGGGTCAGGAAAAGTTCTCACTCAGAGCTGATATGGGTACAGATGTAAGAGGTGCCCACAGGAATGCCAGAGCATAGGAGAGCTCACTAGGTGTGCCACAAAGCATATAATTGTTTTTACCTAATGTTTCTCAGCAGGGACTCTTATTTGCCATCACTTGAAATCCAACTCCTTAGAAACAATCTGAATCTAAAAGCTAGAGCCCATCAATTGCACATCTGGGATAAAGATGAGGGAGAGATCATAAGCTTTATATTCTAACCCTTATATATACCAGTTTACTGGGTGACATTGGAGAAAATCTTTCAACAAAGCATTTGTTAAAGTGTCACAGAGTCCTTAGGGATGGCACAGATTTGGGCTTGGTTGGAGGACCAGAGCAAAGAATCATAACAATAATAATAATAATCTTCCTCCATCATTTATATAAAATTTTATTTGCATACATAATTTCATTTGGTCCTCCCAACTACAAACATAAAAGAAGTACCATAAGTGGTATTATCCCCATTTTACAGAGGTGAAATGATTTGCTGAAGACAGTCCCACTAGTGAGTTTCAGACAGGATTTTTATACAAGTCTCTCCTTTCCCTGAATCCAGTCTTCTTTCCACTCTACCTCCAATGTCTTCTAATATTAAAGGTTTGTCACTTGAAGAGAAAGTCACTGATAGTGAGTCTGTCCTTGACTCTGCTCAAATAAATGTCTTCTCTTTTTCTTGATTTTGCAAGAATAGCAGTGGAGGGGGCAGCTAGGTGGTGCAGTAAATAGAGCACCAGCCTTGGAGTCAGGAGTACCTGGGTTCAAATCCGACCTCAGATACTTAATAATTACCTAGCCGTGTGGCCTTGGGCAAGCCACTTAACCCCATTGCCTTGAAAAATCAAAAAAAAGGGGGGGAATAGCAGTGGAGAAGTGAGCCTTGTTTCTTCCTTGAAAAAGGAAAATTGAATCAATACCTTTTGTCATGATATGTGTGACAGACATTTCTGGGATGGAGAAAATAAACCTCTTCCCTCCAGATGAAATTCTCCCTTATTACAAAAACAACTAAGTAAAAGCATTCAATAGTGACCCCATTTGACAGTGCATACATCATTCTACACTAATGGTACCTTGCTTTTTTTTCTTAAGAAAGGAGATAGATTTCATTGTCTCTTTTTCCAGGATCATCAGTGATTTTTCAGTATCTCAGAGTTTGATTTCCATTAGTGATCTTTTCATTTAGAAAGTTTAAGTAGTAGTAGAGGTACTAGTAGTAGTAGTAGTAGTAGTAGTAGTAGTAGTAGTAGTAGTAGTAGTAGTAGTTAGTCATCATCCTAGTAGTAGTAGTAGTAGTGATGGTGGCGGTGGTGGTGATGGTGATGGTAGTGGTAGTGGTAACAGAAGTCTATCCTCACAACTCTGGACAGAGTAGATGCTTTTATTATTCCCATTTTACAGATGGACAAATTGAGGCAAGCAAGGATTAAGTGACTTGCCCAAGGTTGTACATCTAGTAAGTGGTTGAGACTAGATTTAAACTCAGATTTTCCTGATTCCAGATTTAGCTTTCTGTTCACCATACTGACTAGCTGTTTTAGATATTACATATGATGTTCATTTGGTTCTGCTTATTTTATTCTATATGAGTTCCTGCAAATCTTCCCATGGTTCACTGAATTACTTATATTTGTCATTTCTTCCTGCACTTTAATATTCAGTTACATTCCTTTGTAACAGAGTTTTCAGTCATCCCTTAATTGATGAGTACCCACTTCATTTCCCAATTTTTGTCAGTTCTCTTGTAACACACTCATCAAGGATGCCCTTGAAATATGTTCAGATTTTTCTCATAAAAAATTTACATAGATAGACAAAAAAGGAAGTAATTATTTAAGCTTTCTGAGTTGCTTTTTGGGTAATAATAAAATATATTTTCCCCCATACCTCTGATATCTTCACTTCCTCAGATACCCTGAGAATTGATCCCATGATGACCTCACAATTGTTTCATCTCTACCATAGAGATCTTTTTTTATATATTTGATTTGGACCAGCTGTTTTGTTCATCTTTGTTCCTTTCAATGCCATTTCTGACTCTTTTATAAGTCCATCTGAGACTGTGATGTTAAAATCCAAATGCAGTAGTCCCATTATCCTCAACAGTCTGTTATTAAAAAAAATTTTTACAGATGATTTTCATTTTGTATAGCTGTCTGTTGTCTTCCTAGCTTCCTTCTTAAATTGACCTCAAGATGTCTTGGCTTAGTTGGGTCTCTCGTTTAGCTTTCTTGAAATTGATTTAACCCTCCACTATTTCTGTTTTAGTAGTTGATGCTGCTTATAATTTTCTACTATGCATCCCTCTGTAAGATTTTACAAACAATTTGTATTTTGAATTGCTTTTGCCCCTGTCTGCTTTATCTCTCTGCTTGGCAAGTAAGTCAAGTGTTTACTGACAAAGGTGTTTTGTAGGCACTTTTGGTTTCATTGCTAGGGCAATTGATTAGTACTCATTAAACTTCAGTATAAAATTATTATTATTATTGGTATTAATGTTCTTTCCTCTGGTCATATCCCATCTTCCAGCATAAATAGCTTGATAAAATAGATTAAACTGGAATTAAACTGCATGCTGTATCTTTTTTCATTTGTGTTAGTCCAGCCTTGCATTAATTTTGTTTTTGTTCTATTAAGTTGGCAGCTGATTTGGAAATGAATCTCATATCAGTAATGAGTTGCTTCCTGTCTGTTAGAATATAATCAATTTCATTTTCTGTGGTATCATCGGACTCTGTCTAGTACCTCCCAATTCTTTTATTGAAAAAAAATATACATTTGTGATGCATAGGCATGTGTGTGCAATTTACAAATTAGTCTTTGGCCTCTCTCACTCCTTATTTCTGATCCATATTTTCCAGTTTTCTAAACCATTCTTTCTTCTTTTCATTAAAGTCAACGTATATATTGACTTAATTTAGGGAATTTTATTGAGTTCTTTGTAGAATTTTTCTGCTTCTTTTTCCTTTGCCCCAGATTTGATACAATATCTATAATGATTTGCATGATAGTCTTTTTGGAAATATGTGTCATAAGCCCTATAATATGGGATGACCAGATGTTCTAAAAAGTGATATTTCTTGTTGTCTTTGATACACAATAAAAACAACTTTGTCAATCCCTTTATTTACTTCTCCAAGAAAAACCTATAAACCATTCCATCTAGTTTCAGCTTTCTTTTGTCTTATTTTCATTTTTTTTTGATACTATCAATGTTGATATAATTCTTTTCCTCCAAGAATATGCTCGCTTACCCATTGCTGGATAACAATCTCACACTTTTAAGAGTACCAACAGCTAAGTTAATACTTATAGATGGTCTAAAAAAAAAGAATGATGCTTGTCTCTCTTTGAGGCTACCAACATCACTGCAAAAACCCAGAGGAATTGCATTGAAAGTATTGTAATATTTTATTTCATGAATTGCAGTGAACAAAGATTTCAACATCAAATGGCCAGCAAGCAATCAGTATGTTTGTCAGTCACTATGGTAATGTTAAGAATAGAAGTACAAAATATGAAACAAGCCCTACTCATAAGAAGTTTACATTCAAGGAAAGAAGGAGGGAAAGCAGAGAAGGAGGGGAGGAAGGAGGGAGGGAAGGAAAGGGGCAAGGAGAGGAGAATATGCTTAATAAATATATTTGTTTTAACTCTTCCAAGGATATCCCTTGGAAGGCAGAAACAATGTATTGTCACATTGGCTTCCATGTTTGTTAAGCTTTCTAGAGTTTAGGCTCTAGGGGCCTAGCCTTCAGGAATCCAGGATTGCCTATAAGCATTGGCAAAACATCATAAGAGAAACATGTGGCCTCTCTGTGATAATAACATTCAAATCGATGGCATTGATGAATGAGCTATGAAAGCACAAAAGTCATACTTTTCAAATTTGCAGATGACACAAATCTGTTGACAAAGATCTTTTAAGGCTAAATCTAATAAAATGAAATTCAATAAGAGTAATTGTAAAGCTAGCATTCAGGTTTAAAAAAATCAACTTTATGAGTTTCTGGTTTCTCTTTATTTCTGTATGCTCCTCTGTAAAATGGAAACAGCAAAGTTGTTCCCAAGTTATTGGAATGACTAATTTGCAAGTCTCTGCAAAAGGAGAATACTAAAGGCTGTGCAATAAGTGAACTAGTCTATATACTAAACACAGAGGTTGCAAGTACAAATAAAAATTAAATTACCCTGCTCTCAAGGAGCTTGATTTCTCACAGGAAATAAACTGCATAAAAAAGAAACTAAAAAGAGTTTGGGTAATAAGTATGATGAAATCTGGAGAGCAGGAAGTGGAGATGGAAGAGAAAAGAAAAATGGCTAGATGCTTCCTCAATAAATCTCCCAGAAAGGGCTTTTGGGTTCTTAGTTGTTTAATTAATGCTGAACACAGATAGACTTTGTGGATTGGGTTCTTGATTCCAGACCTGGAAAAATTCAGCTCCTCAGAAATGTATCTTGACGAGTTGCCTTCCCTCAGGTCTGATATCCTGATGGAAATCTTAAAGAATATGTGTCACAGCAGATGAAAGATAAGCTGGGGTTGGTGGGCAAGGGGGGAGCAGAAAATGGAAAGAAACTGTTTTTGTCAGTCTGATACCACTAGCATTTTAAAAATAGATTGACAGCTTCAGATTGATAATAAATAGCTTCTTTACATTTTTTTAACCAATTGTTCTGTTTTCTTAGGAAGACCTGGGATTTTTTTTATCCTCCCCCCCACACACACCTACTTCATTTTTCACACATCAGATTGGCAACTGTTGTTTTTATAGTTTTACTTTTTGGTTTTTTGACTTTCCCCACATCCACCACCACCTCGATACTCTTAATGTTGTTGGAATGCAATTAAAGGAGTTTTGCATTAAAATTCCATTTTTATCACACCTCATTGTACCGAGATCCACACAGTCCTGAGAATAATTGTCATTTGTCAGCTGCATTTGTGAAAAAAAGAATTGAATAGCTTTTTTTTTGAAAGTGTTGAGAACATTGCCTGATTTTTTCTGGTAGAATTTTCAGTGGTGGGACAGGCTAAGTCCTGACTTTTCCCCACTAAAAATACATATAAACACCATTATGCTGTATCAATATGGGGAGTGAAGAAACTTTACTAAAATCATTATCACATAGGTTTCTCTTTAAGGAAAAAAATGAATATTTTCAATTAGTGGTACTGAGTTAATAAAAATTAGAACTGGAACCCTATGAGATTTGTACAAGGTAGGGAGTGTTCTTGTTTATTGTGAATACTTTGGAATCTTTATTTGTTCAGCACCTACTAATGTGCAAAATAAGTGAAAGTTAAATCTGTTTTCCTGTAAGCATGAAAATCCCCTAAGACTCTATCTCAGCTTCACCTCTCTCTCTCTTTCCATTCATTTATTGATCTCATTTGCTCTCCTTAGTTCAATCACCAACTCTGTACAGATAATTACTAAATAATTAAATAATTTTTGTTGTTGAATCTTTTTGAGTCCATGTCTGGACTCTCTGAATCCCATTTGAAATTTTCTTGGCAAAGATACTGGAGTGGTTTATTATTTCTTTCTCTGACTCATTTTACAGATGAGGAAACAGAGGCAAACAGGCTTAAGTGACTTGGCCAAAATTACGCAAGTGTGAGAGACTAGATTTGAACTCAAGTCTTCCTGATTCCAGGCACCTTGCTCTATTCACTATTTCATCTAGATGCCTGAATTAAATACATTCATTCATTCATTCATTCAGGACTCATCTCTACCACCACATATATAAATATATGTATATATTATGTATAATATATAAATAAATAGAAAGATATTTTTAACACCTTGCATATAAATATAAAGCTTATGTCATATATTTAACAGTTTAAACTATTATAATTTAAAATTTCACTAAGACCCTGTAATATATATATCTCTAGCCCTAATTTTTCTTTTCTTTTTTGTGAGGCACTCAGGATCAGATGACAAGTTCTGAGGTTGGATTTGAACTCAGGTCCCTCCATCCACTACAACACCAAACTATTAAACTCTAATCCTCCATCACTACCACCTGCAAGCATCTCTACTCAGTTGTTCTCTTAGCATCTCAAATTCAGCATATTATGAAACTGAATTTATTTTCTCCCCCCTCAAACCTACTCCTCCTCTAATCTTTACTATTTCTGTTTAGAGCCCTGCCATCTTCCCTTTTCCCCCCATTATGAACCCAGATTCATAATCTCACCATCATCCTTATCTCATCTCTCTCCCTCATGTTACCCATAAGCCAATCTGTTGCAAAAACTTATTGATTCTACCTCTCCCCTGCTTTTTTTTTAGGGTTTTTTTGGCAAGATAATGGGGTAAGTGTCTTGCCCAAGGTCACACAGCTAGATAATTATTAAGTGTCTGAGGTTGGATTTGAACTGAGGTACTCCTGACTCCATGGTCAGTTCTCTGTCTACTGTGCCACCTAGCCACCCCCCCCCTTCTTTAAATCAAGGTCCTTATCTCCCATTCCCACCATTCTTTCACATAATCTCTTACCTAGAATATTGTGATCATCACCTCCTTCTTTTATTTCTAATTCCACCTCACTCATACCTCCACTATAACCTCCATACAGCTTCCAAAATAATTGTCTTAAGGTACAGGTCTGGTTATATCCCTCCTCTGCTCAAAGATTTTCAGTGGCTCACTGTTTCCTCTAGGATAAAATCCAAATTCTCAGAATGACATTCAAAACCAGTCCACATTCTGACTCCCACCCATCTTCCCAATCATATTTCACATTATTTCCCTCCACATCATCAAAACTCAGGCTAAATTAGACTACTATTCATGTCCCAAATTTTTGCATTTAAGGGAGCCTTTACTTCACTCTTCCCCCTACCTTCTTATCATTGCCAAGTTCTAAAAAGAACCAGTTGGATAGTGAGAAACTGTGCTATGTGCCCATTTAGATTATTGGACACCATTCATTTCCAATCAAGTAGCAACAGTCTTAATTCAACCAGGAGACTGCAAGTGTTAGAAATGCTACCGTTATGATTTATTATTGACTGAGCATCAGCTGGGTCCTTGCTTGGATACTGCCTATAACCCATGAATACCCACATTTTGAGCCTCATAAAATCTGTGACTGTTGCAAATATTTTCTAGATTTGCAGAAATCGTGAAAGAGAAGATACCATGTCTACTTTTTTGCTATCTTTGCCCAGATGCTATTTTGTTCATAATAGCACTGATGAGCTCTGAGGCACAGACTGGAACTGAAGGGGTCCTAAAGAAGAAACCTAATCTATTCTAACTCGTGTCCAGGAACATAGGTTATTTTCTAATTCTCTAGTTGTGTATATTTGGGGTATGAGGTAGTGGGAGAGGACCAGAAGTTGTTGGGGAAAGAATAGAGAAGATGTAAAGAAGCTTTTAAAATACAGAGAAAGATCCCACCCCCCCTTAAATCCTCATTTAAAAACATTTTTAAAATGACTTCAATTCTTAGGTTTAAAGAGAAGTGCCAGGAATGAAGATGGAAGTCAGGACTAAAATGGGAAAAGCTAAATACCAAAAAAAAAAAAAAATGTAAGTGGACTGAAGAAATGTTGAAGAATTAAAAATCTCTTATAAACTCAGAAACAGACTGACTCTGCATTAAAATTTTGACTTGAAATGACCCCATAATAGGATTTTTGCTGATTCAATGACAGCTTCAAAAGCTACTTCTCAAAACTCCATGTGCACTCCTCTATCCTGTTCTTTTCTGCCCATGATTCAACCATGTTGGCCAAGTCTCAGTTAAAACAGAGTGTTATTTTTTTTTTAATTGGTTTAGATTCAGGGCAAGTTTTTAACTAAAGATTGAGGACCAAACTTTGGATTTTTTTTAGTTATTTCTCCAAATATCATGCCAACCTCTGATGACCTTTTCTGAATTCTCAAAGTACTAATGAAGATGTATTATATAATAATAATAATAATATTTAGCATATTCTTGCTATGGACCAGGCCCTATGCGGAAATACTTAGGATTATTATCCTTATGACAGTCTTACAAAGTAGATGCTTTTATTTTACAGATGAGGAAACTAAGGCAAATATTTACGTGACTTGTCTAGGATCACACATCTAGAAAGTATCTGAGACTAGATTCAAACTCAGCTCTTTCTGCCTCTAGTCCCAGCACTCTATTGCACTAACAAGAACTGTTTTGGGGTTTTTTGCATACTCTCTTGTGGCATTAGCTAAATATTTAATAGGATCACAGATTTAGAGTTAGAAAGAATTTCAGAAGTCATCTGATCCAATCTCTTTATTTTATAGATGAAGAAACTGAGGCTTGGAAAGTTTAATGTAATTTGCTAATTCATGGGCATATATATGTTCTTTGAGACCATGTCTTCTACAGCCCCCATATCTTTCCATAGTTCCTGGGCTGGTTCCCTCCCTTCTTTCTACAGTCCTTATACATTACTCTCCATCCTGAAGTCTGCTATTGAACCAAACATCACTTCTCTCTCTTCCTAACACATAACACATCACTTCCCACCATTCTTCCTGGACCTTTGCCTCAGTGGTCCTCCATGCCTTGAATGTACTCCAGCCTTACAGTTGCATCATAGAGTCCTTCTCTTCCTACAAAATGCAGCCTAAACATGACCTACATGTAGCCTTTCCTGATCATTCCAACTGATGATGTGGAGGGATGGAAGAATGAAAAATAAACAGAGAGAAAGAGAGAGAGGGAGAGAAAGAGAAAGAGCGCATATATTGTATGCTTCATATGGACAGTCCGTGCCTTTAAGGAACTTACAGTGGAGAAGTTTACATGGTCTTTGAGAATAAACAGTTATTTCATTCTTTGAATCTATATTCCCAGGGTCCAACTTATGTCCAGGTATATGAAGGTATTTAATAAATGCTTTTTGATTTATTTATTAAGTTATTTGACCATGTTTGTACAGTTATAAGGAAGAATTCTTTTTTTTTAATTATATTTTACTATGACTAATAAGGAAATGTTTGCATGACTGCATATGTATAACCAATATCAGATTATTTACCTGGGGAGGGAGGTTGGGACAGAATTTGAAACTCAAAACTTGAATTGTTTTTACATGTAATTAAGGAGATAAATGTTTTAAAGTTATATATTTTTTAAATCAGCAAAAATTGACATTCTTTTGCTCCCACCTACCCCACCTATTTTGAGAATGAAAGAAAAACAAATAAAACCAAATGCTCTGTTACATATATGTTTAATCAAACAAAGCAAATTTCCACATTGGCCACATCCAAAAAATTAAATCTCCTATTTTGCACTCTTAAGTCTTTTACCTCTCTATCTGAAGAAAGAAGCATGTTTCAACATTAGTCTTCTGGAATCATGGTTGGTATTACACTGATAAGCATTCCTAAGTCTTTCAAAGCTATTTATCTTTATCATATTGCCAACACTTTATATAAATTATTTTCGTGGTTTTGTTCACTTCCCTTTGCATCAATTTAAATGTCTTCTCAGATACCTCTGAAATCATCCCTTTCATCATTTCCTACATCATCATAATATTCCATCACATTCATATTCCATTATTCATATTTATATTTCATTATATATTTGTGGATACCCTCTCAAATCATCATTCTTTGCCATCTCCGAAATTTTTTTTGTTTTTTAAAGTATTTTTAATTACATATTAAGATAATTTTTAACATTTACTTTTTATAAATTTTGGGTTCCAGATTTTTTACCTTCATTCCTCCTTTCACCCTCCCTAAGGGTGAAGCAAGCAAGCACTTTGATATAGGTTATACATGTGCAATCACATAAAATTTATTTCCATATTGCCCATGACTGTGAAAGAAGGAACAGAAAAAAGGGGGGGACATGAAAAAATAAAGGGGAAATCTTATGCTTCGGTCTGCATTCATACTCCATCAATTCTTTCTCTGGAGGTAGATAGCATTTTCCATCACCAGTCTTTTGGAATACATGTATTACTAAGAAGAACCAAGTCATTGTACAATCTTGCTGTTATTATGTATAATGTTCTCCTGGTTTAAGAGTTATAAATATTTTTGTACATTCTTACAGTTTGTTTTGCTTAACATTAATCCCTTCCTTAAATTACCAAATGACTAATTCTGACTTCTCCTATTTCTCTGTTGAGTGACATGTATTTTTTATACCTATTTGTATATGTGTGTATGTTCTTCCTGGTCTTTGACAAATTCAGATGAGAGTAGATCCAAGTTGCTCTCCCCATCATCTCCTTCTCTTTGTGAGAGCAGTGAATTCATTTCCCCTAAACTAGTGTATTCTTTTTCCCCTCTTTTTCCATTCTTCCCTTAAAATCATCCAGACACAACCAGATCCACTTCCAATATTACTGTCTAATTATATTCCCTCTGTGATATCTGATAATAACAGGATTCAGTGGGGACACATGTTTTATGTTCCCATGTTCGACCATAAGTAGTTTATCTCTGTTTAATCTCTTATCATTGTTGCTTCATATTTACCTTTTTTATGCTTCTAAGTTTCTACATAGATATAGTCTTTTTATCAGGAATGTTCAGAAGCCCTCTATTTCATTAAAAATTCATTTTCCCCGCTTTAGGATTATATCTATATTTGCTGAGCAAATTATTCTTATATCTTTGCCTTCTGAATATGAAATTCCAAGCTCTCTACTCCTTGGTGCTGAAGGTTTCTAAATCATGTATGATTCTGACTGGCTCCTTGATACATGAGTTCTCTGTTTCTGACAACTTGCAGTATTATTTTTCTTTGACTTGGAAGCTCTAGATTTCAGTTATATTGTTTCTGGAAATCTTCATTTGGGAGTTTCTTTCAGAAGCTAACTGTAGATTCTCTCTGTTTCCACTTTGCCTTCTACTTCTAAGAGCTCTGGCTGGTTTTCTTTAAGGTTATTTTGAAATACGAAATTGATGCACTTTGGTCATAGGATTCAGGCAATTCAGTGATTCTTAAATTTTTTTCCTTCTCTGTTTTCCAAGTCAATTGTTTTTGCTGTGAGATAACCTTACATTTTCTTCATTTTTCTCCCAATCTCCGGCATTCTGATCTACTAGCTTTAGGAACCTGATCAGAAAGGAAAAAATATTTCTGGAATGACCTCTACTTGATAAAACTGGGCTCAGTTATTATACAGCTCTAATAAGTACCTTCTTTATCTGGATATTCATTAGCTATAGCTATAATAATAGATTATTAAATTTCTCCAGGAATCAAAATCAAACCCATAATCTGTTTAGTTTGTAGCTCCATTCTTTTTTCCTTTTTTGCGGATCAGAATAAAATTTGCCCTCCTCCACTTCTAAGTTAACAACAACAATAATAAAAGGCATTTTATATCACCCTTTTGAGCTTGCAATGTACTTTACAAATAGTGTCTCACTTTACCCTTTCAACAATCTTGGGAGTCATGTGCTATTATTTTTGGTATCATAATCTCTAGGAGAAAGGTGTTCACTTTCTTCACATTCCCCCACCCCCAAGATTCCTATTGTTCTTCCCTGATGATGGGAAGCAATTCCTGAATAAAATTCTCCTTTGATGATTTCTCCACCTTCTCCAACATTCAGCACAGTAATTGGCATATTTTTGTGGTTGTTTAGTTGGTTTTTATGATTCCATCTGGTGATTTCTTGGCAGAGATGCTTGAATGAGTTGCCATTTTCTTCTCCAGCTCATTTTATAGATGGGGAAACTGAGGCAAGCAGGGTTAAACAACTTGTCCCAGGCCACACAGCTAGTTAGTGTCTGGGACTATATTTCAGCTCAGGAAAAGGAGTCTCTCAGACTCCAGATCTGGTGCTCTGCTCTCTGTTCTCCAGACAGCAAAATCTCTTCATAATCTCTCCTTGCTACTTTTCCTGCCTTTTCTACATATTTTGATGTTATAGTTAAGTCATTCCAGTCATGTCCAACTTTTCATGACCCCACTTGGGATTTTCTTGGCAAAGATCCTAGAATGGTTTGCCATTATTTTCTTCTCCAGCTCATTTTACAGAAGAGAAAATTGAGGCAAACAGGGTTAAGTGACTTGCCAAAGGTCATCCAGTTTGTAAGTATCTGAGATCTGATTTGAACTCAGGTCTTCCTGCCTCCAGACTACTTGCTTTATCCATTGCACCACCTAGCTGCAACACTAAGTGGGAGTTTATTGAATGTTAATGTACTTGATAAATAACTGATCTTTTGAAAGATGTAATTATCATTTAGTGTTAACTATAACAGGCCTGAATTGGGGCTTGGTGATAGGGAATACCATGGCAACAGAGACCCACAATGTAGAATAGCAAAAAGAATTTCATCAAAGTAATGGGAAAGATAAGTGAAGAAGAGCTTACCCTTCTAGCAGCAGGGAGAGGCCCTAATTTGCTGGCAGAGTAGCTCAGTTATAGGGGGTACACCTAGATTTATGAGTTTTACCACAGCAAAAAGCCTCACTGGAATTAGGCCAAAATGGTCCTTTTATATGAAACTGAGTTCTTTGTCAAAATTGAACCTTGCAGAATAGCTGTCACTCATTAGTGTAGAGCTTAGGTGTTACAAAACAGAAGGACAAAGCAAGGAATTCCAGTGGCTAGATTGAGGCAGAGTCACAATGAGTCTAAAAACAAGAGGCATTTTGTTCCATTTGTCTTTGCATGAGTAAACTCTTAAGCTGCATTTCTCTTTAGGTACAGCTGGTTAAGTCATTATTAACTGCTCTTCATGTGGCCATGAGAGAGATTCCAGTAAATAGTTGGATAATACAAGTCCCCCATCAGTGTGCTTCTATTGCTGGCTTCGAATGTTTACCAAATTCCCCATTTAGTTCCTCTCCCCATCCAGGTGGTCTATAGTCCACACTCCAAGGACAAAAATCACATCAATTTTCCCCTCTGTTGATCACCCAAGTGCTCTGCAACTATGAATCACACACACACACACACACACACACACACACTCACACAAACACATTCTACTTGGATTCCTCACATTAGAAAAAAAAGAATCTCTTTTATGATTTCCTTTGCAACATAATTTGACTACACTTGCTCTGAATAGTTCAGTAAGTTACCTGACCTTCCCCTGGATGATATACAACAGAAGTCAAGACTTTATTGTCTAATTACTAAAATACAATGCAACATCTCATTTACTTATTCTGTTCCATTAGAAAAAGACACAGCTAGATCCTGAATAGTACAAATAAAGAATCCTGTGAAGTAGTTGTATTATTTGAATGCAGAAGCACAGCCATGTTCCATGTGAAAAATTAAACTACCACTCAGGGGTAAACTGGAATCAACTTCTACTGACTCACAAGAGCTTACTGTTAAATATCCAGTGTGAGAATTTGTGCTTTGGTCAGTGCTAAAAATCAAAGTTTGGTAAAGTGCCAATTATTTCAATTATTTAAATTTAGGAAAGTGGTGGAGAAAATGCCAATAGTGCAGATTAAACTTGAAAATGTGCCAACTTTTTAGAAAGTCAGTTATTAAACATTTATCAGCGTACAAGTGATAACAGAGCAGGATCTAGGAAACCCCTTGTAGCCCCTGAAGCTGACACCACCCTCTAAGAGTGAGCATAAAACTGGAAGACAGTGATTTCTTTGTCTGGGCAATAAAACCACACGTTTGAATTAAGCAAAATTCCTCAGTTTCTAATCACTTCTCTATCCAAATCTCAAACTTCCCATGGATAATCAAGATGATTCCCAATATGAGTTTTTTATATCCCAGTCCCAGATTGCATTCCCTGACTTTCCCTCCAAGGAGATAGGAACCCATCTTTCTTTTTCATTTTCTATGTATTCCACCGAGTAAAAGAACACTTCAAAACTCTAGAGCATTCATATTTAATTAGTCACTCTTCTTGGAAGAAGTAGAAAGTGTGAAAGAGTCCAGTAACCATTCTTATTTAAGTTCCTCTGTCTCTATAGGTAATGCCAGGAAACCTGTTTGTTGTTGTTGTTTCGTCCTTCCAAGTTAAAGAAAGGGGATGCATAGTTACCAAAAAATAAAATTCTTGCCAGAGAAGATTTCCCTTAAAGCCAGGCTAGTAGTCTGTCAGGTGTCATCATGAAGAAAATTAGGAGGTGTGAAGATGAATGTTTCTGTTGTTGAGCTTGGGGTAAAAAATACATCTCCATTACAAGCAGGTTATGACAGCCTCATAATTAAGCCCTCTTCAGTGGATGATTTTTATCTAGCTATTGAGAAAACTTGGTGATCAGACTGGTGTTCTGTCTTTGGTTGCTCTGGGGGCCAGCCCCAATCTGACTCTCTCCTGATGTCAAAGAGGCAAGTGTCCAAGCAGCTAGACTTCCATCTGTGATCATTCTTAGAGCAGGACTGGGAATTCCCAGTTCTGAGTGTTAGCAGGTGGAAGTCTAGCTGCTTGGACACTTGCCTCTTTGAATGGTTGATCTGCAAGGTAAAGGGGTTGTTTTGCTGGTCACACACCCTCCCTTGTCCTCCTCATTTGGTCCAGGGTTGAAAAGGTTTCAGTCGTTTGTCTCAGGATACTGACAGAAGCCTAGCTATGCTGGACAGAGGGAGAGAAGTCACCCCCCAGTTGGATGCATTTCTGGGGAATAGTCCAATCTGTCAGGGCATTATCCTGGTTTTGATAAATAACCTTGCTAATTCCTTATTGTCCCACCCTCTCTTCAGTTTGAGAGAATTGACATAGCCTGAGAAAAACAGGAAAATACCAAATGCCCCTGCAGACTTTTAAAAAAGATTTCCCTGTCTGTTTTCCCCCAGTGACTATGTTGAGCACTGTCTGAGCAGGCCTTCATCTTGTTATTCTTCATCCCCTCATTTTGTGGTCTAAACTGTCAGAAAAATAGGGTCCTGGGAATAGAAACAGAGACCAGGGTCTCTGGGGATTGGAGTACAGGCACTCTGGCGCATTATAACCAGGCTCCTAGGAATGCATAGTAAACTGTTGTCTCTCATATCTGGTTTCCCCCACCACCACCTTGCCTCTTAACTTTTATGTTTCGTCCACTGGGGTTTTCAGTTTTAAAAAAAAAGCATGAAGGTCATGGGTTTCAAAAGATCTCAAATATGCATTTTTCAAATTATATCAAAATGAATCTGCATCTATTTACATCAACTGCTTCCCTAGGAGGACAGTTCAGACACAGAACTCTAGGCTGTGTATGACCCAAGTCCAGAGTGGCATTTCTTTTTTTTTTAATGGTCAATCCACCCTGAGCCAGATATACGGAATCAACATCAAAAACCTGAAACTGGGCCTTGGCTGACAATCTGTGATAAATTAGTCAGTAAACTTAGTCCTTCATATTTGTCTGTTTGTGCTTGATTGTGCTTATTGCCAGTCATGGGCTTAAAATATTTAATTATGCCAAATGAAGGACTTGAAAGTAGACTTTCTTTCTGTGAACTTCTTGGCAGGATCCCTTGGTGGTTCAAGACATAGGTTTGAAGATATACACAGCAGCAGCTTTGTTAGATTATTTAGAGCCATAAAAATACAGAAACTAGAGTTGGAAAGAAACTTTGAGATCATATTGCCCAGCTCCCTCTCATCTTATTGATGGGGAAACTGAGACTCAGGGAGGTGAAGGCACTGCCAAGGTTCACATAGTGCATTTTGTGGCAAAGCTGGGAAGGAGGACCTTTGTCTCTTGACTCCTGAATCAGGTCCTTTTCACTGTATCACACAGTCTTCAAACAGCTGCGTATGCATAAAAAGGAAGGGAGGGTGGAAGGAAGGAAGGAAGGAAGGGAGGGAGGGAGGGAGGGAGGGAGGGAGGGAGGGAGGAAGGGAGGAAGGAAGGGAAGGAGGGAGGGAGACAGAGATTAATTACTTGCTAAAGTACCAGGCACTGTGCTAAGTATTAGAGACCAGAAATCTCTAATCAGAAAAGATAAAAGAATATTCTAATTCAGAGAGCTAAAACAAATAGAAGAGATGTCAACCTTAGAGTGGATGGACTGACCTAGTGATCCTTTGGATTCAGCAAGACAGATGACCATTCCCAGTGTCCTTAAAGGTCCATTTGCAGATCACTTGCTAAGATCGGTGGTATTCATACCAGTAGAAAGGATTATGGTTAGTTACTCATTTTTCATAGAAATCATGTGAGTGGTCATCTTTGTCTCACAACCAGAAAAATTTCTACTATGTTAAAGAAAGAAGCTGGCTCTCTGGGTTTCCTCCAGTAAGATAGGACTAGCGGATTGGTATCCAACTAGGAAAGGAAAAGGGAAAAGGGGCATTGGCAAGGAAACTGGCAGGAAGGAGAGATTACAGTGGTATCTGGGCAGAGGGTAAGTTGAGGGAGATGGAAAAATATGTATACATGTGGTCCTCTTATAAAATGCTCCTATTGAAGGCAGCAATTGTATCAAATTTTGTCTGTATTCCAAATGCACAATACATATCATATTGTAGGTACCTAATAAATGTTTTTTGATTGATTGATTGATTGATTGATTGGAAGATGGATTAGAGATAGGAGATCTTAAATGTAGGAAGATGAATCCACATCAAGCATCTGATAAGCTCCTACTATGTTATTCATTGTGCAAAGTCCTGGGGGAATAAAAACAAAAAGTAGTCCCTTGTCTTCAAGGAGATTCTATCTAGAGCACGTGGTGGGACCAGGAATGGCCTCATGTTGACAGTGTAATTGAAGTGAGCCAGTATACATCAAAGACAGGACATGAGCCCAAGTCTTCCTGGCTTTGAGGTCAATTCTCTGCATAATATTTGTTGGTAACTGTATAACAGATAGATTGCTCCAGGACATAAAACTCTGGGTTCAAATTCTATCTTCATTACTTGTATTACTTAACTAACAAGTTGCATACCAGCAACTTATTTAGCCTTTATGTTCCCTCAGTTTCTTCATTGGTAAAATGAGGAGTTGGTGGGATGAAGGTCACTTTCAGTTAAAAATCTATGATCCTATGTTTGGAGAAGAGAGAGACCTGAGGCAAGAATACCAATTATCGGAAGGCTAGGTGGTGCAGTGGATAAAGCACCAGCCCTGGAGTCAGGAGTACCTGGGTTCAAATCTGGTCTCAGACACTTAATAATTACCTAGCTGTATGGCCTTGGGCAAGCCACTTAACCCCATTTGCCTTGCAAAAACATAAAAAAAAAAAAGAGAGAATACCAATCAGGAGGGTTTTGAATTAGCTCAGGTGAGAGGTGATGAGACCCAGAACTTGAACAGTGGTCATATGAGTAGAGAGAAGCCAATGCATGTGAAAGGTGTTGTGTAAGTAAAGTTGGCAAGACATGGGAACTGATGAAGTATCTGAGGTGAGGAAGAATAAGGACTGGAAGATGACTTCATGGAAGTGAAGCAAAGTAACTGAAAGAATAATGGTAACTCTCAAAAGGAAGAGGGAAGTTTGGAAGAGTTGTGAATCTTGAGGAAAAGATTATGAATTTTTTTTTGTGGGGATGGGACACATTGAATTTGAGACTTAGGACATTCAGTTCAAAAGGTCCCAAAGCAACTTGAGCTGTCTCCTATCCAAGAGGAGTGGGGGGGGGGGGGGGGGGGGGCTAGGTGGTACAGTGGATAGAGCACCAGCCCTGGAGTCAGGAGGACCTGAGTTCAAATCCGACCTCAGACATTTAATAATTACCTAGCTGTGTGATCTTGAGCAAGTCACTTAACCGCATTGCCTTGCAAAAAGAAAAACAAATGAACATAAAGAGGCATGAGTGGTTCTCCTTCAACTTTAGGACCCAATACAAACTCCTCTGGCAGTTAAGCCCTTCAACCTATCTACCTCAAGTCTATCTCTCCAGACTGATTATATGTTACTCACCCCACTCACTCTGTACTCCAACACAATGAGCCCATTTACCCCCTCCTGTATGTGACCTTCTGGCCCCCATCTCTGTTTGCAGTCTGGGTCCCATACCTAGAAAGGTCTTCCTCTTCACCAGCAACAGTCAAAGACTTTAGCTTCCTTCAAGGTGTGATCCCTAGGCTACCTCATCTTAAAGGCCGTTTCTGATTGAGTGAGTGAGTGAGTGAGTGAGTGAGTGAGTGAGTGAGTGAGTGAGTGAGTGAATAAGTGAGTTGTTAGTGTTCCCAAGCCAAAATCAAAATGAAACACCTTGTGGTTATTTGCTATACATCTCCTGTGTTTACTTCACTGTTCTGCCCTTCTCTCCTGTTGCCCACTCCATTGGCATTTGTAGCCCCAGCTCTCAAACAGTGCCTGCCATAAGGCCTGTAAGACCTGTGCCCTTCCTGCCTTCCTTGTCTTCTTATACTTTACTCACTCCCATTTAGTCCACCCACTAGTGCACTGGCCTCTTTCCTAGTGTCCTCCATATATTTTCACCATCTCCCTATCTGGAATGCTCTTTCTTTCATCTCCCCCTCCCAGCTTCCCTGACTTTCTTCACATCCCAGTAAAAAGCCCACCTTCTCCAGAAACTTTCCCCCAATCCCTCTTACATCTAGTGCCTCCCTTCTGTTGATTATCTTCCAATGTATGCTGTATAGAGTTTGATTGGGGGCATGTTGTTACCCTCATTAGACTGTAAGCTCCATAAGGGCAGGGACTGTCTTCTGTCTTTCTTTGTATCCTCGTGTTTATTAACTAACTGGCTAATTCATAATAAGCACTTAAAAATGACTATTGATTGTTGTACCTATTTGGTAAAGTCAGTTCTCAAAAGATAAGGCTACCAATCACAACCATGCAACTGTTTGGAATGTTTTTCCCCCTCTGGTCATTTTACTATTAAAAATAAAATAATTAATATTCATATAGTGCTTTAAGTATTTAAATACACATACTTTTAAAGACATGTTATCTCACGTGATCCTCATGTAATCCTGTAAGATTGATACTATTCCCCTCATTTTACAGATAAGGAAACTGAAAAAGATTAAGTGACTTGCCCAGAGTCACATTTCTAATACATGTTTGAGGCTGGATTTGAGCTCAGATTTTCTTCCAAGTTCAATGCCTTATATTCTTTACCACCTATTAATGTAATTCTTCCTGCCTTAAATCTTAACTAGAGAATTGTTGTTGTCCAGTTGTTTTTGTCATGCCCAATCCTTCTTGACCCCTTTGGGGTTTTCTTGGCAAAAATATTACAGTGGTTTTCCATTTCCTTCTCCAGGTCATTTTACAGATAAGGAAACTGAGGTGAACGGGGCTGTGACTTGCTTAGGGTCACACATGTAGTCAGTGTCTGAGACAAGATTTGAACTCAAGAAGAGGAGTCTTCCTGACTCTAGACTTTGTATTCTATCACACTGTACAATTTGCTACCCTAAACTAAAGAACTAGAAATGACTTTTTTTCTCCCTTTCCTTTTTCTCATGGTGATGCTTTGAACCAGATCCATAAATTCAGTCAGATAATAGCTCAATAATTGACCACCAACAAAACACTTGTGATCAGGCATTTGGGTGAAAACATGTCCTCTCCCTCATATGTCTCTGACTATAGAAGCCAGGTTTAGGTTATCTGTCCCTTTTTGTATTACTTTTGCATACCTTTACATTATTATTAATAGAACAACTTGATGTCATCTATTTAAGAGATATATCCTCTACTTTGTAAGAAGATGCTCATTAATGATTTGCTTCCCGACATTAGATGGCAGCAATGCGTGCTCAGAATATTCACTGTACTTCCTATCTTTGTCTTCTATTGACTAAACTGGAGAAGTAATGACCCTATAATCTAAAACTAATTTAGAAGAGTATCTTTAATTAATTTCATTTTTCTCAGACCAGTATGGCCTTACATAGGTCAAAAGCACAAAACTGAACATTTTATTCTTTCCTTCTGTCCAAGTGTGTCCACTTCCACCAATTGTGAGTCACGGAGACTATATCTGCCACCCAAGGCCTTGTGACCGATTCAACCATGGGACTGTGATAGAGTTCTATTGTGATCCTGGTTACAGCCTGACCAGTGACTACAAGTACATCACCTGCCAATATGGAGAATGGTTTCCTTCCTATCAGGTTTTCTGCATAAAATCAGGTAAAAAAAAGGATATCAGAATTGCATTGGTCCTACAAGATTTTTTCCCCCTTTCATCAGATTTTCAATCATTCGATACAGAAACTTTTCTGTGAGCTTACTCTGTGCTGGAACTATGTTACCACAGAGGATGCAAAAATAATAATGAAATAGACCCTGCCCTCAAGTAGCTTATGATCTATCTGGGAAATTATGAACATGTCAAACTGAGTCCCTAAGCTATGATGATGTTGTTGTTTCTTCATATTCTTGATGTCTTGATTTGTTGGGCACGAATTGGATTTAAATGAGGCAGAGTTGTATAAAATCATCAGCCTCACACTATATTCCAGTCATGGAAGTCTAGTTGCCAGACAAAAGTCCAGAAGATTACAGGATAATGTAAGTAGGATAATTCTGAGAGGCCCATGAAGAAAAATATTAGAAGGCAATGTATATGCAATGGAAAGAGTACAAGATTTGGAGTTGGAGGAGTTGGGTTCCATCTCTCAATTCTGCCACTTAATATTTGGATGACTTTAACAAAGTCACTAAACCTTTCTGAGACTTAGTTTCCCTACCTGTAAATGAGGAGGTTGGATTAGTCCACTAAGGAAGGTCAGCTAATTTCAGCTCTAAATCTATAATACTATAATTTACCCTTACTTAATTGTTTCTTGAAGTGAAAGGGACCACATCTAACCTTTGTTAACAATATATTTCCTTGTAGTAGATGGGGAAATTTTCTTGCTCAATCAGTAGAGTCCCAGAGAGACAGAAGCAGCCTTAATGGAAGATAATATGAGATTAGATTCCTCTCTCCCAAGTTATCTAGCATAGATGTATAATGTTGTTGCTTCCCATCTGAGTTCTGGGCAAATCTCACTTAGTAGATTCATTTTAAAATGTTATGTGGCATCTAATGTGGTATAATATGCGCTGGATGGTTGTCAACCATTATCTCTGCAGAACCCTAAGGGGTGTAGTAGATTTGCCATGAGCTTTTCAGTTTGTCCAATAAATCCCACAAATGAGCACAAAGGGAACCTTTACAAACCTGCTTGTCTGTGATCGCTTTCTTGCAAATCTGGAAGTTAGTTTTTTTTTACTGTATTGCTGTGTTCTCTTTTGTAACAGAGCAAATTTGGCCCAATCCCCATGAGACCCTACTGACAACATGGAAAATAGTGGCATTCACAGCAACCAGTGTCCTTCTGGTACTTCTATTGGTCATTCTTGCCAGGATGTTCCAGACTAAATTCAAGACACATTTCCTTCCCAGGTCGGTATCATTTCACTTTCCATAGATCACAAAGTCTACCCCCCCCCCCCCCAAGTCTGGTTATTTGCCCAGCTACCTTGAGCCAGAAAAAGAAAAGACAATTATTGGCTAAGTCTTAAAACTGTACAGAATGGAGGCTCTGAGTAGCGGTATGAGGGAGAAGTTGCATGCTACAGTAGAAGAAATGTTGACTTTGAAGTGAGAAGATCTGAGTTCAAATCTTGCCTGGATCACTCACTACCTCTGAGACCACTGGCAAGTGATTTAATCTCTCTGGGCTTCATTATCTCCTCTATAAAATGAAGGGATTAAACAAGACCATTTCCAAGGTCCCTTCCAGGTCTAAACCTATGAACAACATGATACTGACTCTTGGTCTTGACATCAAATCACATTTGGGAGTTTAGATATCCAAGGCAAAAAGTACTTTCTTCACTTTTTCTCTTCCTGTCAAAAAAGAGGGATTTCCTTTGGTTAGCATCATTGTCAAGTAGGATTTAAATTCTAACTTTTCTCAACTGTATATTGGACTTAAGCATTGTACCATATGGGTCAAGAGTGCACAATCCCTTACTCTAAAATAGATTAAAGATAAGAATAGAATGTGATGATTAAAAAGGTTCAAGAGATATAGTTGCTGGGTAATGTAATCATTTTATTAATAAGACAGGAGGTTATTAATAGAAGGATGGCCATTTGGCCATCTTTCTTAGACCAAAGGCAGTCATGGTCCCTGACTCACAGTTTATATACCCTTTGAAAGAATAGGCAGTCAATAAGGCACTGAGGGTGACCCTTAGACATTGTCTCTATTCGGGGTGGCTAGGTGGCACAGTGGATAGAGCATCGCCCTGGAGTCAGGAGTTCAAATCCAACCTCAGACACTTAATGTGTGGCCTTGGGCAAGCCACTTAATCCCATTTGCCTTGCAGAAAGAAAGAAAGAAAGAAAGAAAGAAAGAAAGAAAGAAAGAAAGAAAGAAAGAAAGAAAGAAAGAGGAAGGAAGGAAGAGAAAGAAAGAAAGGGAAAGAAAAGAAAGAAAGAAAAGAAAGAAAGAAAAGAAAGAAAGAAAGAAGAAAGAAAGAAAGAAAGAAAGAAAGAAAGAAAGAAAGAAAGAAAGAAAGAAAGAAAGAAAGAAAGAAAGAAAGAAAGAAAGAAAGAAACTATCTCTACTCAGACCACACACAGCCTTGGTCTATCTAGACCAGAGCTGGGGAATCCCAAGTCTGCTGGGGGAATTGGTTTGGAGTTGCCAAGGTAACTGCAGGTAAGATCAAAATTCAGTAAATCCAGGAGCTTTAAAAAGGTGTGAATTAATTAAAAGATTCACCAAATATAGTTTGAGAATGATTGATATTTTAAATATTCAAATAGCCCTTAGCAGATAAAAGGTTCCCCACCCAGATCTAGGCAAAAAAGCTGTGTCTCCATTCAAGGTTGAGTAGAACACAAAGAACTTCTCCACCCTAAATTCAATTGCTTGGTAATGTTGGGTGGGGTCTGATCAAGATCCAGGAGGGTTAATTCAATTTCATTTTGAGTAATGTCCTTCAAGAAACTTAAAATAAGGAATTTAGGAGAGGGCAATGAATCTAAGATAGTGATTTTTAATAATCATTTTTTCTTGGACAGAAATAACACACACGTACACACATGCACACACTAGAAAGGCCTCTATTCCCAAACAGGATATGTTCTAGTGGCATAGTTTGTTGTAGTTAATTTTGTTGCAAGAGGCAAAAATCTAAGAGGGATTCCAGGGTGTTTGCTGAATTTTAAACAAAGGAAGCCCAACCTAATCTGGCCCCTCTCCCAGCTCTCACTGTTCTTTTCCCCACCCAAGGGAGTCAATTAACTAGAATGAACATATAGTCCCAAAGACCTGAGTTCAAATCTTATTTCAGACTGTGTGACTCTGGACTAGTCATTTGACTTCTGTTTGTCCCAGTTTTCTTAACTGTAAAAATGGAGATTATAGCAGCACCTATATCCCAGAAAAGAAGCAGGTACATATTCTATTCCAAACCCTGTACAAATGTTAGCTCATTTAATCCTCACAAGAACTTTATGGGAAGTAGGTGCTTCCTTTACTCCCATTTTACTTTTCGGAAAACTGAGTCAGACAGAGGTTAAAGGAAATATCTGAGGCCATATTTGAATTCAAGTCTTCCTGACTCTAGGATAAAATGAGATAAGTTGACATAATAAAATAAAGTGCTAGGATGAGAGTAGGGAAGGAAAACGTGCATCTTTTTCCCTCAAAACTAGAATGGAACTCTTGTCTCTTCCATGAAGGTATCCCTATTTAAATAATCATGATATCAAAATATAGCAATGATAATAATGAAATAATAATAATCCCTAACACTTAGAGGGTATTTTAGTGTTTACAAAGTACTTTTTTTTTTTTTGCAAGGCAAATGGGGTTAAGTGGCTTGCCCAAGGCCACACAGCTAGGTAATTATTAAGTGTTTGAGACTGGATTTGAACCCAGGTACTCCTGACTTCAAGGCCGGTGCTTTATCCACTAGGCCACCTAGCTGCCCCTTACAAACTACTTTTAATTGGTGCAAGTATCTCCATTTTTCAGATGGAAACTAAGGTTCAGAGAAGCTAAATGTTTTGCCATTAATTAAATTAAATAACACAGCTAGCTAGTTTCAGAGAAAAGATTCAAATTCAAGCCTCCACTGACTTTAGGTCTATACAACCAGGTTAAAATCCAGAAGTAACTGGTCAGACACAACATTGAAATCAACATGTACTTCCTCTTTTATGTATTTTGGTCTCAACCCATGATTCTAAAAGAAAAAAAGAGAAGGAGACTCCCTACGTGGAAACTCCCCAGTTATACAGACTGGAAATTTATCTGTACCTCTTTGATTTAGAGTCTAGGTTCTAAGTCTTTATTGTTTCATGGAGCACTTTGGCAGCCTAGTGAAGTCCATAGACCCTTCCTCAGAATGTCTTTCAAAGAATAAAATACAGTTCATAAGATTACCAAGGAAATCAATTGTGTGAAATATAGTTATCAAAATGATAAGTTCACAGATCCCAGGTTAATAACCCCTCTTTAGAGAATCATCTAAAGCATTTGAGGTTAAGTAATTAGCTTGTGTTTTCACACTATTATGTATCTGAGGCAGTATTTGAATCCTTTGTTGTTCAATCATTTTTAGTCCTGTCTCACTCTTCATAACAAGTTTATTTTGCAGGTGAGAAAACAGGCAAATAAGGTGAAGTGACTTGCCCAGGGTCATGCAACTAGTAATTGTTTGAGACAAGATTTTCATTCAGAAAGTCTTCCTGACTCCAAGTCTGGTGATCTGTCCACTGCACCACTTAACCAATTCCAGGCTAAGGATTATACCATGCTACCTCTCCCCTTTTATATTTAGTCAAGTCCTCCCTCTCCCTTTCTTGTTCTTTTATTTTTCTCCTCTCTTCTTTTATATCTTCCTTCTTCTTTCTCCCTTTGTTTCTCCCTTTACATATTATCAGAAGAAGGTAATTTACTATTACTTAAGTAATAGCTCAGCAATCACCATAGGACCATCAGTTCATACCATTGACCTCCATGTAAGTCCAAATTCTTTTGTCTCTCACCTAATACCAATAATAGAATGAAATTATTAGTAATGCAATAATAACCAGAAGTATAACCTTTGGAATTTGTTTTCCAGTAGTCGATGGCTACCTTAGATAAGAAATCATTCACTGGACAGGGCAGTGTCAAAGTTTGTCATTACTGTCCTCTCTAAGGGAGGTTGGCTGTGACATTTTGGGCTCTCCTAAATGAAGGGAGAAAAGGAAATAAAGAAGTGAGAAACCTTTCATAAGGGTTTTCTACTTTCATTCCACTATTTCCTTGTCTCTTTGTTTCTCCATATACTTCTTCCTTCTTTCTTAGGATTATGCCCTTCTCACCTTCCAACTATAAAGCTCTTCTCACTCAAGGAAGTTGTACATTTTCTTGTTTGTCTCCTCAAAACCCGGTCAGGAATTTTAACTCCTCCATGAAGCCTTCTCCATTTTAGTTTAAGCAGAGTATGGCCATATCAACTTTTGCCTGCCACCTTCATTATGTCCCAGCTCATCAGTATGGTCAGATTTCATACAAGTCAACAAGAATTTTTTTTCAACACTTGCTATATATCCAACTATGTGCTAGGTTTGAGGGGATCAAAGAGAATAAGACAATTCAATTTTACTCTTTGAGAAACTTGTCATTAAACAGAAAAGGCAAGGCAAACTTCCAAAAAGCAATGAGACAGGAAAATCCAGTTTGATCAAATGATTTAGTCAGTCGTGAAATTGTGGACCACTAGTGTCTTGAAAGTCAGGCAATACCTTAGGCAAGCCATTTCACCCAATTTGCCTTGCAAAAACCTTAAAAAAAAGATAATATTAAAAATGTCATCCTTTCCCATGTGAAATACCTCAAGGACCATGATCACTGTGGTCAATCTTGGGATATTTAGAGATTGGTTATCTAGCTAACTTTCTCCCTCCCCCTTCTTCTCTGACCTTCTGTCTATTTCAATGATCACTGATTTTCCTTGGAGAATGAAGATAGAAATAGGGAAAAAATGAAAAGCAGATAAGTTTCCATCAATAACAGCTCTGCTTTGGTTTGTTGTGTGAGAGAGACAGACAGACAGACAGACAGAGGAGACCGAGTCAGACACACAGATTTGCAATTGTTTGCTTGTTTTGGGTTTTTAATAGGGTGGGGGAAATAAGAGCTATTCTTTATAGCTAAAGAGCTGCTAGCAGACCGGGAGAGATCAGAATCAAACATTAATTACCCAAGACCTGTGAGGAGCTGTCCTAAGTGCTGGAGGTACAAAGAAAAAGCAAAAGGTAGTCTGTCCTCTGGGAGTCTAGAGGAGAGAGAACACAAACAGCTATGTTCACCAACAAGAGGAGTGTGAAAAGAACAATGAGAGGACAATTATTGAGTAATGGCCAACAGGAGTAAGCTCTGAATAGGTATCACTTTCTCTTCCTGGAAGTCAAACTATGCTGACTCTACCACCTTGACTTGAAACAAGTGAGGATGGAGGGAATCCCTAAAGTGGGACCATCATGGGAACATACCTGCTACTTCACTGTCTCACAGCTTATAGGTCTAACCTCATTGCAAATGTTTGAAATGATACTTGTTGGTTCCATCTCTCTGCCATTAAAATCATGTTGTTGTTTAGTTGTTTCAGTCCTGTTTCACTTTTCCTGATCCTAATTGGGGTTTTCTTGGTAAAGGTACTTTGCTATTTCCTTTTCCAACTCATTTTACAGGTGAGAAAACTGAGGAAAACAGGGTTACATGATTGCCCCAGGTCACACAACTTGTAAATATTTGAGACCAAATTTGAATTCATGAAGATGAGTCTCCCCAACTTCAGGCATGCCACTCTATCTACAGAGTTAAGGCCATAAAGTATTCTATCTCTGGCATTAGAAGTTTCCTATCAAAATATGTTTAACATAGTTTTACACATGAATAACCTATATCAGTTTGCTTGCTGTCCTGGGGAGGGAGAAGTGGAAGAGGGAAGGAAAGGAGGAAGAAAATGTGGAACTCAAAATCCTACAAAAGATGAATGTTGAAATCTATCTTTGCATGAGTTGAAAAAGTAAATAACTTTATATAAAAAAGTTTCCTATCAACAGAATCCCAGAGCTTCAATCCATATCAGAGTCATCTATATGCATGTAGAAATCTAGTTGGAATAACACTTAGATTGTAAGCTCCTTGAGGGCAGACTATTTTTTGCCTCTTTTTGTATCCTTAGCTCTTAGCACAGTACCTTTAATATAGTAAGCACTTTTTAAATGTTTATTGATTGATTTAGTATTAGTGATTTTCATCTTGAGAGACAAGATTAAGATCTTTCAACCTCAGATCCATGGCTAGAATATTTTTCTCACAGAGGATATGCTGTCTCACATTTGGGTTCAGAAAATCACTTTCACAAGGGCATGATGTCTAACTTGGGCTTCACAAATGGAAGAATTTCTTAACAATTATCACTATAACCAAATAAAATGGGCTGCTTTGGGAGTGGAAAGAATTCTCCCACTAGAGGTCTTCATGGAAGGTGCACTGATCCCTTTTCAGATAATAGAGATGATCCTTAGATTAACCTTGGAGATCCTTTCCAACTCTGTGATTCAGTGATTCTGTAACAAGTTAAATAATTTTTTTCTTTATTATTCATGGATATCCTTTTCCTTTAATAGCCCTCTCCCCTAATACCAGAAGTAATAAAAGGTTATGGGCATCCCCTTCTTTTTTCCCTAAAATGTTCCTGGAAACTGTATCAGAAAACAAAATAAAGGGGTTTGGGGAGAGGGGGGGAAGAGAAGGGAGCAGAGAGAGAGAATGTATACTATCACTTTCTATCATGTTCTGGCAAAGCTCAAAGTAGATTGACAAGTAAAGTCTTGTAGTTACTCATTTAGCCACCAGAGGGCAGGCCAACATAATTGGTAAAGGGAAGTGTTGCCCAGTTTGCCTTAACTTGTTTTTGAGACTTGCCTAAGATTGGCAAATTAGTGCATTACTCATCTGCCAATATTATACGATCAATTATCAAGATGAAAAATAAAGAAAAAGTTGGGGTAACTACCTGCATTTCCCTGAGTCTCCAAATACCATAAGAGTTGAAAGAGAGCTTGTGGAGCATCTAGTCCAACCCATATAGATGAGAAAACCATGACCTGCTCAGTCACAGAGTAAATACCAGCAACAGGATTCAAACTCAGATCCTCAGACTGCAAATTCAATGTTCTTTTCACTACATAATACTTAGGCACATGTAGGTCTTCTGCCATGTAGTCAAAAATGGACAGAGCAAGAAGCAAGTATAGAGGGCTGGGCCCAGAGGAAAATGAGATCAAAGGGACTTACTGGTGTGAGATAGGCTAGCCAACAATGAGAGGGGGAAAAAATTGTATTCCTTCTTGGAAGGCACCAGATGGATTGACACCATCTGTAGCTGGGAAACTTAGTTCTTTTATGCCTCAATACAACAGACATTTATTTTAGCACCTACAGTATTCTAGCACCTACACTGGCTGTTCTAGGCAATACAGATATAAAATTAAAAAAATGCAGCTGTTCTTTCCCTCAAGTAGTTTTATATTCTATTGGAAGAAGTAATGTTTATGTATAAGGAGAAAGTAGCTAGGTAGAGCACCAGTTCTGGAGTTAGGAAAATTCATTATTCTGAGTTCAAATCTGGCCTCAGACCCTTACTAGTTGTATGATCCTGGGGCAAGTTGCTTAACTGTTTGCCTCAGTTACCTCATCAGTAAAATGACATGGAGAAAGAAATCGCAAAACCAGTCCGGCATCTTTGTCAAGAAAATCCCAAAAGGAGGAGGCATGAGGAATCAGAAACAATTGAATAACCACAACAACAACATTTTTTGAGAATTAATGTTTATGACATTCATTTTAGACCTAAAAAAAATTCTTTAGAATTTAAGCATAATAGATTTTCACTGACCTCTGAAAGCACAATATTTTAAAATGATCAACTCAATAGATCATAGAATTGGGCTAGAAGGGACTTTAGAAGTCATCAAGTCCATTTTTAAATTAGGAAACTGATGATAATATCTCAGAGAGGTTGGGAATAGGCAATCTGATGAAATAGCTACAGCTCACATTTATGTAGCCCTTTACAATTTACAAATCATTTTACTTACCTAATTTTATTTGATCCTTGTTAAAAAAAGATCTTAAAGAGATGTTACAGAGGTTACAGTTCCTGTTTATATAGATAAGTTAACTAAAACTCACTGATGCCCACAACCCCATAATTCTATCATTAATGATGAGATAATAAGACTAAATGAGATTTTATTTATGTAATATGCATGTATATATAAATATACAGTCACACATAGCTATTTGCATATACATATATACACAAACATATAGATATTTATTCATATATATAAAGATATAAAAATATATGGTTCTTTGCAAAAGGAGCTGAAGAAATGCACGTTATTTATTATTGATGTGCTAAAGATAGGATTTGAACTCAGATCATAATTTTCTATAGGGCCTCCTATCTGCTCTGTTCCAGGTGGCATTTCAGATGACAACATCACTGATGTGTTTCTTTTTGATCCAGGGGCCTCTCGGGGAGCTCCAGCAGTGACCCTGACTTTGTGGTGGTAGATGGGGTGCCTGTCATGTTGCCTTCCTACGATGAAGCTGTTAGCAGCAGCTTGAATGCTCTAGCCCCAGGATACTTGTCTTCTGTTGGCCAGGGCTGCACCATGCCAGCAGAAGATCAGAGTCCACCAGCTTACCCTGGATCAGGGGACACAGACACATTACCAGGGGAGGGTGAAGCCCATGACAGTGGATCGGGCTCTTCAGAGCTGCTCCAGAGCTTGTATTCACCGTCGATGTGCCAAACAGGAGCACGACCTGTTTCAGAAAGAACCGAGGCAATGGACAACCCCGCCATAGAAGAAGCGTCCACCAGCCCAAACGTCGATATCGCTGATGGTAAACTTTTTTTCTGTAGTATAAGCCAGCCTTACAAAATTCAACCCATTAAAAAAAATCCTTTCTTGCATAGTCTATCCTGCCCCAAAGTCTGATATCCCAAATCAAACTGCTTCCCACTCACTCAGCAGAAATTGCTTCTCTCTGAGTACAGTGGAAAGACTAATGATGATGATGATGATGAATGATTCTCATCACCTCACAAATAAACCAGTTAGCTAAGTTTCAGGAGCTATGAAAGAATGTCAAGCAGTTCAGGACAGAAAATTTGGAGTAGGGACTATTCAGTCTTTGTGTATAAAGTCTAAATTATCCTGTTGAAAAAAATTATGATATTGTTTGGGGAAAGAATGATATGCCTTTGTGTTGGTGGAGAGGAAAACAAAATAGTATGTTATGAATATCTAATGGGTATGTATCTATGCTATAGTTCCATAGACAAGGGATAGGGGCAGGGACTGGACTTGTGATTGTTGGGCTTAGGGATGTCCCAGAGTTCAATGTCTACAATGGATCACTCAAAACCTGAGGGTTCAAATGAGCAATCCATTTAATAAAGAAATATTTGAATACCCCTTCCCCAAGGTATAATCATTTTTCAAGTCAATCAAAATGAAATTCAAGAAGATAAAGGCAGAGAAAAGCCAAGGACAAGGAGGTACCCTGGGGTCTCAGGTGCTCTTGCCAACATTCTAAAAACTGCTTTTATATTCTTCTTGCCCATAGGGCCCACAGCTGGGTCCCAGATCAACCCACTTGGGGCAAAGTTAACTCCAACCGCCCCACCTCCTCGCCATAGCTTCTTTGCTCACGACAGTTCCAGCTGGCAATGTGGGAATGTGGGGTGTTTAATTCATGCCTCCCCCCAGTTCCACCGGTATCCTGGCGAACCACAAGGGAGCTCCCAGTGAGAAACTTCCCCGGCCAATCCAGGTCAGCACCTTCTCTGAAACTTAAGGTCTTAGAAAGTTGACTAGAGCCCTGGTAGCCCAGGGTCATATGGCCAATGTGTCAAATATGAAAACCCAGATCTTCAGGACTGGCTCCCAGGCCAGCTTACTGTCCGCTTGGCAAACTGTCTCTCATAAAGCTGTTTTACATTTCATAGAATGTGAAGAACAATTTAAAACCACATGTATTCATGTCACAACTAAAGACTGAGCATTGATCAATAGTAAAAATAAAGCAACATAGTGAATATATTCACAGAATTTTCCAATTTTAGAGCTGAAAGGGATATTAGGAACCATCCAGTCCAATTCTTACAGCATCATAGACTAGGACTGGGAAGCATCAACTGATTCAGTAGTGTTAAACTCAAATAGGGAAGGAATCCCTGTTTACCTTATATTGACTTAGAAAACCATAAATTAGCATTATCTATGTTGTATTTTTATTTCTATTGTTACTTTTTTGTTTTTGTTTTGTTTTTATTTTGTTAAATATGTCCCACTGGGATGTTAGGTGGCACAGTAAATAGAGTACCTGTCCTGGCATCCAGAGGATCTGAGTTCAAATCTGACCTCAGATACTAGCTCTATGACCCTGGGCAAGTCACTCCACCCCAATTGATTCAGAAAACAAACAGATAAATGTCCCAATTACATTGCAATTCAACTCCAGCTACACTGGCGAGCTTTTCTGCCAGGACTAGCCATAAGTGTGACATGAGTGATCTAATTCACCCCCCTTTATTTTATAAATGATCCAGTTGAATGACCAAGAGGTTAAGAAACTTGTTGAGATCACATAGCAAATATTAGATGGGACTAGAACTTAAGTCTCTTGATTCCCAGTCCCATGATTTTTTTCCCTACCACAATGTATTGAGAAATCTATCAAATGTTATTACCTGCTTATTTTAAGCTGTCCTTCCATGGCTCACTAAAGTCCTACTTTGATGCTTTATGATGGTATGGCTGTAAACCTAGGCAATCAAAAGCTCTGGCAGGTCATAACAGGGTAGGAAGACTTCTGTAATCTGCAGAACTAAGTTCAATGAAATGTATCACTAGGAGGGTGGCTACCAGGTAACCAGTTATGTTTTTGGTCACAGAAACTTGGAAAGAATTTGATCTTGCTCAAGAGAACACCCATATCAATGAGACTATAGATATTTAAAGTACTGGGTCCTTTAAAAAATAAAAATCAACAGTACACAAGAAAATCAATTAACAAGTATATATTAAGTCAATGAAAATGGATGTCAATTTTCCCAGTATGTTGGAATCCCATTTCCTAGCAGGAAACTAGGCCAACACTTTTTTATGGGCTGTCATCTGCTATCAAAGCATAGATAATAAAACCAACAGGTGATTACCCTTTACAATAGAAAAATAAACAGAGACTTGATTTATAACACATATATATAGTCAATTGTCACTGTCAAAACAGGGCCAACACCAGATAAAGTTATATCACAGAAATACACATTTTCTCCTAGTCTAATGAGACCAGTAATGGGAAAGAATGGAATAATGGGATGGGGGGCAAGGCAGATGTGTTAAAATCTTTGCTTGTAAGTTTTGGAAGAAGTTAGCTGGACTGCTATTGAATGAATGGGGGGGCAGAAATGCACCTTAGGGGATCCCAGATTTAAGATTGGTGGATACTTTAGAAGTAATGTCATTCTTTCTCCCACCCCCTTATTTACAGATGTCAAGGAGAAGCTCACAGAGGTTCTGATTTGTCCAAGTAATAAATAGTATAGCCAAGATCTGAATCCAGGTCCTCTAGATCAAAATCCAGGGGACTTCCCACTATACCATAATATCTTTCATTTCTTCAGGGATGATGAATTCATCCTCTCCACTGCTGCAGATTCTATTATGCCTGTAAATAAAAGATTTAAAAACCCTTAATTACTCCTCATGTGTAAGGTATTATGCTTGGCCCTGGAGTTACAATGACAATAAAATGAAATAGCCCCTGCCCTCTATGAGATTATATTCTATAGGGGCCATACAACATTTATAGAGATAAGTAAATAAAATAATATGAGAAAGGAATTGGAACTAAGAGGATAATGAAATGCTTCCCTGTAGCACCACTTAAAATGAGCTTTAAGGGAAGGATAGGATTCTTTAGGAAAGAGATGAGGAGAAAGTACATTGTAGAGATAGGGGAAAACCCATATGAAGGCATAGAGTTAAAGAGATAGAATGCCAAATTCAGGAATACCAATATGGACAGTTGGTTGGAACATGGAATGTATGGTGGAAATGTGAAATAAACCTAGAAAGGTAGACTAGAAGCCAGATTGTTGTTGCCTTAGTTATTGATTCTTCATGAGTCACTGTGAACTTGATTTGTCCCCTGGTGGTCAGATTTGTGATAATTTTCCTATTCAAAATCACATAGCCTAGTCCTTAGATGAAAGATATGAAATTTATATATGGGCTTGTTTGTTCACTGGGTCTGTATTTAAACTTTCCAGTTTGATAGATACTATTGAAAGCCTTTAAGAGGATAGAGTCACTTCCATTCCTCAATAAAACATCAGAGTAAGGCTTTAGTAGAAATTGAATGGCAGAATTATGTGTTTGTTTGTGTGTCTGTGTGTGTGTGTGTGTGTGTGTGTGTGTGTGTGTGTGTGTGTGTAAGTTGCTAGGTCTGTGATTTCATGGGTCTAAGGGATAGTCCAGCTCTCTTCACTGATACAGACAATGTACAACTTGAAGTTGAAGAGAGTTGCCCAGGAGTCTCAGAAGTTGAGTGACTTGCCCAAGATCATGAGGATAGTATGTCAGATTAGCAGTGAACCTAAGTCCTTCTGATCCCAAGACTAGCTTTCTAGCCACTAAACTCCACTATTTCACAAGGTAGGAAGATGCCATTTTCTTGTAGGAACCTTTTTTACTCTTCTTTTGATGAATCATTTAGCATCATATGATTCAGCACTTTGAGGACTCCTTAAAGAATTCAAACATTACATCAGGGAGGTGGCAGCTAAGTGGTACAGTGGATAGACCACTAGTCTTGGATTCAGAAGGACCTGAATTTAGATTTGACCTCAGACATTTACTAGCTATACCTTGGACAAGTCACTTAATCCTGATTGTCTCACATCCAGGGCCATTTCCAGTCTTCCTGATCCATATCTGGCCACTGGACCCAGATGACTCTGAAAGAGAAAGTGAGGCTGGTGACTTAGCACAGTTAACTGCCCCCCCTACTCAAATCCAATTCATGTGCATGTCATGGTCTTCTTCGAGAACAGAGAACAACCATTATTATTATTATTATAAACAACACTAGGGAGACTGAAATACTTGAATGTACTGACTTGTCCAAGGTCACCCAGCTGAATAAGCTGAGAAACTTGATTAGCAAGCCTATCTCCTAATGAGAGCTCAGAATGATGTTCTTGGTGGATAGATATTTGGAATAAAATATTCTCAAACTAGGCATCTTTCAGTTCAGTTGATTCCTTGGGAAGATGGCAAAATGTTATGAATTCTTCAGATGAATGAACAACTGTAAGGTGACAGTTCTTTACCTTTGGGCAAAAGAAACTTGAATCTTCCTTTTCAGCTCTAAAATTCTATCAAAGGGTCAGTTTAGATTGGCGGTTCTTCACTATTTTTGGTGGTCAACCCTTCTGACTGTCTGTTAAGGCCTACAGACCTATCTCAGAATAATGTTAATTGCATAAAATAAAATACATAGGATTATAAAGAAAACAACTAATATTGAAATACAATTAGAAAAATATCTTTCCATCCAATTTCATGGACCCCCAAGAATCTATCCATAGATCCCTGAGGGATCTATGGATCTCAAGTTAAGAACCCTTGGTCCAATTGGTCACATACTGAAATGTTAGATATTATTTGCAGTGAAAACATTTAGACAAATATGGGAAAGGGGAGGAAGGGGATTTTAATACCCATTAACTCTAAAATTCATCTTAAATAATTGGTGTTTTCATGGTTTTAATAACTGCTGACTCATTGTGTATTGTATGTTTTGTTTTGTTTTGTTTTTACAGAAATTCCACTGGTGGAAGAAGACCCCTTAGCCTGATCAAAATGTTCATTATTCGATTGCACCTTTGGGAGAGAAAATCCTGCACTCTAGGGGTGGGGGTGTAAATGAAGAGATTTGAGGGATTGGGGAGAGGTCTTTGTTTTTCCTATTCATCCTCAAGGCAACAGTACCTGATTTTTGTGCACTTTGGATTCAACTGTGGGGTTGCCTAACTCAACAGTGGTGGTTCTTTCACTTGAGACTTGGGGATTTTGCCAATGCCAATAGTCCAAGATGGGAAGGGGGGAACCCTTGCAAGTCCTTGGATTAAGATAATTAATGTATCTCCATGTTGAGGGAACTTGAACAATTCCATATAAATCCTACTGAATTACACATCCCATTGAATTATTGTTATGAATAATATCTGCCTCCTCTGAAAGCATGTTATATTATGTAAATTTGCTTCTAAAACTTGCTTTGTACAATCTCTGGATTCTGGTTTAGGCTGAATCAGTCTAAGAAAAAAGAATCTGATTTGGGCTCCTGAAAGTGGAACTGATCCCCTTTCCATATTCAGAAAGAAATGGGTTTCCAAAGGGAATATCTTTCCTGGGTTCTTGGACAGTTTTCTTCATTGTGGAAAATAATCTGTCCCAAGAAAGGCTGAAGATAAAAGACATTCAGTAATTTGGATGTGGCAAAATAATGCCCAGCCACCCCAAACTCCTAAAAGACAGACTCAAAGCCAGACTGGGCTTTCTGGAGATTTCTTTATTCTGTAGGTGAAGTAGGCCTTCTGTCCTATAAACCATCCAAAGTGAAATGTTGGTATTTATATTACTAATATGAATCCATTGCATTTGCCAAACACTGTTATTTTCCAGATGGCCAAAAAGTGTTAGATTTCCAGTTTCATGATGGAGGAAGTATTCAAAAGGATGCTTTGTTGCAACATTTTTTAAAGAAAAAAATACCCTTTACCTGTTGTTTGTATTTCTGAGTCACTTGCACCTGTTGAGCATCACACTGCTTAATTGTTGGTGCACCCCCCCCCCAAAATATTTGCCTGCCACAGCCTCATTTCCTGAAACAAAAATTATTTAAGGAGAAGGAAGAAAGATCCTGGTTTGAAGGCCATTTTACTTAATGCAAGTAGACAAATGTTGGCATGCAAACCCATCCCACAGCAAGGTGTTGGAATTTTCTAGGTCTCAGTAAAATATCTGCAAGATGATGTGTCAGCACCTCTATCCCTGCTCTGGGGAGCCTCCATTCTTGACGCTGAGGATGCCTACCTTGTAGGTTAACTCTTATGTTGCTCCAGTGAGTGTTTTAAAAATAACAAGTTTCCTATAGTATCTCATAAAGTATAGGTTGATGAGGGATAAGGAGAGTCAGTAGAAGGAAGGTGCTGATTTCTTTTTCTCTTTTTTCCAGACAAATTAAAACTGAAGTTCAATCTCTGAAGGAGCTGCTTCAGTGGAGCAATAATAGCAAGAAATTTTGACAAAATTCTAGGTTTTTGTTAAGAAGGACAATGGTGCTTTGAGGACTCTCATAGAAAGATATTATAGGGAGAAGAATGAGGAAGTGCCAGATCGTGAAAACACGATTCAGAATTAAGCACATTTTTGATTAAATATAATCTTCCCTTTCCTCTCTCGTGGCTTAGATTAAACTCTCCAACTGGTTTCTCAGAAAGCACTGGATGATCTCAAGAGTAGACCCATTCATCCCTTTTCACATAAGTTCATTTTTTGAGGAATATAGTTTCTATCAGTTTGCCAGAGGTATGGGATGTGATGCATCCCTGGCTAGAATCAGATATGCCAGGCAAAATCAATGTATAGCTGGGAACCTCCACTGACAAAAGCCAGGGAAATCTGGGCAATGCCAATAAACTAAGCAAAGCTCTCAGAATAACAAGCCAACACTATCTCCCTTCTCTGTTCACCTTTGGTCCCAGAGTGCCAGTGAGAAAATTAATTCCCAGTCACCTTTTGAAGCAACCCCTTAAAAATTGTGCCTTCCTATTCCTAATGTGATTTTACTCCTCTGAGGTTATCCTTTTAGAGCTTGAAAATATTACAGGATCGCAGGACTTCAGAGGCCATAATGTTCAAACTCCAGTTGAGGAAACTGACCTCCAGGAAGATTAAATGACTTGCCCAAAGTTGCAAAGCTAACCCGGGTCTATTTAGTCTAAATCCACAGGGAAAAAAGGCTGTATCATATTTCAACTGATTTTAGGAATGTCAGCCTGGGAACCCCAAGTTCTCAAACCAAAAGGGAATCCACACAAATTTGTCATCATTATCATAAGGATGTAGATTGACTTACTTGTTGGCCATGTGATAAATTCCAGTTGAGGCACCTGATTTTTCTTGTTTAGTCATTTCATTTTTTATGACCCCATTTGGAATTTTCTTGACAAAGATACAAAATGGTTTGCCATTGAGGCAAACAGGGTTAAATGATTTGCCCAGGGTCACACAGTAAGTGTCTTCAGTCTTCTACCTTTTCCCTAATGGTTCTATGTAAGATCAAGTTTACATTTAGGATTGTAGGACTGAATTACATAATGTACAATTGAAAACTGGAAGAAACCTTAGCAGTCCTTTAATCCAATTCCTTATTTTGGAGCTAAGGTAACAACACCCTGGAATGACAAATAATTAGTGGACAGAAAGTAGAAGGTAGTATTTGAACCCAAACTTTCTGATTCCAGTGCCCATACACTCACTAACTACTATACTAGGTTGCTTCTTCTCATTTTTACTTACAGAAGGAGAATATGCTTGTACTATGAGTTGGGATTAATTTATAAACTATTTATTTGGTTAAAATTCCAGGTTGGAAGGCTTTCCTCCAGAAGACTGAATTTTATGAAGTTAAAATCTGTTTCCTCAAGAACTCAAATCTACCAACACATTTTTATTCGTTGTTTTTTTTAATTTGTCTATTTTATAAGTCATCTTCTATAACAAAGAATTTTTTTTTAAAAAAAGAAAAAGACTAATTCAACAAACTAACCAAATATCTACTATATCTGAAGCATATGCAGTGTTCCATATCTCTGATGTTAGCAAAGAAGAAAGAATGGTATATTTTCTCACCTCTTCTGTGGAGGGGAAAGCCCTGGTCTTTAAAATTACAATGAAGTTTCTTCTTGTTGTCCATCTATTTACATTTCTGGAGTCATGTCTATCTCCTTTCAACCAATACTGATTAGGCATCTACTTTTATGTATATAGCATTTTGGAAAGATGTGATTAGAGTGATGAGACATTATTAGATGATTACAGAGAATTTCATTCTCAACTAGAACTGGGCTTGAGCAATGTGAATAATGGATCCCCTGAAATAGATGTATTTGAATTTGAGTTATATTCAAAGTTAGGATTACATAACATTTGGTAATTCATTCTAGCCCGGTAGAAATATGCAGTGTGTGAATTCGTAATGCCACCAGCTTGAAAGTAGAATAAAGGGGAAGGAAGAGAATTCATTATCTGTACTAATCAAGACCTAGATAGGTTGAATAATTTAGGCTTCTGGAGAAGTCCAAAATATATGCTCAGTTCAGAATTCAATAGGTATTTAGAGGCATAGACTGTACTTAAAGGAAGGGACCTTAGAGATCATCTATTCTAACTAACCCTCATGTTCTGCAGATGAGGAACTCAAATCCAGAGAAGCAAAGAGACCTGTCCAAGGTCACACATAGCAGAATAGCCAAGATATTCCAGGGTATAGAGACTCTCCACCTGGTCCTTGGATTCCTAAACCAATGCTTTGACAATACCATGTTGCTTCTGACTTGGTGGTGATAATTCAACATACTTGTTATTCAGTTGGTTTCAGTCATTTCTGACTCTTTGGGATCCCATTTGGTAAAGATATTGCATAAATAGAGTTTGTCATTTCCTTCTCCAGCTCATTTTACAGATGAGGAAACTGAGGCAAACATGTAAATGATATGCCCAGGGTCATACAACTAGAGTTTAAATTCAAAAAGTTGGTTTTCCTAACTCTTGAATCTACTGCAACATCCAGCTTCCCTAAAGTATTTTACATAACTGTTTAAAGAAATGAAATGCTAAATGAAGAATTTTTTTGGTTGTCAAATTATAATTCCCTTCAATTTAAAAAAAATCATTAAGTGCCTTTGGTATCCTGAGTCATACCAGGCCTGTGGAAAAGCAATATTTAGACATAAATGCTGCTTTCAAATCATATACAGGCTGGCAGGGCCATAAGATATAAATGAATACAATAATATGAGGACCGATTAGTGCATTATGGGTTTAGGGACTGGATCTGTGGTATAGGAAGCTCCTAAGGAGAGATTCCCTCTATGAATTCAGGCAGATATCTGCAACTAGTCCATCTTAGAGGACTAGGAAGTATCTAGTTATCTGCCCAAAGGTCACACAGTATAGGTCAAAGATAAGATTTAAGCCCTTATCTTCCTAGCTCTAAGGCCCTCTTCTCTATTCATTATACCAGACTGACTCGTGTTATAGTTTCAAAACAACTATTGGTGGGGGAAGAGGAGAAAGGGATGGAGAGGATGGCTCAGGATGGAGGAAGGTTTAAATATGTTTGAGCTGTAGGAATTCAAAAGCTGGTAGGAATTCAAAAGACAGAAATAAGGGGAGGAAAGCATGAAGAGGGAAGAGTATTTTCAGGGAGTAGAAAGTAATTCAATTTGTCTGGAGTCTATAGAATGTGGAGAAGAATAGTAGATAAAACTAGGAAAGTAGAGTGGCAGCAGATTATGGAAGGGAGACTAAGTAATGCCTGTATTTTTCTTAGTCAGCAATAAGGAACCACTTAAGGCACTTGGTCAGAGAAGGAATATGACCAAATATGTAATTAAAGTCGATTAGTATGGCAATGGTTTGAGAGCTAGATTATGATTAAAGTTAGGAAGATGTATAATGGTTATGACAGTAGCCAAGGAGGATGGTGATGAGGGTCTGTTTGTAGGCAAATCAATAGGAAGAAGTGGAAAACAGTGAGGAAGGAGAGCACAGGGCCCTTCACATGTCATATTTTTGTTCTTTAGAAGTTGTGATTTGCCAGGATGGAATTTTTAAAATTTTCCCTACCACTACTACTTATATATAGGCACCTAGTTCCTTCATGGGATCAAGTCTTCTTTATATTCAGGAAAAGTGTTTTGTTCCAGTGTTCTGAAAGTGGCATGGTTGGGTGGGATTTGAACTTGAAGACAAGTTCAAAAGCATTGATCTTTTTTCTCCCTTTCTTTCCTCTTACTTTTCCTTCCTCACCTATCCACCACCATTTTATATCAGGCAGGGATAAAAATGGGTACTTCATCTGGAAAAATATCCATTATATGTTCTTTTATTTCTCCAGTTAAGGCACTAGGTATTGGTAGTCTTGGGAAAAGTAGTTGGGGTGGTTGATGACGAGAATATTATATTGATAGTTTGACAAAACTAAACTTGCCCTAGTCCATTTACTTTTGAGCCTGCCCAAGTCACTGTATTGGATTCCTCCATTTCTAGAGTGAATTTAAAAGCGACACTTGTTTGAAGTACCCGTGTACCAATGTACCAATGTATGCTAAGAAGAATTTTCAAAATGGCCCCATAGCCATTTGCTAAGTTACATTAAACAGAGGTATAGAACCATGCTATCTTGGGCAGATATGAAATTTCCCCAAAGATTATGTATACTTCCCCAATGGCAGCCCCTTAGATTAACACTAACCTGCTTGCCTAATTTTATTGTCTATTTTGAACTCAAAACATAAAAGTTAATGTCCATCCATTTCTAGGATGATAATGGAAAAAATCAGAGGAACCATGTTCAGTCTAATAAGCAAACAGGACCCCAGAGAGATACAGTCACTTATTAGGAAGGGCAAATTCTGAACCATAATAGTATTGGAATCATAAAACTTAATGTAAAACGTATTGCTGTATTAAATGCTGGAGAACTTGGCAGTTTTGATGGCAACATACCATGTCCCCATTATAGTTAGAAATTTGTCCTTGGTACCAACAACTCTCAAGGTAAATGGCAAATGAATAGTAATAGCTTATTTTTGCATAGCACTTTTAGTGAAAAGGCACCTTATCAATTTGTCTGAGTCAGATAAACACCTTGGGATTGAGGAGGGAAGTATGGGAAGAATGATTATCTCCCAACTTGGGGTGAGGGCAGAGGAAGATAGAGAAAAAAAGATAGAAAGAAAACATTTATTAGGCATTTCCTTAGAACATTTATTAGGTGTCAACAGTACAAATAAATGAGACTTTGCTTGTCCTTGAGGAATTTCTATTCCAATGAGAAAAAAAGACAGAATGAGGATCTGGAAAAGGGCTGGGAATGGGTATCCGAAGTATAATCCAAGGCATCCAGTGGGATGGAATAAAAATTATACTATTTCTACAATCTACCTCAAGTCTGTACTGAAGAAACTGCTTTCCAAAATTTGAAGGACTATATTAATGTGGATTCCCACTACTATTATTATTCCTTTGTACTGTGCCCTGGTCATATCGCACCCAGAATATATCATGTTCAATTGTAAGCACTACATTTGAGATAGGCTATTGAAATAAAGTGGAGGGTGTACAGGGGAGGCTCTTACAATAGTAAGGGATCTCAAGATCATACCTTATGAATGCTGGTGGGAAAAACATTAACTACAGATTTTCTAAAAATTTGGCTAGGTGGTGCAGTGAATAGAGTACTGGCCTAGGAGTCAGGAGTACCTGAGTTCAAATCTGGCCTCAGACACTTACCTAGCTGTGTGGCCTTGGGCAAGTCACTTAACCCCATTGCCTTAAAAAATCTAAAAAAAAATTTGGCTAAAAGAAGAAAGGACCACCTCTAGAGGTAATGGAGTTCTTTCTCGTGGAAAGTCTTCAAGCAAATAATTGAATGACTATTACTGAGTAAGTTTTATAGAGAATTTTTTCTTAGGTGTGAATGGCTCCTGGGCTCTTTTTCAACCTGGAGATTCTGTGACTCTGAGAAACTTAAGGTGTTGGGAGGTTAAGTCATTTGAGCAAGGGGTACAGATGGGACTCAGATTCTCATCTTCTAAATTCAAACCCAGCAGCCCTAAGCCTTCAAACCCAACTCAGTGGTGTTTCAATGACAAACCATAGGTTGTTCCAGATTTCTACAAGCAAAAAACTTAGATTATGTCTTTGTGCTACCAGTACTACCCATACCCCCAGACCACAATGGGACAGCTAAGTAATACTTCAAACCTTATCCTCATGCCCCCAAAGCCACTGTTTGGTTATGCTGTTGGAGTACTTCAATCTATGGTTCTCCATTCTCCAAAAGCTTCCAGAAACAATCTACCCACAAAAAGAAATGGAAACTTGGGGCAATGGGCTAACAGCAGGTAAAAGGCAGCAGGAAAAAAAATAAGATATTCCATGACCTGGAGATCTTCATTCTTTTCTGCCTTTAGGTCTCTGAGTTCACAGATCCTATTCTAATTTTGATCCCTCTATTTTTATTGCATTTTGTGACTTCACAGTAGCACCCTCTTTCTTTCTTCCTTAATGCTCATCTCTGTGTCCTTTTCACCCCACTCCCCCAATATTTCTGTGTAATCACCATGGATCTATGTGCCAAGTGAAAATGTTTGTGACTCCACAGTGCCCTATGTGCCATCCAGGTCCTAGAAACATGTTAACAGTTACTTCACTAGGCCAGGCATCTAGAGAGCGTCTAGTATCCCTGTCCCTGTTGTACAGTGACCGTATCTGCGTTATCAATATGAGCTTCAAAGAGTTAAATTAGTAGCTCCCTACTCCTTGGAGCAGAAGAGAATAATCTTTTTTTTTTAGGTTTTTTCAAGGCAAACGGGGTTAAGTAGCTTGCCCAAGGCCACACAGCTAGGTAATTATTAAGTGTCGTCACCCAGCCACCCCTTGAAAGAGAATAATCAATAGCAAGACTGAACTCTGAGATAGCATGTTTCTCTGCATTGCCCCTAAGAGTCTCTTCTCTCTCCAGAGCTTTGGTACAAGGAAGGATGGGGGATTTAAATTTTGCGTCTTTGTCCAACCCATCTCAGTATAACAAGTCAAAGTAACTAACATTTATCATTAAATTGATCAAATCTAATTGAATTGATCACAATAATAACAATCATTAAATTGATCTAAATCTAAATGTCAATCAAATCTAATCCCCTCCCCCACCAAAGAAGAGCTATAAGAAAGTATTTCACAGCATTTCTTTGCAGAGGTTGGGAGGGAGGGGTGGTAGGACTGTGGAACACTGAATATAATAGCAAACTTCTTCAGTATCTTAAATTAAAACTAAACTGTTAACCCCTGCATTATACCCTATAATGATGGGATGATTCTCTGGAAGCAGGAGAATGAAGGAATACATATGTACACTAGGAAAAGTATAGATGATACAAAACCAAAATATGTCAAACTTTTATTTTAAAAATTAAAAATAAATCAATTGAGGCAAACACTTGAGAAATGAAACATAATTGTAACAAGGGCTCTTTACTAGCAGGGTACAGTAACTTCACATTTTCAAAGTACTAGGACTAATACTAAGGTTAATACTATTGGAATACAAAGTATCCACTGTTAGAAAATGTCTTCAGAGACACATTTTTTTAAGGTATAGTATGAACCTCTTTGAGAAAAAAATCTTGGGTGGCTAGGTGGCGCAGTGGATAAAGCACTGGCCCTGTAGTCAGGAGTACCTGGGTTCAAGTCCGGTCTCAGACACTTAATAATTACCTAGCTGTGTGGCCTTGGGCAAGCCACTTAACCCTGTTTGCCTTGCAAAAACCGAAACAAGAAAAAAAAAAATCTTGAAATCCCCAGAATGATAGCATCAGCAAGTTGGGGGGAAAACTGAGAATTCTAATAGATCATCCTACCTTCCAACTGAAGCTACCTATTCTATTCATGATGTACAAAAATATGCCTTTTTTGTTTCATTAATTTTTTTATTTTCCTAATTCTATGTAAAGATTGTTTTTAACATACATTTTTATAGTTTTTTTTCCCTCCCACTTTTCTTTCTCCCCTCCTTAAGATATCAGGTAATCTGATGTGGGTCATACATGCACAGTTTTTTTTTTCTCATTTTTCCATATTAGCCATGCTGTGAAAGAAAAATCAGATCAAAAGGACAAACCTTAAGAAAAAAAACAAATTTTTAAAAAGTGAAAATTGTCTGTTTTAATATGCATTCAAACTCCATAGTTCTTTCTTTGGATGTGGATGGCATTATATATCACAATTCTTTTAGAATTGTCTTTGATCATTGTTAAAATTGTTCAAAATAATTAAGTCTATCATAGTTGATCATCACACAATGTTACTGTTGATGTGCATAATGTTCTTCCTGGTTCTACTCACTTCACTCAGTATTGGTTCATGTAAATGTTTCCAAGTTTTTCTAAAATCTGTCCATTCATGATTTCTTATAGAACAATAACATTCCATTGCATTCATACACCACAGCTTGTTCAGCCATTCCCCAACTGATGGATATCTCCTCAATTTCCAATTCTTTGCCACCACAAAAAGAGCTGCTATAATTATTTTTGTACATGTAGGTCTTTCCCCCTTTTTAATCTCTTTGGGATACAGTGGTGGTATTGTTGGATCAAAGAATATGCAGTTTTGTGGCCCCTTGAGCATAATTCCAAATTGCTCTCCAGAATTGTTGGATCAGTTCAATGTGCCTTACTTTTAAAGATATTCAGAGATTTCTACAAGCTCTGATATTACTCTTGCTTGGATCTTTATAATATTCTTCTTTATCTCTAAGAATTCATTTCTGTGTCCTTTCTACCACTATTCCCCCCCAACCCTTCTGTGTATTACCATGAATCTATGTGCCAAATGACAGTATTTGTGACTCAGTAGGGCTTTATATGCTATCTAGGTCCCAGCAGACATTTTTCCCTCCCTCTCCATTGGAAACATGTTACCAGATATTCCACTAGACCAGGCATCTGAGAGCTGATGTCCTGTCCCTACTGCACAGTGCCCCTTTGTCCAACCCATCTCAGTTTAACAAGTCAAAGTAATTAACATCATTAAACTGATCAAATCTAATTTAATGGATTACAATAATAATAATTATCATTAAATTAATCTAAATCTAAAAATTTAAATATCAGTTAATCAAATCTAATCCCTCCTTTGCCCCCCACCAAAGAAGAGATAAGAAAGTATTTCATTGTCACTGTGAGCCTCAAAGAGTTCAGGTAGCAGCACCCCACTTCTTGGAGCATAGTTGACAGAAAGGCAGCCTTGGAGCTAGAATGACCTGGTTGACACATACTACCCATACAACCCTAGATAAATCACTTAACTATTCTCAGACAACTATAAAATTAAGATTATAACACTGATTGCACAGGGTTATTGTGAGAACCAAATCTAATGAAATAACATAAAATGCTTTGCATACCTAAGGGGCTGTACAGATGTTTACTATAATTGAAACCCTCAGGACAAATTCCTAAAACTTCAAATTTCTGAGAAGATACAGACCTGCATGAATAAAGGGATGTTTCCTGATCAAGGAGTTCCCATTACCAGTAAAATCACAGGGCCAGTCCCTAGGCCTTAATCTCCAACCAAATAGGTTGATGTTTGATTAGGATATCTATCTGGGACAGACACTAAGGAGTGAGAATGAATTGGGCCCAAAACTGAACAGGAAGAGCAAAGCAGACTAGATTTCATATGGGAATTTCTCAATGCTTCAAATCAGCCCAAATTTCTGAAACAAAGGTCTATCTTATTAAGACGAATGTTCTTTTGATGGCTCTTTATGACTTTGAATCATGAAATAATCCCTGGAAAATTACACTTGGTATTTGCTGCAAAAGATAAAGTATTATAACAACAATAATAATGACAATAACAATAATAGTATTTATAGTGTTTTAACATTTTAAAAGCATTTTACATGTTACCTCATTTGATCTTTACTATAATCCTGTCAGATAAATGCTATTTATTCCCATTTTGTAGATGAGGAAACTGAAGCAAACAGATTAAGTGACTTGCCCAGGGCCACATAGCTGGGAAGTATCTGAGGTATTGTTGCCACTGGAATTTTCCCCATCATCAATTAAAGATAGAATTTGGAGTAACTGAAAAATTGAGGGCCTCTGAAAGGACAAAGGAATTCAAGCTCTCTGAAATGTTAAAACTGCTCAGGATTTTAGCAAATTATTACAAATATACGAGTTAAAACTCCTAGAAAAGCAGTAACCACTTTAAGCATAGGCTAGGTGAAGTTTGAATGAAAGTGAGAGAGAAAAAAAAGAGAAAAGAGAGGCAGCCATGAGGCTTGGTTTAGTCAGGCCACATGACGTAGGGGAGGCCTATGGTGCTCCCCATGGCCTAAAAAAGAGTGTAAGAAAAACCCATCCAGTTATAGACAAAGAAGAAGAAAAAAAAAAGGAAAGAACCTTTTAAATAAGCTTCTGTGGTAGGTTGGGCAAGGGGTGGTACTTGGGGAGTGGTCTTACACCTTGGACCAGGTATCTTCCAATGGCAAGATACATTCTGATCTTTTCTGTCCCATGTGCTTGATCCCTAAGTTCAACATGTCATTTCCTGTCACATCAAGGTTAGGTGAGGGGGAAAATATCAGACAAGATATAGGGTCAAGGGGAGACAGGATACAATCCACAGGGGTCAGTTTATATCTCAGGAGCAAATAGCCTTCCACAATAAACAAGATTTTAACAGCATTAAATCTACAGTCATAATTCTTGACATCAGTATGATTGCACACTAGCAGAAATATAGAAAATATCAAGGAAAGTTAGAAAGAAAGCTAGGCATTTAACTGTCCCAGTTGGACAGTCTGTCTTCTCCATGCATATCCACATAATGTCCAGAGGAAAGGAAGACCCTAGAACATTACAGTTATTCCTTCTACATTGTGAGGCTTAGGGGTGGGGCACCCCCACAATCAGGAAAATCCTCATAAATATTTTGGCCCTCTTTGTACCAGAGAAGTCTAAATTATTATGGTATTAAAAGATAAAATATGTTGACACTATATAATACTATACATATATTGTATGCATTCTGAGTTCCTAAATTTTTTTCTGTATCATCTGTTGGCCTTTGCTTTTCATCTACAGCTTCCTCAACCCCCCCAAAAAAATTTCCTTTTAATTTCTTATGACAATCTATATTATAGCAAAATCACAATAGGGAAAATTGCTATGTGGATTGGATAACAGTAGTTGGGTTCCTTGTGGAAGGTATACCCAGAGCACATAGACAAGTCACATAGGATGAACATGAAATGGATAGGTTTTAGTTGCACCAATGGAAGGACCACCCACATCAAAGAAATTACAGAGACACTGAAGTGTGGAAATAATTTATCTAAGTCTCTATGATTGAGGGTAAGCCCATCTCTTCATGTTTAGACACTAATTAGAGACACTGGGGTGCAATGGAAAGAGCCTGGGAGTTCTTTTCTTTACTTGCTGTATAACCTTAGGCTAGTTAATTACCTACTCTAAGTCTCAGTTTTTTCTTCTCTAAAATGGGGAGAGTATTTTCCTGCCTACTTCAGAGTATTGTTATGAAAATCAAGTAAACTTATTATGTCTGAGAAAGTACTTTGTACAGTACAAAGGACTACATAATTGTACTATCATCAAGATGACAGAATATACAATTGAATGGCAACCTCACAGAATTAAAAACAACTATTAAATGATCCCAAACTAAATGATTATAGGCCAAATAAGCCCAATTCCTTTCATCTTCCTTCATACTTTTCAACCCTTTAATCATTCAAGTTCTCTGAACAAACTCCAAATCCCCTGATTTAGTGTGTGGTCCAACAGAATCACTTGGGTCAGTTTTTAATTCATTCTTTAGCAACTGGCAAATGTTAGTGCAATATGGTTTTCTTCCTAAGGATTATGATTCTGTAGTTTTGCCCAATAAGTTAACAATTTTCTGAACATACACTTCTAGTTTAATTAAATTTCTTTAGAAGTATAATGCCATCTTCCAAACTACTAGCAAGCTTCCCCTTTCTTTACCTTCAGGGGTACAGTATTTTTTGTTGCTGCAAACAATCCACTTGTTCCTTTAAAAAAAATGTTGTTATCCCCCTGTGCTTCACATACACAGAGAGAGAGAGAGAGAGAGAGAGAAAGGAGGTAGAAAGCATTCAGCAAAACTAATCAAGATGTTGGGAGGGGGAGTCTGGCATTTTCTAAAAAGAAATGAGATGAGTGAGAAGTTTTCTTATATCTCTTTTGGGAACCCAGTTTATTAATTATAATTTTGCAGTATTCAGTTCTGATGGGGGTGGTGTTCTTTACCTTCATATGATGTAGACAGTATATATTATTTTCTTTGTTCTGTTTACTTCACTTTGGATAGATTTCTACATATTCTAAATCAAGGCTTACTGAAATTTTAGTAAAAAGCTTAAATAAAATAACAAAATATAATCTTCAGTCTCCTGCAGAAATCATAGCTAGCTAACATTTGTAAGACACTTTTAGGTTTGCAAAGCACTTTATACATTATTTCATTTGATCCTCACAACAACATTGTGAAATTGGTGATATTTTTATCCTCATTTTATAGAGGACATTGAGTCTGAAACAAGTTAAGTGACTTGCCCAAATTTGAAATTCTGCCTTAGATATAAACTCAGTTCTGCTTGATTCCAAGTCAGTACTCCATCCACCTCTAGCTTAATATTGCCACTAGCTTCCTCAGTAGCAATGGGAAGGACATGTCTTGTAAGCCTATCAAAGACATTGATGAGGAAATAGGTTAAAGAGCTTCTTTCTTGGGGGTTCTGAAGGCAAGAACTATTTTTGCCCTCTCTTCCCTCTAGGACAGCCTAGAGGCAAATAGGATAGAATTGAAGATCTCTCAGTGTTCCTTTGAGATCTAGAATTTCCCATTCCTTCTGCCTTTCCTGCTGACATTCAAAGGAGAGCTGGTGGTTTGCCACTTCTCCAATTCTTTCTGAAAAGAGGCTCTTATTCTCCTGTGAAGCAGCTAAGTGGCAAGTGGATAGAATGCTAGGCTAGAGATTAGAAGAATTGAGTTCAATTCTGACCTCAGATACTTACTAGCTATATGATCCTGAGAAAGTCAAGAGCCTCTTCCTGTCTCACTTTTCTCAACTCTAAACTGGGGGTTTAGGTTGTCATGAGAATCAACTGAGGTCATATTTAAACTGAGATCATAAGTACAGCACTAAGCACAATGACTGGAAAATAGTAAGAGATTAAAAAATACTTATTCTCTTCCTTCTCTCCCCTTTCCATGATGGATGCTGTGGTGTTGCCTTAGATCAGGAGCTGTGACAGTAATGAATGGGAATAGATCCAAATATAGGCAGGCAGTAAAGAGAGATATAGCTTCAATAACTTAGCTCCCCTTCCCTTGGGCCTGGTAAAAGGTAGCAGACACTAGAAAGGGCACCAGGAAATTGGATCATAATCTACACTGTAAGAATGATGTTGGTGTTATCTCTAGACCTCAAGGATAGGCTTTTATAAATGTGCCTGCTCTGCTCCAAGCACTATGCTGGTGCTAAGGATATAAAGATGAAAATGAATTAGTACTTGTCCTCAAGGAGCTTGTGCTCAGCTGGGGAAAAGGACATGTATGCAAATGAGATACTACATAATATATACAAAGTAATGGGGGGGCACCAACAACTGTAATCACAAAAGGTCTTGGGTGGTATTTAATTTGAACTATGGTTTTATTTGATGGCATTATTTGAACTATGAGGGAAGCTAGGGTTTCCAAAAGGTAGAGGCAGGGAAGACGTGTCTTTCAAGTATGGAGGACAATTTTTGCAAAGGTGCATATGTCTTATGTGGGAAATAAAAAGTAGGGCAATTCAGTGGAAAGAAGAGTGATGCTCAGTAAGCCTGGAAAGGAGGGCTGGAGATAGCCTGTGAATAGTTTAAAATATCATGCAGAGGAGTCTGGTCTACTTTAGTCAATGCAACGAACATCCCACTATGTATTAGGTACTGTGCTGCCTGCTGGAGATACAAAGAAAAGCAAAAAGTAATCCTGTCTTTCAAGAAGGTAACAGTCTAATGGAAGAGACAACATGAAAATAACTGTGTACAAACAAGTAGGGGGAAAGAGACAGACAGACAGACAGAGATGAAAAGATAGATGGAGGATAGATAGAATCCTAGAAGAAAAACATTATCATTAAGGAGTCTGTACTTGATCCTAGAGAGCAGAGGAAGCAGAGTCAACTTGGACAAAGGCGTGATATGGTCTGACTTAGGAAGATCTCTGACAGCTCTCAGATGGGATTCTAGATGCAAGGAGACCAATTAGAAGGCTGTTCTGATGATCTATGCAAAAGATAATGAGTGGAAACAAGAGGGTAGATGCCAGGAAGTAGATGCTAAGGTAGAGTTGACAAGACTTAGCAATTGGTTAGATATATGGAGTGAAGGATAGTAAAGAATCAAGGGATGATTTTGAGGTTGCAAACCTGAGTGACTAGTAATGTCCATAAGAGCAATAGGGAGAGTAGAAACAGTTTGGGGGAGGGAGAAGGGGGGGGGTCTGTTTTGGAAATGATGATTTTGAGGTGCCTACAGGATATCCAATTTGAAATGGCTTTCAGCCAGTTGGTTGGACAGGAGCTCAGGAGAGAGACATAGGAAGCTGGAAGTCATTTATATAGAGATGGTAGCAGAATTCAAGGGAGTTTATGAGATTATCAAAAGAGAGACTATGGAACTAAGTGGTGTAATCGATAGAGTTCCAGCCCTTGAATCAGGAAGAATCATCTTCCTGAGTTCAAATCTGACCCCAGACATTTACTAGCTGTGTGATCCCAGTCAAGTCACTTAACCCTGTTTGCCTCAGTTTTCTCATCTGTAAAATGAGGTGGAAGAGAAAATGGCAAACCACTCTAGTATCTTTGCCAAGAAAACCCAAATGGATTCATGGAGAATCAGACTGAACTGAACAACAACAAATGAGAATGGTGACTAGGAGTTCAGAGTAGACATATAGTCCAGAGGGGTTGCAAAAGCAGAAATGAAAAGCTTTGACCACAGATTGGATGTGTATTGAATGTTGTATTGACTCTGGAGTCAAGGATGACATTGAGTTTATAAGACTGAGTGGACAAGATGAACTAATTCTATGTTTTATCAAAACCAATTAATTAACCACATTTGATGAGGCATGATTGTAGATCCTACCATCCAACTTGTAAGCTTCCCACCAATTTGTAATGAAAATATTCAAAAGGAAAAAAATAATAGATCATGGAGATTAAGCTGGAAGAGAACTCAGGGATTAACTAGCCCAATACTCTTGTTTATCACTGAAGAAATTAAAACTTAGTCTTGCTCAAAACAGCAATCAGCAAAACTAGGATTTAGAGGCAGCTAGGTGGTGCAGTGGATAAAACACCGGCCCTGGAGTCAGGAGAACCTGAATTCAAATGCAGCCTCAGACACTTAATAATTACCTGTGTGGCCTTGGGCAAGCCACTTAACCCCATTGCCTTGCAAAAACCTAAAAAAAAAAAAAACCCCACAAACTAGGATTCAAACACAGATCCACTGATTCCAAAACCCATACCTAGGGCTAGTTGTCTTGTTTGAATGTCTTCTTGAGAATACCTAAGGAGTTATAACTCCAAAATCAATCCCCCTTATTCTACTCTCACCCTTAGAAGTGTGTTGCTATAAATTCCAGCCATTCCAGGTTCAATAATCTAGTCCAGACTTGTTATTCATACATAATGTCCCTTAGTTATGAGTCTGATTCTGTGTCACAGGTGTCATCCTACTTTCCTCCTTGATAAACAACAGGAGTAACTGATCATCTATATCATGGAAAGAAAAAACAAACCACTCTGATTTACACTGATTTTTCTCTTCATTGATACCAGGTGATATAGGCAGTCCCCCACTGATACCTCTACTCAACAGGAATGAGTGAGCTAATGTGGGATAATAGAAATATCACTGCTATTAACTATCATTATGACCTTGAGAAAGACATTTCACTTCCATAGGCTCATTTCCTCATCTGTTCAAAAGAGCTATCAATTGTTCCATGAAGTCTAGCTATGGCCCCCAGGAACCTTTTGGTGATATTCATTCACCCCTGACCCAATCAACACATATCACAATACCTGATTCTCCAAGAAAATAAAACCCATTATGAACAAATAGTAATAGAAGTTGAGAATTAAGCATTTAAGAATGAAATAATTTTCCTTTTTTTCTGGTTGGACATGACCTGTGAGTTCATTAGCTTGAGCTTTCTCCATTGAGGCAGATCAGTAGCTTCTGTGTAATTTGGACTCAGGGAGAGTTGCCCAAAGTCAATGGGTCAGTAGGTATCAAAGGCAGCACTTAAAACCAGAAGTTCCTGACTCTGAGATCATTCCTTCCATTCACCACAAACAACAGGATGCCTCTCAAGATGATCATAGCTGCCATTTATAGCATACTTTACAGTTTGCAAAAGACTTTCCAAATATCTCATGAGTCTCACAAAATCCCTGCTACTTGGTCCCTTGAAAAAGTCAGTTTCTTTTGTGAATGAGAGGATTAGACTAGTTGACTTCTGATTATCATCAGTCTTCTTTTACAGATTAAGAAACCAAGGCCCAAAGGGGTTAAGTGCCCTTCCTATAGTCAAAAAACTGGTAAATAAGCAATGCAGGATTTGAAAGCAGATCTTTCAACTTATATAGAACTGACTCTCCAACAGAAAACAATTGAAAAATAAAGTACACTGGTTAATTCAGGCACACTTCTCCTAATTCGCCTCCAAACTAAGCATCAGGAAGCACATACCATTCTTATGGTTTAGCTATATGAAGGGAGTCTGAGTCTCATTCCTGACCTCAGTCAACACAAAGCATCCATGCAGGAAACATATTGAAACAGGATTTTCAGTTCCCCATCTCTGATTGCTTCATGTGAAACCATTTCAGCCAAGGTTCACATGATTTGTTAAACTCTTTTCTACAGGACAAAAAAAAAAATCCCTTGAAAAACTCATTAATGCATGGACTGTTTAGAATGCTGAGATTGCCTTCAGATAACAATGGAATGTTAAAGAAGGGCAAAAAATGTTACCAGCCTCTGAGCACTAGTACCAGTACATTACCAATCCATGTTCCTTTTTTAATAGCTTGTAGTTCTTCCCAGATGAACCAGACGTAGAATCACAGATTATTAGAATTTAAAGAAACTTTAATGATTATCTAGTTTAACCCCTTCTTTTGATAGATGAAAAAGAAGCCAAAATAATTTTTTTCAGATGGCCCAGATTGCTTGAAATCTCAATGGATTTTTTGAGATTTCTTCCTAATTTGTGAGTGGATGACATACAGCTTCCAAAGTGATATTCTGAAAGCAAAGATCCTCCTCTTGCTCAATAAACTCTGTTGACTCCCACTTACTACAAGGACCAAATGCAAATTCCTCTGTTCAATATTTAAAGATCTTTGCAACTTGGTCCCAACCTATCTTTCTAATCTTGTTTTATAATTCTCCCCTTTCACAAACTATGATCTAGACAAGCTGACTTTGCTGTTTCTCACATACAGTATTCTGTCTCTCATCCCTATGCCTTTGCCCTGGCTGTTGCCTAGGCTAGCTATACATTCCTTATTCATCTGTGTATCTTAAAAACCCTATGTGAGGATTGTGAGGTTGTTTGGGTTCCATAAGACTGTTAAGGGAGAATTATTAGTTTACATTACAAAGACTAGGTCTGCCTGTATTGTAAGACAAAAAACTAAGCTTCAATTTGATCAAAACTTGAAGTTAGGTTAGATCTTCCCCACCTTCTCTTTCTCCCTTTAGCATGCTCAAGGAAGTAGCTGTTCTTGCTCATTAGGATAATGAATAGGGCAGGGAAATTTTATAGGGATGAATGTTTCAATTAGATTATGACATCAGCCAATGATTAGCACGAAGGGGGAGGAACAAAGCCTTTCAAAGTACATATAACACCTAACATTTCCAGATTTCAGTGCCCCTATCCCCTTGAGAGAAGTGTGCCATTTATTAAGCTGTCTTAATAAAAAACCACTTTAATCACTCTGGACTAAGTATTCACGAGCCACTTATAACACCCTAGTTACCTTTAAAGCTTAATTTAACTACCACCTTCTACATGAAATCTTTCCTAATCCTCCCAGATACTTGAGTTACCACAAAAAATATTACCTTATATTTATTTTGTATATACTCAAATACATAGAAATCATTTCTTCCAGTAGAATATGAGCTCCTTGAGGACAGGTGCTATTTAATTTTTGTCTTTGTTTTTCCAGAGCCTGGCCCATGATAGATTGATGCCTGTGTTATGTGAGCAGCTAACTGTGAAGACTACACCATGTAAATAAGTTTTAGAATTTAATGTTTTAATAAATAAAATTTACAACCAAGTTAATGTGACATATTTCATGATATGCATCATCATTATTATGCTATGTGGTAATTAGGCATAAATTGCAAGCAGTTTATATAAATGACTTAATTATTTTTATTTGTACATGGTCAAACCAAGCATTTCTAGAGTCAACTGAAGGTAGTCAAAGGTATAAGGAACCAAAATAAGAGGAGGGGCTAGTCAGTGGGCAGCATTTAGGTACTGGGATATTAGTGGGTAGGGGTGAAAGAAAGAGGTCCCATGAGGTGGAGATAATTTGTCTAGGGCCAGCCATACTCCCTATGTAATTATGCCATATTACAGCTGATTTCCATCTCCTAGGGTGGCTTGGGAGGGAAGAGAAAGGTCATGAGGGTCAAGTCTTGGCTCTGTGATGAAGCAGAGAGATCTATAAGGTCTTTTTTTTTTGTAGACCAGAGGTATCTAAAATGTGGCCAGCTGGAAAACATGGGCCCATAACATTGCAGGGCAAGGGAGCTGCAGCCTGAACCAGATTATAACCATATTTAATAAAATAAATAAAAATACAACAAACATAGATAATACTACATTTAAAACTAAGTCAATATACTACCAAAGGTATCCTTATGTATGGATTAGTGGACCTCATTTTTATTTGTGTTTTACATTACTGATGTAGAAAAATCATCACTAGTGCTCTTCCAGGGAAGCTGAGTGTTGAGTTTATGGGCACTTCCTCATTCTGTCTCTCTGGGCTAAAAACATTCATCCCAACTGAGCTTCCATTATTCAAACCTGAAGGAAATTCAATATGCAGCCACCATCCCCAGGGGTTTGAGAGGAGGAAAGTAGGGAAAGGAGAATGTAGAAATGTTCAACTTAATCTCTCCCTTAGGCAAATGCATCTGTTTTACTTGTTAATGTCGCTGGTTGTGTTATAGCACAATATAAGAGAGATGAATTATCACTCCCCAAGCTTTCTTAGGCAAAGGTCAAATGAGCTAATGTACTAAAGCCCTAGGTAAATTTTAAAGAATTATATAAATGCCAGCTGTGGCTATTCCATTCAAACCTGTGTATTTCTTCCATGTAGTAAGCTTCTAATGTGGACCACTGACTTATTGCCCATAATTTATAGTCTTAAGAGTACCGCCTGGCAGTTTTCAAAAGAAATTAAAGCAATGTATATGATCATATGAAAAAATGCTCCAAATCATTAGTGATTAGAGAAATACAAATTAAAACAATTTTGAAGTACCACTTGGCTAAGATAACAGAGAAAATGATCAATATTGGAGAGGTTATAGGAGGATTGGGACATTAATGCATTGTTGGTGGAGTTGTGAACTGAGAGAGCAAGATGGAATCATGCCCCCAAAATAACAAAACTAAAAAATAAACAATATAACTGATCATATCCTTTTGTTGCCTATTAGTAAAGACTTAGAAATTGAAGACAGAAGATTTAAAGCCACTGAAAAGATGAAGGAATTTACATCCTCTCTGGGAATTTAAAACTGCTCAAGATTTTATTATGGAAAAATATTACAAATATACTATTTAAAACTCCTAAAAAAGCAGTAACCACTTTAAGAATAGACTAGGTGAAGTTTGAGTGAAAGTGTGTGTGTGTGTGTGTGTGTGTGTGTGTGTGTGTGTGTGTGAGAGAGAGAGAGAGAGAGAGAGAGAGAGAGAGAGAGAGAGAGAGAAGGGCAGGGAGAAGGAGAAGGGCAGGCAGCCATGAGGCTTGGCTTAGTCTAGCCACATGGCAAGGGGGAGCCCATGGTGCTTCATGTGACCTAAGAAAAGCGCTAGAGAAAAACCCATCCCATTAGAGTCAAAGAAGAAGGAAAAAGAAGGGCACAGAAGCTGTGGCACTTCCTGTTAAATATTCTTCTGTAATAGGTTGAGCAAGGGGTGGTCCTTGGGAAGGGGTCTTATACCTTGGACCAGGTATCTTCCAATGGCAACCTACATACTAGTCCTTCCTGGCCCAAGGTGCTTGAACCCAAGTTCAACATGTCATAACCTGTCATTTCCTGTCATGTCAAGGTTAGGTGAAGGGAAAACTGGGGGACAAGATACAAAGAACAGCATCAAGGTGAGACAGGATACAATGAACAATCAAGGTAAGTTTACATCTCAGGAGCAACCAGCCTCCCACAGTTAACAAGATTTTTAACAGCATTAGAGCTACCATTTATAATTCTCAACATCACTTTGACCCAGCAATACAATACTAGACCTATATTCAGAAGAAATCATAAAAAATATGTCTCACATGTTCCAAAATATTCATAGCAGCTCTTTTTGTAATGTCAAAGAATTGGAAATTGAGAGGATGCCCATCAATTGTGGAATGGCTGAACAAGTTATGGTATATGAAGGTTATGGAGTTTTATTGATGCAGGGGAAAGATGAAAAGAATTGTGAATGTGACAGAAAGAATTTGGATGGAAATATAAATTGACTCTTGAGATATAAATTGACTTGAAATAGAGAATTCTGATTGTAACAGAAACAATTGTAATCTTGGGTGGAGACCCCCCCTATTCTTAATGTACCATTGATTCATTGTTTAATGTAAAATTTGTATACTGATCTCCTTTGGCTTTACTCTCTACCTAATTCCAAATCTAGTAAGAGAAAGGAGTTCACCTTTTGCCCTCTGGATGAGAGGCAAAACATAAAAACTTGAAATGGACTCCAGTTCAGGGCCACAGTCTTCTCTGACCATGGCCCAGCCAACACTGCTTGACTTTCTCTCTCTCTCTCTCTCTCTCTCTCTCTCTCTCTCTCTCTCTCTCTCTCTCTCTCTCTCCCCCCCCTCCCTCCCTCCCTCCCTCTCCCTAGCTAGCCCTTCCTATGTCTTGTAACCTTTTGAAATAAATTTTTGCTTTATTTCCACTCTTATTTTCCTGAGTCTGAATAATGATTCCTCATAGGCAGAATCAAACTCAAGTAGCCAGTGGCTACATTTATTGTGAGCCAGCTAAGAGACTCTGTCCAGACTGGGAAATTGGATTGAGCTCCATAGGTGAGAAGCAACACCCCTTTTTTAAATCCTAGATTTTTAGAAAAGTAGGAAAATTACTGGATCTCTAGTCATCTTTCTGGTTTGTGGGGAATCAGCTAAGCTGAACCCACATGGTGTTTTGCAGTAGCCCTGATGTGGGTCTGCCCTGTTTTTGATTGGCTGGTGTTGGCAGTTCTGAGGTGTGTTGGTTTATATCCCACTGTGAGTGAGGGTTGTTAAGAAAGGACATTCAGTGTATGTTCAATTGACATGTTTGCCTACCTAAAAATTGAGAATTAAAATATGGGGGAAAGTCCATTACCAATATTCTTCCCCCAGCTGTGTGCTTGCTCCTTAGAAGGAATTAGATTTGACAAAGAGCAAAACTTCTGAGGTCCTGGAAATTATCTTTGGGTAGTACTTTCTTTCTCTCTCTTTGAAATGCTCTTTCTTATTCTCTGCTGCCCCCATCCTCTGCAGAGGGAGTGGGGAGGGAGAAAGGAAACCTTCCTTTTTTAGAACTTCAAAACTCAAGCCTATATCTTAGATGGAAGGCATGCTTCACTGCAGGAAGGGTAAGATTCCCCCCAAAACTTGTTTTAGCCCCATTGTTTAAGTGAACCCCCATGCCTTCTTCCTGGCTTAGGGAGGAGGTTGGACCAGAACCACATTTTCCTTAAGCTATCAATTCCCAGCCCCATTTAGCTGGGCTGAGAAAGTCCCACCCTTGGAAGGGGGAAGGGAAATGGGCAAGTTCATTGGGAAGGCTCATGGTCAATTAGTTAAGAAAAAAGGGGAAGACTTTTTGGGACTAGGAAATTCAGACTTCATCTTTTAATTAAACCTGTGCTAATAAGTAATTTCTGTAACAGAGTAATTGTGTTTGAACTTTATAAAATTACTTAAGAATGCATTCAATTTTAACTGTTGGATGGTTATTTCAAAATTTTTTATAAGAGGTTCCTCAAGAAATTCTGGTTGATTCTAAAAGTTATTTTTTTGACTGGTCTTAATTGGTACATTCAAAAAATATATGAAATAAATATATGTGTCAATGGGATGTTTTCACATCTCTCTACTGGAGAGATGGGAAAATGTTTCTATATTCTGAGATCTGGTACTGGCCAGGGTATCAATCTCAGCTTGGTAAATTTGATACAAAAGAGTAGTGTCTGTGTCTAAACTCCTGTGTCTGTGTGTATAATTCAGATCTGAAATACTTACAGTTACCTGAGTTAAATGTTATCCTTTTAGTTTGGGTTTTGAATTTAATTGCTTAACAAGATTTAATTTAAAATTAAGTAATTCATGAAATTGGGATCTGAGCCTATCTGCTTATATCATTTGAAAGTTTGTAAGTGGCAAAGTTTGAAATGATTTCAGGTGTGAGCTAAGTTTTTGTTAACCTAATATTGACTGAAGGCTGTATTCAATTTAGGTTAATGGAGACTTTAAGGTTTAGTAAATTCAGAATCCCTGTCCTCAAGATACTTTGAAAAGAGGGTAGAAAGGCCTTTGATAGGAAATAGCACCTTGTGTTTAAAGAAAAAAGAAGCTACCTGAGAGTAATTTAGTCACCTAAGTTTTGTAACAAGTCTTGAGAATTTGTGTGTGTTATTAAGAAGGAAAATATAATTGGGATAAATTGTATGTCAAGGAATTTGGGAATTTTGAATCCTATTTAATATAATTTACTGATTTCTTTTGGGAAAGAGAAATATTGTACTAAATTTTGTAATCTGATTTGTTTTGATGTTAAATCAATATTGATAATTGTCAGCAATCTCCCAAGGTCTTGTTGGTAAAGGAAGAAAGTTTGTAATCTTTGTCACTTATCATCTATTATTACATATTTTTGGAAGGGAATATATATAATATATGTATATGTATATGTATATGTATTTATCAGTTATGTGATATTCTCTTGTAACTTCAAGAAATACTAAGTGTTTGATTCTCTTGTAAACATGTAAGTTATTTGAATACTGTAAATGTTAAAGCCTGGAATTAACATGTGATTGTCTTAAAAATGTGGTAAGGGAAATATCACAAATTATGGCCACTTCTCACATAAATCTGTGGAGTCAGGCATAATAACTCATGTTGACAATTGATTTGAATACCTGGTTATTTTTACTATTGTTTTATGGCATGGGAATCAATAACACATGTTTGAAATTTAAAGTTACCTAAGATGTTCTTTTTTTTTTTTTAGGTTTTTGCAAGGCAAATAGGGTTAAGTGGCTTGCCCAAGGCCACACAGCTAGGTAATTAAGTGTCTGAGACCAGATTTGAACCCAGGTACTCCTGACTCCAGGGCCAGTGCTTTATCCACTGCACCACCTAGCTGCCCCAAAATTTAAAGTTACCTAAGATGTTCTAATGGTTTTAAAGAATTCTGAAAGTAATCATTTGTATTTTTGAAGACGGCTACTAGTTTATGTATAGAAGTTTCTAGCTATATATGTAAAAATGGGAACTGTCATTATTTTCTTTGAGGGAAAAGCACCCATGTAACATGAGGAAGATAAAATAATGATGATGATTTGAAATTTCTCTGTGGCAATCTCTAGCCAATTGTTATGTGAGAAATATGGGGATGTTTAATTATTTTAAGCAGTTAATAATTAAATGGGTTCATTGCAAAAAGTTGATTATATATATATATATATATATATATATATATAGGGGAGGGGGATGGAGAAAGGGAGGGGGGAAAGGGGAACTACCAAAAGGAAGGGAAGGAAAAGGGAAAAAGAGAAAGAGGAAAGAAAGGGGAAGAGGTGGGTATAGGAAGGCAAACACATTGAAAGGGGTGGTGTTCAGAAACAAAATACTGGGGAATACAGAGGAAGGTGGGGGAAAAGGGGAAAATACAAACAGAAGGAAGATAGCATGGAGGGCAATAAAGAGTCAGAATTATAACTTTGAATGTGAATGGAATGAACTCCCCCTTAAAGTGTAAGCGAATAGCAGAGTGGATTAAAACCAGAATCCTACAATATGCTGCTTACAAGAAACTCATTTGAAGCAGAGAGATACATATAGAGTAAAGGCAAAAGGTTGGAGCAAATATATTTTGCCTCAGCTGAAGTGAAAAAAGCAGGGTTAGCAATCCTTATCTCAAACAAAGCAGCTGCAAAAATGATGTTAAAAGAGATCAGGAAAGAAACTTTATCCTCCTAAAAGTTACCATAGACAATAAAGTTATTTCAATACTGAATATATATGCACCCAATGGGATAGCATCCAAATTCTTAGAGGAAGAACTGAAAGAACTACAGGAAGACATAGACAGCAAAACTGTACTAGTGGGAGACCTCAACCTCCTACTCTCAGATTTAGGTAAATCAAATCATAAAATAAACAAGAAAGAAGTTAAGGAGGTAAACAGATTGTTAGGAAAACTAGATATGATAGACTTATAGAGGAAACTGAATGGAGATAGAAAGGAATATACCTTTTTCTCCGCAGTACATGGAACTTAAACAAAAATTTACCATGTACTAGGACATAAAAACCCTAATGATCAACTGCAGAAAGGCAGAAATAGTGAATACATATTTCTCAGATCACAATGCAATAAAAGTCATATGCAGTGTTGGGCCAGGGAGACCCAGAACCCATTGGAAACTGAATAACCTCATTTTAAAGAATGAGTGGATCAAAATACATATATATATATATATATATATATATATATATATATATATATATATATATTATATATACATCTATATTTGAATTAGGATTATTGTTTTTATATCTCAAAAATCTGTTTTGCATTTCATTTACCTGAATTATGATTTTTTTCCCCTAGATCTATTATACTACATTATAGCCTGTCACACTCTTGGTTCTTCTTAGTGCTCAAGCCACCTGAAGCTCTGGTTATAGGTAATTGCTATATTACAAAATATTGATCTGTCTGACATCAGGTATGATAAAAATAGAAAGACATATGCCAATGAAGCCATTTAGCCCTATGCAGTTTGATGTTAAGAAGAAATAAGTGACCTTTGAAAGGAGGACCCTAGCCTCAACTGGGATAGGATTCTTTTAAAAGTTCCCTCACCTGGCCCATTGAAAAATGGTGTCTGTATAATGGAACATGTCCTCCTGTCCCTCTCTCTTCTGTAATAGTAAATTGCCATGATCATTCCAGGTACATCATAATTAAGTATGAGAGTGATCTGTGGATCAGGATAAGGACTATTGGCATATTTAACTGCTTTAAAGAGAGATCCATTCTTCAACTGGAATTTTTGCTCATTTTAAACATGGCCAAAGCCATAGAAATTTTTGTTGCAAATTACTTTTTGGACACATGCAGTTTTAAAATGCTTTTTCAGTCTATTTATTTATGCTATTTTTGAACTTTTGTTTACAATTTATGTGGCATTCATCAATGAATCTGTGTTGTATTGGTACCCATATTCTTATAAAAAATTTTGATACTGATTTAGGATTATACAGTATAATTCTTGCCCCTTATAGACCTTCTAGTTTTTTTCCTAATTATTGGACCTCTGTTAAATAGACTTTTCTGTTACAATATCTCTGGGTTTTGCTTGCTCAATTTTTTTTTCCCTTAAGTTTTGTTTCTCTTAGCTGAATAGCTCCAAGGCCAGCCTCTGCAGGAAGCCAATCAGCTGTGCCAGCCAATCATTCCCTGGATCCTGCCTCAATGAAGCCCTCACTGTAATACATTCATCTCCAAATGGACCCTGAAAGGCCCAGAAGAATCTGGCCCTAAATAATTTGAGAGGGGAATGATGCAGGGGAAAGATGAAGAGGATTGTGAATGTAACAGAAAGAATTTGGGTAGAGATGTAAATTGACTTTAAGTAGAGAATTCAGATTGTAACAGAAACAATTGTAATCTGGGGTGGAGACCCTCCCCATTCTTAATGTGCCATTGGTTCATTGTTTAATGTAAAATTTGTATCCTGATCTCCTTTGGCTTTACCCTCTACCTAATTCCAAATCTAGTAAGAGAAAGGGAGTTCACCTTTTGTCCTCTGGATGAGAGGCAAGACATAAAAACCTGAGCTGGACTCCAGTTTAGGGCTGCAGTCTTCTCTGACCATGGCCCAGCCAACACTGTTTGGCTGTTCTTTTATCTCTCTCCCCCCATCCCAGTCTTGTAATTTTTTGTTTTATTTCCACCCTTACTTTCCCGAGTCTGAATCATGACTCCTCATAGGCAGAATTGAACTTAAGTAGCTAGTAGCTATTGTTCTGTAAAAACCATGGATGATTGGAACTCTAGAGAAACATGGAAAGAATTACAGGAACTGATGCTGAGCAAATGGAGTAGAATCTAGAAAGCATTGTACATATTATCAACAATGAGTTGATCAGCCTTGATGGATATAGCTCCTCTCAGCAATTCAGAGATCTAGGACAACCCTGGGAGACCTGCTATGGACAATGCTATCCACATTCAAAGGTAGAAAAACAAAACAAAAAACCCCTACAGAATCTGAATGAATGACATGTTCATTTTTTAAAAATTTTCTCTTGCTTTTCTTTTCTATCTCATGATTTTCTTTTTTTCTTCTTAGTCCTAACTCCTCATACAGGAAACTAATGTGTATATATGTTCAACACACATGTTTATATACAATGTTATTGAGGGGAGGGAAGTAGGAAGGGAAGGTGAAAGGAAATTATGTAATTCATAAATATGCATATGCATGTTGAGAAACTTTCATAACATGTAATTGAAAAATAAAATAAAATATCAATTGAGAAAAAAAAGAGTACTGCCTGGGATATCAAGAGGTCTTTCTCATAGTCACAAAACTTAAATCCAGGTCTTTCTCAGTCTTAAGCAGAAACTATTATGGGAGAAGGAAGAAGAGGAGGGAAAAAAGAGGGAGAGGAAGAGAGGAGAAGGGGGGGGGGGGAATTAGGCAAAAGCAGAGAGGAAGAGAAGAGACAAGAGAAAAGGCGGATGGGGGAGGAGTAAGAAAAAATTTGGTTGGGAGAGCCTAGAAGGTCTAAATGAATAAATAGTAAAATCAAGAAGAGGCAAACAATAAAATTTTCCTAATAGTACTCATTATAAAACAACCTGTTATTTACTTACTCCACTCTGCTTGGGATCCCCTAGCTTTTCAGTGTGACTAGATATGTCGATCTTAGAAACCCCTCCCCCTCACTTTAGCCACCTGCTTGGAGCTTGAGACCTGAGGATTTGGCCAGGAGAGTCAAGAAAATGACCCAATCTTTCTAAAGTAACCTTTCTGAGTATTTCTAAGGAAAGATTCCATGGGACCACTCTGATAAGTGAATATATTGATTCATAAAGATCAACTTTGTTTACTCGTCTAAGTTACTTTTGGTTCTCAAGTCACTCCAAACTCCCTGGAAGATGACTTTTCTTCAGTAGTGGGCCAGGCTCCTGGCCTTAATTAAAGTTAATTAGCTGGATGGGTCTGTTTCCATCAAAGACAGGTTGAGGTCTGTTTGTATTGATGTAAACTGATGACCATAATGATGATGGTTTCTTCTGTTAATCTATTAAGTAGCAGACTGTGAACCAGCTGCTCAGGAGATAAGCTTCACTGCAGCTGAGCCTTGAGGGAAGATGCAAATGAAAAAGCATGAAAGGAACTTGGCACCAGACTTGGGCTTCTCTGCTTTCCTATCTCTCTCTTCTGGAGGAACCTCTCAGTGTGTTTGGCATTCTGGGTCCTGACACCATTAGATCGATTGTGAGGAAGTTTGTTTTTTTTTTTCCTCATCAATGAGAACAGTCTCTTGTGCTCCTCAGGTGCTAATATTTTAGGTGAGCTGAAGCCTTGGTTCTTAGACCTTCCATGGTCTTCATTATTAATATATATATATATATATATATATATATATATATATATATATGTTGGATTTTACCATTTGTAAAACATTTTACATGCATTATCTCATTTAAATCTCATGATAACCTGGTGAGGTAGCTACAATAAATATTATTTCTCACATTTTATAGATGAGGAAGCTGGGGTTACCTGGCTTGTCCCTGGTCACATAATCAAAAAGTTAGTCACTTTTCATCCCTCATAGAAGGCCTTTCCTGGTCTCTTCCCATCTACTAGTGTATCCTCCTCCCCCAACTGCCTTATAAGTATCTACTTTATGCATTGTATGTGCTTTTATGTAAATATATTAGAGCTCCCTGAGAGTATAGAAATTTCTTGAGAGCAGGAACTGCTTGGCCCAAAGTAGGTGCTAATTAAATGCTAATTGAGTAGTGAGTGAAGAGGCACATTTTCAATCCAGGTCTTCCTAATTCCTAATTTCCAGACCAAGATAAAATGTAACTAGAAGAAAGTATAGTGTATGTAAGTCTGAGGTGATTCCCAGTCCCTTGACTCTTTATTTGGCAAGAAGATAGACCCACAAATCTCTGTTGACTTTTTGTAGCAGAACTCTTTTGAAATGATTTTGAGAGAATTGGTTGTTGTTTAGTCATTGTTTTAGTCATGTCTGACTCTTCATGACTCTACTTGAGGTTTTCTTGGCAAAGATATGGAAGAAGTTTGCCATTTCCTTCTTCAGCTCATTTTACAGATGAGAAACTGAGGCAAAGAGGATTAAGTGACTTGTCCAGGATCACCCAGGTAATACATATCTGAGGTCAAATTTGATTCTAGGCTCAACATTCTATCCACTGAGCCACCTAGTTACCCAATTGGAGAGGAGAAGGGATGGGAATTGAGAAATAAACTGAGAGACAAAGAGCCTATCTAACTCTCAAATAAAGAAATCTCTATCAGAGACACAGGAACTCGGTGACCACAAACTCCAATTCAGAGAATCACAGAAATTATGAAGAGACCTCGATGACCTTTTTCATACAAGAAATATAGAAGGAATCCTATCTATAACAATCAATAAATTGTCATCCAACCTTTGCTTGAAGAAGTGTTGCTTTAATTGTTGGGAACTTTCCCCCCTGATATCAAGCCCAAATTTGTCTCTTTGAGACTTCTAACCAATGCTTCTAGCTCTGCCTTCAAGATCCCTATCAATTCTATCCCATTCATGAGATTTCACTGCTAGTGAAAATTAGGTACAGAACAAAATTTCTTCTTGGTTGTTCTACCTTTTGAAAGATGAAATGGTCACTAAGGCAAGTAACGAAGCTATAAACTAATCTACTTTTGGAAAAAAAGAGTATTCTAATAGATGTTTGGATATTTGAAGTCTCTCCTTATCATGGCTATGAGCCAGGCTTATGATCTATTTAAAAAAACAAACAAAACCACATTAAGTACTCTCCATGTACCAGACCCTGTGCCAAACACTCTACAAATAATTTTTCATTTTATCCTTACAACAACCCTGAGAGATAGGGGTTATTGTTATTCCTGTTTTACAATTATAGCTTATTTACCAAAGTTCTCTACTATTTTGTCTTTGTGCTCCAGTGAAGGGATTGTTAGTCCACTCCAATAACAAAATCATTTCTGTTTCTTCCTCTTTTGACATTTATCCAAATACTATTTAGCATTCTTCTTCCCTCTGGGTCCTGAATTACCTCTCTTCCACATTCTTACTATGTATTGTTACCCTACTTTCCATTTTGTGCTCATTCTTTTCCTATTTGAATAAGGTCCACCTTTCCAAAGTCATAGTCTGGTCATGGCTTTTATCCTACCATATCTCAGTGATAACTATGAAGTCAAATTTCCTCTTGTTTGTTACCTAAACTTTGGTCATTTCTATATAGGCATGTGAGGCCATGAGTTTTATTACTAACTTCTTTTTTGATTTCCACACTGCACCACTCCCCTCACTGCCTCCCACTCCCCCCTTGACTTTTTGGATTTCCCAGCTTCTCTTCTTTATGGTTTCTCTGTAATGTAAGTCTTTTTAATTTATAGCTCCTTTGATTAGATTTTCAAACACCTGGCAAATACATTCTTTCCTTCCTTTATTAGGTGTCTTCAATATGACTCCATCTCTGGCCAAAAAACTGTCAACTCTATATTGGAAGCTGTGATCCTGAAATCCAAATCCCATTTTCAGACAATACCTTTCCAGCCAGCTGTTCACTTTCCAAATTAATTTTTCTCTTCTGCATCCTTTGCCTTCCATGGTCAGCAGTGAGGCAAACACAGCTTGTGCCCCTGTGGCCTTCAATTTCTTGCTCAAGACTTCATAATGAATGGCAAGACTTTTTAGGTTCTCCCTGGTAGGGTCATTTATGTCCACATAAGTCACTGGGTTGATAATTAACATTCCTTTTGATAAATCTTGGATGCGTGACAACAGACCTTTCTATCTTTGTCATTATCTAGGCAAAAAATTGACTCCCTGAGTCACCAATGATAACTACTGCTCTCTTCTTTGTTCTGATACTTACTGGATAGTCTCAGAGATGTTACGGTAAATGTTAACTGGCTCTTTGTAAACACTACATTTTTAAAGTTTAATATGCATTATTTATATTTTCTCTATCACTTTCTTAGCCTATACAATTGGGAAAACAATAAATCAAACCCTGATGTGTAACATTTACTGATTTTCAAGATATAAATACTTACATGGGAAATTTAATAATCAGTTTGGCTCTCTTGAGTAGAAACAATGGTTTCTAGCACACCCCTGAGAGAAACTCTCACTTGATGGTTTGTTTTTCTATCTTATCTTTCTTAGGAGGATAAACAGCTTCTTTCTCCTCCTCCTCCCCCCCTCCTCTCTTCCTCCTCCTCCTCCTCATTTTCTCCATGTAGCATCTTTCCATAACATTGACATCTCACTTCCTCAACTTTAGATCTCTTTCTTTCCCATTAATACTTTATTTTCTATAGAAACATTCCCTCTAACAGCTTGGAGGATGAAGAAGTTTAAGTTTTGCCTAGCAATAAACAAATACTATCTCCTCCTAACAACCCTATTATTCCCATTTTACAGATGAGGAAATCAAGGCTGACAGAGTTTAAGTGTCTTGCCTCAGTGCTGCAATATGTTGGAACCAGGGCTTTAAATGCCAAACAGAGCAGGATATATTTTTTTCCAAGAGGCAATAGGGAGCCACTTAAGTAAGGGAATGATTTGGCCAAATCCATGCTTTAGGAATATTAATGTGACAGCTGTGTGGGAGATGAATTTGACAAGGGAGAGAACTGATGCAGAGAGACCAATTAGTGGCCTATTGCTGTAATACAGGAGACAGGTGATAAGGGCTTGAATTAGGGAACTGCTGTGTGAGAATCTAGAAAGAGAGGGAAGCAAGTAAAATTGCAAAGGTAGAATCAATAAAACTTGGTGGGGTTTTTGTTATTTTTTAAAGTCATTTCAATCATGTCTAACACTTTGTGATCCCATTTGGAATTTTCTTGGCAGAAATATTTGAGTGATTTGCCATTTCTTTCTCCAGCTCATTTTACAAATGAGGAAATGAGGCAAACAGGGTTAAATGACTTACCCAGGGTCACAACAGGTAATAAGTGTCTGAAACTGGCTTTGAACTTAGGAAGATGAGTCTTCCTGACTCCAAGTACTCCATCCACACTGCTATCTAGATGCCTCTGCTAGTTAAGCATGGAAGTAATGGATGATTCCTAGGCAGTAAATGACATGTCCTCAAGAGAGGAAAGGAAGAAACATTTATTAATCACCCACTGTAAGCTGTTTTTAAATTACATTTGGTCCCAACAGTCACTCTGAGAGGTAGGCGCTATTAATACCATCATTTTACAGATAAAGAAACTGAGGTAAAGAGGATTAAGTGATTTGCCCACAGTGACGCAGCTGGTCTGAGATCAGAGTTGAACTCAGATCTGTCTGATTCCAGGACTGACACTCCATCCAGTGCACCACTTAGTCATTCCCTCTCAACAACTCTGGGAAATAAATGCTATAATTTATTCCCATTTTATAGATAAGGAAATTGAGGCAAAGGTTAAGTGACTTACCCAGGGGCACATAACTAATAAGAATCCTTGCCTAGATTTGAACTCAACGCTTCCTGAGTCAGGTCCAGTGCCCTAATCTCCATACCACTTAAGTTGAACTTTTGAACTCATATGAACTTGACTTTTCTGAATTTCAAAGATAAGATTTTATTAACCTTTCTCTTTCTTAAATTTCATCTTGTTGGGCAGCTAGGTGGTGCAGTGGATAGAGCACCAGCCCTGGAGTCAGGAGTACCTGAGTTCAAATCCAGCCTCAGACACTTAATAATTACCTAGCTGTTGGCCTTGGGAAAGCCATTTAACCCCATTTGCCTTGCAAAAAAACCTAAAAAAAAAATTCATCTTGTTAACCTGGACATCTTCAAGCAGTCCTTAGATGGCAGAGCATATTTTACAGAAGATTCATGGTTTTGGCCATACTAGTTGATATCTCAGGTCCCTTTCCCTTGAAAAATCTTTGATTCTATGACTCAACTATTTCTTTGTCTGCCAGATGAGACTGCTTATATGATCCCAGGCAGAAAGATAAATATCTATCTCCAAACTGAGTTTCAATCCCTCTGGAAAAAAAATGTTTTATCCTCCCTTGACTCAAGGTCTTCCCTATCTGTTCTTTGTCTTATCTTGTCATGTAAGGAGAGGACCAGAGTCTGTGTCCTCCAGTAGAAATTGTCAGACATGCCCAAGTGTCGATTCAGCCACCAGACTGATCTTTGTCAGAGCCTCCAATCTGGTCCCTGTACTAGCTCCTGGGCCCAGGATAGGCTCTGTGATTTTCCCTTCTTCTGTTGCCATAGTGAACTGGCACCAAGTCAAGGTTTGGTATTTTAACCTAAACTACTTTGTATGTGTTCCCTTGTCAGTGTCTCTTCAATTCTCTCTTCTTTTCCTGGCTGTCAAGATGATTCCCCCCACCCCAGCCCAACCTTTGAGAAATGATGGGTGATGAGGGATTCCTGCTGAGAGCCTGCTTATCAAATTCTGACTCCAGGAAAGCATGCCTACTCCCTTATCAACAGTTTCTCCCAAACAACTCCAATTCAATTTAATTCAACAAACATTTATTGAATGTTTGTTGAATTGAATTTGTCAAATTGAATTGAATTCACACCTCCAGGCAGTTAGAGAGACTTGATTGGAATATAGCAGTTGCTTGGTGAAGTAGAAGTCACATCCAGACTACTCTCCTGGTGTGGGGTTGGAGGTTGAAGGTTGGTACCCAAATACTTTTGAAATCAAAAACTTTTTACCAGCCTCCAGGAGATGAGTTCAATCCATGCCTTTGGTTTTCTTTCACTTTGTTATTTCATTGAATGAATGAATGAAAGAAACCCTGATAATTACCCAAGTCATTAAGATTCTTAACATTAAGGAAAGTGTCTATTTCTTTTCATTTTTTCACTTATTCTTAATTTATTTCATTATATTATCTCTTTATTCTCTATTTTATCCTTCTATATATTTAGATCTACATCTTTTATTCTACTCTTCAGAATAGATGATGCTATTATTCTTTATTTAAAATTGTACATTTTGTTGTTATTCTAAACATGGGATTTCATCCCCAGTAAGGAAAGGTCCTCTATCAGTGAAGAATGGCAACTGAATGAGTTGTCAATGAGAGCCACATAGTCATTATGCTTCAGAATCAGATGGAATCCAGGTCATTTCCTGATCCTGACTCTAATTCTCTAGAAAATGAAATTGCCTTTTGAATTGCACATTATTAACCTATATCAATGGGGAGGGGAGGGAGAAGGGAGAGTGGTGGGAAAATGGAGAAATCAATAATTTGTAAAAGGATGAATGTTGAAAACTATCTTTGTATGTAATTCAAAAATAAATACATAAACAAAGACAGAGTGAATTGAATTCAGTCATTGAGTTGTCTTCATGACTCCTTGGGGTTTTCACTGTAAAGACCCTGGAGTAGTTTGCCATTTCCTTCTCCAATCCTTTTACAGATGGAGGAAACTGAGGCAGATAGAGATTAAGTGACTTGCCCACTTGTCACACAGCTAGTATCTAAGATTAGATTTGAACACAGGACTTCCTGACTGCAGGTCTGGCATTCTATCAACTGTGCCACCTAGCTGCCCTATAATTGAATTGAGTATAGCAGCTAGTTAATAAATGTTTATTGCATGAATGAACAAAAGAATGAATAATTTCAAAGTTTGGAATAGTGGAAAGAATAATAGATTAAGAATCAGAGGACAGGAGTTTGTATTTCTATTCTGTCTCCTTACCTCCTGTATGAATTTGGGCAAATCATTTGCCTCAATTTCGTCATCTGTAAAATGAATAGGTTGTATTAAATGATGACTAAAGCCTCTTTCAGCTCTAAATCCATGATCCAATTTCAGCAGCAGGGTGAGAGCAGTGATACCCATCTCAATGGGTCATCAAACATCACAGAGATAGTAGAAATTTTAGATGCTGTAGTCATTTGGTTGTTGTTATTTGACCTTCAATCTCAAAGAAGACCCTGACATTAGGGAGGTGATGCCATAATATGCAAGAGAATTGGATTTAAGTGAGGGGGGGACTCTGTGAAAAAGTCTCCAATCTCACTTTCTCTTTCAGGGTCATCTGGATCCAGTGGCCAGATCAGGACAACTGGAAGCTAAATCATTTAATTTTATTCTATGGGAAGTCTTGGGAATGATGAGATGCCATGTTAGTATAGTCTATGTCTGTGAGACTGACTTAGGTCAGGTTATCACCACCAAGGGAAGAAAGGACAAATGAGATCCATTCAAGAAAAGTTCTTGGATAATTCCAGCTAACTAAACTGGACCAAAACCTTTGGGCAGTTCTAAAGTCCAAGTGCCTAAACTAAGGAATGATCTGAAACACCATTCCAGATCAAACCGTTCATTAGACTCCCTAGGATCTTTTTATGATCCTGTCCTCAGGACCATCCTAGATTAGATGTGTACATTTTAAAAAATACTTTTATTTATATATTTTTTCAACTACATGCAAACATAATTTTTGTGATGTCTCCCAATTTTTTTAATATTTAATATTTATTCTCATTTTGTACAAATAATTTTTATACATTAAGAAAATATTCTTGTTTAAACAAAATACCCCTCCCCCAAAAAATATAGACTCGCTTGAGCGATAAATTAAAGGGGAGAGAAAAAAAATTAAAATTAAAAAAATAATAGTAATAATTGTAGGTATGGACAGGTGGTGCAATGAACAGAGCACAAGCCCTGGAGCCAGGTGCACCCGAGCCCATATCTGGCCCCGAACACCCAACAATCACCCAGCCATGTGACATACAAGCCACCCCAACCCCACTGCCCTGCAAAAACCAAAAAAAAAGAAAAAAAAGACCCAAAATAAAATAAAATAATAATAATAATAATAGTAGGGGTGGCTGGGTGGTGGACAGAGCATTGGCCCTTGAGCCAGCAGCACCCGGGTCCAAATCAGGCCTCAGACACCCAAAGATCACCCCGATATGCAGCCCCAGGCAGGCCACCCAGCCCCATTTGCCCTGCCCCCCCAAATAATAATAATAAAAAATGTGCTTCAGTCTGTGTTCCAACACCAACAACTCTGTCGTGGGTGGATCACATTCTTTATGATAAATCCATCACAAAAGTTACTTCCATATTTTTCCAACGATGCCATTGCTGATTGCAACTCCCTCCTTTCATATTTCTCCACTACCATGTACTATATTTTCTCTCTCCTTTCACTCTGACTCTGCTGTAGTGTAGCTGAGTGCCACAGCAGACAGATCCCTGGTCCTGGAGCCAAGAGGCCCTGAGCCCCCATACCACCTCTTAGGCCCAGCATCTACCTGGCCCTATGGTCCCAGACAGACCATCCAATCCCAGCCCCTTGCAAGATGTAAAAAAGAAAAATGTGTTATATCTGACCACTGTCCCCCCCATGGTCCATCCTCTCCTCCATCACTCACATCCCCACCTTCCCCCTGCTCCCCCCTCCTTCTTACTCCAGATGCCTATACCCCATTGAGTATATATGCTGTTTCCTCTCCTAACCACTTCTGATGAGAGTGAAGATTCCTTCATTCCCCCTTGCCTTCCCCCTTCCATATCATTGCAATAGCTCATTGTAATAAAGAAAAATCTTATATGAAATATCTTGGCCTATTCCCCCTCTCCTTTTTCTTTCTCCCATTACATTTCCCTTTTTTCTATTGACTCCATTTTTACACCATATTTTATCTTCAAATTAAGCTTTCTCCCTCTACCAGCTCTATTAACTGAGAAGGTTCATATGAATATTATCAGTGTCATTTTTCTATGCAGGAATACATGCAGTTCATCATCATTAAGTCCCTCATATATTCCCCTTCTCCTCCAATCCCTATGCTTCACCTGAGTCCTGTATTTGAAGATCAAACCTTCTGTTCATCTCTGGCCATTCCAACAGGAACATTTGAAATTCCCCTGGTTCACTGAAAGTCCATTTTTTCCCTGGAAGAGGACATTCATTTTTGCTGGGTAGTTTATTCTCGGTTGCATTCCAAGCTCTTTTGCCTTCTGGTATATTATATTCCAAGCCTTAAGAACTTCCAATGTAGTTGCTGCTAAGTCCTGTGTGATTCTGACTGCAGGTCCACAATATTTGAATTGTGTCCTTCTGGCTGCTTGTAATATTTTCTCTTTGACTTGGGAGTTCTAGAACTTGGCTATAATATTCCTAGGGGTTGGTTTTTTGGGTTCTCTTTCTCAGGGGGATGGGTGGATTCTCTCCATTTCTATTTTGCCCTCTGCTTCTAGAATATCAGGGCAATTTTCTTGTAGCAATTCTTTGAAAATGATGTCAAGGCTCTTTTCCTGGTTATGACTTTCAGGTATTCCAATAATTTTTAAATTATCTTTCCTAAATCTGTTTTCCATATCAGTAGTTTTTTCAATGAGATGTTTCACATTTTCTTCTAATTTTTCATTTTTTTGGTTTTGAAGCATTGATTCCTGATTTCAGTTAAATTCATCAATCTCCCTGAATTCTATTCTTTGTCTGAAGGATTTATTCCTCCTCAGAGAGTTTTCTTATCTCTTTTTCCATCTGGCCAATTTTGCTTTTTAAAGCATTCTTCTCCTCAATAACTTTTTTGAACTGTTTTATCCATTTGACCTAAGCTGGTTTTTAGCATGCTATTTTCTTCAGCATTTTTTTTGGATTTCCTTGACTAGGCTACTGACTTGATTTTCATGTTTTTCCTGCATCTCTCTCATTTCTTTTCCCAGTTTTTCTTCTAACTCCCTCATTTGATTTTCAAAGTCTTTTTTGAGCTCTGTTATAGCCTGATCCAAGTTTCTGTTTTTCTTGGAGTCTTTAGATGCAGGAGCTTGTGTTTCCTCATCTTCAGACTGAGTATATTGATCCTTCTTTGGATCATAGATAATGTATTTCTCAGTGGTGTTCCTCTTTTTTTCTCTGTTTGCTCATTTTCCCAGCCTAAGCCTGTTTTGGGGGGTGCTTCCTGAGCTTTTGGGACACTCCCACAAGGGTCTCAGTGTGTGAGGCTCTGTCCTCCCTCCTGGTCTGTGAATGACTATAAGCACCTCCCTCTGCCACGGGGCTGAGGTTGGGGGGGCCCTGTTTTTCTACTGGGGGGCCTAGAGTGTGATCAGGATCTGAATGTGGTCAGAGCCCCAGAGTCCTATTTCAGGGGCAAAGGACAGAACTCTCTCTTCACTCCCCTCCGTCAGTTCAATGGGCTCATGCCCTGGGGGCTCCTGCTTACCAGCTTTGCCTGCTTATGTTTCCTGGATCTGGAATGCAATGGCCACACTGTTCTGCTTGCTGTGTGCCCTGAGGGCTGGGCTTCACACTGCTTGCTCTGGCAGAGGTTCCCTGCTGTTCCCCCAATTTGTTCCCGGTGCTCCCTGGGGCACGGCTGAGGAAACTCCCCCGCTGCTGCTCGCTCCCAGCGCCCTGAGGCTGCCTCTGGGAGGCTGAAGTTCTTTTGCTCTGGTGGGCCACCCCTCCAGCAGGCCACCCCTCCAACCCCGGGGAACAGAGCCTTTCTGCTCTTTTTCCAGGTCACCTTGAGTAGGAGAACTGCCTGACTGGGTCCCTCTGTGGGTTCTGTCTCTTGAAAATTTAGTTAAAGTCCTTAGTTTCGAAGATTTATGAGAGAGTGCCTAAGACAGGATCTGCTCTTGTAGCCATCTTGACTCCGCCCCCTGCAAACATAATTTTTAACAATCTTTTTTTAATTTAATATTTATTTATTCTCATTTTGTACAAATAATGTTTTTTATATACATTAATAAAATATTCTTGTTTAAGAGTATATAAAATACCCCCTCCCCCAAAAAATATATAGACTCGCTTGAGGTGAGAGAAAAAAATTAAAATTAAAAAATAATAGTAATAATTGTAGGTATGGCCAGGTGGTGCAGTGGACAGAGCACCAGCCTTGGAGCCAGGAGCACCTGAGCCCATATCCAGCCCCGTATACCCAACAATCACCCAGCTATGTGACATACAAGCCACCCCAACCCCACTACTCTGCAAAAACCAAAAAAAGAAAAAAAAGACCTAAAATAAAATAAAATAGTGATAATAGTAGGGGTGGCTGGGTGGAAGATATAGCATTGGCCCTTGAGCCAGGAGCACCCAGGGCCAAATCAGGCCTCAGACACCCAAAGATCACCCTGCTATGTGGCCCCAGGCAGGCCACCCAGCCCCATTTGCCCTGCACTGCCCCCTAAAATAATAATAATTAAAAATGTGCTTCAGTTTGTGTTCCAACACCAACAACTCTGTCGTGGGTGGATCACATTCTTTTTGATAAGTCCATCACAAAAGTTACTTCCATATTTTTCCACCGTTGCCATTGCTGATCACAACTCCCTCCTTTCATATTTCTCCACTACCATGTACTATATTTTCTCTCTCCTTTCACTCTGACTCTGCTGTAGGGTAGCTGAGTGGCGCAGCAGACAGATCCCTGGTCCTGAGGCCAAGAGGCCCCAGCCCCCATATCACTTCTCAGCCTTTTGACTAAGATCAAGTGTAGTATCTATTCTTATCAGTTTAACAATCTTTTTTAGGCAAAGTTTTGAGTTTCACATTTTTCTCCCTACACCCCCAACAAAAAGCAATCTAATTCAGGTTTTATATGTGTATTAAACATATATCCATATTAATCATGTTATAAAATATAAAGATCAAAAACCACAAAAGGGGAAAAAAAAACCAAACCCATAAAACAAAATTTAAAAACTGAAAATAGTAAATTCTGGTCTGCATACAGACTCCATAGTTCCTTCTCTGAATATAAACAGTATTTTCCAGCACAAGTCCTTCAGAATTGTCTTTGATAACTGCTGAAATAAGCAAGTCCATTATAGTTGATCATTACACAATGCTGCTATTAATACAATGTTCTTCTGGTTCTGCTCAGGTCATTTAGCTTCAGTTCATGCAAGTCTTTCCATGCTTTTTTTGAATCTCTCATGATTTCCTTACAGAATAATAGTACTCCATCATATTCATATGCCACAATTTAACCATTCCCAATTGATAGACATCCCCTCAATGTCCAATTTTTTGCCACTCCAAAAAGAGCTGTTATAAATAATTTTGTATATTTGGTTTTTTTAATCATTTTTGTGATCTCTTTTGGATATAGACCTACTAGTGGTATTGCTGGATCAAAGGGTATGCACAGTTTTATTGCCCTATTAGACTAATTCCAAATTGCTCTTGGATTTGTACTTTTTTAAAGAGGACCAATGAATAGAAATTGCCAAGAGATCAATCTAGGTTTGATGTTAGGAAAAACTAGCTAACAAACTACTCTGAAGGTAGAATGTGTTGCCTTGAGAGGTACTGGATTTTCCCTCCTTGGAAGTCTTCAATTTGAAACTGGATGTCCATTTATCAGGTGTGTTATAGGTAAGTGTAGTGAGGATTCCTTTGTAGATGGGTTGAGGTAGATAGCCTCTGAGGTCCTTTCCTATTCCAAATGTTGTGATTCCGTGAAGATGGATTTCAGAAATTAGATGACATTTGGTCACCACCCACTTCTTCAGTTCTGACTCTTGGGTCATTTTTCATTGCCTTTGAATAATTTCTCTTTTCCTGCCTCCTCTCAGTCAGTATTGGTTCTGAACTGAGAGCTGCTTATAAGAAGCCTCAGCTAATTTAAAACTAATTTATCAACTAACCTTTGTTCTTTTTCTTTCTCTCTTTCTAGATAAGGGAAAGAGTGGTGGTGGAAGGAAATGTGTCATTACTGCTGAAATGATTCACAACTTCATCCATAGGTTAAATATCAAAATTCTTTCATTTCTTAGCATCAATTTGTCCATTTTGTTGTTATTAAATCATATCCAATTCTTTGTGACCCTAACTGAAATTTTTGTGGCAAAGATACTAGAGTGATTTGCCATTTTCTACTCCACCTCATTTTATAGATGAGGAAACTGAGGCAGAGTTAAATGACTTGTCCTGGGTTGCACAACTTATTAGTATCTGAAGCTGTGTCTTCCTATCTCCAGGTTTGACTCTTCCTGACTCCAAGACTGACATTCTATCTACTTTACCACCTAGCTACCCATCTTGCCCTTATTTTATCATGAATCTCCCATAAAGAACTATGTAGGATGATAGATAATATGATGTCATCTGTGATCCCCACCACAAGTCTTTTTCTTGCCCTCTTAGTCATTTTTCTGTGACCCTACCCTACAGAAGTTCATCACTCCTGACCCTCATAGATCTGCATTGAGCTCCTTATCAAACTATGGGCCCAGGAGAATTAGAGTCTGGGAATTGTTTCTGATAGGTAGTTGACTATATCTTTTTTTTACACCTCCCTCTTCTGCTTTATTGACAAATGAATTGCTCAAAAATGATCTCACTTTTCAATAATTACAAAGGCTCAGACAAATTTAAAAAGTAATAAACAGATCTCCACCCACCCCACCAAAGCAGTAGTGTCCATCTTCAAAGGAATGCAATGGAAAATGTGAAGAAAGAATCCATACCATTTGTCAGATCCTTTATGTTTCAGGACTAAATGTGGCTAAGAACATTTTATTTCAACTAAAAACAAGTACATGTCATAAATAGTATTTTGGAGGAAAAAACCATTGGTGTTACATTGTTAGCCCATTAAAATCAAATCTTCAGTCAGTGACATCCAAATGTCATATTGGGGTAGAAGATAGACTAATGGGTCAATGGAAACCTGTACATGTCAGCCATAGGATTATTTTTTAATGAGATGTGGTCATAAATATGGTCACTAAATGGAAAATATAAGAAAATGTGAGATTAAAGAGTCACATAAAACATCATCACTGCATGTGGACCATAGCAAATCTTTAGGAGTATGCTCTGAATTTTTCTACATTATCAAAACTTGTTTAGTAATCATAGGATCTCCATGCAGGTGAAAGATGATGAATGAGAGGAGTTGATTCTCTCATTTTTAAGTTGCTCTTATTTAAGTTGCTCCTTATAAGGAGCCAAGAATATAGGTTTCAACCCATTGAGTGTTCATGCATACACATTCACAAATATATACACAAATATATAGATGATATAGATATCTACACAGATATAGTTATAGATGGATGGATGGATGGATTAATGGATGGATATGTGAGAGAGCACTATTCCTCCAAGAAAAGGAAGTGAAAAATAAAGGATAAAATTTTTCACAACAATTTATGATCTATTAAAGTCCTAAACAGTGCCATATTGAGAATGGAATAAAAAAAGCTAATGGTAAAAAGGAGAAGGGAGAGATGTTACTGATAATAGTCCTATATACATGACTAAAAAGTTGGTAGAAAGATGTTTCTGCAATTGACTATATAGTGGCTAAATGAGTTGAAAGGCCACAAATTAACCTATTTCTGACTACATCTGACAGCTTCATGGTACCTAAGTCACTTCATCTACCTGTTTGTTTTTCATATTTAAGTGTCTCCTTGGTTTCCTGCTTCTTTTTTAAATGAGTAAGACCTTTTATTGCCATGGTGAGAATCAGCATGGCCCAATCACAGTAGAAATGCTAGATTAATTTATCTTCTAGGTGTGAACCTAGTCCAGCCCATGCTTCTTGTTCTACCAACTGGTAGTTATGTCTTATGCCTTTGCATGAACACAATTGTTTCCTTCTAAAACAGGAATGTAAACCTACTACTGGAAGATTACTAATATGGGAACCTAGTCTACTAGCATGGTATAGAAGTGGACAGAGCTTTAGAATGAGAGCCAGCATTGGTCTCTCTGCCTCAAGTCCCTCCCCCCCCTCTAGTTCATCCTCTATTTAGTCATCAATTGATCTTCCTAAAGACCATGCTTCTTCTCAATATACTTTGGTGATTCCCTATTACTTCCAGGATCAAGTTTAAAATCTTGTTTAGCTTTTTTTTTTTTGCAAGTCAAATGGGGTTAAGTGGCTTGCCCAAGGCCACTATTAAGTGTCAGACCGGATTTGAACCCAGGTACTCCTGACTCCAGGGCCAGTGCTTTATCCACTACACCACCTAGCCACCCTTTGTTTAGCTTTTTAAACCCTTCATAATTTGACCCCTTTGCTATTTTTCCAATCTTCTTACACTTTACTTGCATCCATGTATATTACAATTGAGCAAGAGTGGTATTCTAGTTCCTGTTGTGTGTATTGTTACTCATATACAACCCTCTGTCTCACAACTCTGTGTCCTTTCATTAACTGTCCTTCAAATTTACACTACTGCATTATCCTGCTGTTGGGTCTGCATTGCCTTAACTCTTTTCATTTTTCATTTCATTCTCCATTTAGTCACTAAAATGATTTTCCTAAAGCATAGATCCAACCATGTCACCTTCCACACACATTCAATAAATTCCAGTGACATCCTATTGCCTCCAGAATCAAATACAAAAGCCCTTTACAACTTAGCTTTCCCCTCTTTCACTCTTCTTACACCTTTCTCTCTGAAACATAATCTTTAATCCAGTGACACTAGTCTCCTGATTGTTGCAGGAAAAAAATACTCCATCTCCCAGATGGAAACATTTTCTTTAGTTGCCTCCCATTCCTGGGTTACTTTCCCTCTGCATCTTTCCTTACCAGGCTCTCTGGCTTCCTTTAAATTCCTTTAAAATCCTGAGTAGACAGTGGATAGAGCACTGGCCCTGGAGTCAGGAGTACCTGAGTTCAAGTCTGGCCTCAGACACTTAATAATTACCTAGCTGTGTGGCCTTTGGCAAACCACTTAACCCCATTTGCCTTGCAAAAAAAAAAAACCTAATTAAAAAAAATCCTTCCTTTAAGGATCCCATCTTCTACAGGAAGCTTTCTAGTGTCTTCACTCTCTTCATTATTCCCTATTTATCCTGTACATAGTTTGTCTATATCTGTTCATTTGAAAGTTGTCTCCTCCATTAGATTTCAAGCTCCCCGAGGGTAGGATTGTCTTTTGCCTCTTTTGTATCCCTAGCATTTAGAATAGTGCCTGGAATGTAGGACTTCTATAATAATAAATGCTTATTTATTCATTGACTGGTTGGGAATGCCCTTCTTACCTTCACCTCTCAACTTTCCAGGCTTCCTTCAAGAATTAGTGCAAGGCACTAATTTCTTGGTCTGTAAGCTATTAGTGCCCTCCCTCTCTCCATCTTTCCTCCCCCTTCTCTCCTATACATGATTAGCAAAGATGGGGAAAAACAAAAGGAAAATGACAATGACGATTGTTGGAAAGACTGTGGGAGACTAGATACATTAATTCATTGTAAGCAGAACTGTAAATTGGTCAATCATTCTGGAAAACAATTTGGAATTAATCCCCAAAAGTCATTAAAATGTACAATCTGCTATACTACTATCAGGCATATCCCCTCCTTCCCCCTCTCCAGCCCCCCCCCCACCAAATGTCAAAGACAGAGGAAAATAACCCATATATTAACAAATATTTATCACAATACTTTTTATTGTAATAAAGAATTGGATAAAAAGTATACAAAGTACAAATGGGGTATGACTGAACAAATTACAGTATAGGAATTGAAGAGGGGCCCTCCAAAACTGAGAAGGGGCACTCCCTGAATTTGGCCTATAAAATAGATGATTACTCTAAATATGTGTTAACCAAAACTCTACTAGTGGGAGACCTCAACCTCCTACTCTCAGATTTAGATAAATCTAATCATACAATAAATGAGAAAGATGTTAAGGAGGTAAATAGATTGTTAGAAAACCTAGATATGATAGATTTATGGAGGAAATTGAATGGGGATAGAAAGAAATATACTTTTTTTTCTGCAGTACATGGCACACAAAAATTGATCATGTACTAGGGCATAAAAATTTAATGATCAATTGCAGAAAAGCAGAAGTATTGAATACATCTTTTTAAGATCATAATGCAAATAAAAATCATATGCAATATTGGGCCAGACTAATAAGAAAACTAATTAGAAACTAAATAACCTCATTTTTAAAAATGAGTGGATCGAACAACAAATTATATAATTATTTCATTCTAGATAATGATAATAATGAAACAACATACAAAAAGCAGCTGTCAGAGGATATATTATGTCTTTAAATGCTTACATGAATAAATTAGAGACAGAAGAAATCAATGAACTAAATATGCAACTAAAAAATTAGAGAAAGAACAAATTAAAAACCTCAATTAAATACCAAATTAGAAAGTCTAAAAATTAAAGGAGAAATTCATAAAATTGAAAACAAAAAATTATTGAATTAATAAATAAAACCAAGAGTTTGTTTTATGAAAACAAAACAATAAAATTGATAAATCTCTGGTCAATTTGATTTAAAAGAAAAGGAAGAGGAAAACCAAATTGCTTGTACCATAAATGAAAATGGTGAACTCACCACCAATGAGGAAGAAAATAAAATAATAATTTGGAATTATTTTTGCCCAACTCTATGTCAATAAATTTGACAATTTAAATGAAGAAGAGATTAAATACCTAAAAAGCCCTATCTCAGAAAAAAGAAATTCTAAAAGCTATCATTGAACTCCCTAAGGAAAAAATCTCCAAGGCCTGATGGATTCACAAGTAAATTCTATCAAGCATTTAAGGCACAATTGGTTCCAATTCTATATAAACTTTTTGGAAAAATAGGTGAAGACAGAACTCTGCCTAAGTCTTTCTATGACACCAATATGGTGCTGATACCTAAACCAGGAAGAGTTAAAACAGAGAAAGAAAATTATAGACCTATTTCCCTGACGAATATAGATGCAAAAATCTTAAATAAAATCTTAGCAAAATGATTACAACAAGTTATCACTAGGATAATACATCATGACCAAGTAGGATTTATCCCAGGGATGCAGGGTTGGTTCAATATTAGGAAAACTGTTAGTATAATTAATTATATCAATAACAAACATTATCAGAAATCATATGATTATATCAATACATGCTGAAAAATCCAAAATACAGCCCCTATTCCTACTAAAAACACTAGACTGTAGGAATAAATGGACTTAGAATAATAAGCAATATCTATCTGAAACCATCAACAAGCATTATATGCAATGGGGATAGGCTAGAGGCATTCCCAATAAGATCAGGGTGAAACAAGGATGCCCATTATCACCACTACTATTCAATATTGTCTTAGAAATGTTAACTTCAGCAATAAGAGAAGAGAAAGAAGTGGAAGGAATTAGAATTGGGAAGGAAGAGACAAAACTTTTACTCTTTGAAGATGACATGATTGCATACCTAGAGAATTCCAAAAAATCATCTAAAAAACTACTGGAAACAATTAGCAACTTTAGCAAAATCACAGGATATAAAAATAACCCCTCATAAATCCTCAATTTTTCTATATATGACTAGCAAGTTACAGCAGGAAGAGCTAGAAAGAGAAATCCAATTCAAAGTAACCACAGACAATATAAAATACCTGGGAGTCTACCTGCCAAGGCAGACTCAGAAACTTTTTGAAAATAATTACAAAAATACTTCTCACACAAATAAAATCATATTTAAATAACTGGACAAACATCAACTGCTCGTGGATAGGTCGAGCTAATATAATAAAAATGACAATTCTACCAAAACTAAACTACCTCTTTAGTGCCCTGCCAATCAAAATTGCAAAAAATTACTTTAGAGTTAGAAAAAGTTGTAAGTAAATTCATATTGAGAAATAAAAAGTCAAGAATTTCCAGGGATTCAATGAAAACAAGTGCAAAAGAAGATGGCTTAGCCCTATCAGATCTAAAATTATATTATAAAGCATCAGTCATCAAAACTGTCTGGTATTGGCTAAGATTATTGGACCAGACTAGGTTCAGTAGCAGGAAATGATTATAGTAATCTGCTGTTTGATAAACCCAAAGAGTCCAACTATTGGGATAAAAACTCTCTCTTTGATAAAAACTGCTGGGAAAATTGGAAGTTAGTATGGAAGAAACTTAGATTAGACCAACACCTCACACCCTATATCAAGATAAGATCCAAATGGATATAAGATTTAGACATAAAAAACAATATTATAAGCAAACTAAGAGATCAAGGAGTAGTTTACCTGTCAGATCTATTGAAAGGGAAGCAGTTTAGGACCAAGGAAGAGATGGGGAACATCACTCAAAATAAACTAGATGATTTTGATTACATTAAATTATGAAGCTTTTGCACAGACAAACCCACTGTAACAAAGGTCAAAAGAAATGTAGTAAACTGGAAAACAATCTTTACAACTAGTATTTCTGACAAAGGACTCATTTCTAAAATAAACAGAGAACTGAGTCAAATTAAAAAAAAGTCAGGGCGGTGGCTAGGTGGCACAGTGGATAAGCACTGGCCCTGGAGTCAGGAGTACCTGGGTTCAAATCCGGTCTCTGACACTTAAGAATTACCTAGCTGTGTGGCCTTGGGCAAGCCATTTAACCCCATTTGCCTTGCAAAAAAAAAACCACTTAAAAAAAAAGTCATTCCCCAATTGACAAATGGTCAAAGAAAGGCAAAGGCAATTTACAGATGAGGAGATCAAAGTGATCCATAGTCATATGAAAAATTGCTCTAAATCATTACTTATTAGAGAAATACAAATTAAAACACCTCTGAGGTACCACCTCACACCTCTCAAACTGACCAATATGACCAGAAAGGACAATGATCAATGTTGGAAGGATTGTGAGAAATCTGGGACACTAATACATTGTTGGTTGAGTTGGGAACTCATCCAAACTTTCTGGAGAGCAATTTGGAATTAAACCCAAAGGACAACAAAAATTTGCATACCCTTTGGTCCAGCAATACCGCTACTGGGTCTATACCCTGAAGAGATGATGAAAAAGGGCAAAAACATCACTTATACAAAAATATTCATAGCAGCCTTGTTTGTGGTGGCAAAGAATTGGAAATTAAGTAAATGTCCCTCAATTAGGGAATGGCTTAGAAACTGGGAGGGATGGAAATTCAGGGAAGTCTAGAGTGATTTCAATGAACTGATGCTGAATGAGATGAGCAGAACCAGAAAAACACTATACACCCAAACAGCAAAATGGGGGCAATGATCATTCCTAATGGACTTGCACATTCCATCAGTACAACAACAGGGACAATTTTGGGCTATCTGCAATGGAGAATACCATCTGTATCCAGAGAAAGAATTGTGGAGTTTGAATAAAGACCAAGGACTATTACCTTTAATTTAGGGGGAAAATGATATCTTATTATGTAATCTTGCTATCTCTTATACTTTATTTTTCTTCCTTAAGGATATGATTTCTCTCTCATCACATTCAATTTAGATCAATGTATGCCATAGAAACAATGTAAAGACTGGCAAATTACCTTCTGTGGGGGGTGGGGGGAGGGAAGTAAGATTAGGGGGGGAAAATTGCAAAAGCCAAAATAAATAAAATCATTAAAATAATAAAATAAAATTTAAATAAATAAATGTGTTAATTATGGGAGGTAGTCCTAATAAGGGACAGAATTAACCTCCAGAGTTTAGCATTAAGAGCAAAACATCTTCTCTTCATGGGAGAGAATTGGAAATTGGGGAATGGCTGAACAAATGTGGTATGTGAATGTGATGGAACATTATTGATCAATAAGAAATCATGAAGGATGGAACTTCAGTATAGCCTTGGAAAAGACTTGCATGAAGTGGTACTGAGTGATGTGAACAGAACCAGAAGAACATTGTACACCCTAACTGCTACAGTGGGTGATGATCACCTATGATAGACTTGTTTACTAGAGCAATACAATAAAAAAGACAATTCTAGAAGACTTGTGATGTAAAATAACATCCAAATCCAGAGAAAGAACTGTGTTTAAATGCAGACCAAACTTACTATCTTCAATTTTTAAAAGTTGTCTTATATATTATGTTTTTTTCTCCCTCTCGGATGTATTTTCTCTATTTGATTTGATTCTTCATGTGGACAGCCTATATTTGATTGTTTTCTGTCGGGGGGGGGGGATGGGTAGGAAAAGGAGAGAAAGAGAAAAATGAAAACTCAAAACCTTGCAAAAAATGATTGTTGAAAACTACCATTGCCTGTAGTTGGAAAACTAAATAAGTAAAATATTAAAAAAAGAAAAGAAAGAACAGAACAGAATTAAATTAACATACACATGTATTGATATTTCTATAAGTTCACTGTTTATTCAGGCATTCATAGGGGTAGGGTGAGGGGGGCCTGACTAGAGAGCCAAACTCCTAAAGATAGGCAGGGAATTGTGGCCACCTTTTCACTATCAGAAGATGGGAATCTGAAAAGCTGCCTCTAGTTGTACATCAAACAAAGGGAGTGGCCTTTAACCTAGGATGGGGGCTGGATATCAGACACATCCACTAGGAGGTATATCCAGGGGACATGCCAGAAAGGATGGCTCCTCCCAAACACAGGTTCTTTGGACCTTAACATTTATTCCAGGACCTCTGCAAAGGTGAATCTCCCCTTCAGGACATTAACACTCCCAGTGATCCTTGTAGAAGTCAATAATATATAATGGAAAATTTTTGTTCCATAAGAAATGACAAAACAGATAGATTTAGAGGAACCTGGGAAAATTTATATGAACTTAAGTAGAGTGAAGGGAACAGAATCTGGAAAATATTTATGACTACAATAATGTTAAGGAAAACAACTTTGAAAGACTCAAGAATTCCGATCAATGCAGTGACCGATCACGCCTGAGAATTAGCATGTTTCTCACTTCCTAATAGAAGAGGTGATAGACTAGAGGTACAGAAATGAGACTTATATTCTCAGTCAATTTACAATGAATTTATTTTGTTTTACTACTCTATTTGATATAATGGAAGGTTTTTATTTGGGGATGGGGAGGAAGAGAAGGCATTCTATAGAGTAAGCGTGATACAAAAAGGAAGATGTTAATGGGGACTGATACATGCACAGAATTCATACGACATTGCATTCCTATTTAGAGATTAAAGACCCTGCTTCTGGGAATGTGATGATATATAATGGAAATACCCTGGAGAGACATGAGAGCAGATATTTTGCAACTGTTTCCAGTCTGCTAATCATGATATTAAGATAAGTTTTTTCAATTGGCTGCAGTTGCAAAACCAGAACCCAGTGTACCTTGGGAAAGTCTTTGTCAGCCTTGGTTCCATTCTCTTTGATTAATCTCTTTTTTTTGAACAATTAGAGATTAATTTATTAGGTAATCTTGGCTCTTTTTCCTTCCCTCCTTTTCTCGATAAGGGCAGGGTGTTTTTTCTTGTGAAAATGGCCAACAATTTTGTTCTTTTCCATTTTAAATAATGAATTGTTCACTATTTGTTCTTTTCCATTTTAAATGGAGACTAGGACATTGTGAATATTAAGAGGTCAGGAGAACAATGTTATATTTTACATCCAATATAACATTGATATTCCAAGGAGTAAGGAATGAACATTCAGGACACAGTCCAATATTAGCAGAGATAAGGACTGAGGGAGCAACCCTGTCATGTCAAAGGAGTTGACCAATCATGCCTACAGAAAACTAATGACTCTTGTTTTCTTCCTCTCTATACAGAGATGTTGGACTAGAAGTGCATAAGGAGACATACATTCTCAGACTCAGCAATCATGTGAATTTGTTTTGACTATGTTTTGTGATTCAATGTGGTTTCTTTTCTTTTTTTTTTTTTGCAAGGCAAATGGGGTTAAGTGGCTTGCCCAAGGCCACACAACCAGGTAATTATTAAGTGTCTGAGGTCACATTTGAACTCAGGTACTCCTGACTCTAGGGCCAATGCTCTATCTACTGCGCCACCTAGCCTCCCCTCAATGTTTTTATGCTCTGCTGTTTAGAACCTATGTTAAGAGTGAATCCACTCTAGGGTCCCTAGAGATTAAAATGAAATAGGGAAGAGTGAATCCTTCGGGCATTGGGGGGAAAGTGTTTGTACTTTTGTTCTTGCTGTATAGTCAAAGTAAATATTCCTGAATAAAACTAATGTTAATTGGTTAAATGAAACTGGCAAGCTAATCATTGACACCAGAGCAGTGAAGAGAATATAATTGATGGGGGCTCAAGCTAATAGCATTAAAGAAGAGATGTTCCCAAATCCCTTAGCAAAGCCATAGTAATCTAAAGAGGAGATAACGTATGATCTGGGAAAATGAGCCAGAGCACATTCAGTTCATATGGGTCTCATTTTGGGATAAATCTGAGCCCTTTCCATTTTGTAAAGATACTTGGAGAATTTTCCATTGCGTATTTTTGTCTGTGGATATTCTACTTTTTAGGAATGTAATGAAAATGTAATTTTTTGTTCTTTTAGACAAATTATCAATTTCTGGTATGTGTGCTTCTTTACAATCAAACAAGATGCCATTTGCAAAATTTTTCATTCTTCAATTTGCTGAACTTTGAAATATTGATACCTAGTATATTACTGGAGTCTTCCTAAATAATAAAATGAAAATAGAATTCATATTACTAAAATGCAAATGCCTGGTTGAAAAATATTTTTATTCTTTTTGTGTTTCAACATATCTAGACTATTTGCCTTATTGTGATATTCTAAAGCCTTTTAAGTCCTAAAATAAAGCTTAAATACATTTCTGAAACACCAATTAACCAACATATAATGTTAAATTTTTTTTCTTGGGCATCTTGTCCTTTTCTGGTCTTTTTTTTAACCTGATTTTGTTACTGTCTCTAACTGAGCCTTTGTCCTATTTATTGAGTGAATTTGTAATTCCAGTAAAATTGTCCTTGAAATGGCAAGAACACATTTGGAAGAATTGTAGGTGCCCTTTGGAATAAAGACTCAAAGAAAATTTTCCTGGAGCTTTCTGATGGTACAAAGACCTTCAGAGAAAAATTCTGGTATGTCTTGTGAACAAAATGATAGTCTAAAAAATTTATACTGATAAATTTTTAACAATTGACTCTCTGGGGTAGGGGAGAATGTTTACATGATAAACTTTAAAATTTAATCAGCAATATTAATATTTTTCTCCCTTATTTTCTAAAGTCTAGACAATTAACAAAAACCATAAATCAAGTGCAAATTTGTAGCATTTATCAATTTCTGAGCTGTCAATATTCATACTGAAAATTTAACAATCAGTTTGTATGTCCGAACTTGAGCTGGCTCCAGGAAATTCCTGCTTCTGGGCTATACCAGGTTCCTAATCTCCTCATGGAGAGTTCTTTGGGCTTTAGGATTATGATATGGAGTCAGATTTGCTAAAATGAGAAATTTAATTTCTTTTTGTTTGAAGTTACCCATTGGGGGCAGCTAGGTGGTGTAGTGGATAAAGCACCGGCCCTGGAGTCAGGAGTATCTGGGTTCAAATCTGACCTCAGACACTTAATAATTACCTAGCTGTGTGGCTTTGGGCAAGCCACTTAACCCCATTTGCCTTGCAAAAACCTAAAAAAAAAAAAAAAATGAAGTTACCCATTGACTAAACCTGCTCTGTGAGTTTTGGTCCAAAACAAAAGTGGGGAGGGTCTAAGAGAAAAGGGAGAGCCAAGGTATCCCATCAGGAACTGATTGCCAACACCAAGCCAAGTCAATTTGGTTTCTCACCTGAAATTGAGCGGGCAACTTCATTTTTTTAAAAATATTTTATTGATCTTGTTTTCCAACTACATGCAATGGTAGTTTTCAGGAATCGTTTTTTTGCAAGGTTTTGAGTTTCATATTTTTCTCTCTTCCTCCCTTCCCTCCTCCTCCCCCTGGCAGAAAGCAATCTAATATAGGTTATATATATATATATATATATATATATATATATATATATATATATATATACTGTGATAAACATAGATCCATATTAATCATGTTGTGAAAGAAGAATCAAATTGAAATGAAAAAATTAGGGAGAAAATATGACAACTTTTAAAAATTGAAAATAGTAAGGTTTGGTCTGCATTTATGCTCCACAGTTCCTTCTCTGGAAATAATTGGTGTTTTCCATCACATCTTTTAGAACTGTCTTTGATTATGGAGTTGCTGAAATGAACAAGTCCATTATAGTTGATCATCCAGTGTTGCTGTTAGTATGAACAATGTTCTGGTTCTACGCACTTCATTCAGCATCAATTCATGCAAGTCTTTCCAGGTTATTCTGAAATTCAGTCCCTCATGATTTCTTATGAAACAATAGTGTTACATCATAATCATATATCACAATTTGTTCTGCCATTCCCCAATTGATGCCCAAGCCCTCATTTTCCAATTCTTTGCTACTGCAAAAAGAACTTCTATAAATATTTTTGTTCATGTGGGTTTTTTACACTTTTTCATGTTTTATTTGGGACAAAGACTTAGGAGTGATATTACTGATCAAAGGGTATGCATAGTTTTATTGCCCTTTGGGTGTAATTCCAAATTACTCTCCAGAAAGGTTGGATCAGTTCACAACTCCACCAACAAAGCATAAGTGTACCCATTTTCCCACATTCCCTGAGGAGGGCAACTTCTTTTTCTGTTGTTGTTTTTGCAAGGCAATGCAGTTAAGTGACTTGCCCAAGGTCACATAGCTAAGTAAGTATTAAATGTCTGAGGACCCAATTTGAACTCAAGTCCTCTTAACTGCACAGCCCGTGCTCTATCTACTGTGCCACCTAGATACCCCAGAGGGGGCAGCTTTTAATCAACTCCAGGTCCCTAAATCTCTTAGGGGAGAGTTTTTTTAAAGGTCTGGGAAGTCCTATAAAAGGTTTTCTTTAAATCAGGAAGTTTATTTTCTGTCATTTTTTTTCTTTATAAAATATCAAAAAACAATTGAAGAGGGGCAGCTAGGTGGCATAGTGGATAAAGCACTGACTTTGGAGTCAGGAGTACCTGGGTTCAAATCTGACCTCAGACACTTAATAAACACCTAGCTGTGTGGCCTTGGGCAAGGCACTTAACCCCATTTGCCTTGGAAAAAAAACAATTGAAGAAACAGAAGAAAATTCAGAAGGGGTAATAGTCAAGCAGAGCAGTGTTGATCATTTGTGTTAAATTTAATATATACCAAGTTGTATATAACAGAGATTCAATTTCACATATGATCTTTTTTCTGTTCTATATATATATATATATATATATATATATATATATATATATAGAAAAGTTCATTATTTTTGTTTAATGCGTTTGCCAGTAACATTTAAAAAGAGAAACTGGTTTATAAAAATGCATGAACTTAAAAAGGAAAACAAAACACTTGGACACAAAAAGAAACATCTTACAAGAATAGAGGATGATGATTGTCCTTTTATTATCAAAGAAGACTATGATAACAGAAGAGTGATGCCATGACAAGCACACAAATTGGATTTGAGTGACAGGGTGAAGTGCAACCACCTTCTGACTACTCCAACCTTCTATCAAGGTCTCCCTGCATTGGGCTTTCTGGTATCCTGAGGATGAACTACATTCCACTCCCCAAACAAATACACTTAGGTGCACATCTCTTTTTCTACTTTCCTAGTCCCTCACCCCCACTATTTTTGTCCCATGTAGAAGAAATGCTAGCTTTAACTCTGTTGGCAATGGCTTAGCAGTCTCCAGGGTTCCCTTTTGCACCTGGCATGTATATACCCAGATAGACAGCATCTGGCAGTGAAAAGGATGCTAAATTTATAATCAGAGGTCCCAGGTTCAAATTTCAGCTCTTTCTTGACTCTGTGAGACCTTGAGCAAGTTATTTAATTTACAGATGTTAAGCTGTAAAATGAGGGAGTTGATGTAGGCAGCCCCTGAAGTCTCTTTTCGCTCTAGATGGAAGTACTATTCCCTTGTTGTGATGTTCTTTTTGTGTCCCTTGCTTTCAGCAAGGACTTCTTTCTTTTTTAACCAGGGACTTTCAATATCCCTAAGAACTTCTTCTTGTCCTATAGAAGATACAACACATTTTTAGTGGTAATATCAGACCCTCCTGATAAGAGGAGGATTCTTCTTTGCTATGGTAAGCAGTCCCAGACCACCCAAAAGCCTTTTGGGGAAAATCCCACAATTAGGGAAGCAGTACGGAGCAGTGGCTAGAGCACTGAATTTAAAGTCAGTAGACTCAAGTTCAAATTCTTTGTCCAATAGATATAGGACCATAAGCAAGTTGCTTAACTTCTTGGAGACTTCATTTATCTGTAAAATGGAACAAGAAGTGAAGTAGATTAAAAACTGGCTTTAGGGTCAGTAGACTTGAGTTCAAATTTTACCTCTGATATTATATAACCCTGGACAAGTCACTTAACTCATCAGAGACCCCCCAGTCAACTCTCTTAAACTAAATTGTAGAGCAGGTGCCAATCCATATTGATCAAGTGTCCTAAACAGAGATTCCTTTTAATAATAAAATCATGGATATGTATTTATCCTCTCTCACTCTCCCTTAAAGGGGATAAAACCTATAATATTTATCTCAAAGAGTTATTATGAGGCTAAAATGAGATTATATATGTAAAGTTCTATGTAAATGTCAAGGACAAACCCAGTAGCGCCCTGGGTTTGGAACCAGGGAGGTCCTAAGTTCAAATACAGGCTCAGAGATCCACTAGCTGTGTGGCCCTGGGCAAGTCACAATCCTATTGGCCTTCAGTTTTCTCATCTATAAAATGAACTGGAGAAGAAAATGATAAACCGTTCTAGTATCTCTGTCAAGAAAACCCCCAAATATATTATGGTTATTTTCTAGCTCCAGGAGAATTGTACTTCTGGTTCAGATTAAATTTTAGGAGATTTGGATGTCCTGGGGTTGAAAAGAGAGGATAGATATAGGTGTGAGGAGTTTTGCAATATGATTCCATCCCCACCATTTGTAACAGTGAAGGATGCTGAAAAGGGGAACTATTTATTGAAATATTCTAGAGAAGTGATGTCAAACTCAAAAGGAAATGGGGGCTATTAATTCATACATAAAGACTCTTATGAGCTGCATTTTGACTTAGTTCTAAATTTTAATATTATATTTTACTATATTTTATCTATTTTCTTTAAAAAATTCCCAATTACATTTTAATTTGGTTCAGAACAGCACTCAGGAGTGTTGTAGATCACATAGAAGATTAAGGGGTATCTAGAATTCGGAAGAAGGCGCCTGAAAGTAATACTAGAATTGAAAACCAATTCAGATTCTGTTGAGTGTAGACTCAAACAAGAAAGAAAAGGCACTGGTTATAGAAAGCATAGAATTTCAGATATGCATTGGATGTGAGAAGACTAGGAGAATAAAATCAAAGGACTTCAGGGATTCAAAAAGATTGACATCCTCTGGAAGTACAGGGTATGTGCACAGGATCAGAGATTTAGAGTTGGAGGGACCTTAGATGCCATTCCAGTGTGACTTCATTTTATGGATGAGGAAATTGAGGAAAAGAGAAATTAAGTGACTTGCTCAGGGTCACACAGCCAGTAAGTACCAGAAGTAGGATCGGAACCCAAGTCTCCCTGATCATAAATCCAGTGCCCTATCCTCTACAAGAGTAATGCTCACAGCTTGGTTGCTAGTACATATATCAACACAAAGTTAGCAATGATGAGAACTGTAAAATGAGAATCTCTCTCATATTGTATAGTCGAGTTGTAGGGACAGCTAAGCTCTCCTCCAGAATTCTGATTGTTTCTAAAGGAGAGAGTACTGGACGGAGCAATGAGCAGCCTCCTATGTGAGACTATAAATCTTAATATCTTTCAGCTCTCTGGTACCTAGGAAAGGACAACTTCTACCCAAGGGAAATTCCCAAAGAATGGCAGTTAGGAGGAACTCTAGAGGCCTTTTATTCTAACCCACCCCTGAATAAACTTTTCACAATATGGTCATCCATTTACTTCAAAACCTCCAGATGGGAAGGAGGCAGCCTATTCTACTTTGATAGCTCTAATTATTAAGAAAATTTGTCTTATTGCAAAATTAAATTTGCCTTTTTTGCAACTTCTATCTGCTAAGTCAAAAAGAGATAGTCTATATTCTATTAAAATCTTCAAAGAGTTAACCATCTCCAACCCCTTCCACTGTACCTCAAATAACACGATCTCCAGACCTTTCACCACCATGGTCATCTGTCATTGGATGATCTCTATCTTATTAATGTCTTTTCTAAAATGTGGTTTTTCAGAATTAAAGATAGTACTCTGGATATGCTCTGGTCACAGGAGAGCACAAAGGAACTATCACCTTCTTAACCCTGAATACTATCAAGTGTTCTCAAGTCTATGGAAATATTGGATTAACCTTTGGGGCTGTTGTATCACATCAATGACTCATATTGAAATTGCAGCAAACTATTAAAATCCCAAGATCTTTTGCAAACAAGCTGCAAGTTAGGTTACTCAAGAGTTAAGATGCACCCCAAATTTCTTTTTAATTAACTCTCTTAAATAATTCTTAGAAGGATTTAAATTATCCAAATCTGTTGACAATCTCTATTCATCAACAGGCCTTCCTAATTATCAGGCCTACAATTTATGTGGAGAAAGGGGAGAAATGGAGGGAGGGAAACAAAATCTTTGCATCGACTATAAGAGAAAGGAATGAATGAATGAAGAGGTATATAGATTAAAGACAATGGCATGTTTGTAGCTTGCCTAAGACCTAAGACCTATCAGAAGGATCTGTCTACTCTAGTGTCTTATCTGATGATATCATCCATCCTTATCAAGAAGAAGACATCAGGATATACCATCTTTGGTCTTTCCTCTAGGCACTACTCTGTGTTTCCTTCTCTCCCATATCCCCATATAAAAGTGTGTTTTAAAAGATGTGTGTGTGTGTGTATGTGTGTATCTTGGTGTCTTGAAGAAAATATTCAGCTGAGAAACCAAAGAAAAAAGCAGGAATAAAAGTAACCTGTAGAAAAGCTCTTTCCTATACTCCAATTCTCATGTGCAAATTATAATAACTCCAAATTACTACCCCCCACCATCAGAGTGGTAAAAATGAGAAAAGATAAAAATTTTAATTGCTAGAGGGGCTATGGGAAGTCAGGCACATCAAACCATTAAGACAATCTCATTTGAGCTTCCTAACAATTCTTGAGATAGATACTACAGGTTTTATTCTTGTTGAATGGGTGGGGAAGGAGGGAACCCCACCTATGATTTTTATAAGAGATCTCTAATAAAGATACTCCCTTGGCACCTACTCTGAAATTCATAGTCTTAAGCTGGAGTTAAACAAGGTAAGAGTTATTTAGAGACATTTATAGTCTGAGGGCAGAGAGGAGTTAAGTGACTTACCCAAGGTCACATGGTCTGTGTTTGTCAGAGGCAAATCTAATACAGCCCTCTAGAAGTTTATAGACTATCGAGGAAATAACATTTACACAACTCTGTTTATTAAAAATGCATGGGGGGGTGACTTGGTGGCTCAGTGGATAGAGCGCCAGTCCTGGAGTCAGGAGGACCTGAATTCAAATTCGGCCTCAGACACTGAATAATTTCCTAGCTGTGTGACCTTGGGTAAATCATTTAACTTCATTGCCTTAAATAAATAAAATTTTTAAAAAGAATTTTTCAAAATGCATACAAGATAAATACAATTGTGACAAGGGGGATAAATGAATGAATGAAAAACCATTTAAATACTTACTATTTGTCAAGTTCTCTACTAAGAGCTGGGTGTACAAAATTATGCAAGCAAGATATTCTAACAAGAAAAGATGGTACAGAAAGAGGAGTCTGCGGGGGCAGCTAGGTGGCGCAGTGGATAAAGCATCGGCCCTGGAGTCAGTAGTACCTGGGTTCAAATCTGGTCTCAGACACTTAATAATTACCTAGCTGTGTGGCCTTGGGCAAGCCACTTAACTCCATTTGCCTTGCAAAAACCTAAAAAAAAAAAGAGGAGTCTGAGCTGGAAGGCAGGAAATGAAAATATGGATTGGAATGGAGGCATGACTTAAAAAGTATTGGGGAAGTAACAGGATTGCCCAATATCAAGTGAAATAAGGTCCAAAGGCAGCTACCAGAGCCCAGAGTAACAGGGGTAGAGTTCAAGTTCTCTTGATGGGAGGAGTAGAATTGAGGTACAGATGGGTTTTAAGCCTGGAAATGTGCTAGCACTTGGTTGGAGGGAAGTCTTCATATAGAAGGTGGAAGGAAACTAGGGACTCCAATGGGTTAAATTAGTAACGTCTCTTTATTTTGAGTATTTTGAGAAGGAAATATCCAGGGGGTAATGATATCTAACCTTCAAGGAGGAAAAAAAATGGAACAAATAAAAAATGGATGGCATGATACTGCTTTCCAATATGTAATTGCTTCTTTTTGATATACTTTTCTAATGAGAAAAAGCTTCCTCCTGCTGAGACCTGGTTAATGAATATCTCTAAATAACTGGCCTTGCCGAACTCTAGCTTCAGACAACTCAGATTCCTCCTTCCTCTTTCCCCTGCTTGTCAATCTGCCCCTCCTGCCTCCTTCCATCCTTCCTCCCCAATTATCATTTATGTTAGGTTTCCACATATCCAACAAGAGAAAGATGCTCTCCTCTTAGCTCTGGCTGGCTGGCATTTGAAATATACTTGCTATTGTCCAGATTTTTCCTTAGGAATTTAAAAAGGAATTCACAATAATCATCTTCTTATGGTTATCCATTTTCACATCAAAGACTTTATCAAAGAATAAGTCAACAGAGTGATGACCAGAGATAGCTAGAATAGTCTTCGATTGCATTAGGAGAGGTGTCTAGCTTCCAGGAATAGAGTTGATAATCTCATTGTACTCTGCTATCCTCAGACATCCTCTAGAATATTGTGTCCAGATCTGAATAGTCTGGTTTGAGAAGGATACTAGTAAGCTGGAGAGAGGCCCAGGAGGACAACCAGAATAGTAGAAGTCTTGAGTCTATGTTATGCAAGAATTTTTTGAAAGAACCAGAAATGGAAATGAGGGTATGGGGAATAGTTGTGTGTAAGTATTAGACAGCTTGTCATGTGGAGGAGAGATTAGGTTTGTGGTTTGGGGACATAGAAGGTAGAACCAAAGACAATAGCTAGAATATTCAAAGGATTCAATTTAGACTTGCTGTCAAGGAAAACTCCGTGTCCTGTCCAAAAGTGGAGTGGGCTGCTTTCAGGAAGTGGTGGTTTCCCCTTCAAGCAGTGATGGGATGAACACTCCTCACATATTTCATAATAAGGATTCCTTTTACCATTCAGACATTAGACTTAATCCTCCTGAGGTCCCCTTCAATTCTCAAATTCTGTGATCTAATATGTTGTTTTTAAATGGCATTCTAATTTTTGAACTTTTTTTTCCCAAAAACACCTTAAATTTGTCCTCTCCCATCCTCTGTTTCTACTTTCTCTATCCTTCTAACAATATGAGTATAATTATGAAATAATTCAGCACTTTCTTACTGGTTACAGTTCATGTTATTCCCCACCATACACTCTAAATTTAACTCAAATTAGACTGCTCTTTGGTCCCTGAACAAACTGAACTTTATACTTTTCCTACCCCCCAGAACATGGCTTAATACTATTTCCCAAGCTTAGAATATCCTTCTCCTCCCTCTTAACCTATTGAATTATAAAATAAAGCTGAAATGTCAACCAGGTAATACAGTGGTTAGAGCACTGGGTCTGGAATCCAGCCTCACTTTGGCAAGTCATAAATTCCATTTGCCTCAGTTTCTTCATCTGAAAAACAAAGGCGAAAAACAACACCCACCTCACAGGGTTATGGTGAGGATTAAATATGTGTAAAGGACTCTTTATTCCTCTACCCACTAAGCTTTTCCTGATTTCTCCTATAAATAACTACCATCCTCAGATTTCACAAAGCACTTTGAGAGAGGGATGGTAGTCTGGTCTCAGAGTCAGGAAGGCTTGGGTTCAAATCATGTCTCTGAAAGATAATGACTGGGTGATCCAGGGTAAATTGCTTATCTTTTTCACAATCTTGGGTAAGACTCTTTTTTTTAGTTTGTTTGTTTTGTTTTGTTTTGTTTTGTTTTTTTATTTATTTTTTAAATGTTTTTTTATTCTCATTTCGTACAAATGTTTTTTTTACATTAATAAAATATACTTGTTTACAAGTAAACAAAATGCCCCTCCCCCCATGAATATAGATAGACTTGCTTGGATGAAAAGGTAAAGGGGAAAGAAAAAAATTAAAATTAAAAAAATAATAGTAATAATTGTAGGTATGGCCAGGTGGCGCAATGGACGAAGCACCAGCCCTGGAGCCACAAGCACCTGAGTCCATATCCAGCCTCATAAACCCAATAATCACCCAGCCATGTGACATGCAAGCCACCTGATACCCACTGCCCTGCAAAAACCAAAAAGAAAAAAAACCCCAAAATAAAATAAAATAGTAATAATAGTAGGGGTGGCTGGGTGGCAGACAGAGCATTGGCCCTTGAACCAGGAGCACCTGGGTCCAAATCCGGCCTCAGACACCCAAAGATCATTCTGCTATGTGGCTCCAGGCAGCCCACCCAGCCCCACTGGCCCTGCACCCTCCCCCAAATAATACTAACAAAAAATGTGCTTCAGTCTTTGTTCCAACACCATCAACTCTGTCGTGAGTGGATCACATTCTTTATGATAAGTCCATCACAAAAGTTACTTCCATATTTTTCCAATGTTGCCATTGCTGATCGCAACTCCCTCCTTTCTTATTTCTCCACTACCATGTACTATATTTTCTCTTTCCTTTCACTCTGACTCTGCTGTAGGGTTGATGAGTGGCACAGCAGACAGATCCCTGGTCCTGGGGCCAAGAAGCCCTGAGCCCCCATACCACCCCTTGGGCCCAGAATCCACCTGGCCGTATGGTCCTGGGCAGGCCATCCAATCCCAGCCCCTTGCAAGAAGTAAAAAAGAAAATGTGTTATATCTGACCACTGTCCCCCCATGGTCCATCCTCTCCTCCTTTATTCACATCCCCACCCCTTCCCCCTGCTCCCCCCTCCTTCTTACTCCAGATGTCTATACCCCATTGAGTATATTTGCTGTTTCCTCTCCTAGCCATCTCTGATGAGAGCAAAGTTTCCCTCATTGCCCCTTGCCTCCCCCCCACTTCCATATCATTGCAATAGCTCATTGTAATAAAAAAAATCTTATTATGTGAAATATCTTCGACTATTCCCCCTCTCCTTTTTCTTTCTCCCTTTCCATTTCCCTTTTTTTCCTATTGACTCCATTTTTACACCATATTTTATCTTCAAATTCAGCTTTCTCCTGTGCTTCAACTATAAAAGCTCCCTCTACCTGCTCTATTAACTGAGATGGTTCATATGAATATTATCAGTATCATTTTTTCTATCCATGCAGTTCATCCTCACTAAGTCCTTCATATTTCCCCCCTCTCCTCCAATCTCCATGCTTCACCTGAGTCCTGTATCTGAAGATCAAACCTTCTGTTCAGCTCTGGCCATTCCAAAAGGAACCTTTGAAATTCCCCTGGTTCATTGAAAGTCCATCTTTTTCCCTGAAAGAGGACATTCAGCCTTGCTGGGTAGTTCATTCTTGGCTGCATTCTAAGCTCTTTTGCCTTCTGATATATTGTATTCCAAGCCCTACAAGCTTCCAATGTAGTTGCTGCTAAGTCCTGTGTGATCTGGACTGCAGCTCCATGATATTTGAACTGTGTCCTTCTGTCTGCTTGTAATATTTTCTCTTTGACTTGGGAGTTCTGGAACTTGGCTATAATATTCCTAGGGGTTGGTTTTTTGGCATCTCTTTCTCAGGGGGGATCGGTGGATTCTCTCCATTTCTATTTTGCCCTCTGCTTCTAGAACATCAGGGCAATTTTCCTGTAGTAATTCTTTGAAAATGATGTCAAGGCTCTTTTCCTGATCATGACTTTCAGGTATTCCAATAATTTTCAAATTATCTTTCCTAAGTCTGTTTTCCATATCAGTTGTTTTTTTCAATGAGATATTTCACATTTTCTTCTAATTTTTCATTTTTTTGGTTTTGAAGCATTGATTCCTGATTTCTGGTAAATTCATCAATCTCCCTGTATTCTATTCTTTGTCTGAAGGATTTATTCTCCTCAGAGAGTTTTCTTATCTCTTTTCCCATCTGGCCAATTTTGCTTTTTAAAGCATTCTTCTCCTCAATAACTTTTTGAACTGTTTTATCCATTTGACCTAAGCTGTTTTTTAGCATGCTATTTTCTTCAGCATTTTTTTGGATTTCCTTGACTAAGCTGATGACTTCATTTTCATGTTTTTTCCTGCATCTCTCTCCTTTCTTTTCCCAGTTTTTCTTCCAACTCCCTCATTTGATTTTCAGAGTCTTTTCTGAGCTCTGTCATAGCCTGAGCCCAATTTCTGTTTTTCTTGGAGTCTTTAGATGCAGGAGTTTGTGCTTCCTCATCTTCAGACTGAGTATTTTGATCCTTCTTGGGCTCATCTGCAAAATATTTCTCAATGGTCTTCCTCTTGTTTCTTTGCTTGTTCATTTTCCCAGCCTAAGCCTGGTTTTTGGGGGTGCTTCCTGAGCTTTTGGGATACTCCCACAAGGGTTTCAGTGTGTGAGGTTCTGTCCTCCCTCCTGGTCTGTGAATGAACATAAGCGTCCCCCTCTGCCACAGGGCCGAGGTGGGGGGGCCCTATTGTTCTATGGGGGGGCCTAGACTGGGATCAGGATCTGAATGTGGTCAGAGCCCCAGAGTCCTGTTCCAGAGCAGGTAAGACTCTTAAGACTCAGAGCATGTGCTAATCAACAGTGGTAGGGACAGTTTCCTCAATAAGAGTTCCTTGCACTAATGAAATCACAGGTCTTTCCTTTCTCCCCTCACAAAACCCCACCTCAACATATTTTAGTACTGCTAGACTGTAAGCTTCATGAGGGTAGGGACTTCATCTTGGCTAAACTTTGCCTCCCTCAATGCCAATGGAGGGCTCTGCACATAAAAGGTATTCAATAAATATTTGGTGGTAGTAATTAATAGAAGCATCTCTAGGGATCTTCTTTCCTTGCCTTCTTGTCCTCTGTTCTATCTTCTTCCTTGTCCTCTTCTTCCATCCTTCTTTCTTCCTCTTCCTCTTTCCCTTATTTTTCCTTTTTCTTCTTCATAAAAGAAGGAACTTCCTCTTCCATTCTTAAAGACTGAAGTCTAGGATTCAACTGTACCCTACCATATCTTCAAGGGACTTTATTTCAAAGCTGCTGCCCCTCTGGCCTTTTTCTATTGCTCAGTTGGTTAAAACTTATATTAAGTTCCTGCTATTTGTCAGGCAATAGGGATATAAAGACAAAAGCAAAAATATTCTCTGCCTTCAAGGACTTTAGATTCTATTACAGAAGACAATATGAAAATATATAAATATTCAAAATAAATACAATATAATTTGAGGGAGGAAAAGACAGCAGCTATGGGGGATGGCAGTGGGAATCAGGAAAGGCTTCATGTTGAATCAGGGATTTGAACTGAGTTTTGAAGAAAATAAGAGATTCTAAGAAATAGAAGTGAGGAGTGAACTTGATGCAGAAATGGAAGAGTCAGTGCAAAAATGTATAGATAAATAAACATGGTACAGGTGAGGAGCATTATCAAGAAGGTTCATTTGACTGGGTCACAGAGTAAGTGAAAGAACACATGTATATAATATAAATTATAATATGTAAGGATATAAATAATCATATAAATAATATAATATAATGTGAAGTATACACATTCTTATTATAATGATAAATTCTTGTTTTAACAATATGTAATATAATCTATAATAAGGTTAAAAGATAACTGGTGTCAGTTATAAAGAACTTTAAGTGCCAAAGTTAGAAGTTTAGAGGCAATAGGAAGCCACCAAAGTTTACTGAGTAGAGAAGTCACATGGCCAGACCTATGCTAAAGGAAAATGATTTAGGCAATTATGAATTAAGATTGGAGAAGGAAGACACTTGAGGCTAAAATACCAATTAGGGGACTATTACAATATTGGAAGCAAAAAGGGATGAGAGCCTGAATCAAGTGGTGGACTTGTGTTCTATTAAGTTTCCTCACAGACACAGCTGTGGTCCCTATACAACGAAGGGAGCTGCTTTTGCTTTCTACCAGTGGTTTCACAGTTCACTCACAGATATGACAGTGAACAAATTAAGTTCCAGCCCGGATGTCCCAGTTTATACCTAAGAAAGGGGATCACAAAAAGATCCCCAACTGGGTCAAGTAGACCTTGACCCAAGTAGAAGCCTAGTAGGAAACAGGAAAAAGATCACACTGGCAGCAAGCAGGTAGTAATGCATCAATCACTCTTTAACAAGGAACAGAGTACAGAGGCAGACAATGGGAAATGGGATGGGAGAAGGATGCAAACAGGGGAGTAGGGAGGGAAAAGGGCAAATGAGGATAGAGATATATTCTCATTTAGCACATAGTCTCTAGATGTGTCCTTAATCTGGGAGACAGTTTTTGGCACGTGGCTTTCATATTCCTCTCTTAGAAAATACAAATTCTAGCAACCTATTAGATGTGTGAGTTGGAAGAGATTAGAGGAATTGAGGATTACAATAAGGTTGCAAACACTGACTTAAAAGTTAGTGGTATTCTCAACTTCAACAGAGAAGTTGAGTGTCTTTGCAGCTGTGAAGTAGGGTGACATATTGACTTATGCTTCGGTCATGTTGAGTTTGAGATGCCTTCAGGATACCCAGTCTGAAACAGATGATAGGTACTTGGTAATGTGGGACCTGGTTCTCAGGAAGGAAATTGGGCTAGAGTTATATGCACAGAGATGATAATTAAACCCATAGGAGTTGCTGAGGTTACCAAGTAGTCATCAATTGAGAGATAAAATAGCTTCAGACAGAGCCTTGGGGTACAGTTAAAGAATGGGATATGGATGATGATTCAGCAAAAGACTTAGAAAGAGCAATCAGGCTAGTATGAAGAGAACCAAGAGAGTAGTGTCAGAAAAGGAGGAAAGGGTAGCCAATAAGGTCAAAACTGCAGAGAAGTTATTTATGATGAGGATTTAGAAAGCTTAGTTCTTCAGTGAAAAGATTTACTTTTGACTTAAATGAATTTCAAATTTCTAACTCTAAAAGAGTGGCTACCCTTTACTTGGAGCAACATCCTAGAGTCCTAGGTTCTCAGTTACTGGATCCTAATCCTAAAGGAAAACAGTTTCCATTAAATATCTCTGCTATACCTTTCTAATTAGCCATTTCCACTTCTTTTTCTTCCTCTATTGTCTTGGAACTACAGAACCTTTCACCTATGGGCTTTGAAGCTCCTATCAGCATCTTTTATTTCCTTTCCATTCATTAGAATGCTTCCCTTGTCTCAGGTCTCCTTCATAGCATTTTTGTTTTTTAACTTCCCAATAGCCTTCATTGAAGCCCTCTAAAAGAGGGTTGTTAACTTGTAGTCCATAATTGTGGCTGAGGGATCATACATCTTTATTTCAATATAATTAGTTTCCTTTATAATTAGAAAAAACATTTTCTTTGAAGGGAGTCCATAGGCTTCACCAGATTGACAGAGGGGTCCATGACATAAGAAAAGGTTAAAAACTGGGGCAGCTAGGTGGTGCAGTGAATAGAGCACTGGCCCTGAGTTCAAATGTGAGCTCAGACACATAATAATTACCTAGCTATGTGACCCTGGGCAAGTCACTTAACCCCATTGCCTTAAAGAAACAAAAATTAAAAAAAAAGAAAAGGTTAAAAAAAAAACCCATGTTCTTAAAGTTGATCATCTTACTGTTTATCTGACTTCACACTTCTTTCTCTAGGATTGCTTTAGTCCTTCATGATTCTGCTCCCACCATTTGATAGGTTGCTGCAAATGGGAAGTCCTTTGCAATCTTAGTCATTAGCCCTCATATGCATCTAAATGCTGCCAAACCTGCTGTGTACCTTGGATAATACTACAGCATCAACTGAGCAGTTGCTTTCTCATTATCTGTTTTTCTGATGGTGGAAAGAAGCAGAGTTTGTTCAGAGAATATTTCTGCAAGGAAGAAGCTACAACTTCCTTGCCTTGGCCAACTGCTGGGAAAAGCATTTTTATTTTGGTAAATTAGGTAATTTTTGGTATATTTTTTTGGGTATGCATTGTCCAAAGTAACAGAGGCAGGTTTTTAAGTCATAATTTACATGTTGATGTTACAGTGCTATTGATCTGGGGATGCTAAAACTTCTCTGCATGTGGGGAACATTTGCTTAGTATTGTCTAAATGAACTGCAGCTGAAATTGGTGAACCTTAGCCAGATATCTAGTTAACAGGTACCGCTTTCTGCTAGAATAACTTTCTTAAACTTTGTAGTGAGTCATCTGGAATGAAAGAAACACTGACTGGACTTAGGAAAATATACAACACTCTCAACAACCAGAAGGTAAGAAATTTTTGAGAAGATAGAGCTGGGGGAAAAACCATTCCCTGAAGAAATGAACACTGATAAGGGACTGTTGGAATAATTTTGTCCAAGGATATCACACAAACTCATACAAGACTTTTAGGGATCCTGAGTTTGGGAGGCCATCTTTTTCCTAGTGAGATTCTGCAAAATAACTGAAATATTTGAATAAATAAGAGAATTAAGGTAAAGAAGAAGGGTGACTCAATGTCTTTCCTCACAGAAGCAATTTTTTGCATCTTTGCTTTCAGATTTTCTCCAGTACAAAGACAGGATCTACTAGATGGTGGAGATACAAAGATTAAGAAACAATCCCAGTCTTCAAAGAGTTTACCATCTGCTAGAGGAGCTGAACACAGCAGGTTGATAGAAAAGTAAATATAAGCTCATTTGAGGAGAGAGTGGGCTCTAAGAACTGGGGAGCTTTGACAGAAGATCTAGTAGAGAAGTGTGCTGTAATTAAAGGTCTTTGGCATTCAGTTGTTTTTCAATTATGTTCAACTCTTCATGACTCACTTGGAATTTGCTTGGCAAAGATGTTGGAGTGATTTGTCATTTCTTTCTCTAGCTCATTTTACAGAAGAGAAAACTGAGGTAAATAAGGTTAAATGCCTGACCCAGGATCATATAGCTTAGTAAAGTGTCTGAGATCAGATTTGAACTCATGAAGATGAATTTTCCTGACTCCAGGTTGACACTCTGTTCAATTTGCTACCTAGTTGCTGTCTAGGAGACCTAAATTCATATCTTGGATCAATTATTGACTAGCTCTGTGACATTGGGCAGGGGATTTTATCTCCTGGGTCTGTTTTCTTTTCCATAATAATAATAGTTCATATGTTTAGGGTACTTTACTTATTTTATCTTATTTTATTTAGTGAATTAGGCAGCCCAAATTACCAAATTATCAGAAAAGGGAGGCTAAGTACTATGCTCAAAGTCACATTGCTGCTTCTTGACCCTCCCCTCTCCCCAAAAGAACCCAGTGCTGGCAGTGGCATATCTACCAATTGCCCAATGACTCTAATCACCATTCTCTCTCACTTTCCTGGTCAACACTTCCCATTGATAGATTTTCTACTCTAAGAAACCTGAAGGCAGGGGAAATCTTGTATTTGTAGCCCCAGTCATTAATGTAGTTTCTAGGAACATATTAATGCCTAAATAATGTTTTTTTATTCATTAAGTGGAAGAGATACAACTTCAATACAGTCAAATCTGATGCTTTTCCTACTTTATAACCAGATATTCCCTGCCCCCCCCATCAACTTCCTTGGTTCAGTTTCTTGGCTTCATTCACTCTTATGTGTCACTAGCTCAAAATCAATTTAGAACATCTTAGAGCCACCAGATTTGAACCCTGACCCAAGATGTGGTCTCCTCTGCTGCATACAACTTGATCTATTTTTCACCTAGCACTGTTTTCTACAAACCCAAGGAGATTAATTATTAGAAATGGATGAACATTGACCAAGAGGGCATCATGTTCCAGATTACACAAGGCTACATTTGATCAGCAATCTATGCAAGATGGCTTTCTCATTGTATACAGTGCTTTCCTGTCCTGATATCCCTTTCTCCTCACCTACCTGCCCAAGCTAGAAATGATTTTTTTCTCTTAGAAATCACATTATTCTTTATAATTTTCTTATGCTCTGCTAGTCTGTTTCTTTAAAAAAAAGCTATCAAAATTTGTTCAAGGGCTTAGCTATACTGAATACTTTACAAAGGGAAAAAGTCTGTATGTGTATGCATATATATGTGTATATATATATATATATGTATGTATATATTCCTAGACTTCCTATCTTTGTTTCTTCCCTAATCTGTTTCTATCCATTTAGCTTATCTCTTCTTCTACCTACCCTTCTATTTTACATAATATTGTAGTTATTTGTATCTACATCTTATCTTCTAAATTAGAAACTTCTCTGGGGCTGGAACTATGTCTCCTGCATCTATATATCTTCTTCCTCATTCCATCCTATATACAATACCTTACAATTATTATTTTTTATCAGACTTGTGATTTCATTAATACAAGGAACTTTCACAAACTAAGCAGATGGTGCATTTTCTTCAACCAATAGACCCTGAGAACTGTCTAGGGGTCCTGAGAGACAATTTATGTTTGAGGCAGAATTTGAACCCAGGTCTTTCTGACTCTGAGATCCATTGTTTCTTCATTATGTCATTATATCTACAAGCTTTATTTGCTGAATGAAGAACTGAATATTTCAACTATCTTAGAGAACTTTTTTCCTCAGTGAGACTTTCTTCTATCTCTCCCATAGCACTTTAGCATTGTGCTGGGAATTGATAATTAAGTGTTAACTAATTTATTGGAAAATGATCCAGGTGCCCCCAAAGTAATTTGTCATAACTATGAACATCCTCAGGGTTAATCAGGCTCCAAAGGAAAGTAAAATGCAGGTGAAGAAGGAAGAGAAGAAAAAGGTAGGTTGTGATTTGTGGGAATTTGTGGAGAGCAAAGAGGAGGGATAGAGCCTAAATTTAAAGAAATATTTTGTGGCACAAATTTGGATAAGAAAGTGAGTAAAGAGATCCTTAAAAATATAGCCAGAAATCAAGGGATCAGGACCATTGAATTCATTCCTTAGTTTCTATTGCTCTTCTCTATTTTATTTTCTTATTTTTAATTTAACTCTTTAACAATTCTTTCCCAAAAGGATAATATAAAGTAAAGATAGGGGTGTACTGTCTTTCCAAAGATATTTATATCTATTTATATAAAGATTGATACAGTAACATTTACACATATATGGAAATATGTGTGTGAGAGAGGGATTTCTGAAAGCTCTCAGCATAATTCTTCCATTTTGATTTGAAGCTTTTAGAGGCAGAACCAGCTGGGCAGCTGATAGAGGATCATAGATCTAGAATTGGAAGGATCATCTATTTCATCACTTTATAGATGAGGAAACTGAGGTAAGACCTATTTTGAATGATCTATTATCACACAGGTAATAAGTGACAAATTCAAATTTAGGTCCTGAGATTCAAAATTCAAGCCTAGGAGTTCATCACTCTTGGGATTTTTTTTTTGTTTGGGTTTTCTTTTTTGTTTTTTAAACACATTATCTCTTTTGGAGTACTTGTGGACTCATTGTCGGACAGTGTCACAAGCAGTCTCACAAACTGAGATTATTTAAATGTTATAGAAATGCAAAGTGTTTTGAGCGCTCCTTAGTAGGTACTTTTGCTATTCTAGGGCAAGGGGGGGAGGATTGTGTGAGATTTTAAGAGTGTTTCATTTCTAAATTATTTTAAGCTTTGGGGATTGTATTTGTGACATGAAAAGTAGGCAGACAAGTCCCAATTTACTCAATAGAGTAGAAAGGATACTGATCTTGGAGCCAGAAGCTTGTTTTAAGCCCTGAATTTGATCATTACTACCTTGGGTTGAAACAAACTTCCCTTGAACTGAACCTCAGTTTCTTCCTCTATAAAATGAGATAGTTGACTCTGAAGATTATTCCCAGCTCTAATGTGTTGCTATTCAGTCATTTCAGTCATAACAAACTCTCCATGAGCCCATTTGGGTTGGTTTATTTTTTTTGGGGGGGGGCAAAGATGCTAGAGTGGTTTGCCATTTCTTTCTCCAGCTCGTTTTACAGATTGAAGAAACTAAGGCAAATAGAGCTAGGTGACTTGCTCAGGCTCACACAGCTAATAATTGACTGAGGCCAGATAGGAACTCTGGAAGAAGAGTTTCTCTGATTACAACCCAGGTCTCTATCTGCTGTACCACCTATGAACAGACTGTATTAGTGAAGGAAACAGAGATCAGACACAAATCTTGTGTTTCACAAATCAAGCACTGGCCCTGGTTATCATCTCCTCATCTCCAGAACTGTAATCATTTGCATGACCAGTTCTCTGCCTCCCAGGTTTATTATCATCCTATATTCCCTTTAAATGCTAATTTTGAAGTTATTTCCCCTGTCTGTCCAGTCTGGTTCTTCATTTAATTTCATAGGCCTGTCATGGTAGTGTGCTTTTTAAGGCAGAGTTAGGATGGAACCAAGTCTTTAAGGAGCCTTGCAGGGTAATACTGAGGCAACCAGGATGAAGATTCTTCCCTGGTTCACTGAGCTATCAGAGTCCTCAAAACTGGTGGCCAATTTTCCATTATTTCCTAGACACCCCCAAAAAGTTATGAAACAAATACTCATTTGGCACTAGAATCCAAGAGAGATGCTGCTCTGTGGCACCATAGAGTAGTTGGCATTTTCTCAGTAGTTTTTACCTGTCCTTGTTTGTCCTTGTTTGTTCATTGGCCCTGATTTAACCTTATTGCTATTTTAAAACAATTAGAAAAATATCCTGGGGTTCCATGACCATGTGTGAACTCAACCACTTCATCCCTTGTCTAATTTGTTCGGGTTTATTCCTTTGCACCACATGCAACCTAAGACAGACTGCAGCATACTTCCTACTTTGCTGTCCATCAGAGGACTCTGTATGTACAACCTTAAATCCACCTCCTGCCTTTGCTCTTTTCTATTCTATTTTCTTGTTTTTAATTTAACTCTTTCACAACTTTTTTTTCCCAAAAGGAAAGATAGGGATGTGCTGTCTCTCCAAAGATATATCTATATCTTTACATAAGATATAATAACATATGTGCATGTTCTTACATATTTTAAATATGAAATGCATTAACATTTTCTGCTTTACCTTATTAAGTTTTGTTGTTGAGTTTTAGTCATGTCCATCATGAGTGACCCCATTTGGAATTTTCTTGGCAAAGATACTGGTGTGCTCTGCCATTTCTTTCTGCAGCTCATTTTATTGATGAGAAAACTGAAATAAAAAGATTAAATGATTTACCCAGGGTCACACAACTGATAAATATCTAAGGACACTCTATCCACCATACTGCCTAGCTGCCCTTTCTTAAATCTAGTCAATCAAAATACTAAATAAAACCCTGCTCTATGTTGTTATTCATTCATATCAAACTCTAAGTGACCCCATGGACCATAGCAAACTAGGGCCCTTTTATTCTCTACTGTCTATATTTTTTAATTTAAATTTAAATTTAATTTAAATTTTTTTTTCCAATTACATGGAAACATTCATCTTGTGTAAGATTTCAAGTTCGACATTTTCCTCTCTCCCCTTCCCCAAACAATGTGATATAGGTTATATCATGTCACCTCCCTATCTCTAGCAGACTGTCCCAAGTTCATGTTAGTTGTTCCATAAGACTATCCATCTCACCCTCTGTCAGTCCTTTAACGTCTGCCTTCAATTTTCCCCAAAATCTTTCCAATAAGTCCCATTATATCATCAAAATATTTGAGTTTCAACTTCAGTATGTGGTCTTCCAGTGAATAGTTTATAATTTTTTAAAGTATTAACTGATTTGATGTCCTCACTGTCCAAGGTACTCTCAAAAAGCCTTCTCCAGTACTACAACTTGAAAGTGTCAATTTTGCAGTGTTCAGCTTTCCTTATATCTCACTTCTTACAGTCATACATTGCTACTGGAAAAATCATGGCTTTGACTATATGAACTTTTGTCAGCAAGGTGATATCTCTGATTTTTAGTATGCTGTCCAGATTTTTCATAGCTTTCCTTTCAAGGAGCAAGTGTTTTTAATTTCTTAGCTGCAGTTATTGTCTGCAATGCTCTTTGAGCCCAATAATATAAAATCTGACACTGCTTCCATTTCTTTTCCTTCTATTAGTCAGGAAATTATGGAATCTGTTGCCATAATCTTAAGGTTTTGTTTGTGTTTTATCTGAGAATGCTGATATTTCTCCTGGAAATCTTGATTTCAATTTTTAATTCAATCCAGCTTGTCATTCTCCTGATGTACTCTGCATACAAGTTAAGTAAATAAGGGGACAATATGTAGACTTAACATACTCCTTTTCCAATCTCAAACCAATCAGTTGTTCTGTGTTTGATTCTGACTATTGTTTTCTGACAAGTTCCTCAGGGGACAGGTAAATACTCACATTTCTTTGAGGATTTGTCACATTTGATTGTGATCCACTCAGTCATAAACTTTCAGGTAGTCAATAAAGCAGAAACAGAATTTTGCTTTTTTTTTTCTGGAACTCCCTTACTTTCTCCATAATCCAGTAAATATTAACAATTTGGTCTCTAGTTCCTCTGCCCCTTCAAAAACCAACATATTCATCTGATAATTCTAGATTTATGCATTGTTGAAACCTAGTTTGCAAAATCTTAAGCCTAATCTTGCTGGCATATGAAATGAGTCCAATTATTGGGCAATTTGACCATTCCTTTGTATTGCCCTTTTTAAAGGCTGGAACATAACTGATTAGAATATAAAACTAATCTTTTCTGATCCAGTGGCCACTGTTTTTTTTTCAAATTTTCTGAAATATTGACTATAACATTTTACTTCATGATTTTGGAATGTTTGCTGTAACCATCAGCAAATCACTTAACTTGACTAACTCAGTTTACTTATGAGTCAATTAGGATTAATACTACTCTCACAGAGATGCTGTGAGAAAAAAAACACTATGAAGATTTAAGTGATATATAAATATTACTTATAATTTATCTCATTCTTTTCATCTTTCTAGATAGTTCAGATAGAAATAGTGCTTGTGATAGCTGAGTGTTTGTGAACTATTGCAGGAATTGATATAATAGATTTTTGTTGAATTAAGAGTATTAGGATAATAAGTATGTCTTTTATAGGTCACTGAAAGCAACTCTAGGATAACCTGTCTGGCAAAGATTTGGTCCTGAACTGACATAAACCCTTCTGTGTCAATGTAAGAATTAGTCATTTCTTAGATATTTCTCTATAGACATATTATTGACTAAGTTAACGTTTCACCCATGGATGGTCTTTTGATTTCACTCTTGCATCTTTACCATGTCATAGGCCCCAACTAGAGCTAACCACTTTTATTTGTATTTGACATATCCAGCAGCTTGGGTCTATTGTCAACTTTTACTATGAAATCAGTTAGTTAGATGAAATGAGATCTATTTCTAGCTTCTTATCTGAAAGGAGACAGACCACCTAGCTCCTACATACCTAGCATAACAAAAACCTCAAACTCACAGAAGGCTAAATAATGACTAAAATGTAGTAAGTGACTTTTACTCCTGAATTGCACACATCAGTCAGAAGCCTGGTGGAACTGGGAGAAGAAACCTTGCCAGAAAAGTCAGTATTGGCACAGGAAAACAAGCTGGCAACTTTTCAGAAAGACTAGAGATGGATCAAAAATAGCGGTAGCTTTCAAGGATCTTTGTCTTAAGGTGGTAAGAGTGGAAGGCTCCACCCCAAAAGTGCCAGGATGATCAAAACCCCACATCTTAGCTCCACTAAGAAGTACATTAATTAGCTTCTCCTTCTTGTGGGATCTTTCACTAACCATGTAAAAATGTAATTTAGATTTGATAAGTATGAAATTTTTAATGTATATCAAAGAAAGAAAGAGACAGAACGCTTCCAGCTTGAATCAGAAATTCAAATAAAAACAATGAATGAAAGGAATATTCAGAAATATCTAACCCTCTAGGCAAGACACCAAGTATAAAGCAATCAAGGAAAACGTCATTGCTGTGTGGGTCATGAGACTAAGTAGTTTCTTGAAATCAAAGCTTTAGGAGAAGACTTTGTTTGATGCAATTAATGCCTACATACTATTAATCTTAAAATACACATTTAGAATTGTAAAATTAGCTATGGCAGATTAGGGAAGTATTCTAATTTTAAAAAAACCCATATAACATCAATAAAACACATGGCCCATCAACCTAAGGCAGCTACAGAAAGAAAAGACTTCCTTGGCAAGGAAGAGGAAGAGGAAGAGGACTAATATTCTTAGATCATTTTATAATCAGGATAGCAAATGGGTGACCTTGGATCAGGTCCGTATCCTGTTACTTCAGGTTCAATGTTGGAATGAAATGAGGTTCCTCACAGCTCAATTACCAGTTAACAAAAAGGGGTGGATATAGCATTGAAAGGACATTTAGGGCAGCTAGGTGGCATAGTGGATAAAGCACCAGCCCTGGAGTCAGGGTTCAAATCCGATCTCAAACATTTAATAATTACCTAGTTGTGTGGCCTTGGGCAAGCCACTTAACCCCATTTGCCTTGCAAAAAACCTAAAAAAAAAAAGAAAGGACATTTAAAAAACTTATGATCAGCTGAGCAAGGTCTAGCAGCTCAGCGTCTTGGGATATCTGCCAAGTCTAAAGGGCCCAACTCTGTGCTTGGACCTTTTCATGATCTTGGGTGACTAGAAATGTCATGGCTAACTTTCTCCTTTATATGCAAATATGTTTAAATTATACTTAATGAGAAAGTGACATTTTATTTTTGCCCATTGTTTTCATTTAAATCCCAAATTCAATCTTGAAACTTTCAATTATTAGATAATGCTTATTGAGTTCATATTGTATTTTTATGCTATTCAGTTTCTTGATGGAGTTATAAAATTTAATGTTCTCTTTGTACATCAAGTGATTAATAATATGTTTTGATCTGATTCTCTATTTGACCTGCAAGCCCTATTCAATTCTACTGAAGAGAGACGATGATGAATTTAAACCTAAGCAGGACCGAAATGGACTCATTAAAGATGTCTGGATCCTTAAATAATATTTTTGTCATTATTGCATTTGTAGTGTATTTTAAATAGGGAAAGGTTTTCTATGTAAATGAAAAATGCTCAACATTCTTACAATACTTGGGCTTATTTTAAATATGTATGAAATATAAAGAAGTCATGAGTATAGAACAAGAGTCCAAAGTTTTGTAATAACCACTAAAGACAGTAGCAGAGGCATTATGGTGCTTTCAGAAGGTTTGTACAACAATTACTAAATCTATAATATTTTATATTTTCAGACTTTTTTGCACAACCTTTTTACTCTTATGAGTACTTGTAGTGTATTATGTTTTGTTTTTAGTGAAACAAATCATGAATGCTTTGTATAAAGTATATATATGTGTATATATCACATGTATGTGTGTGTGTATGTGTGTGCACACACACACAACTGACCTCTATGAAGGGTTACTGATACTCTCATCTCTTGACAGCAGAAAAGTGATACCTTCTCTTAAGTAAAGATAGGATCAGGTTTTCATCTGAAAGAAAATCAGAAACATGTTTTGCTATTAATTCATGTGCCACTGGGATTACACATCTTAACTGCCCCGGCTGCTTTACAATATTGAAGAAACTAGTGTGTAAGTTATCCCTCTTGACAAAACCATTGTTTTAATAAAGTAAGTATATGCAAGTTTTCAGTTTCATATTTGAACCATTTTGTATTTTTTATTGGGTTGGGGTTTTATAATCCAATGGGATAACATGTAAAAAAAAAGTTTTGCAAAATTGAAAGCATTATACAAATGCTAGTTATCATTTTCTTATCATTATGTAGCTCAGTGGATAGAATGCCAGAGCTAGAGTCAGGAAGACCTGAGTTCAAATGTGGCCTCAGACACTAACTGACTATGCTATCCTGGGCAAGTTCCTTAATTTGTTTTCCTTAATTTCCTCTTCTATAAACTATGAATAATAATAGTACCTACCTCCTAGGGTTGTTGTTGAGGATCAAGTGAGGCAAGCATTATATAAATGTCAGCTATTATCCTCCTTCTCCATTCTCCATACATCATCCAGATGAACAAAAATTTTCCATATCCTCTTTATTTGAGGGTTCTATCCTGATTATTTTTTGCTTCTTAAGAATCTGCAAGAAAGATTTTGGCTAAATTTAAAAAATAATAATGTTAAAATTATTTTTAAATGTGATTGGGGGAAAAAAGAAAATATTTTTAAAAAATAAAGTTTAGGGGCAACTAGGTGGCGCAGTGGATAGAGCACCAGCCCTGGAGTCAGGAGTACCTGAGTTCAAATCTGGCCTCAGACACTTAATAATTACCTGGTCATGTGGCCTTGGGCAAGCCACTTAACCCCATTGCCTTGCAAAAACTAAAAAAATAAAGTTTAAAAATTAAATAAAAAATAAAGTTTTTGACTGCTATTGAATCATGCATATGAGATGGACTGAAGATCCAAATATGCTCACTATGTGCCAGTTCTAAATGAGCACAAATTCAATTTGGAAAAACAGAGCCATTTTTAAAAGTCTGGCATTTGTTGTATCTTTCATGACTTCAACCTTTTGATTTCAGCTTTCAGAGGAAATCTGGAATTTATAGTCCAGTTTTGTTTTCTGTATTCCTGTCCACATTTGTTTTTTGTTGCCTTTAATTGCACAATCTGGCACTCAAGTTTTCTACTGCCAATTATACATTGACTTAATCTTCTGAGTCCTTTCTTTGGGTCTTCAATAGTTTTTTCAAATCATTCCTTCCATGATGATGCTTTGATGCATGCCTATATTTTCTACTATTCCTTGATGGTTCTACTTTTCTTTCTCTGATTCTTGCTATGGCAATAACCAATATCAGTATTTTTGTTTTCTGGTCCTGAAATGTTTTAATACTTTCTTTCAAACAAATATTATGGTAGAATACATTTGTTCATGATGGTTATAACAAATGTCTGATAAATATTGATATTGGTATAGATATGTGTTTATGTGTTTTGTTTTGGTATAGTTGATCTACTAGGTGGATTTCTACTGTCAAACTCAAAAAAGTACTTTTCCATCTTCCATCTCCCTTCTTAGTTATTAAGACATTTTTGCTTTTATCATCTGTCTTGTGATTATGTAGAATTTCTGGAGCTTGCATTTGTTAAGATTTTCAGCGATCTCAAATTCTTCCAACTTTTCTCTCCAGATTTTAGTAGCTTGATGATTTCAGCTCTAATTCCATCTAATCTAGATTTAAGGGTTTTGTTAATCATTGCTTTACATTGATCTTCATTATATTATTTTTGTGACTTTTAGTTGAAGAGATTGTTGACAAAAAAACAGTAGACAGTCTTTGCATAAGAATTTGTAAGTTCTAATTCCAATTTTATTATGATTGAGTCCTAGCATATATTGAAAGCATTCATATCATTTTACTTGCACTTATGGTTTAGCTTTTATAGTCTGTACCATCTGTGCTGAAGCATTTTCGGCAGATGAGGTATTGGTATTTGTGATTTGTTCTGATGTATTTGCCTTTTTTGGCACCAAAATACAAACAAGTACCACTCATTCTACTATTCTCCATGTTAAGCTGATAATCACCACGGGTTTTGAGTAGGACCAGCCTACAATGTTATGCCAGCCCATCTATTTCTTTGACTCTGAGGAGCAATATATCACACTTAGCATCAGTTAGTAATCTAAACAGTGGATTCCCTAAAACTCTGTTCTTCATGTTTCTGGGATTTCAATCAGGGCTTCATAGCTACTGTGGTAGTTTTAGGACACATTAAGTCCCCACCAAATATTACCTTTTGCTCTTGAGCCACTACTCCCATTCCTGACATGGAATAGACCATTGATTGGTCTGGGGCGGGGGTCATTATTTGTTCAGTGAACCTCACTGAGGATGTGGATCTTGTTTTTTGTTTTCCTATAGAGCTCATCACCAATTGAGTGGGTAGCCATTGCTGCTAACTGGTTAGGAAAGATATCACAGCTGTTAAAGCTATGGTTAGACCATCATTTTGTGTCATGGGCAATGAGAAAAACGACATTATAGTGGGTTTCCCGATATTATGGTGGGATTTGATGTTACTGTTACTGTGGGTTACTATTCTGTGGAATAATGAAAACAATTCTGGATTGGTGTCAGAAGACCTAGGTTCCAGTCTGGATTCTGTTGCCTCCTACCTGTGAGATCTTAGACTAATGGTATAATCTCTTTAGCCTTCAATTCTTCATCTGTAAACAGAGGGGGTTGGAACAGATTACTTCTAAATTCCCTAAGTCTAATGATCTAACCTGGCTCTCTTCCTGTTTTTAGGACACTAAGAAATCAAATCTATCTAGAATGTATTATTTATTTTGTGCCAGAATGTGAGTTAATCAGGCACTGAAGATATAAAGAAAAACAACAAAAACCCCTAAAAATAATTCTTAGATATCACTTTCTTCATGAGGGGTGCTTTGGCCCCAAGTTATACATGAGGAAATGAGTTCACAGAGGTTAAGTGACTTACCCAAAAGCACAGTCAGCGAGTGATAGAATGGCTGCTAAAATCCAGGTCATCTTGTTTCAATGACTATTCAATGACAACCTTCCTTTCTATTATCCCACACCTTTCTTCACTGAGTGCAAGAATTGCTTTAAGAACAAAAACAAAAACAAACAACCCTCTGAGACATCCACTCAATCCTACCTACTAAGTTTTTTATGATGATGATAGGATTGGGGAGAGCTCTTCCATTTCCCCAACAGAAAAAAAATCTGTCTTCTCTCCCCCTTTTCCAACTTTCACTTCTCACATTTCAGATTGTTGCCAAATAATACACTGATGATCTTTTAACTTGGCCTCTGATACAGCAAAAAAATGATTCCTGATGGGGAACCCAAGCCACAGATGGCCAGCAAAAAGAATAAAACCTCTATCTAGCCATCCACTCATCCACCTATCAACTTATCTATCCATCCATCTATAAATCAATCAATTGATTTATTGATTGATAGAGCAGTAGATAGATGCATATATAAATATGTATGATGCATGGAGATGTGTGTGCAAATTATATGTTATGATAATAATTTAATCACATATATGCATATGATGTGCAGATATATTTTTTGTCTATTAATCTCACATCTAATCTATGGTCTTCTCAACCTAGAATATCCCTCTGCAAAAAGATCTTCCCTCTTTTTCCATTGGTGAGTTCTTAAAAGAATCTCCATTTTGTAAAGGAGCCCAGCTAGTCTTCATTCTGCTACCAGCTCTGTTCCTGACTTCAAACTCTAAACCAGGACCCCTAGCTACTACTTCCAACTGTAAATAACTATCAGGAAATTCCTTCACTGCCAGTTATTGTCCCACCATAGACAACTCTCCACCCAAGCTTGTTCCTTGGTCAGCTGAGTTATTCTCTGGTTTGTTGCCCTTTAGTTCTTGTTTATTAGTTTAAGCCATGTCCAAATCTTCATGTGCCCCCAGTTGGAGTTTTCATGGCAGAGATACTCAAGTGATTTACCCTATCCTTCTCAATCTCATTTTACAAATGAGGAAACTGAGGGGCAAAAGGCTTAAGTGAGTTGCCCATAGTCACACAGCTATTAATTGAGACTAGATTTGAATTTGGGAAGATGAGTCTTTCTGACTTTAGGCAAGGCACTCTCTCCTTTGTGTCATTCTTTGTTTTTTAGGTTTTTGTAAGGCAAACGGGGTTAAGTGGCTTGCCCAAGGTCACACAGCTAGGTAATTATTAAGTGTCTGAGACCAGATTTGAAGCCAGGTACTCCTGACTCCAGGGCCAGTTTTTTATCCCACCTAACCACCCCCTCCTTTGTGTCATCTTGATGTCCTAAACACACCCTAGCACCTTAGCAATAGTACTATTCTGTGTACTTCCATTAATTAGTTTCCTTCTTTCTAGTAATTCAGTGTCTGACCATTTTTTCCTGATGAGTACTGGGGGTATTGATGGTTTTTCTAGTACTACACTTTGGTATAGTATTATGCAAGAAAATGGAATTTTCTCAAGGTATTATCTGGTATTAGTAAGGAAAGTATATTAAAGTCCTTACTTTTCTCCCAGGTGTTCTATGTAAAGAAGTAAAAACATAAGTAAGTGATAATCTTAGAGCAGAGAAATTCAGATTAGAAGGGAATGGATGGGGGACTGCTCAAAAGACTTTTTGATTACTAGAGAGCAGTCCAATTGTAGGTATAGTCATGCTGGAAATGGGGTAGCCGGGTCTTCTAATTACACAGGGAGGACTTTGGCAAAATCATAGAAATGGTGGCATGGGTCATTTACAGTGATGAGAGTATGTCTATTCATTCCTGTTTAATTATGATTCTGCTTGAGAGTTATTGTCAGGTAAAAACAAACCTGACCTGATCTGATATTTGATTTTGTTAATGGTTGCTAATTCCTAATTTGACTCAGCATAGTTAGGTGGGATAGTGGGATAGTGTGCTGGGCCTGGAGTCAGGAAGACAGCTTTGTGAATTCAAATATGACCTCAGATACTTAACCTGACCCTAGACAAATCACATAACCCTTTTTGCTTATCTGTAAAATGAGCTGGAGAAAGTATTGGCAACCCACTCCAGTATTTTTGCCAAGAAAACCCCAAATGGGGTCATGAAGAGTCAGATATGACTGAAAAATGACTGAACAAATTTGACCTGCTCAGGTTATCTCTTGGTTCCTTGTAAGAGATTAAATGTAAAACAATAGGGCTCTGGGCTGAATTGAGAAGGCACTTAATAAGCATTTCTGTCCTAGAAGTATACATGTAGTTATTTGTCCCTAAAAAGTAAGTAAATAAGAGAAAGTTGAATCATCAGCATTGCAAAATATATCCCTTCAACTTGAAGCAATGAAACAGGGTATAGGTATAACACCTGTATGTTATATACTTAATTTGGGGGGTGACTTTTCGATCCCCACTCCCACTTGCATCCTTCTCTCTTTTCTGCTATAATGAATTCACTCAGAACATTGCCATCTAATGAAATTACTTTTCTATTCTCATTGCTCCAGCTAAGTTCATTAGTTAGAGCCCTTTCTGAAATTCCATCTCTTAAACATCGGCATCAATTTCCTCTCATGGCTCCTGCCCCTTGCCTGGGCTTCTGGCAGTCTCACTACTCACTGCTCAGGCAGGTAAGGTAGTCCCAATCAGCAACAGATCAGACTTGACTTTCTTGATGAACTTTCTGTTGACAGCTCTGTTCTGTCTAATCCTACCTATCAATCCCTTCCCAGGATAGTATGCAAATGTTTTAAACTCTCTTTTCACATTCTCATTCTCTATGTTTTACCCAATATAGTTTAACAGGTTTCCTCCTCCTTAAGTTACTCTCCCATTCAAATGTTTCTAATTTACATTGCAATCCAAATGACTTTTGCTCCACTTAGCTGCTATCTATGTCTTGGTTTACTTTGGATGCAGTTCTCAAGCTCCTAGTTCTCATATGCTCCTTCCCAACCTGCCCCATCATCTCTTTTCTTAACATTTATTTTCCCCATCACTATAGTCAAATTTAGATGAAATGCTTTCAGATGGCCTTGGCTGACAGACTGTGCTTTCTAAAGATCAGCTTATATAAGTATAGAAAGGTAAAAGGAAATTCTCACCTGCTGTAAAATGACTGAATGGAATTTTTAACCTATGTCAGGAAACTGGAAAGTAGATAAATGTGAGATAGAGAAGGAAAGGACAAAGGCTAACCAAATAATTAAAGCTATATAATATGTATGAAGTTCTTTCTACAATGCAGGAAGGGTACCTTGACCATCTTCTTCAATCTTAATAACATGGTATTTTGAATGCACAGATTTATTGTTGTTTTGTCAATTAGTTGTGACTGACTCTTCAGGACCCCAATTGGTTTTTTTCTTTTTTTAAAATTTTTCCAATTACATGTTATGAAAGTTTTTCAACATTTATCCATTTGCATATTTATGTTACAAATTTTTCTACCACCCTCCCCTCAATGGTGAACAGTTTGCTAACATTGTTCATGTACATTAGGGTTTAACATGTTTAACTATTAGTCATTTTATATATGAAGAATTAGAACTAAGGAAAAAGAAAGGAAGGAAAAGCATGAGTAGTTTTTGATAAGTGAACAGAATATCCATTCATATTCTGTGTTTGTTGTCGTTGTTTTCCTTCAGATGTGCATGTCATTGTCCATAACAGGTCTCCCAGGATAATCCTAGATCTCTGAACTGTTGAGAGGAGCCGAATCCATTCATAGTTGATCAACTTGCAGTGTTGTTGTTAATGTGTATAATGATCCCTTTACTCAACATCAGTTCATGTAATTTTTTCGATGCTTCTCCAAAGTCCAACCATTCATGGCTTCTTATAGAGCAATAGTATTCCATAACATTTATATACCAAAAATTGTTCAGTCATTCCCCAATTGAGGGGCATCCCCTCAATTTCCAATTCTTTGCCAATACAAAAAGAGCTGCTATAAATATTTTTGAATATGTAGGATTTTCCCCATTTTTATGATTTATTTTAGATATAGGCCTAATATTGGAATTGCTGGATCAAAGGGTATGATCAGTTTTATGGCTTTTTTGAGTATAGTTCCAGATTACTCTCCAGGATGGTTGAATTACTTCACAACTCCACCAATAATGCATCAAAGTCCAATTGGGATTTTCTTGTCAAAGAATCTAAAGTGGTTTGCCATTTCCTTTTATAGCTCATTTTTACAAATGAAGAAACTGAGGCAAACAAGGTTAAGTGACTTGCCTAGGATCACACAGTCATTAAGTTAAGCTGAATTTGAATTTGGGTTCTCCTAATTCCAGGGCTGGCACTCAATCCACAGAATCACTAGCTGTCTGAGTAAAAGAACAACTAATAATGTTAAGAGGAAGAAGAAAAATCTTGGTGACAACCCACAGAAAAATGCTGAAAGAGCTTTCTGTTGACCTTTTTGTAAACAACAGAGAGATTTGAGGTCTTCCTGGAGCCTGTACAGAAGGGAAAGGCTGCCAAGAACTGTTAAATCTAATGATCAATACCTGCTTTCAGGGATTCATACTGGGACAAAATGATAATCCAGAAAGCATTCTAAGGAATATAATGGGAAGCCCTGAACACTTTGGAGGCATAAATAGTGTTTTTAATATTGCCTATCAAAGATAAATTCAAAATAGAAAGGTCTCTAGGTATTAAATAGCTGGTTAAGATAGTGTTAAAGAACAGAATTTGAATTTATGAACCATAAGATAAATTATTTGTAATGATGGATTCTTGGTAAGGACTGGTGATGATGATGATGATGATGATGATGATAATAATAATAACAATAACAACAACAATAAATGTCCTGGAGTCTTATAAATGATGAGGAGGTTTTAAACAGAAGTTTCCTTTACTCCTTTGAACTCACCATGATGAGTAAGACGTGACTGACTAAACAACAAATGTCCATATGCATATACTTAGACAGCTAGGTAATGCAGTGAATAGAGTACTAAGCCTGTAGTAGGGAAGATTAGAGTTCAGATACAGCTTCAGAAATTAGGTTTACAACCTTAAATAAAATTACTTAAATCTTGCTTGTCTTAGTTTCCTCATAGGTCAAATGAGTTGGAGAAGGAAATGGCAAGCCATTGTAGTATCTTTGCCAAGAAAACACCCAAATGGGGTCATGAAGAATCATATAAAACTAATACAACTAAATATATATATATATATGTGTGTGTGTGTGTGTGTGTGTGTGTGTGTGTGTGTGTGTGTGTGTGTGTGTACACATTCATGCTGATGAACAAATATAATAAGCTGCTTCCCTAAGAATTATAGACTTACAATAATAGGGAAGTCCATAGTTTTCATTGTGGGGGTTGAAAGGAAGCACCTTGGAGTTTGGAACTGGAAGGGCCCTTAGTAATTACTGAGCTGAATCCCCTAATTTTACTATTAAAGGTGATTGTGGATGCCGATCACTCAGTACTTCATCCCTTACTGTCATACCTGGCCTCTTTTGACAAAGAATGTGCAAGTCAAACGCAGCACATGATTCCAACCCTACCTATTGACCCTTCTTATTCCTTGTAGCCTTTAGCAGTTCCTTTCTACATGCTTATGTGAAAAAATTATACTTTCTCATTATTAAACAAAGGCTATTTTTACACATTTCAAAGCTCAGCAATTAGTTTAAGAGAATCAAGGACTAAAAATACTGTTTCAGTTTTAGAAGAGTTATTCATGAACCTTATTGCTCATTAGGTCACTTTACTTAAAAACTTTATCATAGTAGCTGGTTCCTGCCTTCTTTTACATATGTATGTATGTGTATAGATGTGTAGCTAGATATCCCAAAAGTCTTAGTATGCTATTAAAAACCTAAAAAACTCCATTGAGTCTTTTGGGATATCCTGAAAATATATATACACACACAGAAATCTATCTATAGGTTCACATATATATATATATTTAGGATAATCAGTAGAAAGCAGATTTTACTGGAGCAGGGAGCAACCTAGTTAGGAAAGTCCTATCAATATAGGCTGGTGATTTAATAGTCTTAGAGATTAAATGATACATATAGGGTAATGGCACCATAGTAGATAGAGTGCTAGGCATGAAGTCAAGGAGATTCATCTTCTTGAGTTCAAATCCAACCTCAGATACTTATTAGTTATGTGACCTTGGGCAAGTCACTTTACCCTGTTTGCTTCTGTTTCCCCATCTGTAAAATGAGCTGATGAAAAATTGGCAAACTACTCCAGTATCTTTTTCAAGAAAACTCCAAATGAGGTCATAAAGAATGGGATAGAACTGAAATGACTAAACAATACCAACTGAGGGCAACACTGCCAGTGGTATCAGAATCAGAACTTGAACTATGGTATTCTTGACCTCAAGACTAACCCTATCTCTGTCACATGTTACATATATGTATGCCTCATGGACCCCTCTTCTTACTGAATAATGCCCCTTTTCATTAAGTAATCTTGCTCTATCTACAAGGTTATCCCTTTCTGATTAAGAAATCACTATCTCAGCTTTGTGCAGTGGCAGGATCATAGCCAATGAGGTTTATCCGAGGAACAATTATTGCTAATTGAAAACTTTTCCCAATATCCCAATGTGATGACTTGAAATATAGTCAGCATTGGCAATTTTTGACAGTCTCTACAGAGACTGAGTTATTCTTGTATAAAAAATAGTATTTCTAAAAAAAAAAGAAAAGCTATCTCCAATGCTAATTAACTGGGTGACCTTGAGGAAGTCACTTAATCTTTATGGACCTTAGTTTCCCCATTTGTGAAATGAGGGTTTTTGACTAAATAGTCTCTGAGGATACTTCCAACTCTCAAGCTAATATATGCATGTAAATCCCATTGCTTGTTAAATGTCCAGTGTCCTGTTCTGCTTTAAAATTATCTTTGTTTCTACAACTGTGAATTTTCAAATAAAGGGAGATAGTTCTGCCTCCAAATATTATTCCCATTACCTACTATTCAAAGAAGAAATATGAAATACTATTATTCTGCTTTGCCAGTTAGTCTTCTTTATTTATAAGTATTTATTCCCTTTAAGTATCTCTTTCATCATTTTCTTCATTCCTTCTGGAAAATAGATTTTCTTAAAGACACTTAGAAGAGGAAATCATTGTTTGCGAGGAGCAGAGTTATATAAAACTATTTACTTTTTAAAAGTAAAGAAGAATGAAATTATTTGTATTAGATAGAAAACAAGCATACTTTTTCACTTTTAATTGTATTTTTCCCTAATGTGTGTGTGTATATATATATATATATATATATATATATATATATATATATATATATATATATATATATATAGTTTTCAACATTGATTTTTTTTGTAAAATTGAATTCCAAATTTTTCTCCCTCCCATTCTTCCCACATCCCCAAGACAGTAAGCAATCTGATAGGGAGTAAATATGTACAGTCATATTAAAAACAAATTCATATTAGTCATGTTATAAAATAAGAATCAGAACAAAAGAAAAAAACATAAGAAAAAAATTTTTTAAATTCTTAACAACTTCATGTAAGTTGTAAAAAAAATAAAACAATGCTTTTATTGATTTCTGTTTTATCTTCTTCCTCAGATGTTTTATTTCTCCATTGATAGTTTTGGGGGGGGGATCATGTAGGGGGTAAATGTAGAAGAGTTTGATTTCTTTCTTTCTTTCTTTTTTTTTTTTTTTTAGTTTTTGCAAGGCAATAGGGGTTAAGTGGCTTGCCCAAGGCCACACAGCTAGGTAATTATTAAGTGTCTGAGGTCGGATTTGAACTCAGGTACTCCTGACTCCAGGGCTGGTGCTCTATCCACTGCACCACCTAGCCCCCAAGTGTTTGATTTCTGATAAAAACTCTTGCTCAGATACCCAACAAGAGCAATTTGGATACCCCACCTATAGAAAGAAACAGAAAGAAACAAAGAAACAAGGTCCAACCAGTCAGCCTCAACCCAACCCAGCATGCAGGTAGCCTGAGCCTGGATCACATCAGGAAACAAGATGGGAAAATTCCTGAAGAAGGTAGAACCTTGTCTAGGCCCTTGAACTCAGGGTTCATCATCCAGTAGTACAGGAACTGAGTTTCACTTAAGCAGGAATCTGAGACTAGATATAAGAGGAAGCAGAAAAAAACTCACCAGTAGCAATGAAGAAATACCTTGGACTGAGAGATGCCCAATGGGTAAATGTAGAAGAGAGTAACTCTATAACAAATTCAAATGGAGCCTCAGAGAAAAGAATTAATGTTCTTGCCACAAGGAGTTCTGAGTGTACTGAGAAGAAATGAAATAAAAGTCCCAAAATGGAATAACCAGAGAAAAAAATGTCCAGGAAAACTAATACCTTAGAAGAGACTATTGTAAATTTTACCCAAGAATTTAATTCCTTAAAAAATTAGAGTGGGGCAAACAGAAAACATTGTCTCAGTGAGAGAGGCACCTAGAACTATTCAAACAAAATAAAAGATTGAAAAAAGGGGAAGAAAATGTCTTATCTGAAAACAGGGTGAAGGAGAGATAATCTAAGAATTATTGAACAACCTGAAATTTATGACCAAAGCCTTCTCAGTTTGGAATTGCTAAAGATGATATAGAAATTTTACAAAGATGCATGAATAAATCTTTTTTTTTAGGTTTTTTTGCAAGGCATACAGGGTTAAGTGGCTTGCCCAAGGCCACACAGCTAGGCAATTATTAAGTGTCTGAGACTGGATTTGAACCCAGGTACTCCTGACTCCAGGGCCAGTGCTTTATCCACTATGCCACCTAGCTGTCCCAATGCATGAGTAAATTCTAATAATTCCCTCTGACTCCTAAGGTACAGATTTTAGAAGTTTGAAAAACTAATTACAAACTGATAAAATATGAACAATTTTTAAAAAAACAATAAAACATATAAAACATAGCTGGCTGTATCAGAGATGGGACTATATATATATATGAGATCTGACATGTCATTTTGTTGCTGTCCTTCTATAAGTTGAACCTACAAACTGGTCTTTGTTGGGCTGAGTCATCAGTTGCCAAAGGACTGCAGGATAGAAAAGGAAGTTTCTCAAACAGGGAAACTCTGAGAACTAGTAGTCATGATCTTAACTTAACCATCCATGGTTTCTCATTTGTGACTTCAATCACCTTCAATAAATTGGCTCCAGATATGTTTTGTGAATGAGCTATTTTTCATTTCCCTGGTGTGGCCTCTGTGGCTTGCCAAAGAATTAACTAATTAAGAAACCGTTTGATTCTAAATGGTGAGGAAAGTAGAGAGCAGAGCCTGGTCACCTCTGCTACCTCCCAAAAGTCCTCTTCCCCAATTCCTAACTGAAGATCTGACAGATTCAGTGTTTTAATCTTTCACTGCCTAATTGGTCATAGTTAAGCAAACAATTTAAACTAGATTCAATCTTAGTAATATTCAAAATCAATAAACACATATCACAGCACAACATTCCATCCACTCCTCAGTTCTGATTCCCCAAGTCAGAAAAACCAGTTCAGGTTAGAGTTTAGTTCTCCCCTTCTTCAGTTTCCTGAAAGCAGAAGAAATCAGGACCTTTACCTGTGCAATTTTATCTCCCATCATCACCCCAGATACAGAGGGAGCCTCCCCACTCACATCACATGCTAAAGAAATAGGCTAACAGCTTCATATGACTACCAGATGAAATATACTGTTTTTCTGCCAAGGTAGCTGTTGACTTTCATGGATGCTGAGAGATCAAGACAGCCCTCTCTATTGTCTGCCTTCTGCATCTGTTTATTGCTGCAGTCTCAGCATTCAAAAGATGGAGTGTCCAAATGCCTCAGAGGCTAAGCCCAAGCGATACCACCTTTCTATCATTCATTAATTCTGATATGGGCAGAAGGACAAGCATGAGTGTACAGCTGGTCCTAGTGGCTCCTTTCCTCTCTATGAACCAATTAATTAAAAATCTTTCTTTTTAAGTATTAGTATGTGTCAAATTTTATTGGAGGAGTGGCAAAAACTGATCTCTCTTGGGGGTCTGGGGGGTCTGTGTGTGTGTGTGTGTATGTGTATCTGTCTCTCTCTGTATGTGTGTCTTTCTCTCTGCCTCTTTGTGTCTGTGTCTCTGTCTCTCATCTCTGTGTCATCTTTTCTTCAGCAAAACTATACTTATGAACTCCATAATTTTTTTCTCACATTCCTAAACAAGTCAATTCCTCCAATTGGATTTTACCCTGAAGTAGTGCTCCCTCACTGCCAGTTCACCTCTACTTGTAGTGTAGTAGGCCAGAATGCAAAAGATATTATAACTTTGTCAGTAGACATAAGGAGGGAGAAAATGGAAGGTCATAGAGACCTGCCTTGTCAAAGATCATCCACCTCCTAACCAAGGTTCTTTCCACTATATAACAACACACTGATTAGAGTTAGAGCTGTTATTAAAAGGGGTCTGACCCTTTACTTAGAATTACTTATTGAACTGAATTACCCAAAAAGCTTGACAAGCAAAACAAGATGCCTCTCAGCTGTTCAGTTATATTTTTATTCTGCTACATGTGAATGAGTTATGAAGTTCTTTTTCAGTTCCTCCTTGAAAACTTTTGAGGAAATGAAATGTTGTAGCAGATCCCTCTAGCATTTAACTACAACTTCCAAGAATCTGTAATTTTACCAACTCAAATATTTTTTCTATTGACTCAGAATGATCCTTGAGAGCTGCTGTCAATGAAAAGTTCAGCACCTTAAAAACAACCTTGGGGCTGAATGAATGAATGAATGAAAGAATGAACTAATTAAAAAGCAATTTATTTAGTATGTATCAGACACTCACTGGGGAAACACATTCAAAAAGTGAAATGGTTATTCTTCTCAAAAGATTTATATTCTTAGAAGGGGAAACAGCACATATAGAGGAATGGTAGATGGGAAAGAGTTTTGTTGTGAGATATAAGAGGATAGGGAATTGATCCAATTGATTAACACTTTCTATAAACAATGACACTATTTATTCTGTTACCATATCCACAGTCAAAGGTAAAAAGAGAGAGTATAGATGTGTTGGTATCATGCTATTGGCCAGATGGACTGGGTGGGTGACTGGATGGGATGGAGAAAGTGAAAGCTAGCTAGAGTGGTCTAAGTAATTGATAAATTTTTCTGAACTGAGGTAGGCAGGTCCTTGGATGACAAAAAGTTGATCAATTGGGTACAAATTTGAAGCTATCCCAGCTTGAAATACCAGCCTGACCTTGTACTCTGCTAAGAGAACCTTTGAGAGTTTATGGTGCTCTTTTCAAGCTGAGACACTAAATTGTGTATGCATACTTAGCTTTTCAAATGATTGATTTAGGACTAATAGCTTAAATTAAGTCTCAAATGCTGCCTGGCTCTTGTCTACACAACTAAACCTATCTAAACTCTCTTCCATCTATGATTAATAAATGGGTTTTGTGGCCAACACTCTCAATGTCTGAACAGTAATAGATGCTTAATAAATTCTCATTAACTGAATGCCTGCTTAACAATGAAGCTTATTCTATTTCTCACATGTACTTTCATCTACCAGAAATTCAAGAATGTGGGAATTTTTGTTTGATCTTACAAGCTGCTAGTTAACCATTACTTCAACTTCACTTGGTTGGATATTTGCTTTGGAGGGATAAAAGGAAGCAATATTGGGGGCTTGTAAAACTAAATGTTCTTACTCTTTCCAAATAATATTGAAAATTCCCAATTAAAGCCAAATGATTTATGGTAGAGAATTTCCTTCTATTCATTTGAATGAGAAGCACACCCCTTTTAATGTTTGTATGATGCCTTGGACTACCAGAATTCACCCTCATTGTTTAGGCAACTTGTTTTTTGATTGTGTTGGTTGGGGGGGGGGGGATAAAAGAGAATGGACATTTGTATTTCACATTCATTCTCATCATTTTCTAAATTCCTTTAGCACTGATTGTCTGTATCACCCATCTGGGTATTGCTTATCTGACTCTGGGAAATCATGGAGAAAAGGAAAAGAGTGGGAAGACTAGTAATGGACAGATGTCCTCATTTTCAAAATGTGAAAGTATGGGGAAAAAGGGGGGAAGGTAGAATCCTGAAACTATAAACTGATAATGTTGTTAACCAAAAAATATAGAATACATGTTTTTTTAAATTTGTTTTTTCTCATTACATGTAAGAATTTTTAACATCCATTTTTTAAAATTTAAGTTCCAAATTCTCTCCCTCCCTTCTTCCCCCCGGGGGGGGGGGGGGTCCAGCCTCCCCAGGGTCCTTGGAACCTGACAGGAGGGACAGAGTTGGTGAAATGAGTTGAGTCAACAAAGGGGTAAAGGCAGGAGCAGGTTGACTGACTGTCAGCTGCTTGGATTTATTTTTATAGTCTCAGAATCATATCAAACAAGCAAACTGAAATCACTTCCTTGGTTACAAAAGTGTACATATGGTTATAAGTTTGATCATGTAGTAGTTACAAGCGTGATTATCAATCATGTAGTTGATTTTCTAGTCCCTGCTCAGACCATGATGACTTCAACCTGTCTGTTGCCTAGTTTGTTGCTGCATAGTAAAGTTATTAATTAAGCAGAAATTTCCTGATAATAATCTTTGATATAATTTATTTAATGGAATGCTTTTATGTTTTTGTGCTGCATATTTAATGTTTTTTTGATATGCTCCCTTGACAACCTATAGTGAGGGTAGTTATGTTTGTCCACCCATTTGTTGACTTCTTCAATAACCAATTTTCCTTTAGGTCTTTGTTGGCAGACGCTATGGTTTCTATGACTTTTTATTTTTTCCCAATAAACTAAGGCTGTTAGAGTTCACATATTGTTCACCTATACTAACTATTCTCTTACCATCTTTATCATATATTCCTGTGTATGATAAGGGGGGAAAAACTGTTAATTTCCCTGGAATTCTATCTGTCCCATCTTATATCTGTTTTCCCTGTATATATTCTGACATCTCCCTGGGACTCCCAGTGCTGTATTTTCCAAAGATTTCATAATGTTGAGGTCTTTTTTTATGTCTCAGGGAGAGGCAAGCCTGTTAAATTTGGACAGAGTTCACAATCTGTTTTATTCAAGGAATTTCTCTGAAATTCTTCCTTTATAGTCATTCCACTATTAGGATGAGTAAGTTTTGCAATCAATAATAGACCTATAAATATGGGTATACATGGAATCCATATATATATATTGAAGAAGGAAATGTTGTTCCATCAAGCTGTGTGATTGCCTTGAGTCCTCTTGCTACAACTATGTCAAACAGCTTAGAGAACCTGGCTCCCAACATTTCCCCCTTTTAGATTTAATTTGATAGCAGAAAGTTCAGCTTGGGCTATTTGAATTAATCTTATTATAATCTTGAAGAAGACTGGAAGACAAAAAAGGAGGATTAACAGAGATAATATAACACCCAAAGATGCCATAATATACATTATTAAATTGTGAGAATTAAAGAAGGACTTCAAGTTTGTTAAAAAAATTTGGAAGTTACATCAGCGGGAGTCAGAAGAGCCGATGCAGCAGAAGACAAGGCAGATATTTGGGAATGTAATTTTGATAAATCTAATGACAAATCAGAATGATTCCAGATACCAAGGAAATGGTTCTTAACATTGTCCCAGGGAATAGCTGAAACATTCCATGACAGAGGGGTAACACAGATAGATTTCAGGGAAAAATGACACCTAGCGGATAGATGAACTTTCAAATCTTGTAACTGATCCCCTAAATATAGAACTGTCTCCTCTAAGGCATTGACCTTAGCTTCTAGCTTCCTATCAACAATTTCCTGTGACATTAGGGCTAGGGAAACATTCTTTGTAATCTGATCCACCGTGTGTACTTGAATAAGAGCAGTGGAGGCTAAGGCAACAATAGCAATTAAGGCAGAAACTCCAAGTATCAGGTAGACCATAAATCTTTTCTGCCAGGAAAGAGCATTACTGATAACATCTAAAGCAAATAACGCAGAATCATCAGACCAAGTCTCATTGAGGGTAGTAGGGAGTAGGATAAAAGAGGGTTGATGGATTACAATAACAGCATTTACATTAGATTTAGAATCAATGCAATTAGAAATTATACAGGTGGTACAGTTAACAACAAATAAATCTGGAGACATTTCTTTTATAACAAAATCAGCATCAGATGGAACTAACAAGAGAGCAAAAGGTGCTGAAACACATGATCTAACAGAAGGAGAGTCTTCTTCTGGAGATGGGTGGAGAAATAAATGCATCTTCAAGAGAGAGCTTCTGTACTGGGTTCATCAAGGAAGAAATAGGGACAACATGTGAGTCATCATTCATCTGGGGATTTTGTGGATTTGGTCTTTTCCTCATAATGATGGATGAATTGATCAGGGATCCAGATAGGTGAGTCTGTGTACTGTGGGAATATACAAGCAAACCCTCCTCCGGATGTTAAAAGAATGTCCAGACCTTTCCAGGAGCCAGAAAGCAGCCAGACTGCAGGGGACCACATCATCTGCAAATTCTCCTTCATCAAAAATGTCAGGATAACACCCAAAGGTGCTATCTCCATTTTTTAGAGCTTCTTTAATAGCCCCATAGAATCCCACATGTGATAAGGGAGGTGGGGTCACTATTTTTTTTGCTTTTCTTACCCTCTTCTTTTTTCTTTTCTATAATAAATGCACCTCAATCATCATTATATCTAGCTGCTTCATCTTCCAGTTCCTCCTCTTCCTCAGGAGTTAATTTATCAGGAGGAGGATCTTCCTCAGGCTCATCATGGAGATATGCCCTTAAGTTATTTCTGGATTTTATTAATAAAGGAGTTTCCTCAGTTGCAGCACAAACTGCAGATGATAACTTAGTACTTATTTTTGTAATTTCATGGTCAGGATCAAAGTGTCCTTGACCAGGTTCCATAAACTGAACACATCTGTGGGAACTTTCTCTGGTCCTTGTTCTATTATAGATTATACAAGTATAGTCATACAAAACATATTAGCCATGCTGCAAGAGAAAGTATACCAAAAAACTAAAAAATATGAAGTTTTGTTTTTCATATTTTATTTTCCCTGAGTTACATGCAAAAACAAGTTTCAGCATTAATTTTTTAAAACCTAAAGTTCCACACTATTGTTCTATTAGAAACCAGGAGGGATGGGAATTCAGGGAAGCCTGGAAGAATATGCATGAACTGATGCTCAGCAAGATGAGCAGAACCAGAAGAACATTGTGTACCCTAACAGCAACATGGGGGTGATGATCAACCTTAATGGATTTGTTCATTCCATCAGTGCAGCAGTCAGGCACAATTTTGGGGTATCTATGATGGAGAATACCATCTGTATCCAGAGAAAGAATTGTGGAGTTTAAACAAAGACCAAAGACTATTACCTTTAATTTTAAAAAAATTATTATACAATTTTGCTATCTCTTATATTTTATGTTTCTTCCTTAAGGATATGATTTCTCTCTCATCACATTCAATTTAGATCAGTGTATACCATGGAAATAATGTAAAGACTAGCAAATTGTCTTCTGTGGGGGGTGGGGGGAGGGAAGTAAGATTAGGGGAAAAACTGTAAAATTCAAAATAAATAAATAAATAAAATTTAAAAACCCAACAAAAACCCCTTAAGTTCCAAATTCTCTCTCTTCTTCCCAGTCCAAACCACCTCATTGAGAAAGCAAGTTATTTGATTTAGTTAACAATGTTACAAAAACATTACCACAAGTCATGTTGTAAAAGGAAACATTACCCCCTCCCCCCCAAAAAGAAAACTCAAGAAGATAGAATTTTTTTTTAGGTTTTTGCAAGGCAAATGGGGTTAAGTAGCTTGCCCAAGGCCACATAGCTAGGTAATTATTAAGTGTCTGAGACTGGATTTGAACCCAGGTACTCCTGACTCCAAGGCTGGTGCTTTATCCACTACGCCACCTAGCCACCCCCAAGAAGATGGAATTTTAAAAATATGCTTAAATCTGTATTCAGATTTAAGGTAAGTCGTTCTTGGTCTTCATGCGAGCCAAGATGGCAGCGTGAAGCTAACTTGCTCCCAGAGCTTTGCCCTACCAAAGATAAATGAAGCCTCTACTCTGACATTCACACTACAGATCCCACCAAGAAAAAGAGAAGATTCAAAGAAGTTTTCAAGTGCAGACATCGTGGAGGATCTTCAGTGAAGGTCTGTCTCTTTGGGGGGAAAGTGGAAGTAAAGTCCAGGAGGCCGGAGAGTGGGGAAAAGGCAGCAGAGGGGTTTTAACCACAGTGCAATCCAGGTCTGGACAGCTAGATAGCAAGCAGTTCTCAACTGGTCTTCCTACAACACCATTGTTACTTTGTATATAGCACATTTCCCATTGCATCTACTCATGTAAATTTTTTACTGAGAGTATCTTGTTCATCATATCCTATAACAGAATGGCAAAATGAAGCTTTTTTTTTAAAGTATACTTTGATCTGCATTCAGATTATATCAGTTCTTTCTCTGAAGTGGATTAGCATTTTTCATCATAAGTTTTCTGGAATTGTCCTGGATCATTGTATTGATGAAAATAGTCCTTTACAACTGATCATTATACAATATAGCTGTTACTGTATATAATGCTATTCTGGATCCTACTTACTTCACTTTGCTTCAATTCACACAAATCTTCATAGGTTTTCTGAAACCATCCAGCTCATCACTTTTTATAGCACAATAGTATTCCATCACAATCACATACTACAACTAGTTCAGTCATTACACAATTGATAGATATTCCTTCAATTTTCAGTTTTTTTGTCACCACAAAAACTGCTATAAATACTTTTGTTCATATACATATACATCCTTTTTCCTTTAAAAAAAAATCTCTTTGGGAGCAGCTAGGTGGTACAGTGGATAGAGCACCAGCCCTGGAGTCAGGAGGACCTGAGTTCAAATTTGACCTCAGATACTTAACCTAGCTGTGTGACTTTGGGCCAGTCACTTAACCCCTTTGCCTTGCAAAAAGAAAAAAGAAAAAGAAATCTCTTTGGAATGCAGACCTAGTAGTCGTATTGCTGGGTCAAAGGGAATGCATAGTTTGATTGACCTTTAGGCTCTCCATTACTCTCCAGAATGGTTAGACCAGTTCACAATTCCACCAACCGTATATATTAATGTCTCCAATTTTTAAACATTCACTTCAACATTTATCATTTCCCTTTTTCTGTCATAATAGCCAAGTTAATGAGCATAAGGTGGAGCCTCAAGAGTTGTTTTTAATTTGCATTTCTCAAATAGTGATTTAGAACATTTTTTCATATTATTATAGATAACTTTGACTTCTTCTAAACACTTCCTGTTTATATCCTTTGACCATTTATGACTGCAGAATACAAGATTTATGCACTTTTAGAGGTGATATCCAGAAGGCAGCATTGGTTCATTAGATGTAAACTGTTGGGGTGGGGGCGGGTGGGGGCGGGTGGGGGTGGGAGGGGGTAGAGGGGTTATATTCATGGGTATATCTGGATTTCAGCAAGACATTTGATCTAGTCTCTCAAATGAACAAAATAAGCAAGAAATACCATAGAGTTGAGTGAATGACCAAAAACAAAAGGTGGTAGATTGAAATCATTCATTCTTGCTCCATTAAACAAGCCCATTCTTTTTTCCTGGCTTCTCTCCTTCTTCTGAGACTCTTGGCATTGATATTACAGTTTTCGATTTCTTTCTTTAAACTGTGTTACCACCTGGGATTTTTTGCATTTGAATAAGGAGGCGCTATGCTAAGTCACCAGCCTCACTGTTTCCTCTGAAGCCGTCCAGTGGCCAGATATGAATCAGGATTCCTGGAAATCCTCTGGAGGAGGCAACTAGTTGGCACAGTAGGTAGGCACCAGCCTTGGAGTCAGGAGGACAGGAGTTCGGATCCAGTCTCAGACATTTACTAGCTGTGTGACCTTGGACAAGTCATTCAACCCTGATTGCTTCACAGCCAGGGCCATCTTCAGTTGTTCTGATTCATATCTGACCACTGCACCCAGATGGCTCTGGAGGAGAAAGTGAGACTGGTGACTTAGCACAGCCCTCCTCCCCACTCAAATCCAGTTCATGAGCTTGTCTTGGCATCACCTACCTGATGACATCGTCTTCTTCAGGAATGAAGGACAAATATTATTAATCACTTTCCTTTTCTCAAATCAAAAATATCCCAGAGAAAGAACTGTGGAGTTTGAACAAAGACCAAGGATTATTAACTTTAACTTAGAAAAAAAAAAACAACTGATATCTTATTGTCTGATCTTGCTCTTATACGTTATGTTTCTTCCTTAAGGATATGATTTCTCTCTCATCACATTCTGTTTGGATCAATGAATACCATGGAAACAATATAAAGACTGGCAAATTGCTTTCTGTGGGCGGGGGGGAGGGAAGTAAGATTAGGGGGAAAATTGTAAAACTCAAAATAAATAAAATCTTTAAGAACAAAAAAGGAAAAAAAGTTGACAATTTAACCCATTTTTATCATTTGATATTTAAGTACCCTATCAGGTGGGAACAAATCAATGCAAACCTTGAGATCTATTCAACCTGATCCCCATGCTGAATCTTACCTCTTACATGCATTCCATCCCAAAGGAAGTTTTTTTCCTTCCTATTTGAAAGTGTCTTCTGGGGTTCTTCCCACCACATTTTCTCTTTACAGTCTCAACTGAACAAACATTTGTTGAACATCTGCTCTGTTTAAGGCATTATGCTAAGTATTAAATTAACAAAGACAAAAAAAGAATTCCCTTTAAAAGTTTACATTCAATAGTCCCAACAAATTTGGAAAACTAGCATTATTCTCCTATATTCTCATTCTTCTAAAATAGGAACTACATTTAAGAGATAAAGCATTTCATCTATTTCCCCAGCCTAAAATCATCAAGAATCCTAACAAGATAAAAAAATTCAATGAACTAAAAGCAGAGAAAGCTAAACTGTAACCCTTTACTCATCTTCATCAAGCCCTTTCTCCACTGCCCCACCATTCAGGTAGAGTTACAAAAACTGACCTGTGGCCTTTCAATAGAACACAACTTTACAACTTTTCCTCCCAGTGCCAGGAAAAACTAAAATGTAGAAACATGGACAGCAGTGTGTTGTTGCTGGGTTAAACAATTGAGGAATAGAAGGAAATGAGCAGAATAGTTTATCACTAAATAGCAAATTGCTAAACTTTAGGGGAAATCACGGCATATACCTAGGGACAGTTATAGTAACTATCCCACTTCTCAGTTACTTGGATCAGAGACTAAGGTTAGTGACTTCAAGGTTTACCCCCACAGAATACCAAAATCAAAGGAAAAGAAGCCAGAAAATGAATAATCAAAGAAAATAAGGTAAAAAGACCAAAATTGCCATAGATCTCACAAGAATAAAATTCATTTAAGATCTCGAGCCTAAGAAGATAATTCGAATGGAAGGTAATAGCAGAAAGACTATGACTTGTAGATAATTTAAAAGAATCTGGGCATTCATAAATAAATATAAAACAAAAGAAAATGAAACAATACTTGATAAGGTACAGTAACCTAAATATTTCCAAAACAGCATGGAATTAAAACAGGATATTCCTGGTTAATTTATAAAAGAATAATGAAAGCAGAATTTTGACCTGCATAGCAGTAATAATTGACAGAATGAAAACCTTGAATCTATGGGGGCAAGTCTCATCTAAGAAACACAAAAGAAAATAGTTGATTAGGAATATAAATGTATAGAAATGAAGGACAATCTGGAAAAAAGAGAAGCAAAAAAGGCAATAATGTTAAAAATATGCTATGCTTACAAGCAAAACATTGAGATTGAAGACTGGATGTGTAGAGACAATTTAAGGATTACAAAATTCCCAGGACACAACAAGGAAAAACCAAACATCACAATGCAAGAAATAATATAAGAAAACTCTTCAAAACTTCTGAACATAAAAAAACAAAGTGACAATTGAAAGAACCCATAAATTGCCTGGCATAGGAGTGGGGGAAAAATCTTATCCCAGAAACACATAGAGATTCAATTTAACAATTTAAATGACAATTTCTATTAGGAACCAGAAGAAAGATCTTTAAATATGAAGGAAAGGAAATTTGAATAGTACAAGATCATTCTGCATCCACTAGAAATAGGAGGGAATGAAATAATGTCAGCAAGGGAACTCAAGATGCAACCTAAAGTCCTAGACCCTGTAAACTTCAGCCCAACTATCAATGAAGAAACATTAGCATTTAATGAAAAAGAAGTTTTTCAATGAAAAAGAAATTATTTCTAGAAATTTTATCAGATCTAGATAAATTATTTATCTCTGAAACACTTCAGAAAATAGAAATACAAGAATGATAAACAAATACAACAACCAAGGAAAACAATAAAATAATAGCAGAGATCGTTAAGCAGTCTTACAAAAAATAAACAGGAGAAGAATGAAAGTAGAAACCAAATAGAAGTGACGGTAGAAAAACAAACATGAAACATCGTGGACTAAACTTCACAACACCCTGCCAATAGGTAAACTAAAAAAGAGAAGGATGCATAAAAGGGGAGAAAGAAAGAAGATAAAGAATATGTGATGATCCTAATTAAGTCTAAGGATACCAATGAAGGGAAAATAATTTCTGTAGTCTCTCAGGGAGAAGAACGGGGAAGGAGGCAAAAAGACATATGGAAACAAGGAGAACAAAAGAGGAATTCTTGTTTCAGTGGTGGGATTGGGGACCACTAAAGAACAATTACATGAGGAAAGAGAAATATTCTATAAAGGAAGTTAGGGATCTTACAAAGGGGTATAATCTGCAGGGATAAGGTGATTAGAGCATTCATTTTGCATTCAAGAGAAAGGGAATCAGAGCTCCTGGGGGCAACTGACACACAAGATTAGGATGGACATGGACCTAGGAAGTAGACTGCATGGCAAATAAGAAAAAAAATTATTATGGGAGGGTAAAGGTTAACAAACTGTACAATCAGCACCACAGGAAAAGTCTTTCCATGAAGCAAAAACCTCTGTATAATTTTGTGTTTCTGAAAATAAACTACAGTAGAAAAAGGGAGGTGGGACAGGTTCTACCAAATAACAAAACTATTAAGAAGAGGGAACCTAAACTAGGTACCTCAGAAGCTTTAATTCCATAAAAATTACAGAGACTAAAGGAAAGTTAAATAAATATGAGGGCCATGAATCAAAGAATCAAAGTCTAGACTGGTCAGACAGAGAAGATAAATGAATGAAGAAAATAAAGGAAAGTAAAGAATGAAAATGAATAGGAAAAGTATGGAAAATAAAAATTTCAAAACTAACAATAATATAAATTGAAGGTAAGGAAAGGAAAGAGAATTTTATTTTAGTCAACTAAGAGATGAAAGAAGAAGGGAAGATTTAAATAATTAGATAAAAGAAGGAAATAAAAAAGAATAGATAAGTAAACCAAAACTCCCAAACTAGAAAAAGGGATAACAAATGGAGAAGAAGATAACAAATGACTGAAGATAAGGGGTAGAGAAACAGTGGGAATTGGATTGCCTTAAAATAGATTAAAATATTTGAAGAGATAAAGTTAGAGGAATATTCAGTGCTCATCACTGCCCCATGACAATATAATAAAATTGACAGTAGAGATACTATCAAAATTAAGTTATAGTTGTATTATAATATCAAAGTATCAAAAGGATACTTAAAAGAATTTGATAAAATAATAACAAAATTTTTTTGATCAATGAAAAATCTAGAATGTCAAGGGAAATTATAAAAAATAGGGACAAAAAGGGGAACAGCAATTTCAGACCTCAAATTGTATTATAAAACAGTAGTCATCAAAACATCAAAACCATCTGGTATTGATTTGAGAGAGAGAGAGAGAGAGAGAGTAATGAACTAAACAATGGACAATAAAGAATGAAAATCTATAAATAAGTGTTCAATAAATCAGAAAATATAAATTGCTTATAAGAAAATTCCTTATAAGATAAAAAAATTCCAGGAAAACTAGAAAACAATCTGGTAGAAATTAGGGTTGGGGTTGGACTAATACCTTAGATACAATACATGACTGTTGTTGTTTTTGTTGTTGTATGGGTAGAAAATGTATTCCAAATGAAACAAGGAATAGAAGTAATTACAAAAGATAAAATAAATAACTTATTAAATATATATATTATATATATATATATATATAAATGAAGAAATTCTCCACAAATAAAATTAATGCAACTAGGGGTTTAGTATGCTAGATCTCTCTCTCTCTCTCTCACACACACACACACACACACACACACACACACACACACACACACACACACACACAAACATTCACACACAAAAAAGTGTGTATGTGCATATATTTTAATTTTTAAAATGTATGTATAAATAAATAAAAATTAAAAAGTCATTCTCTTCTACCCCTACCCCTCACCCCAATCTCCTTGCAATGATTTCATTGAGTCTTTAGAGGAAAGAATAAGAAATATGTCCAAAATTGTTTGAATCCATACATAGGTACATATATAATACACATACATATAAACAAAAGTCATTCCCAATAGGTAAATGATATGAAGGAATAGTTTTCAAAAGAAGAATTGCAAGCTAATAATAACCATAAAAAAGAATGTTCTATGTCAATAAGAGAAATGCAAATCAAACCACTCTGATGTTTCACTTCACATCCCATAAATTAGCAAAGATGACAAAAGATTAAAATAATAAATAGAAGGATTGTGGTAAAATAGGCACACACATTATTTGGCAAATTATGAATCAATCCAATCATTTGGAAATCAATTGGAACTTTGTAAATGAAATGGACTAAAATGGCCATAACCTGTGACCCAGGGATTTTACTACTCAAGAGGCCATTATATAAAAAAAAATCACCATATATACCGAATTATTTATAGCTGTACTCTGTGTTATAGCAAAAAATTGAAAACAGAATAGATGCTCCTCAGTTGGAGAATGGCTATACAAATGACTGGATCTGAATGGAATGGAATATTACTGTGTTGTAAGAAATGATGAAAACAGATAGATAAGCATGGAAAGATCTATATAGATTGATGTTGAGTGAGGTAAACATGGCAAGAAAACAAAATGCAAAATTGCCATAAAAATTTAAAATAAAAAACAATCACAAAATCAATCAAAAGTTAAAGTAAAAAAACCTTAAAATAAAAAAGTTAATGTTTCATAATTATAAGGAACAAACATAGCTCAAAGGAAGACATATGAGATCCATAAATATTGTACATTGTGCATTTTTCCCCAATATATCAATCAATTGTGCAAATTTTTTCCTTCTTATCTTTGTCTTAAAAAATACTGTTTGTTTTATAAAGAATGGCTCTTTGGGAGAGAAATAGAGAATGAAATGGGTGTAGGGAAAATCATGATGATATTTTTTAAAAGGGCAAGAAATTTATGTTCTACTGTTTAGTGATACAAGATTCAGATGATGAAGTCATTACAGAGGAATCAGACTGAGGGAAAAAGAGTAGTTATTTATCTTTATTTTTTACATTTACATTTTTTACATTTTTACATTTTTTTAAAATTTTGAGTTCCAAATTCTCTCCCTCCAGCCCCTCCCCCAACCTTTGAAAAAACAATTGATCATTAATACATGTGATGTCATGTAAACTATTAGTTCCAAATTAATTATGTTGTCAAAAAAAGGCACGAAAAAAAGTATGCATCAAACTCCTCTCAGAGTTCATCTGTTCTCTCTCTGTAATTTTCCTGAATCATTGTCTCGATCAAAGTACCTAAATCTTTCACAGTTGATTATCTTTACAATGTTGTTCCTGTGTACAATGTTCTCCTTGTACTGCTTATTTCACTTTGTATCATTTTATATGCTTTTCCAGGTTTTTCCAAAATCACCCATTTCATCATTTCTTATAGTGCATTAATTGTTGTTTCAAATTCCTCATCACCCCATATGAGGTTTTCTTGGCAAAGATCCTGGAGTATTTCCTTCTCTAACTCATTTAACAAATGAAGAAATAGAGGAAAACAAGGCTAAGTGACTTGCCCAGTATCACATAGCTATGTAAGTGTTTGAGGTTATATTTGAACTTAAAAAACTAAGTCTTCCTGACTCTGAAATTCAGCCTTCTATCCACTATATCACTTAAGCTGCCCATAGCACAATAGTATTCTATTGCAATCATATTACACAATTTATTCAGCCATTCTCCAGTTGATGGGCATCCCCTTAATTTCCACTTCTTTACCAGCACAAAAAAGGGCTGTTATAAATAATTTTGTACAAATAAGTCCTTTTCCCTTTTCTTTGTTCTCTTAGAGATACAGACCTAGTAATGCTATTGCTGAGTCAGAGAATATGCAGTTTTCTAGCCCTTTTTGCATTTTTATAGATTGCTATCCCAAATACACCAGTTCACATCTCTACCAACAAAACATTAGTGGATCAATTTTGATTTTTCCCCTTCCCATCAACATTTGTCATTTTCCTTTTTTATCATGTTAGCAATCTGATACATATAAAATGACACCTCAGAGTTGTTTTAATTTGCATTTTTCCATTCGATCATGAATTAGAGCATTTTTTCATGTGATCATTGATAACTTCAATTTCTTCTGAAAACTGCTTGTTCATATCCAATGACCATTTATCAATTGAGGAATGGCCCTCTTTATATCTTACTTCACTTCCAGAAGAATCTCTTGGGAAAGGACATAGTGACTCTTCAATTCTCTGGAAATAACTGTGCATCTTTAGTGTCACACTTGACTTCAAACTCACACTCACCCCGCATATCCAATCTGTTGCCAAATCTCACTACTCTTGCTTTGAACTCCCCTTCTTTCCTTTCATGCAACCTCCATCATCACCCGGATTGTTGATAATAACTTTTTATTTCCCTGATTTAAATCTCCAAGCACTCCAGTCCATCCTCAACTTAGCTACCAAAGTGACCTTCCTAAAGTGCAAGTCCACTTGATACTCCACCTACTGAAAAACTCCAATGACTCCCTTCTATCTTCCAGAACAAATATAAAATCATTTTTAAACTGACCCCTTCCTGTCTTTCCAGTTTTTTAAAACACTTTACTCCTCCCATCTTTGTACTCTACTATCCAATAATTTGAGCCTTCCTGTTCTTCCTCAAATAGAACACCCTATGACTCAGCTCTGTGTATTTTTTTGAACTGTCTCCCAGACCTTGAATGTTCTCCCTTCTCCCTTCTACCTCTTGGCTTTCTTGGCTTTCTTGAAAACTAAGCTCAAAGTTTATGTTCTGCAAGAGGTATCTCCCTACCTTGGAAGGCTAGTGTCTTCCCCTGGAGATTACTTCCTATTTACACTGAAAATATAAAGTTGTTCACATGTTGTCTTCTCTTTTATAATGCGAGCTCTTTGATGGCAGGGACTGGTTTTCACCTTTCTCTGTAGCCCTAGCAATTAGCACAGACATAGAGCAAATACTTAATAATTACTTCCTGACTGATTGACTATGCAACACTGGGCAAATCACTTAAACTCTCAGTTGTCCTAGGCAACTCTTTAGGAATACAAATTGCAGGCTAGTTATTCATTTTGCATTAATAGAGAGAATTTCCTCTGTGGGAGCTTTTTATTCCTATGAAATTGCAGATCTAGGTCAAATAGAAAAAACTTCATATGGAAGTCACTCAGGAAATTTTGGATTAAATTAAATCTAGCATGTCAAAATATCATTGGATCCTAAAATTCATTGTTATTGTGGTTTCAGGGATTAAATACATTGTTGGTGGTACTGTGGAGAAAAATATGGCAATAATAATGAGTCATTGCTAGAACTTTATCTAAACCTTTGAAAAATATCCTTAAAAGGACATATTAATAACTTCTATATGTAATAGCAAAAAATGGGAATAAATATCTCTAAATTTGAGAATAGGTCATTAATGTAATAGAATTTTCACATTATAAAGCAAACAAGAAACTCTGATTTTTGAAGTGATGCAAAAGGATATCAGTACAGGAATTCAGGGAAGCCTGGAAGGATTTGAATGAACTAATGCTGAGCAAGATGAGCAGAACCAGAAAAACTTGTATACCCTAACAGCAACAATGTTCCCTACTTCTAACAACAGAAGCAATGATCAACCCCAATGGACTTGCTCATCCCTTCAGTGCAGCAACCAGGGACAATTTTGGGCTATCTGCAATGGAGAATACCAAATGTATCCAGAGAAAGAATTATGGTCTTTGAACAAAGACAAAAGACTATTACTGTCAAATTAGAAAAAAAAAGTTATATTAAGTAATTTTACTATCTCATACTTTATTTTTCTTCAAGATATGATTTCTCTGTCATCACATTCAACTGAGATCAATGTATAACATGGAACCAATGTAAAGACTAACAGAATGGCTTCTGGGGTGGGGGTGGGGGGAGGGAATCAAGAAAGGAGGAAAAATTGAAAAACTCAAAATAAATAAAATCTTTCTTTTAAAAAAAGGATATTGGGGCAGCTAGGTGGCTCAGTGGATAGAGCACCAACCCTGGAGTCAAGAGTACCTGGCTTCAAATCTGGTCTCAGACACTTAATAATTACCTAGCTGTGTGGCCTTGGGCAAGCCACTGAACCCTACTGCCTTGCAAAAACTTTAAAAAAAAAAAGGATATCAGTAGAACTGAACCAATATACATATTGACAGCTCTATTTTTCATTAAAATAGAAGAACCAAAAGGCAATATTATCTCATTTGATCCTCAGTTCAACTTTAGAAAATAGGTGCTATTACTATGCTCATCTCATAGTTGAGGCAACCAAGACACATTAAATTTAAGTGACTTGCCATTTTGTATCTGAAGCTGAATTTGAACTGGGGTCCAGAACTTTTATCTTCTATACCACTTAATTGCCTCTTTAGTGCAGTTCAGTCAGTAAGTGAAGGAGGCATGAAACAAAAGAATTTTTGCTTGTTTTTAGTTCATTGATTTAATGCTACCCTGCTGAATGCTAATTATTTTATAGAAATTTTTATTCCTTTGTTTATTTTGCTATTTGTTCTTTTGGATGGTTTATAATGTTTATACTAATTTTTAACTGTGCCTACTGGTCAATATTATAACTATTCTTTGGCTTATTGGCCACTATTTATAACTATTCAATATTATTTAACTATTCTTGGCTTCTGTAGATTTGACATACCTGCCATGGATAATCTCTGACAAAGTTATTCTTAAGGATAGATCTTGAGGAAGAACATGCCTGACTCAATATGACCAAAGATTAGAAAAAAACAGGATTTACTTACTAATGTACTGGAGCCAGAGTCAGGAAGACCTGAGTTCAAACCCAGACTCAAGACAATTAAGGAAAGGAACAAAATATAAGTGGAGAGATAACATTATAGAGTAGATGGAGGGGAATGTTAGATTGGAAGACCATCCTCTGGTTTGATGTGTGTTTACTAATCACTACTCTTTGGCTGTGGTAATTTCTCCTCCCAGACTGTTCCTAATTTTCCAGACTTTAAACATGCCTCTGGGGGGGGGGGGGGGGGGGGGGGGGGGAGAGAACCATCCACTCATTACTTTCTGGCTCCTTTTTGAGTTGTCTTCCCTTCCCCACATTTAGAGTATAACCTCCTTGAGGTCCAGTATTGTCCTTCTTATTGTTTGTATTTGTATATTCTTAGTATAGTAAATGCCCAATAATGCTTGTTTCCTTCCTTTTTTCCTTCCTCCTACCCTTCCTCTTTTCCTTTCTTCTTCTTTCCACTAATTCCAAAGCAATTTTATGTATTATCATTTAGCTCTAACTCACATCTCATCATTTGTCCCCAGGATCACATGAGAGCCTTTGTCAAATACCTTTATAAAACCTAGCATTTACTATGTCTATAGAATTCCCCACTTCTAACAGACAGGTAAACCTCTCATCTAAAATTATTTAAGGTTTGGTATGGCCTGCTCTTGATGAATCCATGCAGACTCCTGGCAATTGCTGCTTTCTTTTCTAAATGCTTACAAATCATCTTTCTAATAATACAATCCTGAATTTTGCCAGGAACTGAAGTTATTTGTTAGGCTACAGTTTGCAGAATATACTCTGTTCCCTTCATTGAAAATCTGAACATTTTCCCGTCTCCTGTACTCTGTGATTTTTTTTCCCTTAAAAATTGCTGCTGCCTTATTTTTATACCGCAAGCACTTCCATTTTACCTCTCACCACCCTCTTGGAAACCTCTCAACTGACACATAGAATTTGTCAGCATATGCAACATTAGGTATCTTTGTATTTCACCATCTGTCTTCTCTACCATAATTTTTCCAATCTCACTAAAATTCACTCAGATTACCAACAGTGCAGTACAGTGGAAAGAGTACTGCCTCTGGAATCATATGTTCAAGGTTCAAGTCTCCCCCTCTGGTACTTTACTACGTATCTGTGGCTAAGTCACTTAATTTCCTGGGCTTCAGTGTCCTCAACTGTAAAATGGGGAAGGGGGTTGAACTGAATGGCCTCTGGGCCCCCTCCACCTCTATCTAGGTCTGTGATCCTCAAGTTATAAAATAATCAAAACAATATTGCAAAGAATTATGTATAATCAATCTAGATATAGAATAAATTGAAAATAACCCATAGAGGGAAGACACTAGAAATAAAAGGAATTGAGGAAAGCTTCCTGTCAAAGGCAGTATTTTAGCTGAAATTTGAAGGAAATCATGAAAGTCAGGAGATGGAGATGGGAGGGTAAGCATTCCAGGTATGAGGAAAAGCCAATTTGAGATAGAATTTCTTGTTTGAGAAATAATAAGATGACAAGTGTCACTGAGTATAAGGTGTAAGTAGACTGGAAAGGTAGGAAGGTGGTAACATCAGAGGAAAGAAGGGGACATATATAAGAGGTGGTTCAAAGGTAAAATCTTTGACAACAAATTATATATGAGGAGTGAGAGAGAGATATAAGAGTTGAGGATGACACCAGATTGTAAGCCTGGGTGATTGGGAGGGTGATTTAGATGATGGTTGTACCCTCAACAGTAATAGGAAAGAAGGGAGAGCTTTAGGGGGAAAAAATATTAAGTTCATTTTTAGACATGTTGAGTTTGAGAGTCTATGGGGACACAGTTTAAGATATTCAATAGGCAGTTTGAGATGCCAGACTAGAGGTCACCATAGAGATTAAGGCTGGATAAGAGTATTTGAGAACCATCAGCACAGGTATAATCATTGAATCCATGGTAGCTGATGACATCACCAAGCAAAATAGTGATTACAAGGGATCTGTTGCTGGCACTGGGAACAACTGACACTGATTGATAACTCTCTTGCTCATACAATGATCTGGTTACAGTTCTAGGATGAAGAGGATCATCTCCTGCCCTTCTAAGGTGTGTGTAAACCCTAAAGCTATAAAAACCTTAAAAATAGAATTAAAACAAAACGGAAAGTATAGATTAGACATTTAGTTCTATTCTCTTGGATTTATCTTCTAAAGCTTGAGCTGAAGGCCATTTCAGAAAAAAAAAAAGACTAACCTGAAGTGGTGTAAGGAATGTGGGGTATTTAGTTTCCACAAGAATCTAAGGGGAGATTGCTTGTTTATGTTACAAAGACTAAGATCTAGGGGCGGCTAGGTGGTGCAGTGGATAAAGCACTGGCCCTGGAGTCAGGAGTACCTGGGTTCAAATTCTGTCTCTGACACTTAATAATTACCTAGCTGTGTGGCCTTGGGCAAGCCACTTAACCCCATTTGCCTTGCAAAAACAAAAACAAAAAAACCCCCTCAAAACAAAGACTAAGGTCTGCCTGTGTTGATGCCTATGGGCAGGTATGTGAGTGTAAGACAAAAAAATTGGCCCTGATCTGATCGGACCTGAGATTAGATCAGACCTGCCCTATCTTTACAAGTGTGCCTACTCAAGGAGGTTCATTGCATATTACTGTTCACTCACCTATTCTCATTACTACAATGACCTGGGCACAGAAAACATTTCAAGTGAATGTATTAATTAGATTGTAACCCTGGCCAATGATTGGCATAAAGGTGAGGAATAAATCTTTCAAACTGCATATAAGACTAGGTATTGTTGTAATTCAGGGCCTTCTTTCATTAGGAGAGAAGGTCCTGCTTTGCAAAGAAGAGTTAATAAAAGTCATTTTTAATCACTCTGGACTATGTATTTATAATTACAAGCCATTGATAGCAACTGGGAAAGAAGATGATTTTTTTATTTTTGCAAGGCAGTGAGGTTAAATGACTTACCCAAGGTCACACAGCTAAGTAAGTATTAAGGGTCTGAGGTCAAATTTGAACTCAGTTCCTCTTGACTCCAGGGCTAACACTCTATCCACTGTGCCATCTAGCTGCCCCAAGAAGTTGATTTTTTTAAAAAAATATTTATTTAGCCATATGCATTTTAAAAATATTTATTTATTTATTTAGCCATATACACACACATGTATATTTTTAAGTTACAAAATGTCCTTCCACCCTCCCTTCCCACCCCACTCCCCTCAGTGGAAAATAGTCAGGCTAGTATGGTGCATATATATTTTTGATAAACATGTTTACAGATTAGTCATTTTTGGTATGAGGAATTAGGATTAAGGGAAAGAGATACATAAGAGATAATTTTTATAATTTTAGTTTAGTAGATTATGAAGAATTGGTGTTTTTTTTGTTTTGTTTTGTTTTTCTTCCCCTGGATGGGGATAACATTATCCATAGCCAGTCTAATACAGTTGTACTAGTTTCTCTGAATTAAGAGGAGTTTCTTCCATCAAGGTCGATCATCTACAGTGTTGTTGTTAATGTGTACATTGTTCTCTTGGTTCTGCTCCCTTCACTCTGAATCAGATCGTGAAAGCCCTTCCATGCTTCTCTAGAATGTGACCATTTATGGTTTCTTATAGAACAATAATATTCCATAGTATTCATATACCATAACTTGTTTAGCCTCCTCAATTGATGGACATCCCTCAATTTCCAATTCTTTGCCACTACAAAA